>NW_006399764.1:18933111-18958336 GCF_000299155.1 Elephantulus edwardii | reverse complement strand
TTCTAAAAAAAAAAAAAAAAAAGGTAGCTGCGCATGTTTGATTAGTTTATCCTATCTCCATGACCTCATCCTTCTACGATAATTAACTTTAATCCCATTTTATACTACCTTCATTACCCCAAAGAATATAATGATACTCCTTCCAGGCAAATGCTGACATGGAGTCATCTTACAGCTATAAAGGTCCTCTTGAAGCTCTTTGAAGTTTTTAAACTACAACTTATTGGGTCCAGTTTCTCTAATCAGTAAGTAACAGAACCCTAAAACCCCAGTTAGGCGATAACTTATAAGGACAATATTTGAAAAGAAATTTTTTTATTTCTTAGAAATATTATTACACTAAACTATCTTCAGAAGTGATTTATCATTATCAAGGCCTAAGAAATAGTCTTCGCCATGACAGGTGAGTTTTTATAAAGTAGCTTCATCAAATCAAGTAGAAAAAAAAATCCTTTAGCTTTCCTAATTTGTCAGTTAGTGTATACCTCTCATTTTCACAAACCATGTACGAGCCTCTTTACTAGGGCAGTCTTTAGATTGTTTGAGTATGTCTTACCCTCTCCTTTTCACGTGTCTAGCCATAAGAAAACACAGGATTAAAATCTTTGTCTTTAAGGTAGTCAAAGGGGAGTCTGAAGGCAAAAGAGGTCATTGAGAGTGGTTAATAAGAGAAAGTACAGGGATGGAACTACAAAAAGAAAGTAGAAGGGATAGAACAGCTGAGCATCACCTTCTCAGCAATTGGGTAGAACCCTAGAATCATTAGGGCCTAACCCCAAATGTAATGATTAGAAGACATGACCTGGTGGATTTGGTTCTAAGAACTCATGGGTTTCTCATTCTCTAAAAGTTGCAATGAACACTCAACTTTATAGACAGACTCCAGAATGCTGATCCACACGTTCTCTTGAATTCTTATCTGGTGTGGAGTCTTTGGATAACTTAACTGCCAGCTCGGTAACAAACCAACATGAGTTGAACCAAGTCCAAATCACTCTTCTCATCAGTTCTTGACCCTGGGCCAGTCCTTTGTCCTTTTGCCCATCTAATGAACCATAAATCACAAAGCTACCATGAGTGGCAAATGAGTATTGGACAGTTTCAAACTCTACTGTCTATCTTTATTGGTTTGGGGGTGACAGAAGGTCTAGCTATTGGTTTGGCTATTGTTCAGTCAGCTAACAATGTCTTCTTTTTATTGTAGTTGTTGTTAGGTTATGTTGAGTTAACGCATAGCGACCCTATGAACAAAAGATCTGAACCTTGTATTATCTTTTGTGATCTTGACCATCGCAGCACACATGTTCCCATTGCTCCTAAGGCTCTGTATCAATTCTAAGAACCAATTTCAATCATTGTTTGATTGGTAAGAAATGCATTACAATGATAGCTAGCATAGAAATAGTTTATCATGGTTTCTTTAAGAGCTTCTTCCATCCCATTAATATAATGTCTATATACTACTAAAGTCTTACTTATTTTAAGTTTTTTAATCTATTTTCCAAGTCTGTTTTAAAGAATTCAGATTCGGAGAAACTTCTCATGTTTGGTAGTGGTGGTGGTTGTTGTTGGGTACCATCGACTTGGAACTGACCCATAGGTGACCTTCCGGTGGGTTTTCAGAGGCAGTAAATTGATCAGGGAAAGATGGTCCATTCTTCTCTCACAGAGCAGCTGGTGGGTTTGAATTGCATGCCTTCAGGACTGCAGTACAGCTTCTTACCACTAGGCTATCAGATCTCTCTATTAATTTTTCCATCAAAGAAAATAGAACGTTAGGATGATTGGCACAGTGAAACCATCCCCCAAACCACTAGGGTATTTTGGAGTGGTCTCTAGGTGGTATATAACTTGTTAGTGTTCATGTATGCTAACCAAAAGTTTGCCAGTTCAAGTTTACCTTGAAGCACCTTGGTAAACAAATCCTGGAAGCTTACTTTCAAAAAATCAGTCCTTGAAAAGTCTGTGGAGCATAGTTCTAGTTTCAAACCTGTGGCGCTACCATGAACAAGAATTGATTACTAGGGAGCTCTGATTAGTCCTTATTTTCAGCCAGGATCCATTTGATATCCATTAGATGTCAGACAGATCCTGGCTGAAAGTAAGGAATCTTACTTGTTTCCAAAATTAACACTCATGGTGCCAGCAATCAGGAAATAAGGAGACACACAGAACTGGGATAATCTGCAGTTAGGGACCCCTCCAAATAATTGAGGAATAAGGATTCCGTTTGAGGATTAAGATACATCTGATTCAGGACATGGTCTTTTCAATTACTTGCTATACATCTGAGACCTGGACAATGACTAAAGATGACAGAAAAAGAAATGATGCCTTTGAGCTGTGCTGTTGGAGAAGAGCACTGAACATGCCTGGATGGCAAAGAGAACAAATGGCTATATCTTGGAGAGGGTGCAGCTGGAAAGCTCTTTGGAGGCAAGAATTATGAGGCTTTGCCCCACATACTTTGAGCATGTTGCTAGAAAGGGCTTGTCCTTGGAGAGGGACATGATCCTGGGAATGGTGAAGGGTCGGCAAAGGAGAGGAAGACCATCAACCAGGCAGATTGACACGATGACGGCTGCAATGGGCTCTTGTGTTTCAGGAAGTGAGAGATGGAGAAGGATAGAGCAGAGTTCAGATCTTTTGTTCATAGGTTCGCTATGAGTCATACTCAACTTGATGGCACACAACAACAACAACAACAACAACAACAACAAACAACAACAAGAAGGAGCTCTGGTGGTCTAGTAGTAAGGTGCTGAACTGCCAACCCGAAGGTACACCATTCAAATTCACCAGTTGGTCTGTGGAAGAAAGGTGGGAAATCTCCTCCTGTGCAGTTTACTGTTTCAGAAAACTCACTGGAGATTAATTTGTGGGTTGGTTCTGACTCAGATGTTATGTAGCAACAATAGAAGAAGCAGAGGAAGGATGGAGGAAAGCCCTGCATGTAATCATGTATGACTTGTGTTGGAATTATTAGGAAACTATCTTAGTTCTCTGAAGTTGCTTATTGAAGAGAGATGGCTTCCAATTTTATTACTGTGTCTCTTGTTGGACCACATTTCAAATATTACCCCACTACTCACAATTTAATCCAAGAAGTCAATTGGTATGAGCAGTCAGGAAATAAAGACATATTGCACTTGGAAAATCTGCAGTTAAGAACCTTCCCAAATTATTGAGGAGTACTGATGTCAGTTTGAGGACTAAAGTGAGTCTGATTCAGGTCTTTCTGATTGCTAGCTATGTATTCTAGACTTGGACAATGAATAAGGATGACAGAAAAAGAATTGATGCCTTTGAGCTATGGTGTTGGAGAAGAGCACTGAACATTCCATGGAAGGCCAAGAAAATGAATAGATATGTCTTGGAGAGGGTGCAGCCCAAGTGCTCTTTGGAGGCAAGAATGATGAGGCTCCACCTAATATGCTTTGGACATATTGCTAGAAGGAGCTATTCCTTGGAAAGTGACAAGTTGTTGGGAAGGGTGGAGGGTTGATGAAAGAGAGGAAGACCCTCAGCCAGGTCGATTGACACGGTGCCTGCTGCAGTGGGCTTTTGTGTGTCAGGAAGTGTGAGGATGGCGCAGGGAAGGACTGGGCTCAGATCTTTTATTCATAGGGCCGCTAAGAGTTGTACTTGACTCGAATGGTACCTAACAACAACAATAACTCACAATTATGTGACCTTGACTAAGTTACTTTACTCTTACGATCTCAGTTGTCCAGGGAGGTTTATACTAGAATGAATAAATAGCACTCCTTCTCTCTCTGTCTTTCTCCTCCTGTGTGTGTGTGTGTGTGTGTGTGTGTGTGTGTACATGTGAAACAATCATTGAAATTTGCATAGAGTTTCATGTAGTCTCACTCAACTAAAATGTCTAATTTATGTTAATGACTGTTGTTGAGTGCCATTGATTTCACCCTAACTCATTGTGGCCCTGTGTGACAGGGCAGACCTGCTCCCTAGGCCTTTTTTGGAAGAAATCACCAGGCTTCTCTCACCCAGAACCAGAAGGTAGATTCAAACCACAGACCTTTTGGTTAGTAACTGAAACTACTGTTCTACAATAGTTCCTTAGCTGCTATTGGTATTGCTAAAAATTATTGCTAGCTAGGAAATGAAGGCCTATTTTTTCCACTACTTAGCTGTGTGTTTTTGGCTACAACACTCGATATTTGGGGCCTCCTTTTCCACATCTGAAGAAGAGGGAGGTTTGCTAAAATCCCTCCGTGTACTTTCAGTTTCAAAGTCCTGTGACTTTCAGAATTGTTCATCGCTCTACGCTGGGCACACTGCAGCTGTTCAGAGAAGGGGACAGGAGAAGAAAGCCTGAAGCCCACCAAAGCAGAAACAGCACAGAAAAGCCATGGAGACCCTTCAACATGGAGCTTCATAATCACACATGTCTATTGGTTTTTCTGTTACTAGGAGATGAAGGCAAAATGTTGACAGAAATGGGTAGAATGTCCAAGAGTGGAGGCACTCTTTGAAGAAAGAGCACTTTTCTGTCTTCATGTCTCATAGAGAAACAAATCCTTCCATGGTGTTTTGTAAATGAGCTCTTGGCGATTGCTGGGCTGTACGTTCCCAAGTTTAAGTTTTACCATTTATTGGCATCCAGCAGAGAGGCAGAGTACTTTTATTTGGAAATATATTTGGAAAGGATTCCAGAGAGCCTAGGCAGCATTAATTGTACAGCAGTTTGGGAGATTTTCACCTTTTCTGAGCTCTGTAACTAGCTGGCTCTCTTCCAAATGTAATTTAGACTTACCATGAGCTCTAGGCTTTTCTTTCGTTCGTTTTGTTGTTTTGTGTGTTGTTGTTTTTTTTAATGTGCATAGTGATTTGTTTTTCAAGCCAATAAGTTTTACTTGTTCTCAATTTAATTTTGCATCAACTTTTCTTATTTTCAAGTACTATGTAGACTATATATTTATTCTTGAAAAAAAGAACTTTTTTAAAAATCAATGATTTCAATGATGTTTAAACTTTTAGGGAATTTCGTGAATTTCAGTTCACTCATGAACTCTTTACTAATTCCATTAGAGATTTCCATCAGAACGTCTGTTACCCTAGGACTGCTTTATTTAACTTACGATAGGAAATCCTCTGAACCCCAATTATGCTGTTTTTAACTGAACAATTGCAGGCTGCAATGATCTTATAGGGAACTCATTATGGGAAGTCAGGGTTCATTTGGGCAGGATTTTATTTTCTAGAAGAAGATAGAAGAATTCTGTGGACAACCTCCTCATACATGCTATGACCAAGTAACTCAGGTTGTAATCAGCCAAGTGTTTACATGAACGTTCTTTCGCACACCTTGTAGTTTTTGGATTAGATTTCTTAAAGTGGTAGTTTATTTGTCGTTGGTAGAAGTTCACCCTCCTTTGGGAATAAAGTAACGGAATTTTGACATTGAGCAAAAAAAGAAGTTCAGTAGTCAAATTCCTAATTTGACCATATGTTCGAACGATAGTGATGATGAATGTTAAGTTGAATTTACTTTAATTCGAGAAGTTGCTCCACCTCGGAGGGGTAGATGAGGACGTGTAAGTTCATCAAACCGCAAAGCAAGGGGAAAGGGTGCAGTTTGGCAAGTGTGGCGGAGGCTGAGATCAGTGTCAGCTATGTATAAAATGAGCTAGAAGACTGAGTCAGGGAGGAGCATTTTCAGGACACCTCCTGCAGGGATGGTTACCCAATAAGCAAGAAAAACACAACCTTACTTGTTTTTACTAACTAACCCGTAGGGAACAGATTCACTGGATTTCCACTTTATCAGTATTGTGGGTGAAAACCAGATGAAAAATCTTCCCTACAGTGCAGTTAACACAAATATTCTGTGTTTACCTGGGTTACTGGGCACCCCATCCCTAGAAGAGATTGTAGATTTGCAAAGAGGCTTTGCTTCTAGAAGAAGGTGCAAAGAGAAGCGGAGAGAGAGAGAGAGAGAGAGAGAGAGAGAGAGAGAGAGAGAGAGAGAAGACGGCCAGACCCAGAAGCAGAATCTTTGATCTAATAGGGAAAAAATATGAAACTGTACACCAAGTATTGGTAAGAAAACACAGGTATGCCTATGCTTGCCTTACTTACTGGATAATCTTCCCCTAGCTCTCTGTCATAATCAGGAGACTGACATGAAGTATAATGAAGGAACAGAATTGGTTTGAGCTGATCAAGACAGTGTCAAAGAAATCTTCAGAAGTATAATTTCTGCTGCTGCTTTATCTTTGTTTCCTTTTCACTCAAGAATGTTTAGATCAAGAAGAGATGAAGAAGATGATTCAAATTCAGTAGCTCAAACAATGGGATACAATAGTCAATGCAGAAAGAAACCTAAATTCATTAATCATTTTCAGACACAAGCACCTTTTCAGTTCAGTTGAGAAAATATATGTTATTTAATAAATAAAAAACAGGGGTGGCATCCACTTCCTAAAGAACACGCCTCCAGAAACTATGAACTTTGAGAAATGTTGATGGTTGTAGAGGGGCTTCAGGCCTTTTGTTCATGGAATCGCTATGAGTCATGCTCTACTCTAAGGCAATCAACAACAACAGGTTGTTGTTGTTGTTATGTGCTGTCAAGTCACTTGCAACTCATAGCGACCCTATATACAGCAGCCCTAAACTCTGCTCTATCCTGTGCCAATAGTACTGTCTCTGACACACCCATCCCGATTATCCCAGTCACTGAATCAATCCACCTCATAGAGGGCCTTCCCCTCCTGCGCTGTCCCTCCACCCTCCCAAGCATGATGTCCCTCTCCAAGGATCGGTCTCTCCTTATGACATGTCCAAAGTATGTTAGACGGAGCCTCAGAATCCTTGCCTCCAAGGAGCTGCCTGGTTTAACCCTTTCCAGGATGAATCTTTTTGTTTTGTTAAGGAAGAAATGGAATGCATAAATATTGACATACTAGGCATTGGGGAGATGAGATGGATTGGCATGGGGCATTTTGAGTCAGATGATCATATGAAATATTACTCTGGAGATGAAAAGGTGAGGAAAAATGGAGTTGCTTTCATAGTTAAGAAAGTCATTTCTAGATCCATCTTGAAGTACAATATTGTGAGTGACAGGATAATATCCATATGCATACAAGGAAGGCCAGTGAATACAACTATCATTCAGATATATGCAAGATGGAAAACTAGGCCAGGAGCTGATTATGGAACAGACCACCAACTACTCATATGAAAGTTCAAGCTGAAGCTGAGGAAAATGAAACCAAATCCGCAGGAACCAAAATATAACTTTGAGTCTATCCCACCTGAATTTCAGAACCATCTCAGGAACAGGTTTGAGGTTTGAGGAAAACAGGTAGTCACTTGAAAAAAAAAACATGTTGTACCTATGTTACACCAAGTATAAATCTATAACAATTTTTTTCTTTACCTTATTTTAATTTTTTTATTGGTTTGATTACCAAGTTTGTATGTGTTATGTTTGACACTATTTTTCATTTACATTGTGTTTGGTGGGATTGTAAAATGGTGCAACCACTCTGGAAGAGAGTTTAGAGTTTCCTCAAAAAATTGAACATTGAAATGCCATATGACCTAGCTATTCTACTATCTACTACTAGGAATATTATCCCAAGGAAATGAAAACTGAGACACAAATGGAGATTTGTACACCAATGTTCATAGCAGTGGTATTCACTATTACAAGAACATGGTAACAACCCAAATGTCCAACCACAACCGAATGGATTGAAATGGAGAAACTGTGGTACATTCACACAATGGAATAC
This sequence comes from Elephantulus edwardii, assembly GCF_000299155.1. Taxonomy (NCBI): domain Eukaryota; kingdom Metazoa; phylum Chordata; class Mammalia; order Macroscelidea; family Macroscelididae; genus Elephantulus; species Elephantulus edwardii. The sequence continues at coordinate 18,950,567 of NW_006399764.1, read as the reverse complement.
TATGCAGCACTCAGGAGCAATGATTTTGAAAAAAATACTATGTAACTTGGGGGAGGCTGGAGGACATTATGCTGAGTGAACTAAGACAGTTTCACAAAAACAAAGATTGCAAAAGACCATTATTGTTAAAAAAACCCCAAACAGATGGATAATTAGTAAAACATATATGGAAACTAAAAGGGTTGGGGATCAGAGGGGTGAGGATGGATAGGGGTGAAACCACACAGCATTTCACGGTTGGGTGGGTGGAGGGTGGTGGGGATATAAATGGGAAGGATCTGGGAGAAATTACAGGGTAATGATGGGTAAGGTCCAGTGGTGATTAATTTAATAAAACTTCTAATAAATTGATATGTGACACAACAGCAGATGCGGAACTTCTTCTTTGACTTCTGTCGTCTGGAAGTAGATCAGACCCACCCAGTGTAGGCTGGGTCCTCCAGACCACTAACTCTCTCCAAGACCCTGGAAAGAAGCTTCAAGCTTCAGTCTACTTGAAACTGTCATTTGTGCTAGCTAAGGTGGAGATTCCCTCTGTCCCTTCAGTGTGCCATATAGGTATCAGGAAAAGAGCTATGATGATCATAAAATAAGGAAAAGCTTACACAGTTTTCTGGCTTTGAAATATGTTAGTAAGCTGAGACAGGAAATACTTAAAGTTCCTTCTTGAAGTACACTCTTCTGTGTAATGTAAATCAGTTCTTCAGTCACTCATCTCTTTTCTATAATCTTCTTCACTTAAATGAAATTAAATTGTGTGTAAGTCTCCACCACTTCTCACGATAGGATAAGTTTATATTTTTCTGTCACTTCCAATGAAAAACCCAATAGTATGTGTACACACACACACACTCACTCTCTCTCTCTCTCCTCCCCATATAAATAAGAGTGTGTGTGATGTGTGTGTGTGTGTGTGTGTGTGTGTGTGTGTGTGTGTATCCTTTAATCAAGGGAGCTTACTACTCAAATAAAAGACTATGGTGAATCTATTTACTAAATGAATTCCTACTATCTTACACTTGATAAACTTAGATCTTTTTTTATACATATCTTGCCCAAGGCAAATTACAGCTATAAGATCACAGCTGTATCAAATACTAGTGCTATCTATCACAGGAGTCTTTTTTTGGCACTTGTAGAAAGAAAAGAAACAAATGGATCAAATAATAATGCAAGCGAGATCAAAGCAATTCCTTCTGTCAACAGTAGCAATTCATGCAAATCTCTAAACTCCAAAGGCTTTCTTTAGATCAAGAAAAGTCTATGAGAGGATCGGCGGGAAAAATCCTTTATAGAAAGTGCTATTGGTTTTGAAAGATGAAGTTCTGTATAGCTGCTGCTTAGAGACACCCGACCTCTGCATAAGGGAAGCAGAGTGGAGTTAAAGCTTACTGAGTGTTAACTGTGGTGTGTCGCAGGCTCCCTCTGCAGCAGATGGGTGTAGTCCATGCAGTGGATGGGAACTGGCTGCCGAGGCTCCGAACTTCCTGTTAGCTGCTAACCAGCCACGTGCCGTGGTGTAGTTTCTTTAAGCTCTCTTTGCTATGCCTTTCATCATCAAAAATAGAGAAACAGGGTTATTGTAAAAATGAAATTATCTTATGTAATGCACTTGGAACAATGCCTGGCATAGAATGTTAACTAAACATTACTGTCACTTCCAGCTTACAGACAAGGGAACACAAGGTCTGGAGTGAAGACCCGGGCTTTTCAGATGCTTGGTAAGTGATGAGACCGAGTTTCTAGCACCCATCTGTTTGATTCGCTGGTTAATGTTTGACACGACACCACTGCAACTGACTTGAGCCCTCCTGTCATAGTGGGTTAAGTGTCTGACTACCACCTGAAAGATTAGCAATTCAAACCCAACTCTCCTCTGGAGAAAGAGGCGGCGGTTTCAACCTACTGGATTTACAGCCTTGGAAATCCATTGGTGGTTAGTCATGAGTCAGTACCTGCTGGAAGGGAATGGATTTTGCTACTAAGTCAGAGAAAGATGTGATAGTGTCCTCCTCCTATACGGATTTAGAGTTTTAATAGCTCTGTGGGGCAGTGCTACACTATTCTACAGGTTGCTGAGCTGAAATTGGCCCAAGAGTAATGAGTTTAGTTTGAGTTTTTTCTACGAAAAAGTATACTCCCTGATCCATCATCAACATTACCTGGGGCAGTTAGAACTGCAGAAACTTGACCTTGCTCCTGATCCACACAACTAAAACACAATGCTTGCTAAGTGGACAGTCGTGATACTTTGAGAGGTAGAATGGCAGTGGGGTTTATTTGCATGCAGTGCACGGCTGATCTTCAGTACTCTGCTTCTCTCTTTTGTCCAGTGGACTACAGTGAGGGCAGCTCTCCAAGAGAGTTAGAGTCTAGTGTGGACCAGTAGAGAGCTCTGCTGTCCATAGGGAGTTGTTCTGTTAACTCGAAGGTTATGCTTCTCTGGTGGTTTAAATCCACGTGTTGTTTTTTGGGGAAAATATGGGCAATTTCCTTCTGTGCAATTTACAGCCTTGGAAAGGCAGTGGAGAGTCAGCTATGAGTTGGTTCTGACTTGATGGCAATGAGAGTAAGGTGGCACAATGGCTAGCCACTCAGCTGCTAATTCAAAGTTAATGGTTGGAATCCACTAGGTGTTTCCTTGGAGAAAGATTAGACTACCTGGTCACGTAACATTGACACCATAGAGAAACCTATGAGGTCATTGTTTTCCATCCTATCGAGTTACTATAAATCACTTACATCAGAATCAAATCTTCAACATTCAAGAACTTGGAACAAAAAGTACTGTTTGATCCTCCTTTTTATTTGATCTCTGTTTTTTAAATTATTGTGCCTGATTTTTTTCTCTAAAAGGATCTCCTTGTGGATACTCAAGTACAGGGTGCTTCAAAGTTTGGGACATAATTCCAGCAACTGATAATAAATAGAGGACAGGCTATCATGTTTGTCAGCCCGAGTCCAAATGCACTGTCACTCAGAATTGTTTCCTTAAGTAAATTTTTAACTTCTCGGAATTTTTATTTCTATTTCTTTAAAAATGGTGATGTTAATAGGTAGTTTTCAGGATTAGGAGGATGAAATAATATAAATGTATGAGTAAGTGCCAGTCACATGATACCAGACCCAACCCAAGACCCTTCTGTAATTTGATTCTGACTCTTTGACCCTCCAACAACTTTCTTAGCCTGTAAGTCTTCATAGGAACAGACTGTCTATATTTGTACCTCAGAACGGGTAGAAGATTCAAACCACAGACCTCTCCAATAGCAACCAAAACATTTTGAGTTATGTCCCCGGGCTCCCAGGCTTGTAATATGTGCTCAATAAGTGTAAGATGAACAGATTAGCAAATCATAACTGTGAAAGAAGTTTTCTGTCAAAGTTAAGGAAACTTTCACAACAGCCGAACTCTGTTTAAAGGGTTGGCAGACAATGGTCGCCCCTCCTAGGATGCAGTGAACTACCAAGTGCATTTAAAAGCATAGCTTCTATATGCAAAAGTGAAGGAAAAAGCTTTTATGTAGAACGCACTCTAGGGGGCCTCCTTTCTGTCTTACAAAGAATCATCAATTTCATCTTCATATGCGCAAATATTCCTAGGAGGATTGCTACTAACAAATTGCAAGAAGTCTTAATGCTTCCACCTCATAATCACAAAACAAAACAAAAGGAAAAGTTGCTGTGATGTCTGGAGGAATTTGTATTTCATAATAGAGCCAACGCTCTTTACATGGGAACACGGCCTTAGTTTTAGTAATAAAAATGGAAGGCAATGAATGTCCATTTGCTTTCCTTTACTGTTTCAAGAGGACGGGCCTTCCATAAAGGAAGGTGCACCCGCTTAGCAATAAAGACTGGGCACAGCGTCGGCCACCAGCCCTCAGATCCGGTTCTCAGGCCCACAGTGGCCAAAGCACAATAGCGAGGCCTTTCACGTTGTCGCAGCTGCCCTGTTGTATGGAGCACCCACAGAGTTAAAGCACAGGCACTCCACACGCAAGGGAAATCCTCCGTGCTGAAAGCCTCATTCATTTCCTGAGACCCACCACAAATCGTACACTTGCGCCTCTACAGTACACACGTGTTTTAAAATCTGCAAAATTTAAAAATCAGTCACTTTATTCTGTCTTTGGTTTAATGTTCACAGAGTGGATGAAGAGTAAACTTGAACACTACCTAATCTTCCCCCCCACCCCTCCCTGAAACAGGCTTCAGTGGATGCCAATTGAAACAGTTTGGCTCCAGTGATTTCACAGTGTGGTGTAGTTTGGCAGCTTGGAGGTGGGCTTTATTGTCCTCGAGGCTGCTCCCACATCACAGAGCTCTGGCCTCAAGCTTGTTTTCTCCTCATTTCTTTGCCTACACTCACCAGAGAAAACAATGTCTCATGAGCATTCAAAAGAAAGAAAGAATAATCTTGCCCAAATTTAGGGGGACAACATTTTAATAGTATGTTAAAATAAGTTTCTAGAGCTTTGACAGTCTCTGTAAATATAAAATGAGATTTTGTTTCTTCATCTTTTTTTCTTATTAATTTAAATCTCCAGATACGGAATTACCTCCACAATGCTTAGAGTTTATTTTCCCCTACCCCAGGTATATGCCCTGAGGAGATAATGCTCCTACACTTTCTTTCACAAAGGAAACCTTGGTGGAGAAAGGTGTTTCCCATAGGGATCCTGTCAAGGTCAAGATCAAGATGGCGATACTGTTGTTGTTATGTACCATGAGTTGTAACTGACCCATAGCTGGCACTCTGGTAGGTTTTCATAGGCAGTAAAATACATGAGAGTTGATTGCCAATCTTATATATCTGAAAATCCACCAGAGGTTCAACTATGGGTCTGTTCTTACTCAATGGTACACAATAACAAATAACAATATATCAACTTTGTCAGCCTAGCAGGTAAGGAGTTGTACTGCTGACACACAAGTAGTTCAGATTCACCAGTTGCTTTTAGGAAGAAAGATGGACAATCTCCTTTTATGTGATTGTTGTTGTTGTTATTGTTAAGTGCCATAGAGTCATAGATGACGCATAGCGACCCTGTAAATGAAAGTCTTGAGCACAAAACTTTCATCTTTTCTCCAAGTTCATAGAGTTTCTGGAGGCAAGCTTTTTTTTTTTTTTTAAATGGATGGCACTCCTGCTTCCAAGCCAGTTTTATTCCGAGATCCACAAAAAGCAGGCCCAGGGCCCAAAAGCCTTTTTAAATACCAGCCCAAATCCAATCAGTTCACACCCTATTGTGAACAGCCACACGCTAAGTCTCAACCTGAAATCAGAAAACACACTTTTGCAGAAACAGGCCGTTCTGCTCGTTTTCCCAGCCTGGATATAGCCCCAGACTGGAGGCCAAACACTTTTTTAAAATATGAGGCCAAATCCAATCAGCTCATACCCTATTGTGAACAACAGCCACATCTAATTCTCAACCCCAAACCAGAAAACACACCTTTGCAGAAACCGGCTCTTCTGCTCCTTGCTGGAGGTTCGGTTATGAGTAAGTTCCAGTCAAAGGCAGTGAGTGAGCAATATGTACCTATGTCTACCTGGGAAACTCCAGTGGCCCAGTGTTAAGAAGCTGTGTTGCAGTCCCAAAGACACACAGTTCTAATCTACCAGATGCTCTGTGGCAGAAGGGTGAGCAATCTTTTTCTGGATAATCTACTGTGGTGCTAGAGGGTCTGCTATGTGTTAGTGCTGCCTCCCAACTGGACAGCAAATGACAACAGCTTCATGGATCTGCTAGCTATACCTAGATCTAGATCTAGATTTAGACTTTCTTTAAAGAATAGAGAGGTGAAACATTCACTTATCATGGGAGATTAAACTATTCCTTCTGCCTCACAATAGAATATCTAGATCATGTCATAGTTTGGAGACTTTCATTTTGGAGGTGGTTTTATGCTTTTTTTTAAACTTTAGAATATGATCACCAATATTCTTTTAGTATCATCCTTAGTAGTACATAAAACAAATGTTTTATTTTATGGCTAAAGTTAAATAAGATTCTAGAGTTAAAGCATACTTTTCTAAGAGCACCTCCAAAGGGCCCCTGCATTTCAAAACTACACACACACACACACACACACACACACACACACACACACACAAGACAGCTCAGACCCAGCCTTCTATGTCTTCTATTTTCCAGAGAGAGAAGAGGGGGAGGGAAAAAAATAGTTGAAAAGAAATATCTCAAGAAAAAATAAAAAGTAAAACTTTATAAAATAGAAAATTTCATTTTATTTTCATTTGATACGAAAACTTGGTATTCTTTTGTTCCCCCTTCACGTACGTCTGAAAAAATTAAGTCTCTCCATTTGCAAATAATAAGACATGGTAGTCAAATAACTGCTGATGAATCGCATAGACTAGAGAGTCATCCATCTCCACTGCAAAGGAAAAAGAAACACATCCTGAATTGGATCGATACAGTTGATGTGATCAATTACCGCAATAGTAAATGTGCCTGAAATTCTGAATCAGCTGTGTCATGAGAGATTTAGTTATATTAGCATCATGATACCAGTTAAACCTTAGAGCCAGTGCTCCAGAAATAGATTATATATTAGATTATCTTCAAATAGGCACAAAGAGCTTAGTATTGCTCTCCACTGATTTGCCAGGATCTCTAGGTATTTCGTCTTTATTAGGATTTGTGCTTGGTTTTGAATAAAGTTAGGAAAGAAGGATATGAGACTTGAGATGTTTATTGAGTATAACCACCCTGAAACCTTCATGGCCATTGACCAAGCAGTAATGGAAAATGAGAACCAAGAAATAAAAATCTCAGCAACACAGTAAAATCTGTTCTTCTCTCACTATGTATAAATCGCATGTTGGCTTTGGCAGCAGTTAAAAACTTTGTCATTCCAATAAAGTTTCTGAGATTGACTGAATATCACTTCTTTCAGAGGAAAACATCTGCAAGTGTATTTATCTGGCTATAAACAAGAACACTATAAAATGTAAAAAAATAATATTTCAGAAGTATTTATTTGTATTTGCAGTGTATAGTATTAGCCCATATTAAAAAAATCTCTGAACACATGCACTTAATTAAAATATCATTCATAAATTTTAAAATATGCTAACTATAAAAACACATGCAGTTCTTTTAACCTGAGAACATTATCATTGTACTGTTGAAAGAAACTTATTTGGTTGAACAGAGACTACTTTTAAACTTTCTTTGGGGAAACTTAGTTAAAATTTTCCACTCTTAAACTTGATTCAATGTACATTGCAGCTTAAATCTTTGAACATATGCACATGCATTTTTACACATCAACTTCATTTCACATGTCTAAAAGATAGAATATCCCCCCATTTTTAACATAATTGAGACATACTACACCTTGTTATAGATAGTTAGATATAGTTAAATCAGCATTTTTTTTTGGCGCTTTTCCGTCTTTGACAAAGTTTCTGTGGTAAGTGATGTGGCATCTTAGAACCAAGAACACATGAAATAGTTGTCCTTCGATCAGTTCCAGCTCATGACAACACAAGGTTTGCAGAGCAAAACTGGACTCTACAGGGCTCACAAGGTTCGAACCCTTGGGAAGCAGATTTCCAGCCTTCCTTACAAGGAACGTCCATGTGGTTTGAATCACCCTCTTTTTAAGTTAGCAGCCTAGCACCTAACCATTTACACTTTCACAATGTAGACGAAATACAGAAAAATAACAACAGTCAAAAAACCAGTCCCTGGGATGTGCAAAGACTTAAGACATCATCTAGTAATGAAAAGTTTGGTGGTTCAAACTCACCCAGAAGTGCTGCAGAGAACAGGCCTTGATCTGCTTTTGAAACACCCTTGCCTTGAGAACACCATTGTACCTTTCTTCTCTGTGCACCCAGCATCGCCATGTGTCAGAATCACCTCAATAGTGACTAACAATAATTTACACTGCCGCAGGCAATGTTTGAAGTACTTTGTATACACACATGTGCACACACACACATTACTTATAGACTTCTCACAACTATAACAAGTTAGATTAATAGTGTCATTAGGCAGCAAAACACATCCGACTTTCTATCAAGTGTCACCTCTTTAGGCAACAGAGTTTGTGTTCATTCTAAACATGTTTCCTGTAGTCTGTTCTGGCTTAGGCATAAGAGCTGAGCAAGTATGCGGGACATGGAATGAGAAAGAGATCGTTCAGTTTAAGTGAGCTTGGGGAGCAAGAGCTGAAGCAAGCAGAGGACCAGCATGTCTGGATTCTATTGCAGGGACCTTCTGTCACAGTGTTCCTGTGAGAGGTGCACAAGTCATGTTCTCTCCCTGTGACTAAATTTCTGCAGAATAATCTCTAGCTGAGCTTCATGATTGTGAAGATAAAGTGGGATTAAATATGATAAACTGACTTGCAAAGCACAAATGGTAATACATTTAGTTGGCGTTGGGAGCACTGGTGGCCCAGTGACAAGAAGCTGCACAGCAATCCCAAAGGCACTCAGTTAGAATCTACCAGCTGCTCCATGGGAGAGGTATGGGCATTCTTCTTCCATGCAATTAACTGTCTTTGAAAGCCCACTGGAGGGTCAGCGATGGGTCAATTCAGACTCGATGGTACACAACAACAACAACATATTTGGCATTATTCATCTGAAGGAATTGTTAGGAGTGTAATAGTTGACTGTGGCTCTTTTCTTGCAGAATCTGAAATTCATAACAAGAGGTGTCCATGTGGATAGCAAAATTATGATCAGGTAACCCATTTTGATGCCTTTGAGCTGTGGTGCTGGAGAAGAGTACTGAGAATACCATGGACTGCTAGGAAAACAAACAGATTTGTCCTGGAAAGGGTTAAACCGGGTGGCTCCTTGGAGGCAAGGATTCTGAGGCTCCGTCTAACATACTTTGGACATGTTGTAAGGAGAGACCGATCCTTGGAGAGGGACATCATGCTTGGGAGGGTGGAGGGACAGTGCAGGAGAGGAAGGCCCTCTATGAGGTGGATTGATTCAGTGACTGGGATAATTGGGATGGGAGCGTCAGAGACGGTGCGATTGGCACAGGACAGAGCGGAGTTTAGGGCTGTTGTACATAGGGTCGCTATGAGTCGCAGGCGACTCGACGGCACATAACAACAACAACAACAACCCATTTTGAAAGTATGTAAAATCTTCCTGTTATCATTTAAGTACCGGCATTTAGGAAATCAGAGACATGGAATTGGGCAAATCTGATGTCGGGGACCTCTCCAAAGCCTTGAAGAGCAGTGATGTCAGTTTAAAGAGTAAAGCGCACTTGATTCAAGCCACAGTTCAAGCCATTCACCTGTTACGCATCTGAGAGCTGGGAAATTAATGAGGATGATTGAATAAGTAAAACCTTTGAGTTGGCGTGTTGGAGACGAGTACTGAATATCCCATGGACAATTAAAAAAAAAGTCTTGGAGAAAGTACAAAGTGCTCCTTTCAAGGTAAACATGTGAAGCTTCAAATCACGTTCTTTGTGTTTGTGGTTAGGAGGGGTTGTTCCTGGGGAAGGGATATCATGCTTGAAAGATGTAGGGTCAGTGAAGGAGAGGAAGACCCTCAACAAGGTGGATTGACAATGTAACTGTAGCAACAGGCTCAAGTATGCCAAAGATGACAAGGATGGTGGAGATTAGGACAGGGTTCAGACCTGTTGTTCATAGGGTCATTATGAGTCATACTGAACTCAGAGGTACATAACAACAACAATAACAACAACAACAACAACTCTATTAACACAATTAACTTTGCCCCTACACAAAATCGCATGTTGTTGTTATATGCCATCCAGTCAGGTGAACTCATAGAGAGTCTATAACAGCAGATTTGAACCCTACTCTATCCTGTGCAATCCCCTCCATTTATGATGTACTTGAGCCATTGCTAACAGTCATTGTGTGTTGGGGAATGTTGGGGAGGAAGGGAAGACCTCTGGCCAGGACAGATCGCCTAGCTCCAGATAAGTGCAAGCTTCCCAATGGCCTTTAATACGGGGTAGAGAAAGCTCCCCTGTGTTTGGCTGTTCCGGCTTGAGAAAGCTCTTCACCTGGGAAGACGGCTGCTGCACCTGTTGAGCTGAGAGTGGTCTGCACGAGGCTAAGTTTCTCATGACCAATCTGCATGTCCTACGTCTACAAGACCACCCTGTCTCTTCCTGTTTACTTGCTTTTATATAAGTGCGCTGCAGCCCCCAATAAAGTTGAGCTGGATTGACTCTCTGAAGGGCTCCCAGAGTGGTGTGTCTCCATCATGCTTGCCCCCGTCAAAGTGTGGTTGTTTGTTGCCAGCAAATGGGCAGCGACAATTGTGTCGATCCATCTTCTCAAGGAGCTGCCTTTCTTACACTGACCCTCCACCTTTTCAAACATGATGTCCTTTTCCAGGGCCTGGCCCATCCTAACAGCGTGCCCAAATCGTGTGACCTGAAGTTTCACTGTCCTGGCTTTTGAGAAACAACTTTGTTTTCTTGGCAGGCCATCAGATTCAGTACTCTTCTCCAGCACCACCAACTATTGTTAGGTTCTCTCAGATCTGTCCCAATTCCATAGCAATTGCAACCACAATAGAAGAAAACATTGCCTGAGCTTGGCCGTCCACATAATCATTGCTAAATACATGTATCACTCACTCACTCACTCACTCACTCACTCACTCACTCACTCACTCTCTCACTCTCTCACACACACATGCATTCACTTCTCTCATAGTTGTAGAGTCAGAATCAACTCACAGAGGACCCTGAAAATGTTTTTAAAAGCTGTAGATTACACAGGAGAGATTGTCTATCATTCTCCTCTGTCCTCTCTGGGATATTTAAGCAATCAGAGGAGCCCTGCTTTTGGACTGGCAATGCAGTTCCCTGCAGACCAGGCCACCAGAGAATATTAGGGCTGGAATTGACCTATAGCTGACCATCTACTGGGGTTTCAGAGGCAGCTAATCACACAGGAGGAGATTGCCCATTGTTCTGTGGAGCAGCTGGTGGCCTCAAACCATGTGCCTTTGGGATTGTAGCACAGCTTCTTGACTGCAGCTGGAGTATTTGAATCATCTTGAGTTGCCAACATATAACTCCCTACCCATGAGGCCACTGGAGCTCCCTCTACATGTATATATGTTTTATCTATCTATCTATCTATCTATCTATCTATCTATCTATCTATCTATCTATCACCTTTCTATTATTTTGTATATACCTAGTTTAAGAAATATAGTATGGTGGGAAATACATTCTCTTTTCTTTTGAAGGCCTAAGAAGTAAGTTGGGGACTCTTCTTCCCCACCTTGTTGTGTCATCACGGACCTTTGACATAACGTCTCTCAGCCTAGATTTCTTTCGTGGAGAGTGAGACTAGTACCTGCATTAGAAGGTTTGTGGGAGGACTGAATGACGTAAAGCATTTAGAACAGGCCTCTTGTATGGTGCAGACTCCATAAATATTGGTTATTTATTGTTGACCTGATCAGTTGCAACTATCCATCATTTTTCGAGTGCCGTGTTCCATTACAGGAGAACTCAGCAGTTCTAGAATGGAAAATGTGCAAATGCTTTTCTTGGCACCACAAATGATACAGAAAACAGCAAAATACTGCTGATGTTCTTAAAGAAATTATATCTTTGTAGTTTTGCCAAATCGATTATTTTCCCATTCAGTCTATCCAGATTTTATGTCCTGCAGAAAATGACAGAATAGATTTTCCCTCCCTCCCTCCTCCTCCTCCTCCTCCTCCTCCTCCTCCTCCTCATCCTTCTTCTTCTTCTTCTTTTCCCTCTCTCTCTCTCTCTCGTAAATGTAATGGAGTCTTAGGGAAACCCAGACGTACAGTGAATAACTGTTTACCCTCTAACTCAAAAGTGTTCCACAGGAGAAATATGTGACTGCCTACTTCTATGAATAGTTATAGTTTGGGAAACCCCAGGCAGCAGTTTTGTTCTGTTCTATAGGGTTGTTATGAGTTAGAATTTGACTTAATAGCAATTGCTTTTATGTGTAAGTGTAGGCAGTTTATATGGCTTATATTAATAAACCATAAAACCCAGCCTGATCTAATTGTTTTGGATGAACACCACATTTTATCCATTTTTCTGGATGATTCATTGCATGGACCTCATCAATTCGTCCTTGCCACATTATCTGAATTCTCAATTTCATTTCAAATCCACCTTGGGGGAAGTGAAGCCTGAGTGCTCCTTAGAGTCACTGATGGTGAGGCTTGCACACCTTGGGTGTGCGATCAGAAGGAACATTCTGTGGAGAGGATGGCGTGCTTGGGAAAGTGGAGAGTCAGGAAAAGGGAGGCAGATGCTTAATGGAATGGATTGACACAGTGACTCCAGCGATGGGCTTAAGCATAGATGAGGTTGTAAGGATGGCACAGGAGGAGATTTGCACAGTGATATAGTCAGAAAGATGAAATAAAATAATTGTTTTTGTTGTTATGTGCCGTTGAGTCATTTGTGACTCATAGCGATCCTATGCACAAGAACAGTGCTTAAAAAATTCCTTGACACATACCAAATTGTAGGTAGATCTATAGATATACAGATATCTATATCTATATATATATATATATATATATAGAGAGAGAGAGAGAGAGAGAGAGAAAGAGATAGGTATTTTCTCTCTCTCTCTCCCTCTCTCATTATTCTTACTGCTATTTGTGGGAGCTCTAGTGGCCTAGTGTCAAGGAGATGAGCTGCTATCCCAAAATTACATGATTCAAGGACACCAGCTGCTCCATGGGAGAAAGATGGACAATCTCTTCCATGTAATTGACTGCCTCTGAAAACCCACTGGAGGGTCAGCTATGGGTCGGTTCTGACTTGACAGTACACAACAACAACAACATTGTCCCCTAGTGATAAGACATTGTGCTGCAATCCTGAAGGTATGCGGTTCAAAATGCACCAGCTGCTTCGTGGGAGAGGGATTAGCAATCTCTCCCATGTGATTGTCTCTGCAAATCTGCTGGAGGATGGTCAGCTGTGGGTCTGTTCTGACTTGACAGTACACAACAATGGCTACTATTTATAACATCCCGCCTACATTGTTTATGCTCTCAGATGATTTGCCAGCATTTTGTCATTCCAATAAATTAATTAATGTCATCTTAAAACAATCAACAGTGGATAAAAATTCAGAGAAAAATTACAAAGCTAAGATGAGATTGGAAAATTACAGGAGATTAGAAAAGAGCATTTCTAATACATGGAAATCAGAGAACAAATAGCTAGAAAGACAGACTGGAAAAGTCAGTCAGCAAAGTATGAGTGGTCATCATAGGATCAACAATTTTCTAGAGTTTCAAACCAATTGAAACCAGTTGAGTCATGGCCAGTGCCGCAAAATTGAAATAGAATTGAATTTTTAAAATGTAGATTTACCAGAGCAATAGCCAGAATTGGAAAATATTCGAGGTCAAAGCATTGAGATGAAGGACTTGGAAGAGTCATTGTAAACCCTCAAGGAATCTAATGACAGGGACTAAATTATTACCAGGACTGTGGGTAACAACACACGTTCAAAGATATGCTCTGTCACCATCATTGAGTTGGGAACCATTGTTTTAGATTGCTGGTCAAAAAATTTGGCTGCAAGGGAATGTACACACTGACCTTTTTCTCAAAGAAAGATTCCATTTCCAACTATCATAAATATTTTTTCTGTTCTGATTCTCATTCCAAATGTATGTATACCTACATTTTACAAATACCTGTGTGATCCTGTATTTGTTGTTGTTGGCCATAACTGAACCGAGCAGAACTTAGTTTGAAGTTGAGAAGTTGTCACAGAACGATAACAGTGGAAGAGAGATCTTAAGCTACCAAGGGATAGAAAAATTTAGATGGGGAAAAAAGTGGAAGGAATCTGAATCAAGAAAGAAGGAGGAATAACACTATTGCTGGGACCCTGAAGAAGAGTTCAGATTTGAAAAAGTACAAGAGTCCATTGATATCAATTATACAGAAGTAAAAGAGAATTTAAGACAAAATTCCTTGAGCAATTATGGATACAGAAGCATTTATGTAGATTCTGATTAAAAATGGGGGGTGGTGAGAGAGAAAAGAAAGATTTGAGTGGCTATGAACCTCTGATTTTTCTCTATGCTGAGCACTTTCTAGAACCAGGCTTCAACGTAACTGGGGTAAATTCCTTTCATTTCTAAATCCTGATGATGATAACTTCTGAGATGGTGATAGGGTGAGTGAGAAGGTATATATGTCAGATAACGTTTGGTCTTTGGAAAATAATTTAAGGTCTACTTCAAACAACATGGAAATGGGTGAACTTATACACAGGCAAAAGAATTAATCTCACATGTTAAGTGAGAAGGAAGCAAGTACAAAAGACTTAATGTTGTGTAGTTCTGTTCCTACGAGACCCAGACAGGCAAAACTAATCTTTAGTGACAGAGGTCAGCAGAATGGTCACCTTCTAGAGATGATGTTGATGAGGAAGGATTTGGGTTGCTAGAAATCTTCTAAAGTCCCTGAGTGGTACTAAAGTTAAAGTGTTCATTGGCTAACAGAAAACTGGAGACTCACGTCCACCAAAGGGCATCTTAGGAGAAAGATCTGATGAAAGAATTTTGAAAAAAATCTGTCATTGAAAATCCTTTGAGCCACAGTTCTATCAGATGCCTGAGAGGTCACAATGAGTTGGAATCAACACATCAGCAACTGGTACTGATAGAAACATTCTCTATTTTGATCTGGCTGAGAACTACGTGTCTGTGTGTTCATATGTAAAAGAAGGACTTCACACACTTAGGATTTGTGCACTTAAGGCCAAGACACCTTCTCTGGGATGGTTCCTGGGACAATGAGAGAGGAATACATGGATTATTTTATAGCAAGTGCATAAATTCACAAACAGCTTTGTATGCCACATACATTTTCTTTTCCTAAATGACCCACTAATTTGTAACTTTCTCAAATACACTGATATTCATTTATTGACATGTATATCAGGGCACCAATGATTTTGAAAATGCTGTTCTTAGCCTTGATCATTAGTTAAAGATCCTTGGGATCAGAGTGTGAGGTGAACCAGCATTACCCTGATCTTCTCTGCCCTGGTCAGCACAATTGAACTTGTACCTGTTTTCTAAATTGTGCTTTGACCAGAAGTTAATACAACAACAGAATTCCACCAATAAAAAGATGTGAAAACATTGTGGGATACTATCCATAGCATATGATCATATGTGATCCAAAACTTCTACAATCAGGCAAATAACCAGAACCACCGGGAATTTTTCCTTAAGTCCTACATACAAATAATGGCAACCGAGAATCACTAGGAAAGTACTAGAAATGTGTTCACGTTCCTCTTCACAATTCATTTCCAACTAACGGTCCCAGGTTTGCTGTTGAATGATGTTGAGTAGTTGAGAGTGGTTCTTTGCCCTTAAGGAATTTACAAATCCTGGAAAAAAGTCCCTTCAAGTCCGAGTCTGCTGTTTCTGGCCTTCCTATATTAATAATTCATGGTATTATGACAACTCTCAGTACCTTACAGGTTTTCCTCCTTATGCTCTAAAACTGGGCTAAAAATAAAGTCAATTAAGAAGCCAAGAGTCCAGTGAAACAGGATGAGGGAGTGAATAATTTAAAAGTGATGTATGATAGGGTCTTATGGTTATCACAGGAGTCCACAATTAAGGTTGCATAGTGGAATGTACTTGGGGTGGTGGGAGGGGTGGGGGGGGGGGCGGGGGTTGTGTACCAGGGAAGGAGTGTTTCTTTTACTTTTGAAAGAGAGGAGGGAACTGGAGGGGTGGGGGGAAGGGGAGGGATGGGCAGGGAGAGAAGTGCAGCAATGAATGAATGGAAATCCAAAATCTCTGTAAATGCTCATTAAAATTATTTTTTTTTTAAAAAAGCACACTTAAAAAAATGTAAAGTGACAAATTTAATCATCTGAAATGTGGATAAATAAATCAATCTCTAGAAAGTATTAAAAAAAAAAAAAGCAGGCAAGAGTCAAGAGGAGCCCAGGAGTACTTTTTTCTATGTCAATTGGTACTTCTGACTCTTGATTGCTTCATAAACGAAAACTCTTGTTTGGATTCTATGCTCTCTGCCCAGAGAACATCTGTGTTTCTAAAGCCTGCCCAGAGTTCCAGGAAGGCAGGGTGCCCATGAAGAGGGCTGGAAGGACACTGTGATTGTGGGAGATTTTCGTGGTGTGTTTGTCACCCTAGTACCGTATTTATATGGTGGGGCTCTGGAGGTGCCTACAATGATCCCTGTTATTATTATAATTCCATCCACATACCCCTCCAACTGGAGTTTCCTGTTTCCACCACCTTTGACTGTCTCCCCTCCCTCTCCACCCCGAAGGTTCATTCTTCTCTCCATCTGTTCAGTTGACATTTATGACACTCATCAGGCATTTGTTTTCATACCTTTTCAGATTAAAATATTGTCCATTGTTTTTGTGATTACTGAGAACTCAATCTTTCATCAGCATGGTAACTATCTGGAGCCCGCTATTGTCTATCCTTAGCAAGGCTTCCTTTTGTTCTGAAGAAAGTGCAGCCAGCGTGCTACTTGGAGGCAAAGATGGAAGAGCTTTGTCTCTCACACCGGGAGTAGTTGCTAGGAGAACCTATCTCTTGGAAAGGGACATCAAGCTTGGAAAAGCAAATTGCATGGCAGGAAGTTGCACAGGGTCAGCACAGAGAGGAAGAGCCCCAGTGAGATGGATTGACACAGTGACTTTAGCAATGGGCTCAAGTGTGATGAGGATGGTCCAGGATAGGACAGGATTCAGTTCTGTTGTCCGCAGGGTCACTATAAGTTGACCGTGACTTGATGGCACCTAACAACAATAATGCACATTTGAAAGCTCTAAAAGGCATAGTCAGAGAGCTATGCAGCTAGCTGAAAGGTCACTCTTCTTTGGTAGTTCAAATCTACCAGCCACTTTCAGGGGAATAGATGGGTAATCACCTCCTGTGCTATTTACAGCTTCTACAAACCTGTAGGGGTGGAGCTGGGGTCAGCTATGAGTTGGTTCTGACTTGATAGCAATGATTCAACCGGGTCATGAAGTTGGCAACATCTTTCCTGAGAGAGAGAGGGTGTGTGTGTGTGTGTGTGAGAGAGAGAGAGAAAGAGACAGAGAGAGAGAGAGAGCACAGAGAGAGAGCACATGCATGTGTGTGAGAGTCAAATTTCATTCTAAAGTATCTGTAAGCCTTGATTAATGGAGCTGTCCATCTTAAATAGCTTAGCATGTTTTATATGTATGCAAATTATCTCCTTTAGTATATATTTAAAGTTGTATATTATAAAATATTAAATAATTTCAAATTCAATCTTTCCATTTAAAAACTCTGAGAGACTGAAAATTGCACTGGAGCGCAGGGAAGCCAAGGCACAAGGAAGAATTCAAGATACTAAAGAGTTGAATAGAAGATTTCAAAAGGCAGCACGGGATGACAAAGC
>NW_006399764.1:18928915-18931526 GCF_000299155.1 Elephantulus edwardii | reverse complement strand
AGGGTTGCTATGACTCGCAAGCAACTTGATGGCACATAACAACAACAACAACAAGACAGGTTGTGTGTGCAAAGGTGATCCCTTCTGGGTCACCTTTTTAGAATTTAAGACATTGAATTTTATCTTATATGCACTGTGTTACGAGGCTGTGCTGCAATCCCAAAGGCAGAGGGATTGAATCCACCATCTGCTCCTTGGGAAAAGGATAGGAACTCTCCTCCCATGTAATTTATTATCTCTGAAAACCTGCCGGAGGAAAGTCAGCTTTGGCGTGGTTCTGACTCGAAGGGACATAACACCAACAATCAAAGGAGGGAAATCGACTTTTCTCTTTTCCACCCAGAATTAATTTTAAAAAGTTGGATTTGTTTTTAACCTGTGATTGCTTAAATTATATTCAAAAAAGAGCAGCATTTTGGAGGGTCTCCTTAGTCAAAGATGGAGAAGCTGGAAGCTCCGTGAGACACATTGCTAACTTATCCACACAAACTTAATTCATTTGAAACCTTGGGTTTTTCATAATCTGATGAGGAACCTCATGCTACCATTTTTCACTGATAAGCTCTGAATATATTTGTTTTACTGTCTCACCTTCTAAGTAAAGTGGAATTAGAAGGAAATACAGGGCTCTTGGCATTTAGTTCATTACCCTTTGAAAAATTCAGGCTTGTACATTTTTTTGACACAGAAACCATTGTTCAAACAAAACACTGTAGGAAAACCGAAAGTGGAGAAGAAAGAAAGTGCTTAGTTGTTCCAGGTGAACCCGGGGTGGGAGGGGATGGGACCCAGGGGCCTGGAAACTAAGCCCATCCCACGTGACAGGGGCCACTAGAAACTTAGTGGAGAGTTCTTATGACTCAGACTTAACAAGGTGACGGTGGGTTTTTGCACTAGACCCACAGGTTCCTAGTTGATCCAAAACTTTACAGAAAGACTGCTCATTCTTTTTTTTTTTTTTTTACAAAATGAGTGGCTTATGGATGGGAAAAACCTTTCAGTTAACAACCTGGCACGTTGTACAACATGTCACCAAGAGTGGTGGTTCTTGAATCAGACTGCCCTTTAAAATTACCCTAATCATACAATCTCATGGCTATTCCCTCATGCAAACACATGATCCAATCTATGACTTGACCTTCTATTCTTTTTCTCGGCTACATCCTCCTGCTCCCTATCCAGGTGAACTAATTTGCAGATGTAATTAGCAATGGCGTCTCTCTGGAGACTAAGGTGCATCTGATACAGGCCATGGTCTTTGCAATCACTTGTTATGTGTCAAGAGTTGGACAATGACTAGGGAGGATAGAAGGAGAACTGGCGCCTTTGAGCTGTGGTGCTGGAGAAGAGTATTGAATGTACCATGGACTGGCAAGAAAACAAACAGATTCATCGGGGAGAGGGTTAAACCAGGCTGCTCCTTGGAGGCAAGGATTCTGAGGCTTCGTCTGACATATTTTGGACATGTTACAAGGAGGGACCAGTCCTTGGAGGACATATGCTTGGGAGGGTGGAGGGCAGGCTCAGGAGGGGAAGACCCTCTAGGAGTGATTCAGTGACTGGGGTAATCAGGATGGGTGTATTGGAGATAGTGCAATTGGCACAGGACAGAGCAGAGTTTAGGGCTATTGTACATAGGGTCACTATGAGTCCCAAGTGACTTGCCGGCATATAACAACAACAACAATAGTCAGAAACTACAATAGCAATGACAACTTCTACTGTTACTATGTTCACACCAAATCCTATTACTGTCACGTCGGTTTGGTCTCATAACGACCCTACAGAACTGAATAGAACTGCTTCATAAGGTTTCCAAGGCTGTGGTCTATAAGGAAGCCAACTGCCACATCTTTCTCCCTTCACTAAAGGGCTGGTGGGTCCCAACTGCCAAACTTGTGGTTTGCAACCAAGCACATTAGCCACTGTGTCACCAGGCATCCTACGTCAGCGCCACAGTCCTCACACCCGCGTGCTCCTCACCACCACATGGGGGCTGCATGGTGCTGCTTGTCGTCGAGTCCATCCTGACCCATGATGGTCCCAGGTCTGCAGAATAGGAAAGCTCCGTATGGTTCTGCATGGGTGCGACCTTTCACAGGGAGATCGCCAGGCCTGTCTTCCAAGACTGCTCTGGATAGGGTCACACTGTCACTCTTCCGGTTAGTCCATGCCTTCCACCCAGAAGTACTAAGAGGCTTGCTGGAACACAGTACCTAAGAGTGCCATTTAGTTGAAAATCTGCTTTAAAAGACATAGATCAGAATCTTAAGATGGTTATTTCTGCTTGGTAATAGAGAGAGTTGGTCAAACATTCTTCTAAGGTCGTATAGACCTAGTATGTCCACTTGCTGTACAGAGGAAACTCATGGTCGCTGTGAATCTGAACACTGTGACACTGATGTGTCAAATGCAATAATGGTTACCCATGGCGGACAGTGCTTGGTGGTGGTGGTGGTTAAGTGTCGTCGAGTTGCAAACGACTCATAGTGACCCCATGAAGGAGAGTCCTCGACGCTTGGGTGCCTTTCATCCTTTCTCCAGGTTCATAGGGTTTCTGGAGGCAAGCTATTATGGAAGTGGATGCCACTCCTCCTTCCACACTTGTTTT
>NW_006399764.1:18906739-18928264 GCF_000299155.1 Elephantulus edwardii | reverse complement strand
TGTTGTTGTGTACCACCGAGTGAGAACCGACTCATAGCTGATCCTCTGGCGGATTTGTGGTTCATTGGATGGGATGAGATTGCTCATTCTTCTCTCACGGAGCAGCTGTTGGATTCGAATCATGTGCTTTCAGGATTGCAGCACAGCTTCTTGCCGCAAGGCCACCAGAACTCCCTAGGTGATGACAAATGCTTCTGTAGAGCTAAATAATTTCCTTCCTGAATTTCAGAGCCTAGATAAGAAAACTCAACCTCCTTTGCCTTTTCTGTTATCTAAATGTGTTCTGTTGTACATAGGGTTTTCAGAGGCTGCTATTTCAGAAGTGGATGGCCAATCCTTCTTCCTAGTCTGTCTTAATGTGAATGTTCAGATTTAGAGAAGTATCAGACAGACCAACAAGTTAAAGGTATTTCCCTTATTGTGGAGTTAACTTTAGTGTCAGTGTTGTCCCTGCCTTTCTCACACACGACTCGACAGCACATAACAACAACAACAGATAAGAAAATGTTTCCTCATTTCATCAATATTGTTAAAAAGCATTTTGTCCTTAACTATTATGTTTCTACCGGTAACCATTATTTTAAAACATTGTAATACCTTTATCTCTATATTCTATTAATGTGGTTGTACAGTAAAGAGACCTGGTGGTATAGTAGGTTACCTGTGAGGCTGTTAACCAAAATGTCAGCAGTTCAAAACCACTAACAGTTCAAAACCACTCTGCAGGAGACCCACAATGTAGTCGCCTTCCATTAAGATTGGGTTACTTTCAAGGAAGTAGCTAAGAGAATACGCCATCCCTTTTTCCTTATGAATCAGGGTGAAGTCTCTCTCAGGGAGGAGTGATAGGGAATGGCAAAGGACACACCGACAAAGGAGATTAATCAGAACTGACTTTGGCAAGCACTGTGGCAACTGGACAATTAAAACAGACATTCAGATGGCGGGGAAGAAGAACAAACTGGGGAGGAGGGTGGAGAGAATGGTGCGGCAATGAAGGAGTGAAAGCCCAGAATCCCTGTGAATGTTCATTGAAACTAATAAAATTTAATAATAAAAAAAAAGGAAGAAAAAAGATTGGGTTACTTTCTGATCACTTGATCACAGACTTCCACGTTTAATCATTGCTAAACAACTATGTGAACTTCTATACATTCACTAGAGCAGCTTCTCCCTCTGTACACAGAAAAGAGCCATGGGCACCGAGTGAGTGCCCGCTTCTCTCTCCCTTCGTCCTTTCTTTCCTAAGTTAACCTCTTCCATCAAGTCACTGATCCACTCTCTCATGCTTTGTGTACTGCTGATTCTCACCAGAGGCTTTTTTTAATTTCACAGGTATCTAAATTAGGAAGTTTTGCTGAAGGATTTTTCTAAAGTCTCTTTGTGTAAGCTCTCTGTACATTCTGAATTTTTACTTGGCATCATTTTTTAGAATGCTTAAGAACGTTTGCTTTCCTATTATCTCTTCCCATCCCATTCATCCACTGCCATCGAGTCAATCATGATTCATAATGACTCAGCAGAACAGAGTAGCACAGCTTCGTAAAGTTCCCATAATCGCTATGGAAGGAGACTGCCTACTGCCATTGTGCTGTGGCTGGTGGGTTTGAACCACCAACCTTTTGGTAAAGAGTGAAACATTTTAACCAGGACTCTTACATCTTTAATCAAAACCCAAAACTCAGTCTTCTGCCCTGGAGTCAATTCCCACTTATGGAGATCATGGGAGGATCCCACAATCAATCTATTGGAGAAATAGGATTCAGAAGGCCAGGCTTTAGAAGCATAGAAGCATGAAAACTCACCAGTAGAAGAATCCTCAGTGGCCAGGAATCCTTGGACATTCTATTCCAGATGAAGAGCCCCCAAAATGTCAAAGGGATGATTTCCAAAAGAGGTCCAGGAGCCTCTTTGAGTAAGAACTAGAAAGTTCTGACTTGGAAGTACAAGAAAGACACCAATACCAAGTGAGAGCAAGAGAAAGAAACTGATCTATTAATCTTTTTCCCACAGAAAGACTTACAGATTTGAACCACCAATGTTTTGTTTAGCAGACTCACATTTAACATGGCTACAACCAATCCTTGTCATCTCTTGCCAGAAAAATGAAAGAGCTCTCCATGCTGTGTTGACAGCCTCTGAGCTAAAGCATAGATCTCAAATGCTGACATTTTTTCCACCCTCACCTACTGAGGGGGAAGAAATTCTGGCCCCAGTATGAATCCCTCATGGAAAGTAATCATGCTGATAAGTGAAATTCAGCATATGCTGATTAGACCCAAGTAAGTTTTAATGAGAGAATTTCTAAAGACGGAGAAGTTAGTTAAACCAGAGACTGAAGGTTCAAGTCCCACAGTAGCTACTCAGGAGAAAGAGCAAGTGCTCTGCTTTTGTTTAGATTCCAGTCAAGAAAGAACAGGCTATGAGGTGCTTTTGCTTTGTCACGTGTGACCATTATGAATGGAAGATTGACTTAAAGGCCCTCCACAATAGTAATGTTTAATGGAAGTGACTTGGTGTAGTCTTGAATCTGCACGATAAAGCTGTTGTTGTTAGATGCCATTGAGTCAGCTGAGACTCATAGAAACCCGAGGAACAATGGATCTGGACCCTTCCCTCCCCTGCACCCTTCTCATTGTCTCTGCTACACTTGAGTCCATTGTTAACAGTTGCTGCATCAATCCATCTCATTGAGGGGCTTCCTCTCCTTCGCAGATGCTTCGCAGATGGAGTATGATGTCCTTTTCCAGCCTGATGTCTGGTCCGTTCCTAAAACATGCCCAGAATATGTGAGATAACGTTTCACCATCCCTACTTCTAATAGGATAAGACAGTGTCCTGGGGAAAGGGTGAACATTGCTAATGGGCTCAAAGAGTAAGGCCCGTGAGGGTAACAACACTACGTTTTGTCACCATGAGATAGCACTGACTGAGTGGCACCTAACAATTGTTGTTGTTGTTGTTAAGTGCCGTCAAGTCGCAGGCGACTCATAGCGACCCTATGAAGGAGACTCCTCAATGCTTGGGTGTCTCTCATCCTCTCTCCAGGTTCATAGGGTTTCCGGAGGCAAGCTATTACCGAAGTGGATGCCACTCCTTCTTCCAAGCTTGTTTTAATTGGGGAGCTCCATCCCACTCTGTCCGCATTGGGTAACCAGCCATTAGTGCATTTGACACACATCAGTGTCACAGTGTTCAGCCTCACAGCAACCACAAGTGACCGCTGTATTCACATGTTGTTGTTATGTCGAGTCATTTGCGACTCATAGCGACCCTATGTACAGCAGCCCTAAACCCTGCTCTATCCTGTGCCAATTGCACTGCCTCTGACACACCCATCCTGATTACAGCAGTCACTGAATCAGTCCACCTCATAGAGGGTCTTCCCCTCTTGCGCTGTCCCTCCACTCTACCCAGCATGATGTCCCTCTCCAAGGACCTGTCTCTCCTTACAACATGTCCAAAGTATGTCAGATGAAGCCCCAGAATCCTTGCCTATGAGAAAATACCTGGTGATCCACTTACAACACTGGATAGGGAAAACCTCAAGAACAGTAGTGGAAGACTGTCTGATGTAGCACCAGACGATAAGCTCCTCAAGTACCTAACAATAACAACATAAAAAAGCAGGACCAAAAGACGGGAGTGAGGTCCTAGTGACCCAGTGGAGGACGCTATTGAGACTTTCCTTGAACCCAATCAGAAGACAATTTTATTAGAGGGCTACATTCAATCAATCAACTCAGAGATGATCTATGGGAACTAGAAAGTTCAAGACGTGTCTTTTCATGCCCTCTGCTCATCTTGTAATTAAGTTGTTTTTCTGTTATTTTCTACACATTTTATAGACAAATTCCTTGCCAGATAGGTCACTGCCAGATATTTTTCCAGCCTCTACGTTCTCTTTTTACTCTTAGGAGACGTCTTCTGATACATATGAAGATTTCATGTGTAGAAGGAGAGTCTCAACTGTCTAGATTCTCCTGGTGACTGTCAGGATTTCTGGTTCAAGTTGATATTCTATCTATTCCATAGGTCAGGGCCCTTAAGTTTGTTCCATTATTATTTTGAATGATCTTTTTTTGGGGGGGTGGCGGGGGGGCTCGTCCGGGATGAATGATCTTGAAAACCTTGGGTTTTATGGCTAGATTCTTGACCTCTCTTGGGTTAGTTCTTGTATATGATAGGAAGTGTGGATTTTGTTAAAATTTTCTGCAAATAGATACCCAGTTTTGTCAGAACCACTTGTTAAAGTAGCTAGCTTACACTTATTTAATAGATTTCATAAATTTCTTAAAGATGAGCTGCCCATAGGTGGATGGATGCTTTTCTGAGTCCTCAGTTCTATTCCGTTGTTCTTTGTACCTGGTGCTGTACCTGGCTGACATGCGGATGCCCAAAGAAACATGTGAAAAATGCTCAAGATTATTGACAATCTGAGATATGCACACCAAAACAGCAGTAAGTAGTCATTTCACCCCAGCAACAATAGCAGAGTTATGTGAGACAGGAAACAACAAATGCTAACACAGTTGCAGAGACTTGAACCTCTCACTCACTGCTCATAGGAATGGAAAATGCAAAAAATCACTATAGAAAGCAGTTTGACATTTTCTTAGAAAATCAGAAAGAGAAATGCTATTCATTCCATCAATCTCCGTACTAGATATATATTATAAAGAGTAAGAAAAAAAGTAAAAAAAAGTAAAAAGTAAGAGTAGTTATGTACACAGACATATTAATTACACCATTATTTATAATAGCAAAGAGATGGAAACTAATGAGCACAAATGATGATTATATAAATAAATGATGGTACGTACACTCAAGCAACGTAGTAATGTGGTATTATATAAAGCTGAAAACAAAAAATAAAAAGGTAAACACTACATAACATGGATGCATCTAGAAAACGTGAGGCTGAACAAATTAACTCAGTACCAAAATGACAAATACTGTACAAGACTATTATTAGAGACTTCTGCAAGACACTGATATTTTATGGAGAATGGGCAAGAACCTCTACGATAATTGGCATAGAAACATCTATGAGATAAAGAATCAGTTGTACAAACAGTACACATGCAGATGGATTTACAAGGATTGTAGGTAAGAACTAAATCATATTAACGTGGGAGCCAAATCCTTCTAAATCTCTTCCTCTCTTCTTTCCTCTGTGTCTCATCGGGCAGCTGAGGTCACACCGTGATTGAGCTGTGATTGCGGCCTTAGTGACTCAGGTAGATCAGAAATGGCTCAAGGGTCTAGGATCACTGGCCAGCCTGTAACAGAATGCGCCCACATTGCCTTAGGATGCGGCTTTCATTATTGCGACCAAATTGTCAGCCTGGCTGGTTTGTGTGGTTTTTTTTTTGTGTGTGTGTGTGTGTGCTTTGGGTTTTCTGTTTGTTTGTTTGTTTTATTTTTTTGCTTATTCCTATTATTAAGCAGAGCTTCTTCTTGTCTTTCTTCTTCACCTAAGACTTTTTGTAAACTCACTTTTAAGCATCTTTGACTCTGGATCTTTCCCTCAAATGCTTAAGTACTGACTTGATGTTTGTTTTATTCTCCCCACAAAATTCATATGCATTGCGTATTGTTCACATACATGGCATTTCACACATCCTTACATTCACATTGTGTTTCAAATAATTCCTCATGTACACTGTGTTTTAGAAAACGAATCACCATTATCACCATTGACCTTTGGCTGTTACCCCATCTTTTCGGGTCCCCATTGGGTCTTTCCTTTTCCTTCACCTCACGCCTCTCTATGGCATATTGCTGTTGTTGTTATGTGCTGTCAAGTTGACTACAACTCATAGCAACCATGTGTACAATAGCTCCAAATCCTGCTCTGTCCTGAGCCAACCTCATCATCTCTGACATACCTACCCTCATAACCCGAGTTATTGTATCAATTCATCTCATTTGGGGTCTTACTCTTCTGCACTGTTCCTCGATCCTTCCAAGCATGATATCCTCCAAAGACTGGTCCCTCCTGCCTACATGCCCAAAGTATGTCTGAGTCCCAAAATCTTTGCCTCTAAGGAGCAGCTCAGTTTTGCCCTCTCCAGGACAGACCTGTTAGTTCTCTTGGCAGCCCAGGGTATGTTAAATACTCTTCTCTAGCACCACAAAACAGAGGCATCTATTCTTCTGTCATCCGTGGTCATTGCCCAACTCTCTGATGCATAGCAAGTAATCGTGAAGACCATGGCCTGGATCAGGTGCACCTTATTCTCTAGACCATTCTTGCTCTTCAGCACTCTGGAGAGGTCCCTGATAGCAGATTTATGTAACACAATTCAACTTTTAATTTACTGACTGCTTGTGCCAAGAATATTGATTGTGGAACAGAACCATCTGAAATTGTTAGCAATCCCAATTTCTTCTCCATCTATCATGACGCTGCCATTGGGCCCAGTGGTGAGAATCTTCATTTTTTTTATGTTAAGCTTCAATCAATATTGCAGACTACAGTCCTTGATCCTCTGCAGCAAAGGCTTCAGGGCCCTTCTCAGTTTTAGCAAGTAAGGTTGTGTCATCTGCATAACATAGGTTGTTGATGAGTCTTCCTCTAATCCTAATGCCACATTACTCCTCATAGAATCCAGTCTGCTGATTGATCTGCTCTGCATACTGATTGAAAAGGTATAGAGACGGAATACATCTCTGACACTCTCTTCCTGATTTTGAACCAATCAGTGTTTTCTTGTTCTGTTCTGAGCACTGTCTCCTGGTTCAAGTATAGGTTTCACATGAACACAATCAAGTATTCTGGGATTCCCAGTCTTCTCAAGGTTAGCAACAGTTCGTTGTGGTCCACACAGTCAAATGCCTTTGCATAGTCAATGAAACACAGATAGCCATTCCTCTGGTGCTCTCTGTGTTCAGCCAAGATCCATCTGACTTTGGCAATGATTTGTCTAGTGCCACAGCTTCTTCTAAACCCAGGTTGTTTTTCTGGTACTTTTCTGTTGATGGACTATTCCAGTTGCTTTTGAATAATCATCAGCAGGATTTTGTTTGTTTATGATATTAGTGATATCATTAAAGAATTTGTACACTCTGTTCGATGACTTTTTTAAAAAATGAGAATGAAGAAGCATCTCTTGATTCAGTCAACTGGCCAATGTGTTAGTTATTTAATTTCCTATATGAAACACCTTCTTAACAGGTAACACCGTCTTAATAGGTTCAAAGAATAAAATCTGAAATACTCAGGAAAAAAGGGAAAAATTGATAGTGGAAATTATTCATATTCATCTGAGCACTAACCGTCGTCATTGGTTTCTTAGCTGGCCATGACCTGACTCTTTCACAGGATATCCATCAAGTAGGCTTCCATTAAGTTTTAATCCACTTTGCCCCAAAACAAAAATCATCAAGACCTTAGTCTTGAAAGTCTCATTTGTCTGGATTCTGTTCCTAACCAAGCCACTAACCTGTTAAGTGCCTTAGCTAAGGTGTTGAACCTCTAGGATTCACTTTCTTCCGGGGAAATATTTACCTTGCTGGTTGGTTCTGAGAAAGAAATAAAATCGTATTTACCAAATGCTTAATGCGGTCTTCAAGCTAAATGGCAGTTTGTTTAACAGCGTGATATTAAGGTCTAGGGCTCAGTTTCGCAAATGAGGTTCACAAGTAAGAATCTCTACTGAGAATAACGTATGTATTCTGTATTTGAAGGTGAGAGAGGCATCCTTTGCAGATATGTCGTGTTTTGCTACTATCTGATCCACTCACTGACACTGTGGCAGGAAGGCCTGCGGATGTATGTCCCAAAATTTAAAAGCCACTGAAAATTCTATTGAGCACAATTTTACCCTAATACCTGTGGGAGTGCCATAATCAGAATGAAGCTGACACCAGCTTTTTTTATTTTGTGCTACCAGTTTATTTCATCTCCCCGCAAGAAGAAACTAGTTTCTTTAACCTCCCAGGGAGGAGAAATCAAATCGCCTTCCTTTTGAGTGGAAGGGGCACAGGTGATAGTGGGGAGGAGGCTGGAAGGCTCACCTTGGTGGCGGGAAGTGCAGGACTGATGAGCAGCAACTCTTGTGGGAGAGAGGACAGGGTGCTTTCCTCTGTGGAAGCCACAGGACAGGGCCTCAGGATACAGTAGAGCTGAGGAGTTATGACCTTAGGTTGTCATCTATCCACAGCTTGCTTACTCAAACTTCAATGCCAAAGGAGAGATAAAGTCACCAGGAGCATGGGGAGGATGTTTCCCAGATTCCTGAAAGAAAGATCTCACCAGCCCAAAAGTGGAAGCAGGAGCTCTGGTGGTTGGAGTTCCTAGGGAGTGACCCTGCTAACTGAGGGACAGTGCCTCTCTGGTGGTTCGGATCCTCCTCCAGGGGCTGCAGGAAGAAAGGCCCACAGTTTCCTCCTCTGCAATTCCAGCCTCTGACATCTGCTGGCAGGTCAGCTCTGAGTAGGCTCCGACTCAGCAGCACATAACAAAAAAACATTTTCTTAGATAAGCTGAACCCACGAATTCCTTCAGACTTACTGTATTTTAGATTTTTCTTTCCTGTCTTTAATAACTAATGGAACATCTGCCTACATTGACTTCATTCCTATCTTGGAAATGTGATTTTGGATTTATTCTATCTTATATTTTCCTTTTTCATTTAAACATCAATTTTCAGTATCAGTGACTCTTGAGTTGCATCACCGCGATGAGAAGAACGTCGATGAGGACTTGTTCCACTCCCTTCTGGATCTTATTTACCTCGGCAATGTTCTTAAACATCTTTTTTTTTTCTTTTTCTGTCCGTAGGACTCAGGCCAAGACGAGCTCGCTCTTCACCGTGCTTTAGCACTGAATCATTTTGATTGTTTTCAGACGCAGCAATGCCCTCCTATAGCTTCTACTCAGAACCGCACAAACCAGCATTCCCTCGTGAAATTTCATCAGTACTTTATGTGATGCCAAAGTACCATCAATGCCATAAAATATGCTTCAGAATAATTTCACTTGATTTTTCTTCCTCAGCTATCAAAGATTGTACAGATGGTTTGGTGAAAAGTCCACATTTCCTCCCACCAAGTACCCTTCACATTTCCATTCGATAATAAATTTTTAACTTTCATCTCTTATAATTTCTTTTATTATTAAAACAGCTTTGTTTTGGAGACATGGGATAGAAACAATTTTCTCCAGATGAGGTGTTTTCACCCCTTCTTGAGGAGTGGGAAGAAATGAATCAGCAGAACTCCTGTCTTTTCAGCAGCTCTACTTCTAGTTTAAAATATTGTGGAGAAAGGGAGTGAGGATTGACAGTGCCTTGCAGGAAAGTTATGGCCTAAGACAGGACGTTGGCCAGTAGAACTTCATGTCCAGTACGACTTTCTGTTAAGACGAAAATGTTCCAACAACACTGTCCAATGCAGTTATTATAAAGTGCTTGAGGTGAGGCTCCTGGGATGGAGACAATATTTAATCATATTTAATTTGTATTCATTTAAATCTCAGTAGCCACGAGGGGCAATGGCTGCCATATTTACAAAACAATTCAAGGAAGAAAAGTGACTAGACATTGAACTCAAGAAAAGTTGATAGTCTGAGCTTAAATATTTGTTCCGCATTGTAATAATTTGTAATACCCAAAATGCTTTGTTGTCATAAGTTGACTCTGAGTCTTCAAAGTCAGATTGAAAGCTTACCCTGTCTTTGCCATCGTCACAGCCTCTGCTGTGTTCAAGCCTATTATGATAGTAACTCTGCCAACCCACCTCGTGCCTGCTCTTTCTCTCTAGTGCTGGTCTTCTCTTTCCCAACATGATGCCTTTCTCTCCCAGAGAACTAGCATTTTCTGACCATGTGCCCAAGATACGTGAGGTGAGACAAAGAAGTTACCATCCTCGCTGCTATTAGGTGTTTTCAAATCAAGTACAACCCATAGCAACCCTGTGAACAACAGACCTGAATTCTGTCCTTTGCTGTGCCATCCTCACATTTCCTGACACCCCTGAGCCCATTGCGGCAGTCACCATGTCAACCCCTCTGGTCGGTGGTCTTTCTCCCCTTTGCAGACCCTCTACCTTTTTGAGCATCAGAACCCTGTCCAAGGAATAGCCCCTCTTAACAACATGCCCAATGTATGCGAATTAACACTGTTGGTACCAGCAATCAGGACATCAGGAGACGTACTGCACTGGGAAAGTCTGGGACCTCCCCATGAGTAGTAATGGTATCAGTTTGAGGACTAAGGTATGTCTGATTCAGACCATGGCCTTTCTGATCACTTGCTATGCATCTAAGAGTTAGACAATGAGTAAGGATGACAGAAGAATTGATGCCTTTGAGCTGTAGTGTTGGAGAAGAGCACTGAACATTCCATGGATGGCCAAAAGAACAAACAAACAAATCTGTCCTGGAGAGGGTGCAGCCACAGTGCTCTTTGGATGCACCATCCTTGCGTCTAAGAAAGATGCTGTATGCACTTCCTCCAAGGGAAATATTTGCTCTTATGGCAGCCCCTGGTATGTTCAGCTCTCTTCACTGATACCACAACTGAAAGGCATCAGTTCTCCTAGTTGTCGCTACCTTAATAACATTCAGTCATTGTCACTGCTTCTTAGAGTTGTAGTGAGTAAAAGTATATATAATAATCCATGTAAAACACTCGTCACAGTATCTCTTACCGTATATATTCTAGGTGTCATTCTATTACTTTTTTATTTTTTTATTAGTTTTAATGAAAATTTACAGAGACTTTGGATTTCCATTCATTTCATTACTTTTAAGAGATATTATTTAGATGCTTTCATAAAAAAAGTAAGAATAATGATTTTAGATTTATATTCTCCTCCAATTTTCTCTCACAGGATCCATATCAGTTATAGATGCACTGATGAGAAAATTTATCTTTTATAAGCGAACCTTTTTAATCAAAACCCCTACACTTCCTGTTTAATAAATAAACCAAAACCTCACCACCATTAAGTCGGGACTAGCTCACAGCTGACCCTCCAGTGGGTATTCAGAGGCTGAAAATCACGGGGGAGGAGTCTGACCATCTTCGTCTCATGAATCAGTGGTGGGTTCTAACTGCGTGGGAGGTGTTATCATTGAGGCAGCAGCACGATTATCTAGAGAACACACCAGCTATTAACTCCCGAAAGTTAGTATTTCCCCCTCTCAGGACATTTTACTTCTTTTCAGCATTTCTTATTCTTTATTTCATTTGGTGCCGCTGTTAAACACATACATTTCTGGGCGTTATTCAGTGAACACTTGGTTGGCAGTGATCAAGCTGGTCCCATTTGTAACCACGTTCCCTCCTGCACGTTCTCTCAGGTATTTGTGGGAGCAAACAGACGTCAGTAAGAAAACAAAACAAAACAAACAAACAAAAAATTCCCATATCAGTTTGGTCAACAACAATCACCATTTCAGCCCATTCTGGAAAAAGCTTGTGTTTCTACCTCTAGAGATGTGTTGTCAATTCGTATCACCCTCAGCAAATGATGAGAGCAATCACTGATGTTCTATTGTGTTCGTAAGGATGATCTTGGGACCACCTGGCCAATTAGGTAGAAAAATTGACCTTTTTATTGACCAGCATTAGTTAGCTATCCTTCCATCTCATGAATTCCAATATGAACTCTAAAATCAAATTACAGAAACCTCATCTTTGGAAGCTGTACAGGAATTTAAGGTGCACTTAAGGAACGGGATTGTTATTGAATGTGTGTAGCAGCCCTTCAAGCATCTCTGTTAATGGAAATTAAATTCATAATCAGTGATATGACAAATCAATAACTCATGTTGGCCCAGTGTGTACACTATGTCTTCCTCTTAACAGCTGCAGTAAAAAGAAAGCACTTTCTTAGACTTCCTTTTTGCTTTTCATGTCTGTGTGCTGTCGGTGTAAATGGAAAAGGAGGTTAAGGATTCTCTCCACCTTTCCCCCCAAATTAAAACTGATTTCTTTACTCTGCAGTCTACTTAAAATCACTGTCATTGGGGGTCATTGTCAAGCTGATTCAGACTCATAGGGCTCCACAGGCAGGCTAAACCTGCTAAGAACATTTCCTAGGCGGTCATCTTTGATGGCATAGTACATAGAGAGTTACCCTGTGAACACAAAGGCTATGCCTCTCTGGTGGTTCAAATCCACCAGTGGCTTTGTGGAACAAACATGGGCAATCTTCTCTCATGCAGTTTAAAACTTCCAAAACCCCAATAGAGGGTCAGCTTATGAGGTGATTCCGACATCAACGCAATGAGAGAGAAACACAGAAGCGGGGAGAGGGAGAAGGAGGCAGGAGAGAGAGGGAGAAAAAGGAAGAGAGAGAAGAGAAGAGAAGAGAAGAGAAGAGAAGAGAAGAGAAGAGAAGAGAAGAGAAGAGAAGAGAAGGGAGGAGAAAGGAAGAGAAGGGAAGAGAAGTGAACAGAAGGGAAGAGAAGGGAAGAGAAGAGAGAAAGAATATCTTTATGGAAGGACATCATCAGGCCTTTTCTAAAGCTGCTGGTGAGAACTTGCCTGTAGTTGATAGAAGCGTGTTTAACTCCTAAAGTGTTTATGTAGCAAAAGTCAGATTTATTTAATTAAATGTGCCTTAAATAAAATATGAGTGCCTAGCTCCAATCACACCAGGATTCTTGCTGGAAATTGTATACGGTCTGACATAGCAACAAAGGCTACTTCAACAATACCCATGTTTTCTGATGCATTCACAAATGTCTGTATCTCAGCCTTCACTTAGAACTCCTTACTCTTCAGCCCAGCAGGCATTTGTGAAAACTATACTCAGAAGCAAGAGTGTCAAATCCCACACGCAATGCACAAAAGGAAACAAACACATCTGTCCTGAAGAGGGTGAAACTAGGTAGCTCCTAGGAGGCAAGAATTTTTCAGCTCTGCCTCATATATTTTGGGCGTGTTGCCAGGATGTACCAGAGAAGGACATCATGCTCAGAAGCGTGGAGGATTGGTGCAGGAGAGGAAGATCCTGGATGAGATGGATTGACCCAGTAACTGGGGTAATTGGGATAGATGGGTCAGATACACACCTCTGGCTCAAGACGGAGCAGGCTTCATAACACTGTCCTTTAAGTTGTCATTGAGGCCATTGCACATAACAAAATAACAGTGTTTGCACAAGCTGTCCTTACAGAAAAAAATTATAGTTTGTTCTCTTTCACTCATTAAACTTCCACTCTCTCCCTTTTGACTTTCTTTCTTTCTTTCTTCCTTCCTTCCTTTCTTTCTTTCTCTCTCTCTCTCTCTCTCTCTCTCTCTCTCTCTCTTTCTCTCCTTCCTTCCTTCCTTTTCTTTCTCTCTCTCTCTCTCTTTCTTTCTTTTTTTATGGTATGTGAGCAGTTCATACCAGCCACTATTTTCTAAATGATTCTCTTGGATAAATGATAAAATGTGATCCCAATACAAATTAATTAAAGACTTTCATTAAACTTCAGTCCTGGAACATTTTAATAGACTGGCTGCTTCAATTGTTTTTGCTTTAATTTGTGAACACAAGCTTTCTTGAATCATGAGTTCTAATATTTTCCTAAGAAAGAAACTACATTAAAATCTTAATTAGTCCCTTAAGCCTTACAGACATTATTGTATTTTTATGTCTGATGCCAGTTTAGCTCAAAGTATTATTGCAGTAATTTTCCTTTGACATTATTCTTTTTCATCTTTGAGGTTGAGCTTTGAGTTTTATGGAGAACAAGCTTGGAGAGGGTGACTGTTAATCATGTTTAATCAGTCCTTTTTTTCAGAGCTACGTACAAACTGACAAGACATCTAAATGAAATAAAAATTATCAACTATATTTTTCTAACAGTACAAATATTTCACAATAGATTACATGATAATGAATTTATTTATTGTGCCAAGAATGCTGTTCACCTTATTTCTATTAGAACCTCAATTTTCAATTAAATAATAGTGTCTTACTCTAGATTTGTCAAATGCTTTTTCAAAATACAGAGGCTAAAAGGGACCATTGAGTTGTAGGATTTTAAAAATCCTTTTCCAGATAATTGAGTGTAGGACTATCTCCTTGAAGCTTTCCCAATGGAATATTTGTATAAATCAGTTTGACTTTATTAATATGCTGTATTGATCTACAATTCATCTAATTGTTGAAAGGATATTAATGGATTCCATTAGTCCGTTTTCTAATTTCCACATGTTCTTAAGATAATAAATCTTCACTTCATCTACTTGTAGGATAAACCAATTCCAAAAGAACTGGTAGAAAACAAGACAAAGGAAATTTCCAGCAGAACTCATTGGCACAAGTAGAAACCATACAAATATTACTGAAATTTACTCTTTAGAGATTAGCAATTCCTTAAAACAAAATAAGTACTGGTAATAGTAAGTATATAAAAATAAGCTTATAGTTTAAAATTTATGCAAAATATTTCCTGGAAAAAGCTAGGGCTTATTATCTAAGAGAGAATTGGACCCGTTCTTAATGGACAAGCCCAACTTACTTCTACTATCAGCCTTTCTTGTTAAAAAATGAGCTTTCCCTTCTTCTTCAACCCTTCCTAGAATCTTGGTGAATTCATTTTTCTCTAAGGTGTAATTTCATGCCAAGATAGAATATTTGTAGCAAAAGATGAGAAATAACTATTTTTGCATCATTATGAAGGATGCTACTACTCAACATTATTTCTGATCCTGACCTTGACTGATTTATAGATACTCACAGGATTTGTAGCTGAGCTTCAGTTTCTTCCCAAATCTTATCCCTTAAAGTCACAATTGGGTTGAAAGGACACACATCTGAGAGAGGAAAAAAAAAAAGATCTGTCCTTCATGAGACCAGAAGAAGATTAGAGGTTTTGGAGAGTAGAGAAGATGTCTAAAAGGGAAGGAAGAGGGAGGGAGACAGCGACACGTGGAGGGTGGGGTAGGAGTTCCCTACATGGTGGTGGATACTTGAGCCATGATTTCCTCTAAACTCTTATGCATTTCTTTATCAAGAAAATACATTATCTCATGTCTCCTGGCCTAAAGCTTCAGACATAAAACCATGGAATCCCATCACTAAAGATCCATCGACCTCCAATACAAACTAACTTAACTGTTGACCTCTAACTGTCTTCCACATTCAAGATAACATCATTTTAGCTCCTATGTCTTTTAGCATCACAAGCTAGCAAGATGGCCATGATTCTTACTCCATTCTCTTTTTGCCAGAAAGATTTGTTGATTCTTCTTGTTTCCAAGCTGAAGTCACTTGCATGTTTGCATGCTTTTGTTTGGTTTTCTGATCTTGTTTTTATGGATGCTATTTCAGTTTTTTTTAAGCACTGTTTTCAAGTTTAACTTGCCGGATGTTTTTTTTCAGCATGGTTTCATGAGAGCTGATGTCATTAATCTTCAACAACACATTTCTGTTATGAGGAGCCGCAGGCTGTTTGCTAGGATTTTGCAAAATAAGAGTATGGGGCTCGTCTGTTGTAAATGTGTATTGACATATCAACCGGATCTGAGAATACATCCGTGGGAAACACTTTGTAATGTCCCTTATCTCCAGATCATAGTGTTCAATAAATATTCACTGAACTGGATTGCCAAATGCTTGTAAAACTTACTGAGAAATTAGAAGTAACCTACAGGTAGATAGAGTCTGGTCACCCAGAACTAGGAACATAAACGACCACCCTTCAGTACTATAAGACTTTGTGTAAGCAACCAATGATTAAATAAGCTTTATTGGAAGATGCTTTACATATATTGTTGTTGTTGTTGTTATGTGCCATCGAGTTGCCTGCGACTCATAGCCACCCTATGTACAACAGCCCTAAACTCCGCTCTGTCCTGTGCCAATTGCACTGTCTCTGACACTCCCATCCCAATTATCCCAGTCACTGAATCAATCCACCTCATAGAGGGCCTTCCTCTCCTGCGCTGTCCCTCCACCCTCCCAAGCATGATGTCCCTCTCTAAGGACCGGTCTGTCCTCACAACATGTCCAAAGTATGTTAGACGGAGCCTCAGAATCCTTGCCTCCAAGGAGCCACCCGGTTTAACCCTCTCCAGGACAAATCTGTTTGTTTTCCTAGCAGTCCATGGTATTCTCAATACTCTTCTCCAGCACCACAGCTCAAAGGCATCAATTCTCCTTCTATCCTCCTTGGTCATTGTCCAACTCTCTAATGCATAACAAGTGATTGCGAAGACCATGGCCTGTATCAGACGCACCTTATTCTCCAGAGAGACACCATTACTCTTCAGTACTTTGGAGAGGTCCCTAACAGCAGACTTTCCCATGGCAATGCGCCTTTTAATTTCCTGGCTGCTGGTGCCAAGACTGTTGACTATGGAGCCAAGCAAACTAAAGCTGTGTACAATCTCAATCTCTTCACCATCCATCCTGACGCTGCCAATTGGTCCAGTGGTGAGAATCTTTGTCTTCTTGACATTGAGCCTCAATCCATATTGCAGGCTACAGTCCTTGACATTCTGCAGCAGGCGCTTCAGGTCCTCCTCAGTTTCAGCAAGCCAGGTTGTGTCATCTGCATAACGCAGCTTGTTGATAAATCGTCCACCAATCTTGACCCCACATTTCTCCTCATAGAGCCCAGCCTCCCAGATAATCTATTCTGCATATAGGTTGAAAAGGTATGGAGATAGGATGCATCCCTGGCGTACGCCCTTCCCAATTTTGAACCATGCAGTGTTCCCTTGCTTTGTTCTGACGACTGCCTCCTGGTCCAAGTATAAGTTTCGCATTAGAACGATCAAGTGCTTTGGGATTCCGATTCTTCTCAGAGTCAGCCATAGTTTGTTATGATCTATACAGTCAAATGCCTTTGCATAATCAATGAAACACAGATAGGCATTCCTCTGGTATTCCCTGCTTTCAGCCAAGATCCATCTAACATCAGCTACAATATCTCTAGTACCATGACCCCTTCTAAACCCAGCGTGGACTTCTGGTAGTTCTCTGTTGATGTTCTGTTCTAGTCGTTTTTGGATAATCTTCAGTAAAATCTTGCTTGCATGTGAAATCAGTGAGATTGTTCTGTAGTTTCCACATTCTGTTGGGTCACCTTTCTTTGGGATAGGAACAAATATCGATCTCTTCCAGTCAGTTGGCCAAGTGGTTGTTCTCCATATTTCTTGGCACAACTTGGTGAGCACGTCCATGGCAGCATCTGTTAACTGAAATATGTCAATTGGTATACCATTTATTCCTGGAGCCTTATTTTTTGCCATTTTCTTCAAAGCAGCCTGAACTTCCTCCTTCATCGCCATAGGCTCTTGCTCATATGTTGTTTCATGAAATTCTTCTGTGTCTTCCAAATAGTAAATGGCAAATGATGGTTCAACTGTTTTTTCTTGGAACAAAAAAAGCCCCAAAAAACAAAAACAACCCACCCCAATAAAATATAAAGAATACACATTTTTTTGGGTTAGTGTTTCTCCTAAAATGTGCTTCAATGATGAGTCATTTGCTTTTATTGAAAAGTAG
Organism: Elephantulus edwardii; assembly: GCF_000299155.1. Lineage (NCBI taxonomy): Eukaryota > Metazoa > Chordata > Mammalia > Macroscelidea > Macroscelididae > Elephantulus > Elephantulus edwardii. Next base: position 18,910,804 of record NW_006399764.1, on the reverse strand, counting down.
TAAGAATAATTTTGGTCATAAATAATCTCTTAAGAAATATCTCTCATGCCATATTATGATTTCTAATTCCTTAGCATTTCATGTGGGTTTTAATTCCATGAAAGAGTCTGCCTCATTCAAATAATTCGAGAGCTATTAATGATGACGAGCTCTTCCTCAACGGGACAGTGGTGATGGGAGAGAATATAAAAATATCATTTTCTGACTTTCTTAACCAGGACACAGGAATATGTTCATAGTCTTAGATTCACACTCTATTTAACCTAGATTTCTTTCTTCAAAACTTAAAAATACATTGTCTTATCACATTTAAAAATTCTAAGATGTCATAAATCATAAATTAAGTATCATCAGTCAAGGGAGCTCTGGAGGTCTACTGGGTCGGGTGTTGTGCTCATGGTTCAAATCCACCAGCTGCTCATGGGAAGAAAGATGGGTAATCTCCCCATGCGATTTACAGCCTCTGAGAACCCACCAGAGAGTGAAATGAAGAAAACACTGAGATCAGAGAAGTCTAGTAACCAGTAAACAACGGCCTATAGTCAATTCAAACTCATAACGCCTCCATGTTTGAAGACACCTCTCAACTTTGGAGATGTTAAAATGTGCAAATCAATGTATCTTTGAATTTCGGAATACAGTATTTTTCTTACTAGTAAGTCTATCTGCAAAAGAAAACTCCACAGCATCTCACTTTCACTTGACTTAGTGGATCAAGCTTCATTTAATTCATTTTAATAAGGAGGATGAATGATCAGAAGTAGGAGGTAGTAAAACTGAACAACCGATTCATTTAATATGGATGAATCTCTGCTGTGAATATAAAAGAAAAAGAAAAAGAATGCAAGTTGCTGTTAGAACCTTCACCGTATTTAGCACATTATTCTAATTTTGGATAAATGTATTTTGTCCTATGGAAAATGCAGTAACGTGGGTCTGGAATCCCTTATAGCTATGAAGCATCACTAATTACAATAAAATGTAAGACAGTCTTTAAAAAAATTCTGAGCAATAATTGTTTTGTGAGCTATACATCTATTCCATGGGGATGAATAGATGAACACATTTGTGAAACATTTAGTTTCTGAATTAGCATGACAAGTTTATCATATTTATTCATTGAATAGCTGTCTGACTCTGGAAACATATTTATAAGCATATTCAACCTCCTAGTGCATAAATTATTTTGTGGAAGAAAATGAAAAACTTTCAAAACAACATAAACTTTTTGAGGTCACCAAGGTACTATTGAGTAAATTATTACCCCACTGCCCTCAATAGTACCTGGTAGCCATGAAGAGTTAATGCACCTTTCAAAGAGTCTAATTTACTCCCAGGGAGTAACGGACTGGCGGACAGGTCCTGGATGATAAATTATACATTTTGATGCATTTTCCCAAGTGAATTGGGCTCACTGTTGTCTGACTAAAATTAATGCCTCACATTTATTTCAAACATGTGAAGGCAAACGTCTACAAATAGTTTCAGAAATCTAAAACAAGATGATTCCATCTACCTGAATTCAGTGAAAGGAAAGGGAAATTACGTTCTAGAAAATAGAATTGGCAGATAGGAAATTGGTCAAGACAATTGAATAAAGACTATTATATGTGTAGGTGAGTTTTTAAACAGGGAAACCTCACACTAAAATCTCATCCAAAAGCGAATTCAACTGTTTGTCATTTTATAAGGTCTAGGATCTTCTTCCATGAAAGACTTGAATGTGTCCAAACTTGTAGAATCTGTGACATTTTGCAGAATTACAAGCCGAGGTGGTATGTTTTCATGCCATAGATGCTGCTGTTTTTATTTACTGAATAACATTTGTTGGAAAGACTTCTAGAGGTTTGTGTTTTTTTTTTTACCCTCCAAATACTTTTCCTTTATTAGCCTTTATGATCTCAGAGAGATTGCATAAATGTCTGGTATCCTATTTATCATTACTTTACCTTCGGGGGATGGTGAAAGAATCTGGAGTCATTTCTGAATCTTGGAGCCCTGAACTCATAAGATCCTCACTTTCAAATATCTCTAGGCAGTAAACACTTGAAAGTACACTGTCTTTGTATTGTATTACTGCATTTCTGCTTTTCATTTAGTATCATATTTAACATAATGAACTAACTAACTAACGTGAAGAAAGGAGATGCTGCTCAACCATGGGAAAATGGGCTGTATTCTTGTATTTAAGAATTGTTGAACTCAGGAATAGTTAGAGGAGCAGGTGACAGGGGTCCTACAGCATGGAAGCATAAGACTCAGTGTGATAGAGTGTACCGCCTGATTCTCTCTCTAAAATATGATCACACAGTGTAGACCCCCATGTGCTCAGACTCCTAAAGAAACAATGATGACTCCAAGTCACAACAATCCATGACCGACTGTGTTATAAACGAGGAATTAGCGTTTGTTGTGAATCACTGAGAACCTGAGGTCCGCTGTCGCGGAAACATAATCTAGCAGACGCTCACTGATACAGTGCACAGCGCCTGCCAAATTACTTTGGTTATTGGTACTGTTAGGAGCCGTCAAGTTGACTACAGCTCATAGGGACCCTATGGACAGCAGATGTGACCCTTGCCCCATCCTGCACTATCCTCATGATCTCTGTAATGCTAAAGCCTGTTGTCATGTGTCAGTCCATCTCATTGAGGATTTTCCTCTCTTCTACTGACCCTCTACATTCCTTTGCCTGTGTGATGCCTCTCTCTAGTGATTAGTTCCTTCTGAGAATGGACCTCAAGCAAGTGAGTGAGGCTTTACCATCCTTGCCTCTATTTGCCCTAAAATCTGCTTCAACTGGTAACAACGCCATGTCGGACAGAACAAAACCCTACACGATCCTCTATCATCTACCGACACTCATGTGGAATCCTTGTTGACAGTGTTAATGCAGCTCTCTTCCTCTTTTTAATGAGTCTCTTCCTCTTTTCCTCTGATCCTCTGGTGGCCTATTCTATATCTGCATCTCTGTTGGTTTGAATCCCCCCGCTGCTTCATGAGAGAAAGAAGGGTAGTCTCTTCTTGTTAGATGTACAGCTTCAGAAACCCAATGGAGCGTCATTTGGAGTCAGAATCGACCCAACAGTGGGAAGGTTTTGTTATCATTGTTCTGTCTTAGGAAGCATGATGTCCTTCTCCAGGGACTGTTCCCTTCAGATAACATGTCCGAAGTATGTGAGGTTAAATTTTGTTACCCTCACTACTGAGAAGCATCCGGGCTATATCTCTTCCAAAACAGATTTGTTTCCCCCCTCCAGTGAATATTTGTTGAGTGAAGGAGAGTCTGAATTTTCACAGCATTCATTGTTTACTTGTTACTTTAATTTGATAAATATTAACTGTCTATGGGTGAAAATGTTGTTGTTAGATTCCAATTTGACTCAGAGTTACCCATGTTGCAGAATAAGACTACCCCATAGAGCTTTCCTGGCCATAATTTTTCGGAAAGTATTTGGCCAGACCTTTCTCCCACAAAGCTGTTGGTAGGTCCAAATCACCAATTATTCTTTTAACACCCTCGTGATTGACCATTGTCTGTACTAGGATCTTTTAATTTAAAACAAAGGCCATAAAATCATCATTGAGTAGAACCACCTCATAGAGTTTTCAAGGTGGTAGATTTTTGCTGGCTGGGTCCAACTTTTAATCTTAGATTCAGCAGTGAATTATTAAACCATTGGGAACAATTTCTATCCACTTTTGCTTGGGGAACATTTCTTCCGCACTTCTCCTTTCCTTTTCCTTCTCTCTCCCCATCCCTTGTTTTAGCATGATTTGCTTCCAGCAGCAAAAAGGCAGATAGAGAACTACACATGGACTCAAGCTTCTATTAATGCTTTGAAGCAGCAACAACATGAAGGCCTTCCTCTCCTTCTGCTAAGTCACTATTTTTCCAAGCATGATGTCCTACTTCAAAAACTGACCCCTCCTGATAATAAGCTTCAAGTATTTGTAATGAAATCTTACCATCCAACTGGTGTGTACACAACATTGACCCTTCCTCTTAACTTCCGAAGGATTATGTATATAAATAAAATAAATATAAAAAGAAATAAATATAAA
>NW_006399764.1:18897563-18906639 GCF_000299155.1 Elephantulus edwardii | reverse complement strand
ATATAAATATATATGTATATATACACACACATACATATATGTCTGTCTATCTATCTATCTATCTATCTATCTATCTATCTATCTATCTATCTAAGCTACCTATGGAAACAGGTCTGAACCTTGTCCTATCCTGTATCATCCTCATTGTCGCTCAAACAGTTGAGCCCATTGCTATTAGTCAATTTCTATCCATGTCATTGAGGGTCTTCATCTCTTTTGCAGACTCCCCACCTTCCCAAAGAACAGCCTCTCCTAGCTACATGTTCAAAGTACGTAGACAAAGCTTTGCCAGTCTTATCTCTAAGAAGCATTCTGGTTGCGCCGCCTTCACGACATAATTGTTCTATGGGCAGTTCATAGGATGTTCAGTACTCCAACACCACAATGCGCAACATGGATTATTCTTCTGTTGTCCTTACTCATTGTCCAGCTCTCAAATGCAGACAGATGATGGAAAAGACCATGGCTTGAGACCTGCATATCTTAGTCTTTAAGGTCACATCGTAGCTCTTGGATACTTTGGAAAGGCTTTACAGAAGACTTTCCCAGTGAAAAATGCCTTTTGATGTCTTGACTATGGATATCAAGATATTGATTGTGGATCCAAGTAAAATGAAATTACTGACAATTTCAATCTTTTCTCCATATGTCACGATGTTGCCTACTGGTGAGGATTTTTGTTTTCTGGATGTTGAAATGTAATCCATATTGAAGGTTGGCATCTTTGATCTTCAGCAGCAACTGTTTCAAGTACTCCTCATTTCTGCAAGCAAGATTGTGTCATCTGCATAATGCAGGCCATAGAAGCCCCTTCCTCTGATCCTGATAACACATTCTTCTTCATAAAGAGCAGCTTCTCAAATGATTTGTGCAGCTTACAGATTGAATCGGAATGCAGGAAAACTACAGTCATGACACATGTCCTTCTTGACTTTAAACCATGTAGTATTTATATATACATATATATGAAATTCCACTTGTGGGACATCTACTGTATATGGATGATTAGAATTCAAAATAGTCTATGTATTTTTGTCTATATATTTGCAATCACTTCATATGTCTGAGAATTTTTAAAAAATCTACAAAGTAATAATCTTTATAAAAATATTTGTATTAAGGTTATAATACTTGGAAATATGAAACAAAAACCCCATACTTTTTAAAAAAGACTTCATTTTGTTTACACTAAAAGTGGAAAAAACCCATAAAAATAGAACTTAAAATTTAAATTACAGTGATTGTTCATGTCGACGCAAACAATTTCTGAAATTGCTTTCTTAGTTGTATATATTCTCAATCCAACTGTCTACCTTTCATTTCTTCCAACCATATTATTCTCTGTCCTCGCATGAAATTTAGAGGAGTAAAGTAAGGTGAGTGCACTGGTTTAAAGAAATAAGATAAGCAGAGATTTTATCATGACTCTTTTAGAAATATATAAGGTAATAAAACTCCACAGAGCTGTTTTTCCTGGCAAAGATTCAGATACTGGTCTTTCACTTAATGCTTCACAGGCCAAACGTTGGCAAGGTAAACTTCTGTGCAATGTCTGTGAAGGCAAGTTCCTGAGCTGACATGGGAAATTACCAGGCAGTTGGGGCCACTTGAAAGCCTTAATACCAAGGGTCCTAACTAGGATCCCTGGAGCTCTGGTGGTCTACTGTGTAAGGAGTTGCACTGCCAATTCTAAGGCAGATTGTTCAAACCCATCATCTGTTCTTCAGGATGGCTAATTTCCTGTCCTGTGAATCATAGCCTCTGAAACCGCCCTGGAGGGTAAGTTATGAATGGGGTCTGATGAGTTAGTGAATTTTACTTGAGGTCATTCCTATAAACACAAAGGCAAGCTCTAAATTAGTGTGTCGTCCCCCCCCCCTTTTTTTTTATTCTAGAAGGAGCCACTATGCCAGGGTTGAAAAAAGCACATCCAAGGGCGCTCGTCTTCCCAAGCAAATAGGAATAATCTGTCTACCACTCTTCTTCTTTCATTTAGTCAGACACGAATAATTGCTCTAGAATTTCTGGAATCCTACCCAGATTTCAACTCCTTCTAATGATGCACTTAAGAATCAAGTAGGTGATTCTTCTCAATTGATTAGTAATATGAGAAGAAGTTCTTTAGCCACCAGGTTTTCAGATGGAGGTAAGAATTTAATTCTAAACACTTTCTATTTGCAAGTGACTCTGATAGACATATTGCCTTTGTTGTTATTAGTTGCCTAATGACTGGGCTCAAGTTCATGGCGACCTTGTGTGTGACAGAAGGAAATGTTGCTGGGCCAGGCACAATATCCATGATTGATATTATATGTTTTAGTTTATAGTTGCAACATATAGTTGCAAGAGTGCAGAACCTTTCAACCTAGAAACTTGTTTCCCAGAACTGCATCAAACAGAGCTCTGCTGTGATTCACTGGCAAGTTTTTGGAAGTAGATCACCTGACCTTTCTTCCTAGTCTGTCCTTGTGTGCAAGCTTCGCTCGACCTGCCTCGCATGCATGACCCTGGGTATTTGAAGTACTTCTGACATAGATTCTAGCACCATTGCAACACATAAGTCACAACAGTAAAACAAGCAAGCATAGATGCAAGACAGGATATATAGCACTTGTCATTGTTGTTGTTATGTGCCGCTGAGTCACTTACGACTCATAGCGACCCTATGTACAAGAGCCCTAAACGCTGCTCTATCCTGTGCCAACCTCACCGTCTCAAACACTCTCACTCCCACCAACTTCATCACAGAATCGATCCATCTTATCGAGGGTCCTCCTCTCCTTCGCCGCCCCTTCACTCTCCCAAACATGATGTCCCTCTCCAAGGACCAGTCCCTCCTTGCAACCTGTCTGAAGTACATCAGATGAAGCTTCAGAATCCTTGACTCCAGGAGCAGTCCGGCTTTACCCTCACCAGGACAAACCTGTTTGTTCTCCTAGTAGTCCACGGTATATTCAACACTCTTCTCCAGCACCACAGCTCAAAGGCATCAATTCTCTTTTTATCATCCTTAGTAACTGTCTAACTCTCTGATGCATAGCACGTGACTGTGAAGACTATAGCCTGGATCAGGTGCACCTTCGTCTCCAGCCTGACATCGTTGCTCTCCAGTACTCTTGAGAGATCCCTCACAGCTGACTTTTCAAACACAATTTGTCTCTTCATTTCCTGGCTGCTGGTACCAAGAGTGTTGATTGTGGAGACGAGCAAACTAAAACTGTTAACAATCTCTTCACCATCTATACTGATGCTGTCAATTGGCTCATTGATGAGTCTTTGTTTTCTTGATGTTGAGCTTCAATCCGTATTGAAGGTTGCAGTCCTTGATCTTCTGCAGCAAGCACTTCTGCTATTTATATAGCACTTACTTAACTAAAACAAAATCAATTCAGATGTACCGTGACTCTTCATTGGGTTTCTCAGGCTGTAAATTTGAATGGGAAGCAATTGCTTGGTACTTCTCTTACCATTTATATGAGTTACCTGTTAGTTAGCAGTCCAACACTGAAAGTACAGCTTCACTCTCTGTCTCTCACACAACTAACACTCCAGTGAGCTTTCTGAGGCTATAAACTACAAGATTAATTGCCTGTCCTTCTCCTGTGGAGTGGCCATTGAATTTGAACTACCTGTCTTTCTGATAGCTTCACAACTTCTTGTTCACCAGATCCACTTGGGTTCCATTTAGTGCTGTGGAATAGCATTGCTAATATTCCCAATTGAAGACCAGGAAACCACCTCAGGTGGGCTAGGCAACATGCACAAGTTTATAGGACTTATTAGCTGTTGATTCACAAGTGGAATGTAATTCTCTCTTCACCCTGAACTACTCTATTTTGCAGTATACACCGAAAAGCTCTATAAGAATCCTGGTGACCCAGTGGTTGAGTACCTGGCTGCTAAGCAAAATATGATGGTTTGACCCTATCAGCTCTTCCGTGTGTAAAAGATAAAGCAGCTCGCTTCTGTAAATATTAAATCCCTGGAAACCCCATGGCGCTTGTCTATTCTGCCCTCGAGGTTGCTAAAAAGATCAGAATGGATTCAATTGTTTTGTATTTATTGTTGTTATTTTAGATAGGGGCATGATTACTAAGCTGTAAGATGAAGTTATTGTTAATGAATAAGAAGTCATGGCTGAGTTTAAGGGAATAATTTTTGGGACAATGACTTCCTACTTATCTTACCATGAACCAGAATAAAAAGAGCCATAAATACTTAACCACAGAACATAGTAGTGCCTGGCATCTAAATATTCATGGTGTGCATGTAAAATTATTTGTGTAACCATATTAAAGGCATTAAATAAATGTCAAAGCTTGACTAACAACCCCCTTTTGGCCCACTCTTGGCCAATAAATTCTACATTTTGGCAATTATATCCATGCTTTTTTCGACATTCCACTGCCTCAGACTTTTCTCTCCAGGGAAAATTTTCCCGGACTTAAATGTACTTATTTTGAGGCCTAAGATTTGCAAACTTTACTACTATTTGGTGAGGCTTGTGCCACCCATAACCGGACCCTCACTGCCACAAAGTCAATTTTGACTTACAGTTGCCCTTTCTTAGGTGTCCAAGGCTGAAAGTGTTTACAGAAGGAGACTGCCCATGTTTCTCTCGTGGGGTTGCTGGTGAATTCACAACGCTGACCTGTCTGTTAGGAGTTCAACACATCAGGTCACCAGAGCTCCTTGTTTGAGGCTCAGTGCCCCTTAATTTCTTCCCTTTTCTTTCTATGTGAATTGAGAGAAGAGTTCTTCAAAGAGCTGGAAATTTTACTGCGGGATTGTTCTTTATAGTGTAGAGCAGAATCTGGCTCCTTTGCATGAGGTCAAGCTCTTACCATCAATGTCTCAAATATGTGTTCTTTTCTTTAGCTCCTTCTGGGAAAAGAGACTTCCCAAGAGGAAAGCTTTTCTGCTTAGAAAGGGTTTCCAGCTTCTCTCCTAGATAAATCCTACTGAGAATCATTTTGGGTGACTCCCTTTCCATTTGTTTTCTATTTGGTTCTTGTTTCATTCCCTCTAGGTCTCTACAGCCCTGCCATATAGTAAATTCTAATCTGCTTTCAAAATAAATATACAACTGAAGAAAGAAATATTAGGAGGAACAGCAGAATGAAAAACAAATCTGGCTAATCTTGATTGTATATTTAAGAGCTAAATCTCTCTCCACATCTCTACCCCCGCATCAGTATATTATCTGGCTTCTGTGAAAATTAAAGCAAACAGGCCTTTTCTTTTCTTGTTAATTTTAAGTACAATGACTTTTACACACCTCTGGACCTCTGCCAATTTCTAGAATCCTGAATCTGCTTCCAAAACCCTCTTCTGTTTCATCAGCATGCTTTTTGCTACTGTGATTGTATGCCCTTCGGCATCCATTGCTACTCATTCTTTCATAAGCAGAGTCTCAAAGGTGGGAAGGAGTCTCTGGTGTGTTACAAAGCAAGAACAATGAGTATATTATATGCTTTGTGTAGCCAGCATGAGTATTCACATTGGCTAAGAAAGTATCTACTTAGGTTCTGAGTAATTGATGTCCATGGTGTAACCAAAATCTGATCAAGTTATAATCTTGTGTTTTAATTCTGCCACTTTTTGTCATATTATGGTAACTTGCATGTTGCTGTGATATTGGGTGCTATATCACTGGAATTTCAAATACCAGCCAGCTCACCTAGCTGGGCAGATGTCAGTGGAGATGCTTGACTCAGACTGGGAAGAAAGACTGGTATGCTATTCCTGAAACAATGGACAAGGGAATGGTTATAAAAGGCACTTCGGCAAAAAAATGAACTCTATTGGGGATCTCTGCATTTTTGTCTTCTGTATATGATGTTGTTTTTATTGTTGTTATGTGCCGTCAAGTTACCTGCAACTCATAGCAACCCTATGTACAATAGCTCTTAACCCTGCTCTATGCTGTGCCAATCTTATTGTCTCTGACACACCTACATCCATTACCCGAGTCACTGAATCATTCCATCTCATCAAGGGTCTTCCTCTCCTGCGCTGGTCCTCCAACCTCCCAAGCATGAAGTCCCTCTCCAAGGGCTGACCCAAAATATGTCAGATGAAGCTTCAGAATCCTTGCCTCCAAGGAGCAGCCTTGTTTCATCCTCTCTAGGATGGACCTGTTTGTACTCCTAGCCATCCATGGTCTATTCTATACCCTCCGGCACCACAGCTCAAAGGCATCAGTTCTTCTTCTGTCATCCCTAGCCGTTTTCCTGCTATCTGATGCATAGCAAGTAAAATACTTACTATAAAAATCACAAATAAATGGAAAGATTATTCAAAATTATTGCAAAGCATTCCATTACAGGGCTCTATTATCAGAGAAAGAGAGGAAAGCCCTCAGTAAGATGGACTGACCCAGCGACTTTACCTGTGGGTCCAGGCATATCAGAGATGTCGAGAAGGTGGCACAGGCCAGGTTCAGATCTGTTCACAGGGCTGACGACACCTCACCACAACAGCAGGATTAATTAGGCCATCCTCTCATTGTTATCTTTTCTCAATTATGTAAGTCACATTGTTTTGGATATATTCGTATTTAACTTTCAGTCGAGTCTATTCTCTGATTATCCAGTTGGAGTAAGATCCTAGGAGTACTTAGCCCCTTTCTAGGAAAACTAAAGAGGCTCTAGTGACGCCGTGACATGAATAGCTGATTGCTAACTGAATGGTCGGAAGTTGGCAGGTTCATTTAACTAGTTTTTCTGAGGGGAGAGAGGTGACTGTTGGCTTCTGTGATGGTTCACAAACTCACTGCCATCCGGTTGCTATTCTGCTACATCGGGACCCTCCATTGGGTTTCTGAGGTTGTATAGCGTTACAGGAGGAAACTGGCTGGCTTTCTGCAAAGGAGAGGCTGCTGGACTCCAACTGCCAGCCTTTGTGTTAGCAGCCCAATATGTCACACACCATGCCACTATGGCTCCTTTCTGTAAAGACGTGGCTTTGGAAACGCTCTGGGATAATATCACTGTTGGGTGGACGTAGGTCAGAATGGACTTGACAGGAACGGCCGTTTAGGAAAAATTCACCATAATGTGAGAGGCATTAATACGAACATCACCGTGCACTTGTATTTATTGACAGGATAAACATGGTGGAACCCTCAGCTCTTACAGATGTTATTTGAAGCACGATGATTGGTTGCTGAAACAAATTGGTTTTCTATAGAAGATGAGATAATCCTCATCTCAACAAAGATGAATAATTGTCTGCCCAAATCAAGCGTGATGTTTAAGGGCACCGAGTAAGGTGCAGGACACTCATAGAAAAACAGAATACAGGGACAGAAACAAGAAGACCCTGCCCTTGCTCCCGAAGGAGAGCTGACTTCCAAAGGAAAGACTGACACCAGCGTGGACTCAGAGTTTCTCTCAGCTTCACAGTTTTGTCATCAGAAGATTGGAATACTAACGCTACCTCAATGGATTACGATGGGACTTAATGAAAACAAAATTCCAAAGCTCTAGCCAGAGGTGTTATTTAAGCCGTTGAATGATCCCTACGTGTCAGCACTAACCCATGAGAAGAAGGCTGGTGCAGGTAATATGGAGGCCGTGAAAAAGGCTGGTCCTCCCTTGAGGATGCTCTGTGTGGACTATCTGGAGATCTAAGGCAGGGTCAATACTGACAGTGATTAGCTTTTGTTTTTTAGATTTCATCAGAGAAAGCAGCACTTCTCTGAAATGCCTATGTAGCTTGTGACTGATCATGTTTTGCATGCAGATTTGGAGAAGTCAACCCCGAGGTCTGACTAGGCCAGAGTACTTAATAAGTCAGGTAAACACATTTATACGTGACTGTGTAACAGTGATACATGACTATACACTAGTAGTAAATACCTACTAATCGGTATTGAATACTTGCACGTGTTTTCACTACCTCAGTGATGCAGCTTCTAGGTGTGCCTGGCATCTGTCTCTCTCCCCAAACTGCTCATCTTTCTACTGAATCAAAACTTTTTTTTTTCCTTTTCAAATGTACAATCCCTGACAGGAGTGGAACACCCTGTAAGCTAGGTAAGCCAGGGCTGACTTATGCCTGCTCTCTGATCTGTGGAAAACAGCTTCATGTTTTCTCCACCAGCTGCGGTGAAACCCATGTGAAGTTGTTGACTGCAGATTAGTGACTAAGCACGAATAAGCCTGTGCTTATCTCGCGTCTTGAATAATATGGCCTCGGGTGTGACAGGTGCTTAAAGACTTTCTTTTCGTCTGTTCCCTCAACAGGAATCATTGATCTTTCCAGCTCTTCTCACTGTTACTTCCTCTGGTTTGATTCTTAGTTCTGCTTATTATATTCTCATAACAACGGCTGCCTGTCGAGGGGCAGGGGGAAGGACATTATATATTTTCTCTTAAAACTAGTGGTGAATCTAAAAACTATGTCAAAGGTGAAGAGGGATATAGGCCTAGTAATTTAAATATGTTCACGGAAAAAGAAGCAGAGACTTGATTTTTTACCAGAGAGTTCTTGTTTATTAAGAACCACACTCTTATGTTTATCGTAGGAGTACGCAATGAGGGTTGCAGAGTGGATTATATTTGGGGTTGGGGAAGGTGCGGGGGGCGGAGGATTGTGTACCAATGAGGGAGTTTTTCTTTTGCTTTTCAAGGAAAGGAGCAAACGGGGAGGGGGGAGGGAGGGAGGGGTGAGGTGGGGTGGGTGGGGAGAAGGGTGCAACAATGAATGAATGGAATTCCAAAAAAAAAAAGAACCACACTCTTGTGGTAAAATTATACCTGATTTACTAACTTCACTATATTACATATATTGACCAATAACAACAAGAAATTCTCATGAATTAGACTTATTTGGGGTGTAGGTGATTAATAAATATATCATATATCTATCTTTCTCTTAGGGAGCTCTGGTAGCCTAGTTCTCAGAAACTGTGATACAATCCTGAAGGTACACAGCTCAAAGTGAACAGCTGTTCCATGGGAGAAGATGGGAAATTTCCTCCCATGCAATTTACTGCTTTGGAAAGCCAGCTGGAGGGTCAGCCATGAGTTTGTACTGACTTGAAGGTACATGACTACAAACACTAGATATA
>NW_006399764.1:18891708-18896073 GCF_000299155.1 Elephantulus edwardii | reverse complement strand
TAAATAGATGGGCTGATTTCCGGGTTCTCAATTCTATTCCATTGATCTATGTATCTGTCATTGTACCAGTACCATGCTGTCTTGACTACCACGGCAGTGTAGTTTTATCTTTACCACAGCTTTAAATAATTAAGGATTCCAGGAATGATGGAAAAGGAGAAAAGACTAAGGCAAATGTAAAAAGAAAAAACAAAAATTCCTCTTTTATACTTCTCTCAGACTATATGCCAATGTCAATATCATCTTGAAAGGTTAGAAGAAATGTTTAGGAGGCAGAGAATTTACATTAATGTTGTTAGAAACCATCAAGTCAACTATGACTCAAAGGGACTCTATGAACAGCAGATCAAAGCTTTGTTCTGCCCTGTGCCATCATGATTGATGCCAGCCATACCCAGACCCACTCTTGCAGTTACGAGGTCAGCTAATCTTTTTCATGTTCTTTCTCTCTGTCTCTGACCCTCTCCCTTTCCCATTATATTAATGTTCTTGTTGCTGTTGTTATGCCCCTTAGAGTCAGAATGGAGTCATAGCTGATCCTCCAGGGAATATGACTGACTGACTACTTCAAAGCTGCTTTGGGCTGGTAACTCGATCCAGCCCACTAGAGCACCCTTATTATATTAATAGTGGTGGAATAATTTGGGAAAGGATAGTGAGAATGGCTACTTAGTTTGAAGAATATAAATATCACTAAAATGTATGTATGGAGTTTGTTGAAGTAGTGTATTCTTTGCAGTGTGAATTTTACAATCAAATAAATAAATGTCAATGAGCACAGTCACCACTGCTGATCTAACAGAGTTAAAATTAGGGGGAAAAAAATCCCCAAATAAACGTTTGTTTTATAAAGGCTTCACTTTCCTCATGAAGCAATTGTCAAGCAAAGTTGATCTCCATAACAACCAAGTTTTGAAATTGAGACAGAAATGCTTTGATCTCAGTAGGAAGCAACTCCTGTGACTTCTTGTACAAGAGGCAGGTAAGTACCTGAGCAACAGCTGCCCCTGGAATCTAAATATTTCACATTTCATCTCATCTATCCATCTTTTCATGAAGTTTCACAGGATTAAACAGTGTACTGTTTTTTATTTAAAAAAAAAAAGAGAGAGAGAGAGAGAAAGACCACCAAAACCCTTGATCCTACCAAATTCCCTAGAGGCAAAAGAGTGCGTTAGTTTGTCAATGTAAAGCCCAAGGCTAGAGATGAGGTAGACTGGAAGGATCTATTTCGTAGGGAGGCTCTCACTTGATTCTTCCCTTTCCCTCCTGACTACACAGAAACTCCTCAAGAACACGCGCCATGATTTCTTGCTACCCTGTGCCCTTCAGTTTTCTGCACCTGGACTTCTCCATTGCTGCCTTCCTTTGTTTCTCACCCTCCTGGCTCTCCTTGTACCCAGAATGCTAGTGGTCTGACAGCTTCATAGTTCTGCTCTCCAGCAGAGTCAGAGCCCAATTGGAGACTTTTGTGTGAGGAAGGGAAAACAGCAGCCTATGTAGCTTTAGTTTATCTTGAAAAGTGGTACTTTCAGAGACATGGGGAATGAGTAGAAATTCCCAGTGGAGTAGTGAAACTTAGGAAAAATTAGAGTACTATCGTCGGCTTGCACATAGGAGAGTGCTTCTCGTGAGAGCATTGTGGGCACACACACACACACACACACACACACACACACACACACACATGCTCATTTCTCAAACCCAGTCACAGATGATTTTAATTTCTGTAGAGGTATTTATACACCTAAACACAAAGAAAATAAGCCTTCACAAGTGGACCAAGAAGCAATATCACCATAATAAACAGAGAAAATATTGAAATTGTCAAAGATTGAGTTTTTAATTTTTTTACGTTAAAGTTCATAATGAGATTGGTTTCATTTATTCCTGCATGCACATTTCTCCCTTGTCCTCCAGGCCCAATCCCCTTTTGAAATGTTTTCCCTGTTCTAGGCCGTTATTTGTCATACATGTTATTTCACCCATTCCTTCCTGACTGTCCTTCCTTTTTCCTGTTCCCATGCAGTGTGTTTTATCTATCCAGATTATTTTTTTATTTCTTTATCTTTTTTTAATTTAGACTCACAGTCAACACTCATGGAATCAACAGTCAAAAATCAAATTGGGTAGATGTGTTAATATGTTAAAGACCTCTTTAGCATATTAAAAGATGTCATTTTGAGGACAAACGTATGCCTGGTCCAAATAATAATGTTTATAACCATCTTACTTTGATTATCTCCTCCGGTCTACCTCATTCTGAAAATGGGCACTGGACTGATGATGTCACAACTCATACCAGAAAATGAAATGGAAAAAGACAAAACTAGTCAATAAATTTCTTAGATCATTTAATTCTTCTGTTAGATACTTTTGTCTGTAATGGAAAATTGGATGAAATTTCAGTCTATTTTTCCAGAAAACTATGACATGACAGTGTTAAGAATCTTCTGAGTGAAATATCTCAGTCACAAAAAGACAAATTATGGCATAATGCTGTTATAAAAGAGGACTGACATAGGGGTTTGGGGGAGACTGAGGAAGAGGGGATAAATAATGTATAGTGCATTGAAACAGATGAGGGAGAGAACTGTTTAAAAGGGATATATTATTAGATATTATTGTTATGACAAGAGTCCAGAATGAAGGTAGCATAGTGGAGTGGTCTTGGGGAGAGGGATTGATTAAATGAAAGATTTTTTCTTTTATTTTTCAAAAAGTAAAGCGAATTGGAGGGGTAGAGGGTGGGCAGGGAGAAAAGTGCAACAATGAATGAATGGAAACCCTAAGTCTCTGTAAACTTTAATTAAAAGAAAAGAAAATAGATTAATAGCCTCAAAAAACCCTTATTTATTACAATGTGAATTTGTGAAAGTGTTTGGGTAGTAAGACTGCTTGATCCAGTTGAAGTATTTTTTTTTTCATTTGAAATCTGTGAGATTATGTAAAATTGTCCCTAATCTGGTGTCCTAGTGGTAAGGGGCTGTGCTGCAATCCCAAAGGCGTGAGGTTCACATACAACAAATGTTCTGCAGGAGAGGGAAGGCTGATCTCCTCCCGTGCGATCCTACTGCCTCTGTAAACCTGCTGGAGCTTTGGGTTGGTTCCAACTCAATGGCAAAGAAACAACAGCAGCACCTGACATCGATGTAGTAGAAATGTTAAAGTTAGTTATGAACAACAGACAAAAAGCATCAGAGTTATATTCACTTAGGAGCAGTACCATTCTAGAATATCTTGGGTCTAATTGTCATTGTTGTTGCTGTGGTTAGGCACCATCAGGTTGAATACAAATCACAGCAACCCTGTGAACAGCAGATCTGAACCTTGGCCTCTCCTGAACCATCCTCAGGATTTCACCATGCTCGAGCCCAGTATGGTAGGCACTGTGTTCGTTCATGTTTTAAACACCTTTCTCATTTTCTCTGACTTTCCACCTTTAGCAATATGCTATCTCTCTCCAAGGATGGGTTCTTGCTGAGAAAATGTTCACCATCCTTGTCTGTAAGGAACACTGATTGTACTTCCTTAGACACAGATTTGTTCTTTAGTCGGTCCAGGGCATGTTCAATCAACAAACACTACAAATTAGGAGCTCTGGTGCCCTAGTGGCAAGAAGCTGCACTGTAATCCTGAAGGTGCACAGTTAGAATCTACCAGATGTTCCACTGGAAAAAGAGGGGCAATCTCTTCCTATGCCAGTCAGATCCAACTTGACAGTACACAAGAAACAAACAAACAAAACCACTACCAAAACACTACAAATTAAATTTTCCCTTAGTATTCTTTACTCATTGTCCAGCTTTCAGATGCATAAAAAGCAATCAAAAAACCATTGCTTGGGTCGGGCATAACAGTCTGTCTTCTCCTCCCACATCATAGTCTTTAAAATAATATCCTTGAAATTTAGAACTTTGGAAAGGTCCTTGATAGCAAATTTACCCAATGCAAAACATCTTTTGATTTCTTGACTGAGACAATGAATAAGGATGCCAGAAGAATACTTGATGCCTTTGAGCTGTGGTATGGAAGAAGAGCGCAGAACATCCCATGGACAGCCAAAAGAACAATCAAATTTGTCCTGGAAAGGGTGCAGCTGGAGTGCTCTTTGGAGGCAAGAATGATGAGGCTTTGACTCACATACATTGGGCATGTTGTTAGGAGGGGCTATTCCTTGGAAGGTGATATGATGCTTGAAAGTGTACAGAGCTAGGGGAGCTCTGGTGGCCTAGTGGTAAGGAGCTGCAACTACAATCCCAGAGGTGCACGGTTCGAATCCACCAGATGCTCTGCCGGGGAAGGAGGGACAATCTCCTCCTGTACCAGTCAGATCTGATTTAACGGTACACTCACGCAAAAATA
>NW_006399764.1:18861081-18890878 GCF_000299155.1 Elephantulus edwardii | reverse complement strand
CCAAAATCTCTGTAGATGTTCATTGAAATGAAAAATAAACAAACTAAATTAAAAAAATAAAAAAAATAATAAAATGACTGAAATAGTACATCAACAAGAAACTGCCAAAAAAGCAAGCTGGATTCAGAAGAGGCCATGGCACAAGGGATAGCAGATCGCTTGTCAATCTTATTGGATCTTTGCTGATCTCAGATAGATCTTTCCTGAACACATAGAACATCAGAAAGATGTTTACATGTGTTTTATTGACTAAGCAAAGACATTTGATCACAGCAAGTTATAGTTGATATTGAGAAGAATGGAATCTCAGAACACTTAAGTCCATGCAAAACCTACAACTAGACCAAGAAGTGCTTGTCCAAACAGAACAAGGGAACAATGTTCCCTTCTCTGTACCTATTAAATCTGTAGGCTGAGAACTTCATTAAAGAATATGGACTATATGAAGAAGAATGTGACATCAGGATTGGAGGAAGACTCATTAATAACCAGCATTATGTAGATGACTCAATCTTGCTTGCCAAAGGTGAGGGCTTGAAATGCTTGCTGCAAAAGATTAAAGGCTACAGTAAACATGTAGAAAACAAAGCACCTCAACATGGAGAAAACAAAAATCTTCACCCTGGGACCAACAGGCAACGTTCTGATAGATGAAGATTGAAAAGTTTCATCACTCTCATGAAATTTATTTCGCTTTACTTGCTCCTTTACTTTGTATTTCCTTTTGACTTATAACTTGTTTAACCCCTTACTTATTTTCCTCTCCTTTTGTAATGTCTACTTTTCCCCTTTAGGTGCTACTTGTTTGAAAAATTCCAACCCCGTGGGCATAACTGTGTTTCACAGAGTTTTCAGTGGCTCACTTCTTAGAAGTAGATCTTCAGTCTTTTCTTCCAAAACAGTTCTGGACTGTCTACTTGTCAATCTAAAATCAAGGTGAACAAACACTTACCTCATGTATATTGAGTGTAGCAAGGAGAGTTTGCTGAAGGTAAAATGGAATTTCCCCTTTTTTTTAGAAAAATCAGATCAAGCGACTACCAGTTTGCTAAATTCCCTTGATTACCTCAGCAGATTGAGTTGATGGAATCATTCTATAGGGTATATTGAATACTATTGCTAGATGCCTTTGAGTTCATGGTGATTCATCTTGGCTCTACCTACAGCAAGAAGGAAACCCTGTCTTGATTCTTTGTCACCCTTGGACCACTCTGTGATACAAGTCACTGTGACGGGCCATCTCGGTTAGGATCTTCTTCTCCTTTGCTGATCCTTCTCTACCTATCCAAGCATGATGTCTTTTCCCAATGACTGGCCCATCTTGACAACATACCTCAAGTTTGTGAGATGAAGCACTTGCTTTAGCTTTGCTCCTAAGAAGCACTTTGGCTGCACATTTTCCAAGACAAACTTATTTGTTCTTTTAGCAGTTGATGATATAGTCAATATTCTTCATCATCACCATAATTGAAAATCATTAATTCTCCTTGATCTTTCCTATGAATTGTCCAATTATCACATGCATATGAAGCAGTTGAAACTACCATGAGTTGGTTAGGCACACCTTAGTCTTTAAGGAGACATTCTTGCTCTTTAGGAATTTAAAGAGTTCCTTGGCAGCACATTTCCCCAATATAATACTCTGTCATTTGGTTTATTGACGGCTGCTTCCATGGGTGTTAATGGTGTATCTAAATGAAATTAACTTCTTGATAAATTAAATTCTTTATTCATATACAATGATATTGTTTTTTGGTACAGTTGTGAAGGTTTTTATTTTCTTCTTGTTGTGTAATCTATACTGACAGCTATAGTCTTTGATTTTCAATATCTCAGCATCAAGAAAACAAAGGTCTTCACCCCAGGACCAACAGTCAGCATTATGATAGATGGAGAAAAAAGGATTGAAAGTGTCAATGACTTCATTTTGCTTGGATCAACAATCAACCCCCGTGGTACCAGCAGTTAGCAAATCAGGCGATATATTGCCCTGGCAAATGCACTGTCATGTACCTTCTCCAAAATGCCGAAGAGCAAAAATGTCCTTTTGAAAACTAAGGTGTGCCTGATTCAGGCCATGGTCTTTTCAATTACCTGCTATGCCTCAGAAAACTGCACAATGAATAAGGATGACAGAAGAAGAATTGATGCGTTTGAGTTGTGGTATTAGAGGGCTGAATATCCCATGGACTGCCGAAAGAGGAAACAGAAATGTCTTCGTCAAAGTGTAGCCAGAGTGCTCCTTGGAGGCAAAGATGGCGAAGTTTCATCTTTCATACTTTGGACATGTAGCTAGGTGAGGCTATTCCTTGGAAAAGAAACATCTTGCCTGGAAAGATGGAGGGTTAGCAAAGGAGAGGAAGACCCCCAGAGAGATGGATTGATCCAATTCAGGCTGTCTATTCATAGGGTCACTATGAATCATACTTGACCCAACAGCACCTAACAACAACAGTGATACTTATTAAAACATAAAACAGAGCAAAATCCAAAATTCTTTCCTTAGAGATGTAAATAACCTTAAAACCTACAGTAAATAACATCTAAAGCATAAAAGGTAGTAAAATAATTAGGAAATGATGTTTATTATGGACTTACTACCTTTTGTCTTTAATATGATTTATGTGATTGGGAAATCATATAATGTCATTCATAACAGTGGCGTCCATAACAAAGGGCCCGCAGGATTCCTGAGATTTTGACAGTTGACTTTTCTGAGCAGGTAGGAACTGGTCCTTGCACACCCAGGTGGCATCTGCATTTTTCTCTCCAAATAGGATAGTGTGTGAGCAGCCTTTGACTGTGTAATATATTTCTTTGTCTGCACATAATAAAAACTTAATTACTGTCTTTTTACTTAATGAACTGTGGTGTACTTAAAAACTGAGACTGATTGCTCGAGGTATGTAAAGTATGTGTTTATTTAAAAACCTCGTTATTGAGTGCACGTGATTTGCCAGGTACTCAGTGTAGCCAAGGTGGGAGACAAAAACATCGTAAGTGCTAATTAAAAAAGCAACAACAACTCAAACAACAACCTTGAAAAATCATAGTCATCTCAGTGGTGTGGATTACAACTCAGTGGCCCTGGAGAACCGAGTAGAGCTACCCACTGGGCTTCCAAGGCTGTTTTCTCAAAAACAGCAGGCTACCACATCTTCTTCTCCTGGCAGTTTGAACTACTGAGTTTAATTTATAAAAACCTGGAGCTCATTGATGTCTGGTTGGAACTGACTCCTAGCTGACCCTCCAGTGGTTTTTCAGAGCCTGTAAATCTCAGGAGAGCAGACTGTCCATCTTTCTCCCTCAGGGCAGCTGGTGCACTTGACCATGTGCCTATTAAATTGTCAGAGTAACTCCTTTCTCACTGAAGTACCAGAGGTGGTCACAGAGAAGAATTCAGGAGTTGGGTTGATCATTATGCAATAATTTAATAATAAATCTTACTGTAAAACACTAAATTACATATATATATATATATTTTTAATGCTTATTTTATAATCTATTGTACTCCCGTGTACAAAAATTGTTGTTGTTATATGCCGTTGATTCGCTTGCGACTCATAGCGACCCTATGTACAACAGCCCTAAACTCTGCTCTATCCTGTGCCAATCGCACCATCTCTGACACTCCCATGCTGATTATCCCAGTCACTGAATCAATCCACCTCATAGAGGGCCTTCCCCTCCTGCGCTGTCCCTCCACCCTCCCAAGCATGATGTCCTTCTCTAAGGACCTGTCCCTCCTTACAACATGTCCAAAGTGTGTTAGACGGAGCCTCAGAATCCTTGCCTCCAAGGAGCCACCTGGTTTAACCCTTTCCAGGACGAATCTGTTTGTTTTCCTAGTAGTCCATGGTACCTTAAATACTCTTAATTCCAGTTTTTAGCATGTAGAACACAGGATGTCAAAACACTTTTTTTTCACCAAATCTACTTTTACAGATTCAAACTCTCTGCAATGCAGCACTACCAGCTCAGAATAGTGAGTTTGGAGTAAGTGTGTCAATGAATGCACAGTGCAAGATTGATTTTAAAAATTATTTCAGTGAATTTAGACTCAGAGATACAAAAGGCAGCGGTTGATCATAAGAAGTTGTCCATGGTCAGCTGAGGTCAATAATTGAAGCTAATTCCCTCCAAATGATACAAAAAATCCCAGAACCCCAAGCCCATCCCTCTTTGGTTGCTAACCCTTTGCAGCCAATTGGAGAGGGGAAGAAGCCCTCCAAATGGGTTTGGCAGGAGTTGAGAGAAAATGAAAACAATCGCCGCCTTGAGGTTGCTTTGCACTCCTCTTGCGCAATAAAAAAACAATAAATTTGTCTATCTCGTTGTAATGTAAGATGCAAAATGGGTCCTCTATAACAACTGAGGGCATTGAGTGCAGAGGTTGGTTGGAGGTATAGTGGCTTTTCCTCAAAGAAGTTAACTTACTTGTGATCTGAAACCGTATTAACCCACCACCACTTCTTAGATGTCAGTGAAATCATTACAGTAGAACACTGTGTGGATATAGACCCAAACCCACAAAGTGTGTCAGGCATTGGTCGACAGAAAAGGTCCATCCTTCTGCATCACAGTGCACACAAGGTACATGCCAAAAGCCTAATGAATTGGACTGTGAAACTCCGCCCAAGATTTCCAAGTAGAAATCCATTCTACTCACCACACCTCTCCCACTTCTTCAAGAACCTCGACAAAATTTTGCCAAGTACCAATGTGCCTCTGTGACGATGCCTTCAGACTCTTCGTCAACTCCAGAACTTTATGCCACTGGAATAACAAACTTGCGTCTTGTTGGCAAAAATGTTTAGAATGTATTGGTTCTTATTTTGATTAGTAAAGTTAAGCTTGAGCAGACTGTGTGGATCACAACAAATTGTAGCTAACTTTGACAAGAAAGGGAATTCCAGGACATTTGATTGTATCTGAGTGAAACCTATACTGGGACTGGGAAGCATTCATCAGAACAGAGCAAGGAAACACTGCATGGTTCAAGATCAGAAAAGGAGTGTGTCAGGGATGCACCCTGCTTCCATACCTTTTCAATGTATATGTGTGGAATAGATCACTCAGGAGGCTAAACTTTGTGAGAAGGAGTGTGGCATCAGGATTGGGGGAAGATTCATCAACTACCTGTCTTATGCAGATAATACAACCTTGCTTGTTGACACTGAGGAGGACCTGAAGTGTTTGCTGTGGAAGGTCAGGGCCTGCAGACTTCAATATGGATTGACGCTCAACAACAGTTAGGCAAAGATTCTCACCACTGGGCTTATTGGCAGCACCCTGATGGATAGAGAAGAGATTGAGAGTGTTAACAGTTTTAGCTTGCTCATATCCACAATCAACACTCTTGGCACCAGCAGTTAGGAAATCAAAAGATAAATCGCAGTAGGAAAATCTGCTGTCAGGAACCTTTCTAGAGTGCTGAAAAGCAACAATGCCAGTCTAGGAACTAATCCAAGTCTGAACCAGTCCATGGTCTTTGTAATTACTTCCTATGCTTCAGAGAGCCTGACAGTGACTAAGGATGATAGAATAGATGCCTTTGAGTTATGGGGTTGGAGAAGAGTGTTGAATGTACCATGGACCATCAAGAGAACAAGCAGGCCTGTTTTGGAGACGGTGAAGCCAAGTTTCTCCTTGGAGGCTAGGATTTTGAAGCTTCATCTCATACTTTATGCATGTGGCCAGGAAGCACCAGTCCTTGGAGAAGGATATCATGCTTGGCAGAGTGGAGGGACAGCACAGGAGAGGAAGACCTTGGATGAGATGGGTTGATACAGTGACTAGGGTAGTGGGGTAGGTATGTCAGTGTCAGTGAAATTAGCTCAGTATAGGGCGGGCTTCAGAGCTATTGTTCATTACTTGGCTAAGAGCCCCAGGAGACTTGATGGCACATAACAACAACAGAGAGTTTCAAATCTGAGATTTAAAAACCTGCGTCAGGACTCCTATGTGAGCTAATAAAGACCCCTACATCTCCTGAAATGATTGATCAAAACCAGTTGAAACATTAATTGTGAATTTCCCTTAGGCGCTCTGCCCATGCTCATTCAGAAAATGGCCAGGAAGCTGTAATATACTTTCACTTAATTCATTCAACTCAAGTTCACAAAAGAAATCTAAATAGAAAGAACTGTTTTCAAACTCTATGTTCTGTTTGGCTTAACTTCCTCCACATCTCTCTGTCTTGATTCCCTTCAGGATGCCATTGCCTAATGCAGGGACTTTTGACACAACAGTGGCCACTTCAGGCATTTCTAATCCCGAGTGAGAAAACTCCCATGGTCAGGGGTTCTATCCCCACACTTAACGCGCGTAGCCTTCCTGTGAGGCCAGTTCTACTCTTGTTCCTATTTTATGCGTTAAGGAATGTGTTCCCAGAGATTAGCTATCCTGCTTAGAATAATTTAATTACAAAGCGTTAGAGATTCGGAAGCTCTTGATGATCCTACCAAACTACCCTCGTCCTTTATCTTCTCACAAATAATGAAGTCTTGTTATGATTTCTTTGATATCACAGCTTGGAGAATCTCTTTAAAGCAAGAGTGCAGAGGGAGATGGTATAATAGATACTTCAACTTAACTTTTCAAATAAAAAGTTACTGTAATAATTTTTATTTCACCATCTTCTCATTTAAAGACAATAAAATGTTGAATAGTCATGTTGAAATTTGGATGCAAGTAACCACAGGATATGAAATTCTTCTAAGGGGTGGGTTCCAACCCGCACTTGAACGTGTCAGCTAAATGCAAAGTCAGCCCTCACAGGCCTTTCTTCTTCTTTCATAATGTTTTATTTTCTGTAAACATTGATATCACGGAAGCAAACTATTGCTTGCTTCTCGATGCAGAAATCATCTTACCACACATAGAGCACAAAAGCCTAAGAGCTGAATGAGATTCCAGGTTCGAGTTAACAAAGAGAGTCTCTTCATGATTGAGGCAAGGTGCTCATTACAAAAAGTTTTGAACCCAGAAAGTCAAGTTCATTTTTTCCAAGGGCCTGATTGAAATAAGTCTGGGATAGTAAAGGAGGAAAGACTGGGAGATCTCTTTAGCAATCTGTCATTTGGAAATGTTTGCCTAATGATTACTTACATACCTTAATTAAATGAAATAAATAGGTAGTTGGACAAAGAAGAAATAAAGACTAAGTGGCACTGTGTGATCCAGATGATATTAAGAGGATTTTCATCTTCTTGGGAGATCAATTTGCAAAGAATCACAAACACTCTAATGTGAAAAGGAAGTTGTGAAGAAAAATAGAGAAAAGAAACCAAACTATAACTGAACTATAACTTCAGGTATGCTTCTCTGACACACATTTTTGATGGGGAGGATACTAGCAACCCACGCTAAAAATCAGGTTTACCTTTCAAGAGTTTTAACGTAATACCCTCGTTATTCAGTAGGCCAATGTCTAAGTGTTAAATGACATACAGAATGACGGAGGGAATAGTGTTGGTTCCAACCCCATTATGCAAAGAACCTCCTGAGGGTTTTCTTCTGCCTGCAAGTGTTGTTTTCTTGGGCCTCAATGCTGATATGCAAAGATGTCAGCCTAGAGACTAAGGTGCGTCTGATCCAGTTTACTCGCTGAGCATCAAAGAACTGGACAATGACTACGGCTGACAGCAGAAGAATTGATGCCTTTGATTTGTGGAGCTCACTGACTCTCTGTTCCATCTACAGAGTGGCTGAGTGGTACGAAGCCAGATGCTCCACTCCAATAGTTTCTACCCAGTGAGTGTGTTGAAGGGTCCAAGTCAGCTCTCTTTCTCTCAGCTCAACGTGCCAGCTGGGAAAGCTGGGAAACTCTTTCCATGGCTTCTAGCTCTCTGCCCCAAACGCCCTCGTCCTCCCCAGATAGAATATTAATGAGAAGAGTAAACATGCATATATGGCATCAACACAATTTGTTATTATGAACAATAATCCCTCAAGTACGGCAGTTGTTTATTTTCTTTTAATTTGTTGCAATAGTCTAAGATAATTTATCTTTCCCAATTGGAAAATAAAAATACCAAAGATTTTAAAAGGATTTTTAATTTTTAATTTTACTACACTTGTAACCAGTGGCTTGGTGGGGGTGAGATGGCTAAGGAAATCAAACTGAAGCTGTGGCACCTCATTTTCATCTCCTGGAATTGGAGAAAGGATTTACTAAGAGGCTGTTCTCTCTCCCTGCTGTTATAAGTGAAGCTGAGACCCTAGACAATGTCACTGATCAAAACACTCATCGCTGTCTAGTCAGAACCAACTTAGACTGGATCCTCCAGCGGGTTTCGGAAGCTGCATGTCATCAAGGAGAGATTCCTAGTTTAGGATTAACAGCACAACTTCCCATCAATGAGGCCACCAGTTGTTGCGTACCGCAGTGTCAGAATCGAGCCCATAGCTCATCCTCCAGTGGGCTTTTCAAGGGAGGAGATGGCCCAACCTTCTCCTGTGGCCTCAAACTACATGCCTTCGGGTTTGCAGCACAGCTTCTTGCCACCAGGCCACCTGTTTTCCCTTCTCACTGGTACTTAACATCAGAAGAGGCCCTTGGGGGGTGGATATGGTTTACATTCATCCAGCGCCTGAAACCCTGGTAGTTTGGATGCACCTGGTGGTCTAAATGAAGACAGGCCTTCTGATCTGCGACTGTACAGAGTGGAGTGGGGTTGTGTACCATCAAGTAGGAACCAACTCAGAGCTGACCCTACTGCACATTTTCAGGGGTTGTCAGTTTCTTGAGAGGAGATTGCCCACCGCTCTCCCTCAGTGCAGCTGGTGGATTCAAACTGCCTGCCTTTGCGTGGAAAGTGTAACTACTTATCCTCTAAGCCACCAGAGCAAAGGCAATCCCAAGACGCTCAGTCTAATATTTAAGGTCTTCACGAGTCCGCACAAAGCATGGGGAATGTGACTTCTAGGCACTAATAGAGACAACAAAATAAACAAAATTCAAACGGAGGCTTCCTCTTCTGAAAACCTGACTCATTCTAACAGTCCTCACCTTCCCCACCCTTCCTTCTACCGAGGGGGCCGCTGCCTGCCTGAAGCATCCTTACCTTCCTGAGTAGGTGAGAAAGGTGAGCATCTGAAACAATGAGCAGAGAAAAGCATGCCAAAGGGCACCTTGGGACTTCAGGAAAAGGTCAGAATGTCCTGGGGTAGCCAGAACAGGAAGGAGGTGGAAAGTGAGTTAGACCCTGAGGGATCAATATGAATAATACAGGTTAAAGGGATATGCCCAGTAAAGGCATTTGGCTAAAAAGGCAATAAAGTGGCAGCATTTCCTGCCCTACAAGGCTCTAAGGGTTATTTTATTTTTTATTTTTTTTTAATGAGTGGAAAAAAAAGTTAAATGTTTCTATAGCTTTGCCACTACACTTTCTTTCTGGTATTGCTACACTTCCCGTGACTTTTATTATGGCATTAAAATACTTCCCAGGCATTTTTGCCACTTGTATCCATTGACAGTATAGAAGGGTGGGGGAGGTTTGTGGTGGAGTCAATTTGCAAATAAAAGACCAAGGAACATCTGAGAATGCGCTTGGAGGACCTCCCAGCCCCACAAATGTGCACAACATCTCAAAGTACACAAAGACTCGTGAGGAATCCCATCAGGGTTCTCTTC
Organism: Elephantulus edwardii; assembly: GCF_000299155.1. NCBI lineage: Eukaryota > Metazoa > Chordata > Mammalia > Macroscelidea > Macroscelididae > Elephantulus > Elephantulus edwardii. The sequence continues at coordinate 18,881,241 of NW_006399764.1, read as the reverse complement.
ATAAAGTAAATAATTTCCAGCCCTATCGCTGCATAAACTCCCCCCTCGGGGTGCACAGTTCAGAGTTACTGTCAGCACGCTTAAAGCTCTTTGCAGCTGAGATTGTTTTAATTATAAGATGGAGAGCGATTTAGGAGAACCAAGGGAAATGTGGATTCCACTGGATAACACACATAGACTTCATAGGTACCAACTGATTCAGAGGTCTTGATTCTCCACTCATGTGTGTAAAGGGAGTTGAGATCTTTTGCTGACATATTTGAGGCAGAGAACTCTGTAAGGAACTCTAAATGACCTTTATGGCCCCTCTGACACTAATATTTTCTAGGAATAAATATCATTTTCTAAGTACCTACTACTATTCTGGTCTCACATTTATTCGTTTATTTACTCAAGAGACAGTTATTGGGTGTTTGCAAACAACAATACCTCTTTCCTCAGCATGGAGGATGCAACAGTAAACTAGAAGAGATATTCTCTGCCAGACTCACAGTTTAATGAAGGAGTTGGTCAATCGAATAGAATATTTCTAGTAAATGTCATAAGTTGAGAAACACACAGTAGGAATCGTTAACCTTCTTGGATGACTCAAAGACACTTTCACCCAGAAGTGATGACTGAGCTAAGATAAGATAAAGGAGCAGGTTTTAACTAGAACCATCTTGTAAAGTTGGGGATAAAGAATGAGGGACATAGATTTCCAAGCAGGCCAGTTTTAGATGCAACAGAGAGAGTGAGAATAAAGGTTGAAGCAACAGCACCTGCAGATGGTGGACCCACGCAAGGTCTTTTAAAATAACTCACAATCACAAGTTCTAACCCAGCTCTGTGATCTACACAATATTCATATTTTATTAAAAAGGAAAATTACACTCTACTGAGAAAAGAGCCCATGGTCACAGAACTAATAGGTGCCAGAAGTGGGATCAGAATAAGATCTATTTGCCTAAACTTTCGTCTGGTTCCTCCAATGATTTCTTTTCAGTAGATTCTCCATTGAGTTGGCCCATTGAGCACATTTCCTTCTCTGGTTCCAAGTTCTAACTCACTATTCCACTGCAACTGGAGGCTCTCTGAGCACAGGAAGAAAAGCATTCTTATCTAAAAGAAAATATTTTTTCCAATATTTACATTTTTTCTAAAATAAAACTTGTTAATATTGAGAGCTTTCTTAAATGGCTATGAGAGCATATTTTTGTTGTTTTTCAGGAAATAAAATAATCAGTACAGTTTTGTTCACAAGACATTATTTATTGTTATTAACTATTAACCAAAAAGAACATTAATTGTTTAGTATGTGCCAAACATTTTACTAAATACCATTACAGAGGGTTTTTTAAATGGAAACTTCAGATGTTTTCGTGTACCATTGAGTTGGAACCAACCTGTAGCTGACCCTCCAGAGGTTTGTTCACAGGAAGTAAATTGCATAAGAGGAGATTGCCCATCTTTCTCGTGCAAAGCAGTTGGTAGATTCAAACTGTAGCTGTGGGTAGCACAATTCCTCTCCACTAAGCCACCAGCGCACCCTTGAAACCTCAGTTTTAATAACACCAAACTCGTACACTCACTTCCCTAGAGTTGGATCAGCCCCATAGTGACTTGCAATACAGTCTCTGAAGCTGTAAATTGTAAAGTGTCAAAACTGAATCTCTTTCTTCTTCAGAAGTGCTAGCTAGTTGACTTGAATCCTTCAAGACCCCCTTTGGGTTAGCAGCACAACTTACTAGGACCATTTACTAGACTTCATGGGAAGGATGTTATTATTGCTGGGTGTGCCCTTGAGTCAAGTACAACTCAGAGTGACCCTAAGAACAACAGATCCGTACCCTGTCCTGTCCTGTCCTGTGCCATCCTCATTATCTCTGACATATTTAAGCCCATGATGGCAGTCTCAGTATCAATCCATCTGGTTAAGGATCTTCCTCTCTTTCTCTGACTGCCACCTTTCCAAGCATGATCCCTTCTTCTCCAAGGAACAGCCTCTCCTAACAGCGTGCCCAACGTATGTGGGATGAGGCTTCAGCACCCTTTCCTCTAAGGGTCACTCTGGCTGCACTTTCTCCTAGACGTAGTAGTCTTGCTGGCAGTCCATAGGGTATTCAGTACTCTTCTGCGACACTACAATTTTAAGGCATCAATTCTTCTTCTGTCATCACTGTTCATTCTCTCAGATGCATAGCCAGTAACTGAAAAGACTATGGCCTGAATCAGGAGCACTTTTGTCTTTAAACTGGCATCATTAGTTCTCAGTACTCTGGAGAGGTCCTTGACTGAAGTCTGGCCCAACACAATACATCTCTTGATTGTTGGTTCCAACTGTGTTGATTGAGGATTCAAACAAGTTAGATAAAATAGTTGACAACTTCAGTCTTTTCTCCATCCTTCATGATCCTGTGGTGAAGATGTTTGTTTTCTTAATCTTGGGATGTAATCTATGTCTTTAATCTTGTGCAGCAAGCATTTCAGGTCCTTCTAAGGAGAGGATGTATTATTATTATTACCTTCCCTTACCAAATTAGGGAATTGAGGTTTAGCACTTGCTTAAATTAGGTTTAAATGACTTGCCTTTAATCACACAGTTTATAAATGACATAAGTGAAGTTTAAACTCAGGAGACTTATCTTACTCCAAAGCCAATTTTTTAACTGCATGTTTAAAAATACACTTTTTGTAATTATTTTTCTGAGATAATTGGTGTGATAAGATAAAACGGTCATGAAAAAGCTGCATACCAATATGTACTGTGATTCAGCAATAATTATATTGTTAAACCACAGAGAACTTGTCATAAATGATTCTCTGTGGTTTTGCTGCTAATTATGGATGCTTTAAGGAAATCAACGTGGTTCCCTAAATTAATATATCAAGTTGAAGATACAGGATGGTTCGTGTAACATAAATAGCTTAGTTCCCAAAGACAGAAAGCTACACCCATTGCCATCAAGTTGAGTCCAGCTGATTGCTACCCATGGCAACTCCGTGTGTATGAGAGTAGAATTACGCTTCATGGGGTTCTCAGTGACTTGATAATAAGAAGTCAAGCCTTTTGTCTGAGGTGCTTCTCCATAGATTTGACTTTCCAGCCCTTGGGTTCCAGCAGAAGGCCTAATCTTTTGTGCCACACCAGAATTCTTCCCAGAGACAAAAGGTAAACATATTTTAAGGCACAGTGTCAGAGGATACGGACTTGTTTGGAAGAATGAGAAGGGTAACAGAATTATTCTATCTTGTTCATCTTTTTTAAAAAACAATGCTTGCTTGGAAACATCTTCTGGTAGAATGCAGAGAAGAAGGAATACGTTAAGACAGACCATCCAATCAGGGAGATGCTGAAGTGTCTGCCTTGCTGAATAGCCTCCCTTCTAAAGAAGAAAGATAGTCTCTAACAGGGCATTGATGTCAACATTCTAGAACCTCTCACGTAAGCCTATCATATCGACTTTGTCAGTCTCACTTGCTGAAATGAGTGAGATTTGAGTGTGCCATTACATTTTCCATTTCTGTTCACTGGTTTTAGTGGGCACTGGATGAGTTCAGCTTAGGGAGGAGGCAGCTCTAAATGGATGAAACAGCGCAGCATGTCTCAGGTGGGAGGGAAGGAGTTCCAGGAAAGATGGGACAAAGGATTGGAGAGGATGTTTTACTTGTGCTGCCCCCAATACCCCGATAAAGTACATTTTACATTAAAAAAATAGTTTTAATAAAAGAATCCAAAGTTTTCTTGCTTCTAAACAATATACAAATTACATATGTTCTCTTTTCCTCATTTTTAATTACAATAGGCAGTTTTTAATTTTCATTTTAGGACTCATCCAGAAACAAAGGAATATAATGTAGAAAACTACATACTTCCAGTAAGAATTCACCATAGCTAGAAAACAAATTTGTGTGTGTCAGTGTAAAGGATAGGAAACCTTAAACCCAACCGCGACTTTGTTTTAAACTTAATCCAAACTTTAGATCAGAAGAGGTTGGGTAAGGAATGACCAAATGATTTTATATAGGAACAGATTGTTACTTGCCTAATTCACAAAACTTTTCTTCCTATAACTCCAAGTGGACATCCTTAATATTTCCCAAGAATCTTTAATATTTTTACAAAAGGCTTAATTTGGTGAAGATATTTCTTTTTTAAACACTTTTCCCTCTCTTTGATATTGACCGAGTGTTTTCCCCTTGAAACCAGAAGAGGGAGCTGTTGGCATTCCATTTGGCATCTCTCTGGAAGTTCCCCTCTTAATTAATTCAATGTTTGAAATCAAACCACTATTTAAATGTAATGATATTAATATGCAAGGATAGACGTGTAAACGTGGAGATTTTCCATTCCCATTAAACTTTCTACACAACCACAGATTTCTGGTCTTCTGTGGGCCCCTTTTAGAAAGAGCTTATGTTATAGAAATGCTGGCTGCTATAAATTAAAGCTGCTCAAAATTGAGTGCATGCACCCAGGCAATGATTCAACATTTCTAAGACTGATTGCAAGACAAGAAGGGGGGGGGGAGGTGGAGAATCAGCTTCTTTCTCCAGTTCTTCAAAGAAGAAGGAGAAAGAAGAAGCAGCATTAAAAATTATAGTTGACTTGAAACAAAATTGGGAACATTTCTTTTGTTTTAATTATACATGCTAGACTTACCGTGAATGTAGATATCTTTAAGCCAGGGGGAAGAGTTCTTTCTAGTTAAAATTTTACATACATTTGATACAGTCTTTGTAATGAATAGAACATAAAGATACTTCCTATATCCCCTCTCTCCAAGTTCATTACCACAGACAGAAGTTTCAAAGGATCTGGTGTATTCTAGTATTTAAAAGATACTTCATCCTTTCAAACTTTTACTTTAGTTAAAATGTACTATTTAAATGCAGTAACAGTGTCTAAACATTTCACAAAGTAGTTTCTTTAGCCAATGTGCGTTGTACACACATACACTGTCATTGCAGCAACATACAGATAACCCAGCAGACACCTGAGACGTTACTCTAACAACCCTGACAACCCCTTGGTATACTCCAAGTAAGACAAAGTTGGGAGGGAGTTGCTAATAATTTTTCTCATTCATCTGATTTTTCTCCCCTTACATGAACATAAAAATGAGTGATTCCACATTTTAAACCAATGATATTAAAGATGTGAGAGCCTGCCAAAATTGAAGTGGAAAATTACTCGAAAAATTGAAGAAGGCAGAGTTCTGTCCTGATACACATTAGCAAATGATTGTTCAACATACCACCGACCATTGCCAACACAACTCGGAAGGTTTCATGCCCAAGACACCCTGGAAGCATAAAAGGGGATTGAGGGTTAGCTGTGCTCCTGGGTACACAAAGCAGTGCCGCTTTTCTTGAGACAATGTGATACATGGCGACTTGCAAACTAAATGCTAAGCCACAATCACCTCTCTTGCTCAAAAAACATGATCATGCAGAGCTTCTTGGAAAGTAAAAAGGTAGGTTTTTGACATTCTCCCGCCCGCCCATTTGAATGTAGACCGTGTTCTGTACCATTTCCAGGTACAGAGCAGAGCATTTCCTCACGTCACATAAGCTCTAAATCTGTTCTCTATTTTGCGTTGATTTCCGAGCCTTCCAATCAGCATTCATTGGGCTGCTCTTTCTGAGAAAAGTTTTCAGAGGGAAAAACAAACCTCTTCCAGAGACAGAGTTGGTTGACCAAGCACCCAAGCGATGTATTGTACGATTTGAGTGGTTTAGATGTTTGAGACCCCCAACTTCCAGCACCATTAACACGAAAATCTCCTCTCAAGTTTGGTTCCATGTGAAGCATTCATTTTAATAGAGACTTTATATACAAGCTCTCTTTTGAATAATAATAATGTAAAATTAAATTTAAATTGTAAATAACGTCCAGATACTAGTCGTTTCCTGGCTTGAATTCTTTAGCACATATGGTGCTAGCATAAGCTTGTGCCTGCCTGCCTACTCTGGGTAATTTTGCATGCAAATAGTTTTAGTGCCTATGTTGAGGTGCTAAAACGTGTTTAGTACACTTGAAAATATTTGCATTGCAAAAGGGGAGCAAATCTCCTGAGGAAAATCAAATTGATATTTTGTATTAGGAGACCACTCCACTCTGGGCACCGCCTGGCATTCTTCTGTGGAGGGTTGTTTATAGTGCAACTAGCCTTTCCCCTTGACCTTTAGAAAACGTGGGTTTGGGGCAACTTTTCCAGATTTCTAAACCGTTGGGGCCAGCTCCTGGCAGAGCTGAAGACGTTAATCAGTGGGGGAAGAGAGTGAGAAGGGAAGAATCCACTTGGCTCTACGGGCTGTAGCTTTTCATGGCTCAGCTCAGAGGACTGCAAGTGTGCTAATGTTCACCAAAAGTTTCAGCTGCGGTGCACTTAACGAGTTAGCTAACTAGCTAACCAGCTAACTTGGCTTTCCAGGAGGCAGCAGCGAGCGCGGGGTGGTGGGGGAGGCCTTGCGCGCGCGCACACACACTCTTTCTGCTGCCTCACTCCCCATCTGCCGCCTTTACGGGAACCAGTTCGTTAAGAGCCTGAACTGAATCCAAATAAAATGCATTTCTGATGCAAGCCTGATGACTGGTGCCATTCTCCGCTGCATTATGTCAGATTAAAGTTCATCTGGAGAAGAGGTTACAGAAATCTCACGTCCAGGCGCGTAGCGAAGGGTCGAGAGCGCTACAGTCCTGCGCAGGCTCCGACACCTAAGCTCCCCAAACACACCAGGCGCTCTCCGGGCCGGGCCTGGGGTGTCCCAACCGATTAGAAAGGGCCATGCGCACAGCGTAGCCATTCCAGAGTCCTGCTAGGAAGTTTGTGCAACTTGACTTGTCACAGTCTTTGCAGGCATTTGTGTCTCAGTTGCATAGATGAATTCAGGTGGAGCAGGTCCTTGCAAAAATGTCACCGAGTTCAGTGTCAAGTAGGGGATGCGAAATCTACGCAAGGGATTCTAATTGTGGCACTTCACAGCCTGCATCTCCTGCCACTGCCTGGAAATGGTGCCAGATGGGATCCTAATAGCTTCCATTGTTGGCGAGAGGCTCTGACGTTTCCAGAACTTTCCAGAACACGCATCAAGCCTAGGGTTGCCCAGGAGAGATGGGCAGATTGGCTAAGAGGCTTGGGTGCATGGCCCAGGTTTTCTCCCCATATTCTCTGCCCGTCCACACCTAGTATTTCAGTCTTTCGCCCCTCCATTCTCCACTGTGTACAAGATGCAGATTTGGATTTCAGTAAGGAACTTGAGAGAGATAGCAGGCAAGAGCCCAAACGTGTCGGGGTGACTCCTGGACGCCATCTATTACCTCTAAAACAATCTTTTTTTTTTTTTTTAAGCTTCTGTTGTCTGTGGGATCTTGGCACATCAATCAATTCATTAAGTAAGTAAATAAGGCAATAACCAAACAATAAATCATTCTGAATTTCACGCCTGCACAAACCTTTTGATCCATAAATTACAAGAAAGATTTCGTCTCCGAGGCTACAGCCTCTGTTCCAATACTTTCACGGTGGAGAAAAAAAAAAGCTTCTGGAAGCTGTGTGTGATGCTTAGCTCCCCTTCTGGGCCCTAGGTCCTGGGGCTCCCGGGCACCCCGGCACCCCGTTGGTGTTGGTGGGGGATGTGTGGCGCCTGGCACGGAGGAGGGGAGGTGTGTGTGTGTGTGTGTGGTGTGGAGGGGGACGTGCTGTGAGGGGAAAGCCGGCCTCCCATTTCTGCCATCACAGCCGGTGAGCAAACAGCTGTCTCCGCAGCTGAGGCCGCTGGAACTGCGCGCGCTGCTCCAGTGACTCCGGAGCGCACGCTGGTCCCCGGGGCTCCGAGCTGCGCCCGCAGCAACGCGCCCGCGCCCGCCCGGCTGCGCAGGCGGGGCCTCTGCCACCAGACACAATAAGCATGTGAAGTGGGGTCTCATGAATAATTCATCCCTGGTGTCCTACGAAACAAAGAAATGATATGTTTGCGGGGAGATAACCGTGTTGTGGCATTTGTAAATCTTTCTGAATTTGGAGTTGACTGTGTGTTTGGAGTTGGTAGAGAAATCAGAAATTGCTTTTCGCCCCTTTCCAATAAAAAAAAACAGAAGAGCGGCAAGCAGTCATCTCCTAGCGAGCGCCTCATATGACACATTGGATGGCTTGTATTAATTTGGCTCATGATTTAGGAATGCCACAAAACCCCCTCTCATTTGGTGAAGCAGGACGCTAAAAGATGGTTTTATTGCAGGAACTCCAGCAGGATCCCACGTTCTCCAGGAGAGTCTCTCTGCCTTGGAAGGCAGCAGGCCCACTTTGGCTAATGCTAGTGTCGTGATGGGAGAGTGGGAATCCGTGCAGCCTCCAGCATCACGCAAACAGCAACATCGGGAGGAGCAATCCTTCATTTTCACTGAAATATTAGGAAAAATGAGACTTTGGTGAATTGAGCCCTAAATTGTTTTAGTAACAGTTAAATACCCACTAATTTAGCGCCAGTTAAATTGGCAATAAAATGACCCCCAACTGGGTCGAGTCACCATCATATTTTTACAATAGCTCTGGACCTTGTAGAAGTCACGGGTAGAGGCTATCCATTTGTATAACGTGTACATGTTTAGAAGAGCATGAAGTTGCCAGCTACTCAGCTTACCGTAATGATTATTCATAATTCTGTCTGTGTTTTCATTTCATTCATTCACTAATATCTTCACCTTCATTTCTTTGAAGGAGAAAAAAGTGAGACATCATTTCAATAGTTCTTTATAACTTTAAAGCTACAGCCTCACAAAGCAAATCGGGGTGGTTCTGTCAAGCCCCCGGGACCCTCTCAGATCTGCCTTGTATTGTTCATGCATGCTTTTTTCTAGAGTATTTTTGCTTTTTCTCCTTGTCTCCCTAGCGTTCAGGTGGCCTATACATTTTTGTGTATCCATAAACCTCACACAATCTGATATGTTTGGCAGGGAGAGTCAGGAAAAAGGCAGGTTAATTTTACCAAAAGGAAAAAACAAGCAAAAACAAAAGAGGAATTTGCCAACTATGTGCTGGAGTGGAAACAGTTTTATTTTCCCCCCCGCCTTTCAGGTGAGGTAGTTGGCAATTGAATACGAGAATTGGTAGGTAATGAGACTTCTAGCAAAAAAGAAGTGTAGCAGATGCTGAGTGAGCTGTTTTGTATAGTTTTGGTCTTTCTGTATATCTTTCTTTGTATTTTGTTTCCTTAAGTTTCAGTAATGTACCAGACAGTAAAGTTACTGTATGTGTGTGTGTGTGTGTGTGTGTGTGTGTGTGTGTACACACAGTGTATATATATATATACACACACATATATATATATATACTGTATCCACAAACGTGTTTGTTGATTGCCTTTGAGTCAAGCACAATTCATAGCGGCCCTATGAACAAAAGGCCTGAGATAATTTTATATATATATTTGGAAGCAGGAGTGGCATCCACTTCCTAAATAACATGCTTCTGGAGACCCTATGAACTTTGATAAATGTTGATAATTTTACAGGGACTTCAAGCCTTTTTTTTCATAGGGTTGCTATGAGTCTTGCTTGACTTGAAGGCAATCAACAACAACAACAACATATATATCATAAACTCACCCTTCCTACCTTGGCTATGCAGAAGTAAAATTTTAAATACAAAGATTATTGGCCCAGTATCTCCACCATAAAAGAAAGAAAGAAAAGCAAAAAGATTATTGGCCCATAAATTGCATCTTCTCTTTTGAAAAGAGAATGCAGATAAAAACTAAGTAAGTGTCGATAATAACCAAGAGACAAAAGTTTCTGGAGAAGGTGAGATGGAGATGGCTCATTTAAAATTAAAAACCAAATCAAAACATAAACATACAGCCTAAAAGTTCAGGGCTCACAGCTTCCACTTTCTCCGCCATCTTACTGGAAATGTCTTAGGCCAGGGTGTCTGATGATGTTGCGTTCTCTGAGCCTAGAAGTTTCTTCATCTTTGATCAGTTATTCAAATAGCTGGACCTCCTAAAATGGAGTCCTCTGGATCGCTTTCTGCCACCACTTGAACACATTTCCAGTGTGTGAAAGAATCCTTGTTGTGAAGCAATAAGGAAATAGGCCAAATTTTCTCTATTATTTAAGTAAACAGTCAAGCTATAATGATTGAGAACAAAAAGCATTGAAGAATGTATGCAATGTGTGCTATGTGTGTTGTGATTCTAGAAATGTACACTTACGGGGGAAAAAATCCAGGTAAACCATAGGTAGCCCAGTCACCTATGAAACTATTAAGTAAAAAGTCAAGACCTTTAGATCAGAGACAGACATGTGAATGCTGCCTCTACTACGTTCATGAAGCAAAAGATGTTCGATTATTTTTGGTTTGTTTATGTTTGGAGTTTTTGTTGTTGTTGTTTTAACAATAATACTTAACTTTCTTGGACATATTTCCTCATCTGTAAAATAGAGGGGGAAATTGACATTTCCCACAGCATATTTAGTATAAATTAGAAACCAAAGAGATTGCATTTTACTGATAACCTGACCCTATGTGAATCAGTCTGTGGGTTCCAGGAAATAGTAAATAGTCTAATCAATATTTACCCAGAGACAGGGCTGGTTGTATAACCCACCCAGGAGATAAAACAGGAAGTGTTGAAAAAAAAATGGAAAATAACCCCAGGCCTTTTAAACTGCTGTGACCCAGCCTACCAATGTAGAAGGGATGAATGCCACTCTAGGAACTAGCAGTCAGCAGAACTGTATTGGGAAAATCTTCTCTCAGGAACCTCTTTACAGTACTGAAGAGCAGTGATGTCAGTCTGGAGACTAAGGCACACCTGATGCAACCTATGGCCTTCATAATTACTTGCTGTGCATCAGAGAGCTGGAAAATGACGAAGAATCAATGCCTTTGAGTTGTGATGCTGGGTAAGTGTATTCAACATACCATGGACTGCCAATAGAACAGATCTGTCCTGGAGAGAGTGAAATGGAACTGCTCCTTGGAGGCAAGGATTTTGAAGCTCCGTCTCACATACTTCCAGCATGTTGCTAGGAGGAACCAGTCCTTGGAGAAGGGTATCATGCTTGGAAGGGTGGAGGGTCAGTGCAAGAGAAGAAGACCCTGGAGGAGATGGACTCTGTTACTGGGTTTATGGGAGTTGGTGTGTCAGAGACAATGAAATATGCTCAAGATATGGCTGAATCCAGAGCTATTGCACATAGGGTCACTATGAGCCACAGGCAGCTCAACAGCACACAACAACTTCTCTTTGTTCAGTGCTAACAACTGCAGCAGAGGGCAGATTTTAAAGAAAGCATCTTTGCTATAATCTTGGCTAGTGTTGCTTTTTGACTTCGGAGTGAGTTTGAACCTTTCATTTAGAAAAATCAGAACTATCTAATGTTTATATATAAGATGTAAAATAACTTATAATTCTCTCTGGTGGCACAGTGGTAAGAAGCTGTCCCAAAGGCACACGGTTCGAATCCATGAGCTGCTCCACAGGGGAAGGATGGGCAGTGTCCTCCAGTGTGATTAACAGCATCTGAAAATCTGCTAGAGAGTGAGCTATGGGTCTGTTCCGACTTTACTACACACAACAACAACAACATGCATATTAGAAGGAGTCCTAATGGCAATGGCTCAGTGGTTGAAGCAATCGGCTACTAACCAAGTAGTCAGTGGTTCAAACCCAAAAGCTGCTCTTCAAGGAAAAGGGGTGACTGTTCCATAGATTCTCAACCTTAAAACACTCTAGAGAGCGTTGACTCTCTCCAGCAGCGTCGCTATGAATCGAATAGACTGGAAAACAGTAACTTTTGGTTTGAGCAAGTTAGAGTCACTGTGTCTGCAAACGGCTAGATTATTCAGTACTGACCAAAAGATGTGTGGCTTGAGTCCATCCCAGGTACCTTACAAGAAATTCATAATCTATTTCCCCAAAAAATCAGCCCCTGTGAATCCAGTGGAGCCTATTCGATCCTGCACTACAAGGGTCTCCAGCTGTCAGAACCAGCCAATTGGCAACAGGCTCTAAACACATTAGAATCACCTGGAGGGTTTTGACAAGCCACTGCTGCCCACGGCCCACTTCAAACCAATTAAATCAGCATCTCTGTGGAACCGGCCACAGTAGTTTTGTTTTTATAAACTCTTCAGGTGATCCTCACGTGTAGCTAGAGACTTGAATACCTGATGGAAATACTTGAAACTGAACAAATGCTCAGTAAATAGTCTCTGATCTTCTTCTTTCATTTGATATCGATATTCGCCTAATTAGGACACAGGTTTCACGGATTCCCCCAAGCCGGTTAATTCAACCTTATGCCTTGAATGTGAAGGAGCTGAGGCCAGGAGGGTTGGTGAAGTGCCAAGCCATATGTTATTATTGTTGTGTGTCTGTGAGTCCCTTGCCACTCTTTGTGACCCTCTGCACAACAGCTCTGAATCCTGCCCTGTCTGGAGCCAATTTCATTGTCTCAGACACACCTATCCCAGTCACTAAGTCAATCCCTCTCATCCACGGCCTTCCTCTCTTGCGCTGTCTCTCCATCCTTCCAAACGTGATGTGATGTCCTTCTCCAAGGACCGGGTCCCTAGTGGTGAACATGAGACTCAGGTCCAAGCGAAGTCAGACTTGCCCAACAAGCAAGGTAAGCATGGCTTTATTTGTGCTTATTTACCAGTCTGTAGTTAATAACTTCACATGGGATTTGCTGATCTGTAATAATGAATTTCGCTTGGGTTTTCGTATATCAAACTGTAAGTTGTTTAGCAGGTAAGAACAACTAAACCCATTTTCCCCTTTGTTACTGAGCCATCCTTTTCTGGATCCAGGTGGGCATTTGAGAGTTTGGAAGTAGCCCTGTTTGGTACAACTTTCAAGAGCAGAAGTGAGTTTTGAGACTCAATACGTTTTATCTTGTCTTTCCCCTTTTCTTAACAGTATTTTGTGGCAATGAGCATATAACTAATGCCAAAAAGGAAGAATTAAGGCCCCAACTAGTGGCCTCATTAGCTTGACTGAGAAGCACTCAGTCATGCAAACTTTTTTTTTTTTGTTTTTCTCTCTTTTTTTTTTCATTCAAACTTTTGAGGAGAATCTCAGTGATGTTTCCACGTGCAACTTGGCTTTTGATACTTGGTGTCATAATGTTCCTCCGTTTCACTGAACATTTCCTGTGTGATTGATTCGGAAAATCTGAGCAATTTGCCACAACGTAGTTCCGAATCATCCTACAGGTGCATTTAATTTTTAATTACTCTTAAAAATGTTTTTAATAATTAGTAGCAATAACCACTAATTGGCGTATAAGCCATTCTTGCACCAGCAGGCAAACTGGAGGTTTGCTCGTGCACACCCACACCCAATCAACTGAAATGGCTTCGACGCTCATCTTATAATTACTGTGCTTAATGCTGTTTGTATTGTTTGGAAGCATTTGTGATTAATTGATCCCCCCCATCTTCTTTTTTAAACTTAACCTCCAAATCGGTACACTAAACAGTAGAGTATGAGTAATCCTTTGCTTCGTAACATCTTATTTACATTGAATTGTGTAGACACATACAAGGAGGGGAAATTATTGGGTTTTGTTTTTACCTGTGAAGAGCATTTCCCTGTTTGTACATATTACCGAGAGGGGACCTACTGGTGCGATGGTTGGGGGTTTGACTGCTAATCTATTCAAACCTGTCAATTTTACTTGGTCCAACAGGGTCCTTCTGAGTTGGAATTAATTTTGTGGCAGTGAGTTTGATATTTGGCATAATTAGATAACCTCATGCTTTTCTGGTTCTCTTTTCAACACTGAACTATGGCCTGATTATATTTGGGGGCAGGCCTACAAGCTCTACATACTTTTACACCTCTCACACAATTGATTTTGCAAACATTTCTAGGTAAAAGGCTTGCATTTGCGGATGTCTCCATTCAAGGCCAACTTAAAGTTGGACACTTTGTTCCTTGAAAGTCAACAATGGTATGCATATGTGCCAATCACTGTGCTTGGCTCAGAAAGTGGCAGCCACAGTTAACGACCAAAGAGAGAGAGAAAGAAAGTAAGCTGAGATTATTGGTACACTAAGCCAATTTTAGAAATAAATGATGGATCTGCCAGTGTTTCCACAGTAGTAAATGGCAAATAAAATTTTATGATGAGAGAGGCAAAAGATAAAAATTTGACTTTATAATTGCAGGCCTTTATGGGTTGGTTGTGAACTGGTGTTGGGTGCAGCTTGGATGTGAATATTCCTTCTTCATTCAATCACTCGTTTAATAGTTGTTAGGAATGCGCTGTGCTGTGCAACAGGCATGATAAAGTTATTATAAAAAGACGTTGTGGTCTTTGGGGGAAAAAAGTGAACATTTTGGATGCACAACAGGAATTGGAGAATTTTAAAAGAATGATCTGATCTTTCTGAACCGCATTTCTGGCTCCTAAAAAAGTAGAGGCTCATTGTGAAGATCAAAGGAAATACTGTGTGTGAAAAAGCTCTCTCCTCTCCTGGCACACAGTATTGGTTTAATGCATATCAACTCATTAGAGCTCTGGTGGCCCAGTGCTAAGAAGCTGCATTGGCAATGCCAAAACACTTAGTTCAAATCCACTAGCTGCTCCTAGGGAAAAGGGTGGGCAATCTACTCTATTGAGATTCACTGTCTCTGAAAACCTGCTGGAGAATCAGCTATGAATCAGTTCTGACCCCAAGGAACACAACACAACAGTATTGTCAATACAACAGTATTGTCCAGTTGGAACTGACTCATATCTGACCTTCCTCAGGGGCCATAAGTTGCAAGGGAGAAGAGTGGCCATCTCCCTTCAAGCAGCTGGTAGATTCAAACAAACTGCCTTTGGGTTTGCTGTGCAACTCCTTAACCGTTACGCTATTATTTTAATTAACCCAGAGAACTTACTGTCCAATGAAAGATTTACATAAAGCTATCATTGATAAGATTTTTATTTGTTTGTTTGTTTGTTTGTTTGTTTTTACAACAAGGAATATAATGAAGTCTGGCTACCTAAATAGGACAGGACTATTTTTGAAGCTATTGAGGTACTTGTAGGGTCAACCAGAAGGCAGAAGCACCAGGTTTGAAAACAGAGGAAGAACTAGGCATATTTAAGAGATGAAGTATCAGGAACTTCACAACCGTCATCAAGGCCATGGCAGGTGAACAAATAACATTCCAATTGTTATTTCCTTGTTATTGTAGTTCAATTCTCAAGACGTCATGTCTTGGTTGGGTGGTGGTGAGGGAGCAAGTCAGCGGGGGGTGGGGGGGGCAGAGACAGAAGCTGATCCTTTGCTTGATTTCAATCATGTCCACAACCCCTGTGGAAAGACAGAAGGTACCTGAGGACACACTAAGCCTAGATGCCACACGGAGATCTACTCCTCCAACAGAACTCCAACACAGAAGAAACCAAGTCAGAGTCATGGGTAATTGCAGACCTGAATGAACACCAAATATGCACAGAATAGGCTTTCTGTCCGGTAGCAGGACTTCTCTCGTAGATAGTGAAGTAATTGTACGCTGCCCTAGACTCTGGAGGCTCTTCCTGCAGTGTAATGCTGTGTTGTTGCCATTTTTAAACCCCTGACGAGTGATGGGTGAAGAGGCTTTTTTTTTTTTTTGCTTTGCACTGGGTCCCACAGAGCATCTGTTCCTGGTTTGCTTTGCAGAAACACAGAGGAGGGTGAGTCTCCAGGTAAGACTTCATGAAAAGCTCAAAGACAGGCCCACAAGAGGACAGTTGAAGGGGCAGCCAGAGTTTGCTGACTGGAGGGAGAAGGCAGGACACTTGGATAATGAGAACCAGCAAACCTTCAGATCATCGATGGCATCACATACAATTCTGATCTAATTTGAGCTAAAAGAAAAATAATAATCTTCTTTAAGAGTAACAAGGCAAAGGAACATATCTTAGAGATGCCAGAAACTCTACGTCTTCTTTGCAAGAAAGTATAAAGTAACAGGAGACCCGTACAAGGGAGGAAGGATACCGAATGAGGCAAGCTAGCATGTTTTCCAGGCCACTAGAAATACATGGCTTTACTGTTTGCCGGGTTATCTTTCTATCCAGCATCCTCTTAAAGCCAGTGCAGGCCAAGGTGTCCCTGGATGGGTGCCTGTCTTCTTGCCTCAGATTATATGTCTATGGTGAAACCTTTGTGTAATATATGGCGGCAATAGCAGAGAGGCGCTTAGCTATGCTTTCCAAGAATCATTTTGGGATTGAGGTAATTCTGCCTCCCAGTGTTTTTCTTGATAGCAAAACTTTTTTTGTTCTTGTGTCAAGTATTTTTAATAGATGCTCATGCTTCTGGCCCAATACTTTTGCAAGGAATGAATTCCCATAACATGCCCAATATGTCTTCCTCCAACTTTCTTCTGGAGTACCTCTAGTCCAGTCCAGTTTTGGGTGGATGTAATTGCTGGAAAAGTTCTTTCCTCTGAGTTAAGCTTGATTGCTTTGCAACATTGACTAGGAGGTGTTTTGGAATTGGCCGGTTAAAGTCTTACTTTTCTTCCCCATGCATCCCCAAAATACATATTCTCCAATTAGAGTGAAACTTTCTTTGTCCTTGACACCTAGTCTGTGGGAGAGCACCTCATATATAAGCAGTTTCTTGAAAGAAAGCTTCTCGTAACATCTTAAGGACATTGTAACACAGAGTGAGAGAATCCTTTTACTAGCTTATATGGTTAGCCTGTTTCCAGGAGAGCACCATCCTGAAAGATTCTTCTGGAGAGTTACTTTCCCTTTTCAACTTTGAACCCTTCTAAAAAACAATTTACTCCATGCCCTCCATCATGTATCAGGCACCAGGCTCACATCCAGCAAACTGCATTACATCGTGACAACACACTTGTGCCAAGAAGGACAGCCCAAATACCATCTAAGTCTCAGATTTTCAGCTCTGATCTTGGCTTGCTTGTCTAGAGACAGGCTCATCCATGCTATTTTCCACTCTTCTAAGAATGGGAAGAATTGTTACATTGCACTAAGTTGTTAAGAGAGACTTGATTAGGAAGCTTTGGTGGTCTAGTGGCAAGAAGCTGTGCTGCAATTCTGAAGGTGCGCAGTCTGAAGGCACCAAATTCTCTGCTGGAGAAGGAGGGACAATTGCCTCCTTATGTACCAGTCAGATCTGATTCAATGGTACACAACAAGAAAAGAGGGGTGGGGTGGAATGGGACTTTATTGTATAGGATTTTCCCTAAATTTTAGAAAGCTTTGTACAATGCTAGCACTACCCATTTAGATGGTTGTATTGCAACGAATCTATTCAATAATACCACCACCATCATCTTCACAGTGACTTTTGTCCAGTTTTGCTTTGTAGAAAATCAAGTCAATGCCCATAGGCTCTTTTCATCAGTACAAACATTCTTTGCATAAAAGGGAATTAGAATTTTACGTATTTGGATTTTTCCCCTAAAGTCATGTTGATCCAGAGCCTCTTCCACAACATAGAACTTAGTTTTGAATACCAGGCCTGTTCTCTGAAGTAGTCTGCGATACTTTGACTTTGGAGAATGAAACTGAAGCCATCAGCTTGTTTCCTTCCTTAGGTCCTACGTGAAGGAGGCAGGCTGACAGAATATTCAAGCTATCTGTCACCCACCAGCCAAAAGGTCTGTGATGTGAAGCCACCAATGGGTTCTTGGAAAGGATTACCTGGAGATCTACTCCTGTAGAGACTACAGTTTGGGGAACCCTAAGTGCAATTCTAGGGAGCTCTGGTGGCCTAGTGGTAAGAAGGGGCGCTGCAAACCCCAAGGCATGCAGTTCAAATCCGTAAGCTCCTCCAGAAATAGAAGGACAGACATTCTCCTCCTGTGTGACTAACTGCCTCTGGAACCCCCCTGGAGGCTCAGCTAAGTGTTGGTTCCCCCTCGACAGTTCTCAGCAACAAGAACAAGGGACAGTTCTAAGGAGTTCTGGTGGCCTGGTGGTAAGCAGCTGTACTACAATCTTGAAGACTAGCAGTTTGAATCCACCAACTGCTCTACAGGAGAAAGATGGACACCCCCCACCCCCTGTGAGATTAACTGCCTGCACAAACCTGCAAGAAGGTCAGCTGTGGGTCAGTTCCAACTCAACAGCACACAACGGGGACAGCTTTAGGTAGTTCTGGTGGCTTAGGGGTAAGGAGTTGTGCTACCATCCCAAAGTCATGGGCCAAATCCACCAGCTGCTCCATTGAAGAAAGATGGACAATCTCCTCCTATGCGCTTAAATTGCCTCTGAAAACCTGCTGGAGGGTCAATTGTGAGTCAGTTCTGACTTGACAGTGTACTACAACAACAACAATAACAACAACAAGAGAAGCGATGCTCTGTCTTCAAAGATTACTAGGAGTTGCGATTGGCTTCATGTCACACAGCACTCAACAATGATCTGTTTCAGGAATGCAATAAAATATAGGTCAGTTTTCTGCCCTTAGCCTTCTCTTTCTCACAGATGGACACTCTAGTCTGTACTACATTTCCCTGTCTACTTGATTTTGTTTGTTGTCAATCAAGCTGGCTATGACTCTTAGCACTCCTGGCACAGCAAGTCTGAACCTTATCCTATCCTATTCCACTGTCACTATCTCTGCTGTGCTCAGACCCATTGTTCTAGTCACTGTGCCAGCCCATCTGGTTGTGGGAGTCTTCATTTCTATCCTCAACCCTCTTTGACTGTCTAGGGTATACTCATGCAATCCTAGTTACGAGGGAGCTGACTGGACTTGAGATAACATCACGCCAGGTAAAAAGCATCGGCCAATGTGTTGTTGTTAGACGTCATCTAGTCTAGTAGAACTTATAATGCTCCTGTGAACAGTGGATCTGAACCCTGTTCCGTTGCGTGCCGCCCTTACCATCTCTGACATGCCTGAGCTCATTGCTGCGGTTAATCCTCCCCAGTACAATACATCTTTTGCTTTTGCTCTGGTGGGCTAGTGGTGCAGTGGGTAAAGAGTGGTGTCCTCTGTGGAGATTCAAATCCATTAGCTTCTCTCAGGGAGAAGGACGAGCAATCGTCCCTCGGGTTTACAGTCCCCAAAATCCTACCACAGTGAGTTATGTGTTGATTCTAACTTCATGACAATGATGGTTTAAGTCATGAAGCTAGGGCTCAAGGCCACTTGACCAAACTTTTCTACAGGGCATATTTCAAGTGAACTTGAGGTATCTGTCAAAATGCTATCTGAGCTAAAACATACTGCATGATTCACATTATTCACAGTATAAGAAAAAAAAAATTCTTCATGCTTAATGTTGAACTTCTATAAATATTGTAGTGGCAACCAAGCTATGGTAACAAGTATCTGGTTTAAAGTAATTTAAGATCTGAAGATAAGGACATGAAATTGTAGGGCTGTATCTGATAGAAACAGAGAAAAAGAACTATTGATTTCACTCAATGCTATTGGCATTGCCACTCAGTGTCTTGCAGCAAAGATTAAAATCTATTTTAGACAAATTTACTGCAAACACCATGAAACTAAACAAAGAGTTAACCCACAATTTAAACTCCTATTATTATGTTGAAATTCATCCACAAAGCCAGACACTACTGAGCTCTTTCGTTTTTGTCATGTGGAGACAGACCCTTGTCTGTCTCACTTAACCTTGGAGGACTGATATTTTATTTTGTTATAAATAAAAAGAGAATCAAAAGCTTCTGTAGAGTGTTAGGACCATCCAACAACTGGGATCTGATAGGACTGTTCCCTTCCTGAAGGAAGAAATCACTTCTTGGTCAACTTTGAAGAGATGAAGGCTTTGTTTTCTCAAGTGAAATGGCAATTGTAAGAACCTTCAGTGGCACAAAAGTTTCAAACGGTTGGCTGCTCGCAGGAAGATAGAAGTTTTGAGACCACTCAGAGGCATTTTGGCAGAAAGACTTGACCATCTACTTGCAAAAAAGAAAAAAAATCAAAGAATTTCAACATTAGAGAGCACAGTGGTTCTCTGACAGACAAGAGTTGGGATTGACTCAATGATAACTAACTTCAGTTCTCAGACTGTAACAGGATGGTAACAGATATGGACAGTAGTTATATTCTCAAGAGCATTCAGCAGGGGCTTGGAGTTGGTGGATATTATCCCTCTATTACCAAAGCGTGAGCTTGATAGTGACATCCACTTCCTAAACAACATGCCTCTGGAAACTGTATGAACTTTGAGAAATGT
>NW_006399764.1:18852798-18859721 GCF_000299155.1 Elephantulus edwardii | reverse complement strand
AGAGAATAAAATAGATGAATGGGACCTTCTACGAATGAAATCCCTGTACACATTCCAAAAACTTCTCCAACAGGGTAAAAAGGGAAGTCACAGACTGGGAAAAAATATTTGGTAATGACATGTCTGACAAGGGACTTATATCTAGAATTTATAAAATACTCGAGCACTACAACAAGATAAAAGTAAATAACCCAACTGAAAAATGGGCACAGGATATGAACAGAAACTTCACCAAAGAAGACATTCAGATGGCCAACAAACACATGAAGAAATGTTCTAAATCCCTAGATCTGCTATGCACTTTTTAGTCCAGGTTTTCCTCAGTTCTCAAAGCCACTGGGATATTGGAATAAAAATAACAGATCACAGTATAAATGGTAAAGTCTGTTTTTTTGTTATGTTGTTGTTATATGTGTTGAGTTGCTTGTGACTCATAGTGACCCTATGTACAATAGCCCTCAAACCTGCTCTATCCCAAAGTGTCAACTTTACTGTCACTTGCACACATACCCTCATTACCCCAGTCACTGTATCAATCCATCTCATTGAGGGTCTTCCTCTCTTTCTCTGTGCCTCCACTCCTCCAAGCATGATATCCCTCTCCAAGGACTTGTCCTTCCTTGCACCATGCCCAAAGTATGTCAGACAAAGTCTCAAAACCCTTGCCTGGTTTCATCCTCTCTAGGATGAACTTGTTTGTCCTCCTAGCAGTCCATGATATATTTAACACTCTTCTCCAGCACCACAGCTCAAAGGCATCAATTCTCTTTCTATCATCTCTAGTCGTTATCCAGCCCTCTGACGCATAACGTGCAATTGCAAGACTATGCCTGGATCAGGCACACCTTAGTCTCCAAATTGACATTGTTGCTTTTCAGTACTCGAGAGAGATCCCTCACAGGTGACTTTCCCAATGCAATTCATCTTTTGATTTCCTGGATGCTAGTACTAAGAGTGTTATAGATTGGGTTTTATTAAATTTTATTTTATACTGGTTTACATACAAAGTGCCCAAATCTTATTTTTAAAAGGTAACTGGGGCTAATAGATACATATTAAAGTCTGAAAAAAATATCAATACAAATATCTTGCTGGTAAACTTACACAGTTCTGCTTTTAGAGTCTGTTGCTTTGACTTAGTTCTGGC
Source organism: Elephantulus edwardii (assembly GCF_000299155.1). Lineage (NCBI taxonomy): Eukaryota > Metazoa > Chordata > Mammalia > Macroscelidea > Macroscelididae > Elephantulus > Elephantulus edwardii. The sequence continues at coordinate 18,858,574 of NW_006399764.1, read as the reverse complement.
ATTAGGAAAGACTCTGGAGCCTGGATGCTACAATCACAAACTGCTTATGTTCAAGTTTCTGTGTTTGTTCTTAACCTTCCTTCTCATTTTCTGTCTCATAAGATTAAATAGTTTGACAGGAGTTTCATGATGACTAACTACACATATTAATGAGGAGCTCTGGTTGACTTGACAGCACATAACAACAACAACTGGTGATACAACAGTTAAGCACTCTGTTAGTAACCAACAGGTAGTAGTTCAACATTACTTGATGGCTCTGGGAGCTAAAGACGTGGTGATTTGCTTCTGTAAATCTTGTTGTTAGGTGCCCTTGAGACAAGTGAGACTTGGAAACCTTGTGAACAACAGAGCTGAACCCTGTCCTCTCCTTTGCCTCACCTCTGATGCCCTTGAGCCCACTGATGTAGTCACTGTGCCAATCCATCTCATTGTGGGAATCTTCTTTTTTAATGACTCTCCATCTTTCCAAATATTATGTCCCTTTCCAAGGAATAATCTTTTCTAGCAATATGTCAAAAGTGTGAGATTTGAAACTTCACAATCTTTGCTTCCAAGAAACACTCTGGGTTCACTCTCCCCAAGTCAAGTCTGTTTGTACATTTGGCAGTCAATGGAATATTCAGTGTTCTTCTCCACCACCACAACTCAAAGACAATTCTTCTTCTGTCATGCCTATTCATTCCTGTTCTAGATGCATAGCAAATGATTGAAAAGACCATGATCTAAATCAGGTTCACTTCAGTCTTTTAGCTGACATCATTGCTTGTGCATATTTCAGAGAGGTCCCTGATAGCAGACTTGCCCCATGCAATATATGTCCTGCTCTCCTGACTACTGGTACTAAGGGTGTTGCGTTTTCATCTAAGCAAGATGAAATCATTGATACTTTAAAACCTTTCTCCATCTCTCATAGTGTTGTCTATGGGCCTAGTAGCCTCATAATGACCCCTGATAAAACAGAAGGAAACACTGCCTGGTTCTGTGTCATCCTTAAAATAATTGCTATATTTGAGATCATTATCACCAATTATTTGCCATCATTGCCAACTATGTTAATGCACCTCATTGAAGGTTTCCTCTTTTTAATGACTCTCTACTGAGCACTGTGTCTTCTTGGGATCAGTTCCTCTTGATACCATGTTCAAAGAACATGAGCTGAAGTCTCACCACCCTCAGTTCTAAGGAAAATTCTGGCGGTACTTCTTCCAGGATGGATGCGTTTGTTCTTCTGACTCTCTCTGGGGTATTCGGTATTCTTTACCAGCATAATGATTCTAATGATTCTAATGCATTAATTCTTCATTCTTCCAAATTCATTGCCAAGTTTTTTCATAAACATGAGGCAGTAAAAAATACTATTAATTATAAGGGAGCTCTGGTGGCCAAGTGGCAAGAAGCTGCACTGCAATCCCAGAGGTGTGCGGTTTGAATCCACCAGATGTTCTGCTGGAGAAGAAAGGACAATCTCCTCCTGTACCAGTCAGATCTGATTTGATCACACACACACACACACACACACACACACACACATAAAATAAAAATTTTAAAAATACTATGAACTATAATGGTCAGGCAAATTTTAGTTTTCAAAATGAGATCTTTGCTTTTTAATACTTAAAGTCTTTCACAGCAGACTTGCGCAATGCAATGCATGTTTGATTTCTTTTTTTTTTTTTTGATTTCTTAATAGTGGCTTCCATGACTATTAATTGTGGCTTCAATTCTTGCAGACATCAAAGGCATTCAGTTACGTGGATCACAGCAAACTATGGCTAACTTTGCGAATAATTAAAATCTTGGAACACTTAATTGTGCTCATAGGAAATCTATACCTAGACCAAGAAGCTGTTGTCCAAACGGAATAAGGGAACATTGCATGGTTTACAATTAGGAAGGGCATGCTTCAGGGTTGTATTCTTTCTCCATATCTATTTAGTCTGAGATGCTGAGCTAATCATTCATGAAACTGGACTCTGTAAAGAAGAATGTGATGTTAGGATTGGAGGAAGACTCATAGACAACCTGTGTTATGCAGATGACACAACCCTGCTTGCTGAAAGTGCTTGCAAAACAATCTGAAATGCTTGCTGTAGAAGATAAAAGACTAGAGCCTTCACTATGGATTACATCTCAGCATCATGAAAATAAAGGTCTTCACTATGGGCCAATACACAGCATCATAATAGATGTAGAAAGACTTGAACATGTCAATGAATTCCCCTTGGATTCTCAATCAACACCCTTGGCACTAGCAGTAAAGAAATTGAGAGATACATCACTTTGGGCAAGTCCACTGTCAAGGATCTCCCATAAGTACTGAAGAGCAGTTATATTAGCTTGAAGACTAAGGTGTGCCTGATTCATATCACAGAATTTTCACTCGCTATGCATCTGCAAGCTGGATAATGACTAAAGATAGTAGAAGAATTTATGCCATAGAGTTGTGTGGTTTTTTTCCAAGTTATATTTTTTAATAGGTGAATTGCCATACAGTTTTGATGTTGAGGAAGAACACTGAATATACCATGGATTGCCAAGGAAAAAAAAGAAAGAAAAACTTTCTTTTAAAAAGAAAGAAAAAAAAACTGCAGCACAAGTACTCCTCAGAGGCAGAGGTGGTGAGGGTTTGACTCATATATTTCGGACCTGTTGCTAGGAGAATCCATTCCTTGGAAAGGTGGAGGGTCTGTGAAAGAGAGGAAGACCCTCAACAAAGGTGCATTGGTACATCGACTGCAGCAATGGACTCAAGTGTATCAGAGATGACGAAACATCACAGGGTAGGACAGTCATGACTATTGTTCAATGGGTTGATATAAGTCATACTCAATGACAACAACAACAACAACAACAAGAAACATTTAAGTTCTTGAGACTTTTCCTTTCCACACAAATTTCACTTAAGTATTTTGTCCAAAATAAAGTTAAATGAGTGTGGTCAGGGGAAAGGAGAGATTCACCCAAACAGAAAATGCAACAGGAACTCTCAAGAGAAAACTCCATGCACCTGTGATCTTTTGGGGGGAAAAATGCTAATTTAATTTTGTGGAAGGAATTAAAAATACTCTAGAGTCACGATGTCTTTCTGTTCAGAGAGGAAGCTGTATATCCCTAAAGACAAATTTGTGGTCTATCGCATATCAGGTTCGGAAGTACAGAAGTTTGGTTTTTTTTTTTTTTGCTAGAACATAATTCACTTTATTTGTTATAGAAAATCCACTAGGTGGTGGCCACAGCTGGAGCCTGAGTCCTCTGCACGGAGACTCTGGTGTGAGTCTTTACAAGATGATCTGTGAATTCCTGGTAGGGAGACTTCGTGAACACCGTCTCTTTCCAGAGATCTGGGGTCAGATAGCTGTAGGTCTTTGAGATGGCATCAAAGGTGGCCAAAGGTTCTCTTGAGAACGTGGAGAGCTGAGACTGTGGACGCGAAGTAACCTCCGAACAGAGATGCTCAGCGGCACACAGTGGTCCTGCTGCTGCATGAGCTCAGGACGTGGCCATGTGACCCAAAGTAGGGACAACACTCTCGCGCTCAGATTCCTAGGGCTATCTCGATGCTGCTCAGTTCCTTAGTTCTCTTTTTTTTCACTTCGCGCTCTCAGTGAACTTCAGAAAAACTTTTTTGTAAGGTTTATGCTCCACCATGTAATTAGATTCATAAATTATCCCCCAGGTTTCCTTCATTTTACAACTGAGGGAAATTCAAAGTTAGAGCCTGTGACTAAGTGAATAGTACAGAGCCAGAAAACGATGACAAGAAATCTGGGACTTGAATTCCTTCAACCAGAAATCAGAGACATCTAATGGCAGTGTAATGGGTTGACTTCTTGATAGCAATACTAAGAATAGACAAAAACAATAAAGCTTCAATTGTTTAATAAGTGCCAGACATTGATTAGAGGTTCTAGTGGCGTTGTAGATTAATTGACTACTAATAGAAAAGGTCAGTGGTTCAAGACCACCAGTTACTCTACTTTAAAGAACAAAGAGGCAGTCTGCTGCTAGTATGCTCTGTGACTTCAGAAACCAAAGAGTCTGCTCTACTCCGTCCTATCGAGCTGCTTTGAGTTTGAATCAACTCCATGGCAGTGAGTTCATTGTGGTTTTTAAAGACATCAATTTAAGTTGTTTATGTTTACTAATTCAGGTATTCTTTAAAACAAGACAGTGAAGAAGATAGGATTATCCTTCTTTTAAAGATGGATAAATTGAAGCCTGACGGACTGGGGCAGTAAGTAACATGCCCACCATCACACAATTCTTAAGTGGAAGAGTTCGACTTTGAGTCCACACAATCCGGCTACCAAATCTGGTTTTAAAGAGGTCTCGCTTCTTACTTAATGAAATGTTTCTGGCCACATACGGTTTAACTCATTTTTATTAATTTGCTTTTATTTAAAAAGATCTAGGGTTTTTAGGTTTTGGTAAGATACTAGTAAAAAACCCCACAAGGGTAGGTTTTGGTTGCCTTTAATATCACACTATCTATATACAGAGAAAATACCTTCCCCCCTCCAATCAATTTGTTTCAATAAGTATGTGTCAAGATCAACCACATGCAGAGCCTTTATCCAAGATAGCAGTGAGGAGCATGTTCAGATTATTAACATACCCTGGCCTATTAACTTAACAAAACTGGCAGGCATAGAATATCCACTTCTAAAAAAATATAAAATGCTAAAAAAGAAAATAAACTTAACACTAAAGTTGCACTTACCATAATTCAATTTCGTTTAAATTCTGATTTTGAAGTCAAGGTAGGATTCCGCAATGCCTCTGCTCTTCTCAACATTAGTTTATAGTCCAAAGAAGAGTAAATGCGGAAAGGATTGGCATTTAGGCTGCCTGACATGGCATTTCAAGAACTTTCCTAAAACTTTATTATCTAAGACCCTGTTTCTGGGGTTGACTGTCTATTTGGCCTTTCCTAACCTTAAAATGAAAAAATTAAGAACAAATTTGAGGGTGTTTTTTAAAACCTATTGATCTGATGGATCCCATAAAGATAATTTCTCTTTCATGTCTTTAATGCCTGCATTTCCCATGAAAAGAATTTATTTTTTTTGGGAGCTCTGGTGGCCTAGTGGCAAGAAGCTGCACTGCAATCCCAGAGGAACACGGTTCGAATCCACCAGATGCTCTGCCGGAGAAGGAGGCGCAATATCCTCCTGTACCAGTCAGATCTGATTTGACGGTACACGCACACAAAATAATAATAATAAAAAAAAAGAATTTATTTTTTTAAAGGAAGAAGGCGGCTAGGAGAGAAATCTGTAAATTTTAGGATTTTTCACAAAAGAGAGAGAAATCCTGAATAGTCATCAATGCTGTCTTGAACAACTAGGAAAATAATATCTATTCCTGGCGTCTGAATATGTAATATTTTAGCTATGAAGATTTTGTTTTTCTTCCCCAAAATAGCATCAGTGTTCTTATTACCTTTTATTTTGGTTATAATTTAACTGCTCACCTGTTCACAAACTAAACATAGTGCCCCCTGGAATATGTGTGGTGGTGGTGTGTGTGTGTGTGTGTGTTTGCATCAAGAGCCTATACAAGGGCTTAAACACCGAAGTAAGAAGCACACTTTAATGTCACTGTAGTAATTTTTTCTTTATGTATACTCAAAATGTATTATTTGGTTTATAGGTGTTTTCACCCTAGAAAAGAACCACTTTTATGTACAGATCAACATTGGGATCTTTATTTGGAAATCATTTGATAGCAAAACAGGCGGGAACAATGGGTACACACACACACACAAACACAC
>NW_006399764.1:18842406-18852698 GCF_000299155.1 Elephantulus edwardii | reverse complement strand
CTCTCTCTCTCTCTCTCTCTCTCTCTCACTCACTCACATTTGCAAATACGGTAGTTCCATTGAGGACCCAGCCATGCCTTACCCTGAAGAGACATAATCTATGCCCAACAATGCTTAAATCAGCACGACATTTACAACACATATTAAGTGGCTGTTACATATTTCAAGACTTTAATTGGCACAGTATATTAACAACATTGCTGCCACAGTTTCACTTAAGAACTTCTTTCTTTTTTCAAAAAGAGAAAACGAGGAAAGAGGCAGGGTGAGTTAGAAAGAGAGAAACAAACACCCGAGACCTTAACTCTAAAGCAGGGCAGTTTTACCAATAAGCAAATCAGCCCGTGTTTACACGCGCTCACTAATCTGTACATGTGGTATTAAAAAAAAATGTTCACTACAGCTTAGAAAAGACGCACAAACCAGCTCAGGCTGTCCTTGGTGAATAGGTCTTCTCTCTCTGTCAGGGATAGTGGATTGGCTAAGAGGCTTTGATTCCGGACAAAGGTGCTGTGGGCTTGGGAGCGAGGCAGATACCAGCGGTGCCCGGGAGCAGGATCTTTGATATGGTGAAAAAATGTGAAATTGTTTAGTACAGTTTCATAAACAAGGACAAGTAAACCAGCGTTTACCTGGCTTCTTGGTTGAGTCCATATGGGTTACAAGCCCTGTTTTATTATTCTTTTAGCCTTAATGAATTGTTGAAAAGAGAGAGAAGCTAGACTCAATTCAATTTTATTAAACCCAGACTAGTGGGTTTTTTGCCATTCTAATAGACCTATTAGGAGATTTTTTTTTTCTTCTTTTCCTCTCAGGGACAAACCAGCACCAACATTCCCTCCCTAAGAGCTTCTTCTTGTTCATTTTCGTTGCTATTTGGAGGAAAAGGCTCATTAAAATATTATGAAGCACACAGCGTAATTACGTGCCAGCTTCTGCAACGAGGACCATGTGCAGGGAGTGCGGGCATGTTCTGTTACCGTGAACTTGGGGCAGCCTTCTCGTACAGCCCCACTTGTCCTGCGCCTCTGGCCTGGGCTGCTTTGTCCTGGCGACCGCGCTGGGCACGCATGTGGCACGGTGGGCAGTGGACAGTGCGGGCATTGTGCGGCTGGCAGGGTTTCAGTGCCACAGCTTCTTAATCCATCATTCGCTTCCAGTTGAAGCCAGGATCACTGTGCTCTGCTGAATGTCTGCGAACCTTTTCTCCCTCTTCAGAGTCTCCCAGTTATTTTTAAAACGTATCTCTTCCTTCCTCGTTGGCTCCCTGGCACAGAAAGTCTCTGCAAAGTGCACCCAGCACACACCCGGATCCCCAATGCGTGCTTCCCTGCCTTCTTCACATTATTCCACTTGCTTTAAAAAACCAGAGAACCTTGGGCAAACTAAAAACACCGAGAGCCCGCCGATCCCACAAATATTTGTGGAAAGCACAGGCTGCCATTTTGCCAGACTACTCTTATTTGTTAAACTGAGTTAAGTGTAACACGATTCCAAAAACTGCCTTTAGAATGAAAGAAAGGGTTTGGAAAGCCAGCAAGATAATTACCACAATCTGGGTTACAGAAAATACAAAACAAAGGAGCACTAGCCCATTTTGTGTGTGTGGGATGGGTGGTGTGTGGGTGTGGGTGTGCGTGTGCGTGTGTTGTTTTGTTTTTCTCTTTGTGGAAATGCTGAAACATGTGACTACTGCATGGAATATAGCGTGTGGGGAAGGTAAACACTCAGAACTGTGTCCAGGCAAAAGAAAACGTACACACTTGTGGGGGCATTTGCACAGAGGGACAATTTTTCTCCCCTGAAAGTGAAGACTTTTCTTACTGTCGTTCTGTTCCCTCATCTAGCAAACATCCACCCAGGAATTACAGTTATCAACCAGTTGCCGGCATTCGACTATCCACCCACCTTTCGTTTAAAGGTGTCAAGCCAATTTTGCACCCACAGAAGAAAGATAATCTGAAAAGAATTTAGGCTTCACAATCTTCCCGGTGCATCTCCTCGAGTCTTCTAGTCCTCCCACCTCCTTGCCTCTAGCATGTTATTTTATGGGAATTATGGGGCTATCAGTCTTCAGTTGTTAGGAATATTCTCCTTTGGGAGGCTTTTTGTAGACTGGACCCTTTTCAGCTTCCCTTTCTTTGTCTGCCAATTGTTTCTAGATCTAAACTACTTTCGAAGACAATTATTTCCATACGTGTATGCATATCTAAATATTAATGATCATTGCATGTGTGCATTTTTATGTGTACATAAATAAACACCATCCCCACACATCTCTCCCATTTCCCCCGTGGTTACCCCATAAACAGATTTCTCTTCTCCAAAGCAGTTTGTTAACGTACTTTATGAAAGATAAAGAAAGCACAGGCTTTCCACATTTTCCTCATTTTATATTTTGAAGCGAACCTTGCAGGTCTGAGCTCAGCTTATCGGAGTGTTTTAGGGGCTTCCTAATGGTGGGTTATATGCTTTGAAACTCCCACCACCGAGTTTTCTCAGAAACAATCACCACAATTCTCTCTTGAGATTGTGTCTGGTCTGTCTCTAACAGCCCCAGCTGACCCCGCCACTTCCTTCTCTTATTACTAACACACTTCTCTCCACATCTACAACTGCATGCTATTTTTCAGAGAAAAAGACAAAAAATGTATTCTGAGTATCTCCCCTAACATTGAAAATAAACCTACATTCAGAAGAGACAAAATAGAGCACATCACAAAGGTGCATGTAAGGATAAACTCATGAAGCCCTCGAAGCGGGATCTGGCAACAGAACTGTTCCGTTGAGCCAAAAAGCCAGCCAGGGCACGGAACCTTGTTATTATGGCTTGCTCGGTGAGTAAGAGCCGCAGGGAGGGTGCGAAGCCTGCTTAGTAATCCTGGAGAGGGAAGTAATGAGATGGGACTGGCAGGATTCTTAGTCTAATGAGACCATGGATGTTCTCAGCCTTCGTAAAATCCAAAAGAAACACACACACATACACACACACCCTAGAGCCCCAAACAAATTTTCTAAAACTCCAAAATAAGATTATGAGTTCCATTTTGAATCCTATTATATTAGGCCCAATAGTTCCAAACACGGAAAAGTTGAAGCTGCTTCAACTTTTATTCTTCTCAGAAACTGGAAGAGAAGCAATGCATTTGAACGGGTAGTAGAGAGTGTCTGAGATTTGGGGGAGGCCGGGGAAGGAAGCAGGAGACTCTCCTTTGATAGTTTTGAGTTATTTGTTCAGTTATTGAGACAGAACTGACACACAGCTGACCCTGCAGTGGGTTTTTTTTCTGAGCTATGACGCTCAGAAAAGGGGATTGTTCCCCTTTCTCCCATAGAGCAGCTGGTGGACTCGAACAGCCTTCTTTTGGGTTAGCAACGCATGTTAATATCCGTGAGGCCACCACCAGAGATCCTTAGTTTGGGTTAAGAAAGCCACAGTTGCTGAATATTACCTTTTGAATTATGCAGAGTGAAGCATTATTGGTTCATTCTCTCTCATTTTCCATTTTGAAACATGGAAGAATTCGTTTTACTCCACTTAATATTCGGAAGCTCTGGTGACCCAAAGTCAGGGGGGTTCAAATTCACTAGTCTCTTCTCAGGAGAAAGAGGGACCATGTCCTTTCCTGTGATTTCGAGCCTCTGAAAACCTGCTAGAAGAGGTTATGAATTGGTGGTGGCCAGATGACAATGAGATGTTTGAGTCTTTCACTTAACATTAGATTAACTCCATTCCCCCTTTTCTTTACCTACCCTCAAGTCAAAAACCAAACACTCTCTGCTGTCAGCTTGTTCTGACTCAAAGGAGAAAACAATTCTTCTGGTTTCCGAGACTAAATCTTGACTGGAGAAGGTTGCCCATTTTTCTTTAAGGGAGCCATTGGTGGACTTGAACCTCAAACCTTTTGGATAACAGTCCATCATGCGACATGTTATGCTACTAAGGATCCTTAATGTTGGATTCAAAACTAGACGCAGTTCATTCCAATGCCCAGTGACACCCTGTCGGGTTTCTGAGTTTGTAAAATCTTCACAGGAGGAACCTACTGCTTTTCCTCTGTTGAATGACTGGTAGACTCAGCACATAACATGTGACCCTGACGGGCCTCTATATTAATTAGTCATGCAGAATTGTCAATATTTGACACTTTCAACCCTCGTGATTTCCTATATTAAAGGCAAACTGGTCCCTCCCTCTAATAACCTGTTTCTAATTTTTTGCGCTTGACTCATCTGAAGAGTCTTGGGTTATTTTCATTTTGTTTTGTTTCTCCTTTCCTGTTGTTAAATTTAGCCACTCTTCATATTTTAATGCCTGCTGAAACTCGGGTGAAATGAATATTTGGTTAAATGAAAGAAGCTATTTAAAAATTGTGTTTAATGTGGCATTTAAAGGTGATCACTGTCCCTTCAATTCTGTTCTGAGGACTTCTGGGTAAAGCTAGTTTCCCACATCATTTGCTAACTGCAAATCCTGGGGCCTGAACGTCTAGATGGGCTCTAGGCCTTTACTGTGTTATTGTTAGGTGCAGATTTCGGTTCCCAGTGACCTCATCTTACAGTAGAATAGCTCCATGGGATTTTCTACAGGCTCAACAGTGACAGAATATGTGTTGCACCATTAACTCCAAAGTCAGTAGTTTAAATCTAGCACCTTCCCCCTCCTGAAAGAGGAACGCTGTCCTTTTGTAATGATGTCAACCTCGGAAACCTAGCAGATGGGTGGACGGTACTTACGAGTCTGAACTGACTGGGTGACAGTGGGTGAGTTCATCTTATAGAAATAGATCAACAGATCTTTCCATCCAAGAGTCACTGGTCACTGGTTGGTTCATCCTTTCTATTGGCATCCAAGCTCTTAAGTGTTTTGTCACTGGGATGCCTTTCAAAGCCTTCAATTCACTTCAAGTAGGATCCCTGGTGATGCTGTGGGCTAAGCACTGATCTAACTAAAATGTGAGTGGTTTAGACTGACTAGTTTCTCTGAAGGAGGAGATGAGACTGTCTCTGGTTGCCTAGTGGTAAGAAGCTGCCTTTTCATCCCAAAGGCTTGAGGTTCCTTCTCCACAGGCGGATGGAGAGCAATCTCCTCCCAGGTAACTTACTGCCTCTGAAAACCCACTGGAGGGTGAGCTGTAAGTCAGTTCCAACTTCATGGAACACAACAACAACTCTTGTAAAGATTACAACCGCAGAAACCCAATGCTTCAATTATCTTCTGTTCTATAGGGGCATAAGGAGTCAGAGCCCACTTGATGTCAGGGTTATTTGGTTTTAGGGATGATTAAAAGAATTCATGTGAAAAAAAAAGCCTCTGAGAGATAAGCATATTCATAAGCTCAGTCAGAGGTTTAGAGTGAACTTTTCATTAACTGACTTGTCCCAAAGATTGAGAGGAGAGTTTCAATAAAGAGCCTTGTCATTGGGCTTCCTAATGATTGGGAAAGGAAAGAGATGGTCTGTTCTCTTCTGAACCCAAGTAGCGCGCATTCTGGGAAATGGTCTGAACTGGTACATGCTGAAAGAAGAGTGGAGAGAATGACTTCAAAAAGTTCCCCCTCATTAGAGATGATGCTCAAATCAAAGGTTAAAGACCAGTGGCCTGAAATGAGAGTGGGGAGTGTCCACTGTTACAAGAAATGGTTCAACTTCATGCTATTTGGCACCTTCCGTAGCTTGCAGGAAAGGTATGAATGGAGAAATGACAGACCAGACCGATTTTAATCCCTCTTTCCAGAAACCAATAGAGAAAACAGCATTCCAGCCGTTTAGAAATAACATTCAAAGGATGATTTTTAAAAATTTTCTACAACTCAGTACATGTAATGTGTGAATAAAAATCTCAATTCCATTTCACGTCCCTGGCATATGAAAGGTCTAATTTATAATCATTTTAAGAAGTCATGTTGGAACATCTCCTAACTGTAAGAGTTTTGTTTTAAAAATTTCCATCACATCAGTGAGGAGTTAAAAAAAAAAAAAGATCTTCCCATGACTGAAAATAATATAATGTCTCTTTATGTGGTTTTCATAATTAGTAGAAGTAGGAAAAAATTCAGTATTTATTTTGAAACCAATAGGTGGTGCTATAAATTTCTATATTTTTATTCAAAGCAATATGCTCATTTTGCCTTCCCATTTCTCAGTGGCCTTAGAAATTTCCCTAATTAGCACAGTAGGATTTTTCATGGGAGGAAAAATGTCCCACCCTAATGACTTTCCCAAGTAGTTAACCATTGTGACTCGTCTCTTTTTCTTTGGAAATTCAAAGATAACACAGAGTGTAAAGCAAAATGAAGACACTCTAGCCAGAGTGAAGTAAAGTGAAGACACTCTTTAGCTATGACTCTGTATAGTCATAGAAATAGAACCATATACACACCCTTGGATAATCTACAATTTCCCTCCAAGACTCTCTCTAATAGAAATACCAGGATAGGACACAATTTTAACACTTTCTTTACTATTTAAGTGTCTCAATGTTCTCAAGTTACCAGAGTTGAATAAAGAATAATGACTACCATATTAGAAAATCTTGCTCCTTTTATCATGGTACTTTGGACTCCTGGAATCATGCATTACAGGAGAACTTCAGCGATTATGCAGTTGCAAATGAGACAACCGGTACAATAAAACCTAAATTTGCTAAAAGCAAGTCACTATTATTTGTCATCATGACAGCCAACATGTTTCTAGTAAAAGATAAAAAGTTCTGAAGGTTCAAAGACATTGAAAACTGAAAATCCAAATTCCACGGCAACTCTTTCAAGTTTAAATAGCGATCTCAATCTCAGGTGTTTCGTTGATGCTTACCTTCAAAATACAACCTAAGTGCACTTTTATTTTTGTCTTGGAAAAATACAGAAGTGCTTAATGGTTTTCTCTGTGTATATGTGTGGAGAGAGGGAGAGAAACGAAGAGTCAGAGAGGGGAGCAGAGGAAGGGAGAGATAAACTGGTACATGGAAGACATAGAAGTTCAACGAGGTCTTGTGAAAGTGCCAAGAAAGATGATGGCAGCTGTAACTAGCTGCCTTATCAACCCTATCATTCCTCAAACATCTGGCTGATTTTACTCTCTCTTCTTCCAGATGTTTTAGTACCTTCCAGAGATAACCTTACACACTTGTCAGTATTGAGTGAGCTGCCTGGCTACTTACTGGAAGAGGTGTTTGGAGAAGACATAATAATTTGCACAAGATTGCACTATGTGCAGCAGACGGAGCTACCTCCGTCCCACCAGGAGACCTTTCCGGCTGGCTGATGGTTTCCTGCTTCCCCTAGGCGTGTTATTCTGTGCCCTTCAGGGATCAGGCTGCTTCCTCTAGCTTTAGCTGGTAGGGATGGGACTGAACCAACCATGCTTTTTCCAAGTGATTAAATAGTAACTTTTATAGTCATACCAAATATTTCAAAACATCTAAGATACAAGAAAGAGAGAAATACAATATAAGTTTAGAAATAGCAACAAACTCTTCTTTTAAAAAACATAACACATAAAACACACAAATAAGAACTCTATTATTAAGTTGGTTCTGACTCGTAGTGACCACATGTGACATAAGGAGAAAACAGCATAAGACTTTCTTGGCTTGAATGAGCTCGAAAGCAGATTGCCTGCCCTTTTTACGCCAGGGAGCTGATGAGTAGGTTGGAACCACAAACTTATGGGTTTTTTTGTTGTTGCTGTTGTTGTTGTGTGAGAACTGAACCATAGCTGACTCTCCAGTGGGTTTTCAGAGGCAGTAAATGGCACAGGAGGAGATTTCCCATCTTTCTCCTAAGGAAGAGCTGGTGGACTTGAACTGTGTACCTTTGAGCTGACAGTGCAATTCCTTATTTGTACCACCCAGGGCACCTCTAACTGCACTTTGGCCATTACCATTATTTCTGATTCATAGTAACCCTTGCAAAGGGTGGAAATGACCTATAGAATTTCCAATGATACAATCTTTATGGAAGCAGATAATGGGTTTGAACTGCTGATCTTTTAGCTTGCAGTCAAGCACTTAACCACTATGCTACCAAGCCTCCTAAATGCCCCTTGGAAGACATTAATAAAAGTCCAGCAACTGAACAAAGGGAAGCTGATTATTCTCTTCCATGCTATACGGCACCAAAGGCAACTGACTACTTGTTCCATTCTAGACAGGATGTAAAGCGAGTAAGAATAACTTGGGGAAGGCCAAGTCTAACATCTACCAACTTCACGAAGGGGAACTGTCCCCGCCAATAACATCCACAACACCAAAATAATAGCTACAAGGTCAGACATGACCTCTTTCCATATTCCCGGGCCTTTTTCTACCAATCACTAGGTCTGGTGTTTGTTGCAAATTGACTCACAGGCTTTACTTTCTTTATAGTTATAGAGTTTATAATGGACATAGGTTGAGCATAGGACAGGCAGAGGATATCACACAGTGAAAGCCTAGCTTCAGTCCAACAACCTCAAGACAGATTAACATCAAGACACAATTCCTCAATTGGTTCGGACAGATTCTCAGCCAACAAGTGAAAGCCCAGGTTCAGTTCAGAAACAAATGTAAGAAGCTTCTGGTTTGTTTTGTTTTGTCTTTTTTTTCAAGTGTCTAGCAAGCTTTGCCTCATAACAATCACAAGTCAGCTCTTCCTTCAATCATATAGCAAACAGAACCTTGAACTTCAAGGCTCCATTGGACTATGCCTCACCACAGTCTCTTTACAGCTGAGGCAGGTCTTACTCTCTTATGCTGGTCTCACAGCTGTTGACAAGGTTGTCAATGCTGATCGAGGGGTGAATTGTGTGTCTGCAGGTGAGGCAGCTGAGACGATACCCACAGGTATGTTTCTTCTTTGCTTTGTGCCATTGCTATGTGCCTGTGACTCGTAGTGACCATATGTACAACAGCCCTAATCCCTGCTCTATCCTGTGCCAATCTATTGTTTCTGATACACCTATCCCCATTACCCCAATCATTGAATCAATCAATCTCATCGAGGGTCTTCCTCTCTTACGCTGTCCCTGTACCCTCTCAAGCATGACGTCCCTCTCCAAGGACTGATCCCTCCTTGCAACATGTCCAAAGTATGTCAGACGAAGCTTCAAAATCCTTGCCTCCAAGGAGCAGCCTGATATCACCCTCTCCTGGATGAACCTGTTTGTTCTTCTAGCAGTCCATGGTATATTCAAGACTCTTCTCCAGCACTACAGCTCAAAGGCATTAGAGGGGGTTTAAAGCAGTAGACAGAAAAGAGTTTTTCGGAATTCCTAACATCACATAGGATAAAATGGTTTAAAATGAATTTTGACAAATTAGGGAATCTAAAGGGAAGTAACAAGAATGATGAAGACACATGATAAGATATACCAGAGATAATTTAAGAAATGACAAATTTTTAGGTAGATTATGAGAAAATTAGTGAAGATTCAATGAGATAGGCTACACTAATGGTCTTCCAATAATCGAAAGACTGTCATATGAAAAAAATTGATATTTTTGATGAGACTCCATAATTCTCATCAAAGATTAATCTAAAAAAGTTGCCATTTCATATTTCATTTCACTTCAATAAACTAAGATTTGATACAAATAGCTCTTTCACCATTAGAAAGTAGAATACAACACAAAGTAGTCCAGCAACAAATTAAAATGAAATAGACTTAATCATGCTATGTTTTGGCTCAGTAGTAAAATGAAATTTCTTAAGATTAACATTTTTAGTAGTTATTTATTGAACACATACTATGTGCCGAGGACTTTTCTAGGTTCTGAGAATAAAAAATAAACCACACAAAACCAAAAAAATCCCCCAAAAACAAAAAACCCCCAAATGGACAAAACAATTTTCTTGCTATCACAATCCTTTCATTCCAGGGTGAGGGGATAGAATCAATAAAATTCAATGGCCACATGTAGTTCCAGGTGGTGGTCTGTTGATAAAGAGAAGAGGGAATGGAGAGATGGAGTGTGATTTTAGGTAGCAGGTTCTCACCTGCCTGTTAGCATGTCCTGCTTTAGTGCCTTGTGCATTGTGGTGGTGATAGAAATTATGCCACTAGCATTTCATATATGAGAGGAATTGACCACAGTAGGTGGTTTTCAGTAGAGCCTAAAGACCAAGGCAGCCTGGAAAGAAAGGCTTGGCAATCTTCTTCCAAAAGCAAATAATTAAAGCCTCTATGAATCATAATTTATTTTTGTGTTTTTTTTTATATTTGTTCCTATCCCAAAGAAAGGCCACCCATCCAAATGTGGAAACTACAGAACAATTTCACTGATTTCACATGCAAGCAAGATTTTACTGAAGATT
>NW_006399764.1:18839443-18841215 GCF_000299155.1 Elephantulus edwardii | reverse complement strand
AGGCGACTCGACGGCACATAACAACAACAACAACAACATGAATCATAATAGTATATTGTTTGATATGCTTGCTTGGGCATGCCATCGGGAGGAAGCAATTGCTGAACTGATTGGACATTTGGTTTGGTGATGTACAGGCCCAGCAGGGGGTGTGGGAGACTCTGATGAGATAGATTAGTGGAAATGATACACTTTAACTTGGCTGGTTCTGGTAAAGATGACACTTCTCTGTGAGCTGGAAATGACTCAGTGGTAACTGTTGTCTTTGTTGTTATATGTCGTCGAGTCAGGACCAACTCATAGCTGACTCTCCATCAGGTCTTCAGAGGCTTGTAAATTGCATGAAAGGAGAGTGTCCACCATTTTCTCACAGAGCAGGTGGTAGATTTGAACAGTGGGCCTTTGGGTTGACTGCAAAACTCCTTACCTCTAAGCTACCAGAGTATCTCAGTGTTACCTAAAGACAGTGAATTCATAGTCTCTCCATGTAGAAGGGAACTGTTTAGGGCTGGATAAAGATGTGAACACATCACTGGGTAATTCATGGGGGGTTATAAACTATTGTGCTACTATTTTCTTTCTGCTTTTGCCTATCCCCTTACTTTATAGATTTGCCTGGAGCATTGTTCAGGAGTTACACCTCTTTGCATAGCTAACACTATTACTAGTCTATATTTAGTGCTTAACCAGAGCTTGTGGGGCAAGAGTTCTACAGGAAATTAGCAATGGATGCAAAATAATACAGAATCTGTTGTTTTGGAGTCAGTTCTGCCCTTTTGATAATCAGCAGAATTAGTGCTTAACCACTGCATCACCAAAGCTTCTCAGATACAATAGATGACCTCTCAAATTCTGTCCCAAATCCAAAGACATATCATTTGATTTCATTTGTGTGTATTCACCTGCTTCTTCCTTTTTTCTCAGTTTTACCTTCCATTCTTTTTAAAAAGTTTTGGACAAGTGAGTGTTGATTTGCTTCTCTCTCTCTCTCTCTCTCTCTCTCTCTCTCTCTCTCTCTCTGTGTGTGTGTTTAGCTTGCAAAGAGATAATAAGAGCCATAAATTAATCACAGGAGGAAGATAAGGAAACAGGAAATCATGAAATCCCTGTAGTTCTAATATTTTCACGAGAGGACTTCTTTAGTACAACTCATGGGAAACAGGAAAGCAAAGAAATTTCACTTTTGGAGGGACATGACTTGATTTATTAGACTTAGAATCTTTTGCATTAGAAAAAATTAAAAATTTCTTCAGCACTATGACTTTTACACTAAAGGTTTAATCTCTGGTAAAAATCTCAGAGGTTGGACATTTAGAACTGTTAGGGCAATTTTGTTAAATCTTCAGAGACTCAAGCTCTTTGAAGTTTCTATCATATCTTAGGGTGAATTTCTCACTGTGGGCCTGGGGGTTACTGGAAGTGAGTAAACATATTACAAATTTGAACTTCTATATATAAATGCCAATATGTGAATTACTCGTGCGTATCTGTTTTATAGCATAATATTTCTGTTTACCAATAAAGATATTAAAAAACAAACCAAAAAAACCCAAAGCTATTATACTAAAAAATTGAAACTTTAATGCCTTTCACTGATGAGGACATTGAGGATTAGTGATATTCCCCCCTTTTTAAAATTAATTTTAATGAAAGTTTACAGACACTTAGGGTTTCTATTGATTTGTTTTCTATAATTATATTTTATTAATTTTCATAAACATTTACAGAGATTTTGGGTTTCCATTCATTCATTGTTGCACTATTCTCTCTAC
>NW_006399764.1:18816851-18819158 GCF_000299155.1 Elephantulus edwardii | reverse complement strand
CATGTCTTTTGTCCATTTTGTAATTGGATCATCAGTCTTTTTCTTGTGGAGGCCCAGGAGTATTCTATAGACTTTTGTTATGAGACTCTTTTCTGAGATGGTGTTGCCAAATGTTTGTTCCCGGTCCGTAGGTTTTCTTTTCACTCTGTTGGAGGAAAGTTTTCAATGAACACAGGGATTTAATCTTTAGAAGGTCCCAGCCATCAATTTTGTCCTCTTCATATTGTACATTTCTGGCTGTATTTGGTAGTCTCTTTATACCATAGAAAGGGTTTCTAAGATTGATCCTAGCTTATAGGCATTTCATTAATTTTTTTAATTGTTTTGTATGTAACCATTCATAGAAATTGTGTTTATACATATACTTTGTGTTTGATATTTATACATTATGTTTTACATATTTAATAAACATTGCTCTGTTATCACACTCCTTTCAAGCCCATTTAACCTCTCCCACTACTTCGTCCCCAAAATCCACTCACCTCTGCTCTCTCAGTGATTATTCCCCTTCCCCTCTGCTGCCCCTGTTCTTTCCTTCCCCTTTGAATATTTATACACGTCTTACTCAGTTATCTTCCTATTTTCACAATAGTGACTTCTATGTAATATTTATCCTTATGTGACTGAGATATTTTACTCAGCAAAATGCTCTTTAATGTCTCCCATGTTATATAATATTTTACAAAATCATTGCTCCCCAGTGCTGCATAATATTCCATGTGTGAGTGTACCACAGTTTCTCAATCCATTTACTGGTTGATGAATTTTTTGATTGCTTCCATTTTCTTGCTATTGTGAATAATACAGTCACTCTTTGTGTTGTTTCTATATAGCAGTGCTAAGAAGCATGTCATGTGTTTAAATGGTAGAAAGAAAAAAAAAATGGAGATATTCTCTATCTTGTGCAACCTCCCACAGTTAGGCAACAACTTTACACCCAGAACAGCGTGACAAAGTATGGGAAAGCCTGCCCTTGCATATATATTAAAAAATTTGTCTTCTGTTCTTTTAAGAAAACAAGATTTAGTTATTATACTGGTGTGTTCTGAAAGATCTGTTTGACCTTCTTTTACGTCCTTGTTCAACGCATAGTCAATGGGTTTTGGAGGAAATTCTGCCCATTAATTGCAGTAACAGTGATAATGTAGGACAACCAGTTGGTGAGACTGGCGGGAGATCGTTTCCTTTTATAGAAAAACTGCTAAATAAAATCAGTGTTATCTTTTTCTATCCAAGTAATGGAAGCCATGAAGATGGTGCCTCCAGAAAAAAAAAAATCAGGCAAAGTCCTTTCAAATAGAGGTTGAAGATGTCTGAAGCTGAGAAACTTGCTGGAATCTGTTCTTATTTTGTGTGTAGTGGCACTGACTGAATTTCCATTTCTGCTTAGAACCACAGAAGCCCAAGAGGTTCTGGGGCTCAAAACCACAATGTCTCTTTGTCTGACAGGTGCCCATGGTTGGGTTTTTACATGCAAACATGTGTGATTTCAGTGTGTAGCAGTGGGTAAGAATTCAGGTCCATTTGTGAACTGGTAGCCCCTGATTTATGCTAGAACATGCGACTACATGTGAAAACATGGGAAAGCCTTTCCCTTTTCCTCAAATCCTGAAAAGAGATACTTGAGCATATGTGTGAATCGTTGCTTCCTGATATAGAAAGGCATGAAGCAAACCCGTCTTCACGTTGACAAGTGAAGGGTGAGCGTAGAGGCTGCTGCCATGATCTGTGGCCCTGTCACATCAGGATCTGCTGGAGGAACCAGAAGAGGGAAGGTGTGAGCCAGACAGCACTGCTGGAGCCGCTCCTTCCAGGGCTGCACATCTGCTTTCCGCTGCCGCCAAGGAGAAAGCCCCAGCCCTGAGCAACTGCAGCAAAGAATTCGAACGTGAAGAAGCGGGACACACTCTGCAGCACAACACGGACAGAAGCATATCCAGGGAAGGTGATATGTCTCGAGTGTGTCCGTGTATGTGTGTGTGTGCCAACCAGCAGGGCTGGCAATATTTTGTTTATACTTCTGAATAGTTGTGTTCCTCTAAGCACAAAATCACACACATGTAAGCCTCTCTCCTGACGAAGTTAGATAGACTCAGTGAGGGCAGATTGCTTTGTGAGTATCAGAACAATGAAAGCTCAGTTTAGCAAGTCTTTCTCTCGAGTTAAGATAACTCTATAGTCAACACGCTTGGCACCAGCAGCCAGGAAATAAAAAAAAACGTATTGCGATGGGAAAGTCTGCTGTTAGGGACCTCTCTAAAGTACTCAAGAGCAACGGTGTCTCTTTGGAGACGAAGGTGCGCCTTG
>NW_006399764.1:18800181-18816361 GCF_000299155.1 Elephantulus edwardii | reverse complement strand
AACAACAACAACAACATAGCTGGCTTATTAAGTGTTAATTCCTTCTTAAATACATGAAGGCTTAATATGTAAAGGGCAAATAAAGATGCTGTACTATTTTAATCAGTTCAGTTAGGGTTTGAATGCATACCAAACTCACCACCATCTGTCAGTTCCAACTCGTAGTTGACCCTCCATAGGGTCTGTACATTGTAATGGGGGGAGAAAGGCCATCTTTATCTTGAGGATTTGAACCTTTGGTTTAGCACCACAACTTGTTACAGACCAAGCCATCAGAACTCCCTTTGAAAATATTGAGCCTATAGTCTCTGAGAGCTGGACAATGACTAAAGATGGCAGTAGAATCGATGTCTTTGACCTGTGGTGTTGGAGAAGAGCACTGTATATCCCATGTCAAAAGAACAAATAGGTATGTCTTGGGAAAAGTTCAGCCACTTTTCCGTTGGTTCTTGGAATGGTTGTTGAAGGCCAAGATGACAAAGCTTTCTCTCTCATACTTTGGGCATGTTCCTATGAAAGGCTATTCCTTGGAAAGGAATATTGTGCTTGTATAAGTAAGGATCAGTAAAAGAGAAGACACATGATAAGATGGATTGACTCATCGACTGTAGCAATGGACTCATGTGTGTCAGAGTTGAGGATGGCACAGGATCGGATAGGGTTCAGTTCTGTTGTTCATAGGGCCAGGATGGGTCATACTTAACCAGATAGCACCTAACTAAAGCACATTGCTCATCTAAAGACGCTTTAGCAGATGAATCCATGACACATAACCACACTTAAAATGTGCAACTCTTGATGTTTGAGTATAATGACCTTTATTTTCCTACTCAATTTCTTCAGCAGGAGAGTGACTGTAATTATGTAACTCAGACTGTGGTTGGTCAGCACAAACAGCTTCGGCTTCTGACTCACTCTATTCATCACTTTCTTTGTTTAGACTGTTCACATTCAAAACCAAAGACCAGGTTCCTCACGAATGGTTAAAATACAGGACTGTGCCCCAATGTAGTCAATTTTGGGGGTTACATATAGATGGTCAGAGTTCCCCTAAATCTAATTTTTCTTTAACATTTGCTTTAATGAGTCAAAGAATTTGTATGTCCTTGTCATAGCATTTTTGCCTATTGGTATGAATTTACCACAGAGTTTCATAACTATAGTAATATAAATGATCCCTGGTGGTACAGTGGGTTAAATATTGGGTTGATGAGTTAATGTTTTGAATCCACCACCTGGTACAAAGGCATCTGCTTCTGTAAAGACTGACAGCCTTGGAAAACACCTGGGGCAGCTCTACCCTGTCCAGTGGGATCACAGTGAGTCAGGAGAGACTCAGAGACAGTGG
The DNA here is from genome assembly GCF_000299155.1 of Elephantulus edwardii. Lineage (NCBI taxonomy): Eukaryota > Metazoa > Chordata > Mammalia > Macroscelidea > Macroscelididae > Elephantulus > Elephantulus edwardii. The sequence continues at coordinate 18,815,013 of NW_006399764.1, read as the reverse complement.
GTTTCTGTTACTTTATTTGTATAGTTGTGCTGCCAACCAAAAGACCTAGTGGTAAGCAGTTCCCACTGCCAACTCAAAGGAATGCAAAAGTTGCCCTGTGGGAGAAAGATGGGCAATCTCCTTTCATGCGAGACAGTCTCTGAAAACCCACTGGAGGGTCAGTTACAAGTCTAATTCCAACTAGATGGCATGTAAAAACAATGAGAGCAGCGCAATAGCAGGAAGTTCTGGGGGTATTGTCAGTAGGGAGCTATGCTGTCGAACTAAAAGTCATTCACTTCTAGCTGTTCTAATTGAGCAGTGGCTCTGAGGGAGAAAAATGGGAACTCTGGAGTTGCCCTGCCAATTTAAAGGTATGCAACTCAAATCCACCAGCTGCTCCACAGAGGAAAAATATGCATTCTGCTCTTGTGCAGTGCACAGCCTTGGGAACTCAGTGGAGGGTCATCCAGGAGGCAGTTTTGACTTGACAGCATTGAGTTTAATGCAGCAGTAGAAACAGAATGGGTTTGGATAGCTTCTTGTATTTTACATGAGAAACCCAGGACCTAGGAGATTTGCCCCTTTGTGTTTCCAGAGATGAGAGTTTGGCCTCCAAATCGTAATTTTATGGCTCTACCAATTGGCAGCATCAGTATGGATGGTGAAGAGATTGAGAGAGTTAACAGTTTTCGTTTACTTGGTTCCACAGTCAACACTCTTGGTAACAGCAGCCAGGAAGTCAAGAGATGAATTGCATTGGGAAAGTCAGCTGTGAGGGACCTCTCCAGAGTACTGAAGTGCAACGATGTCAGGCTGGAGACTAAGGTGTGCCTGATCCAGGCTATAGTCTTTGCAACTACGTGCTATGCATCAGAGTTGGACACTGAATAGGGATGATAGAGAATTGATGCCTTTGAGCTGTGGTGCTGGAGAAGAGTGTTGAATATACCATGGACTGCTAGGAGAACAAACAGGTTTGTCCTGGAGAGGGTGAAGCCAGACTGTTTCCTGGAGTCAAGGATTCTGAAGCTTCGTCTGACATACTTTGGGCATGTTGCAAGGAGGGGCTGGTCCTTGGAGAGGGACATCATGTTTGGGAGAGTGGAGGGACGGCACAGGAGAGGAAGTCCCTCAATGAGATGGATCGATTCTGTGAGTAGAGTGGTGGGAATGAGTGTGTTTGAGATGGCAAGGTTGGCACAGGATAGAATGCCATTTAGGGCTCTTGTACATAGGGTCGCTATGAGTTGCAAATGACTCGATGGCACATAGCAACAATAACAACAACCCAAATACGTGCTACCAACTGCCTTTAAGTCAACTCTGCCTCATAAGCACTCTCGATTTAGTTACCGAGGCTGCAAATCTTTGAGAAGAGACTGCCTGTCTTTCTCACATTCAGCAGCTAGTAGCTTCAAACCACAGATTTTTCATTTAGCAAGGCAACATTTAATACACTACACTACCAGAGCAGCTTCCAATATATACTCAAAACAAACCAAATCAGAAGTGATTCATAGCTGCCCCTCCGATGGGCTTTCAGAGACTGTAAATCACATGGGAGAAGATTGTCTATCTTGATTCCATGGAGCAGCTGGTGACTCTGAAATCTACACCTTTGAGTTGGCAGCACAACTCCTTAACACTTGGCCACCAGGACACCGTCACACATACTGTCGGTGTTGTGTGCCTTCGGGTCAGAACCGACCCAAAGCTGACCCTCCAATCTTTTCAGAGGCAGTAAATTGCATGGGAAGAGATTGCCCCTCCTTCTCCCTCATACACACTAGTAAAAGACTCTCATACATACTAGAAAGAAAAGGAGGGGGAAAATAAGGCTTGGTGTGCTTTCTACCCAGAGTGCTGTTGATCAAATCTCCAAACTTGACTTCAACCTACTTTCAGTTCTCTAGTGATGCTATAGAAACCCAAAGAGACAAACAATTCTAAATTTCTAGAGTTCTGTTGTCATAGTCCAATAGCAAATTGTGCTAATAACACAGTCGCTGTGTGTCTCAAACAGTTCGAATACACTAGCTGATCTGAGGAAGAAAAATGGTCAGTATCTTCTTGTTACAATACCCAGTGACTTTATATAGAAGCATGCACATTGCTGTGTGTGCTATTGAGTTGGAACCAACTTGGACTTGACCTTCCAATGGGTGTTCAGAAGCAGTTCACAGCATGGGAGGAAATGGTCTACCCTTCTCCCAGAGCGTGGCTGGTGAATTTGAACCATGTGCCTTTGGGATTGCAGCACAATTTGTTATCTCCAGGCCACCAGAGCTCCCAGCTATGTATGGATATATGTGTATGTGTGTGTGTATGTATGTATGTATGTATATATGTTGTGTGTATACATGAACACTGGTGGCCTAGTGGTAAAGAATTGTGCTGCCAACCCTAAGATGCACAGTTTTAGTCCACCAGCTGCTCTGCGGTTGGTTTAGTGACTTTAAAAACCCACTGGAGTGTCAGTCCTGACTCAAAGGTACACAACAACAAATACATATATATATAATCTGTTAACAATAAAATGATAGATATAATAATCTGTATATAATCTGTAAATATATATAATCTGTCTATGTAGTATCTACATAGTTACATGCATAAATATATAGTTACAGATAAAGAAATATATATAGTAATAGCACAAGTACTTAGTCTGTAACTTGCTTCTTATTTATTGCCCAAGTTTAACAACAATGAAATGGCAGAGCCCTGCTCTCCTGGTTTGCCAGTTGCTTTTTTTGTACAAGAAGCATTTTCCAGAGTTGCTCTGAATAGGCCCTTAGACACCACTTCAGTGCTAATGCTGCTGAGATGCGGGGGTTTACAGTGAGGTAAAGTACTGCCTGTGTATTTTGCTTAATACTGGAGAAAACTGGAAAAGATCTGCGCGTTTAACAAGAAGAGTCATGTTAGTGTTGAGAGTCCATTTTTTTTCCTTCTTCACAACCCAGAAAGAACCCTCAGGCTTGCTGGACGTCAGTCTCTGGATTCGATGCTGACTCAGGCTGGGCTGTCACGCGGGACGGTCACAGCACAGGATTTTGCTGTCCTTCTGCAAATGCCCACTCACCAGATCAAGCCTGTTTTCACATTTTTCAAAATGTATTCCATTTACAGATTCAATATAGTCTAGAGAGGTCAGTTAAAGAGGTTTGCATTGTTTATCTCCTCATTTGCTGTAGAGTTTAATAGCTGAGTTTCAGGAGCAATGCTGAAAGATAATAACGGGACAAAATCTGAACTTCTGATGACAGATTTGCAGCTGGAAGGAATGGTGGCTCAGCTCCGAAGTATTCTATTAAGGTAAACTTATTTTCACATGAAATAAAGCAGTGTTGCTAAGTTACTTAATGTTGTTGTTGTTGTTTTGTGCCGTCGAGTCGCTTGTGACTCATAGCGACCCTATGTAAAACAGCTCTAAACTCTGCTCTGTCCTGTGCCAATCTCATTGCCTCCAACGGATAGCAGTAAATTTAATCTTTATGATTTTTACCATAGGGTTACTAGCCCCAGTGGCCCAGTGGTTAAGCACTGATCGTCTAATCAAATGTTCAGTGGTTGTAACCCACCACTGACTCAGTAGACATTGAGACCTTCTTATCTGCTACCCCAAAGAATATATCCTAGGAAACCCTGTGAGGCTGTGCTGCTCCAGCAGACAGAGTTACTGTGAGGAGGAGTCTACTTGACAGTACATCAGCACAACTTGATTTTGATTTTCTAAACTTTTGTCATATGATAAAGCCCAAGTCAGAATTATAGGAATTTTTCTAACAGGATCTTTATATAATTTTATTTCCTCTTCTCTCTTATTTAATGAGATCATGATATTGCTTGAGAAATGCCATGAGTATGGGGTATGTTTTCAGGAATTGGCAGGATTTTAGGGGAATCTTACTTACGAAGGCTCAAGTTTGACCCAAGGGTATTGGCTGAGAATTTCATCCACATAAGTCAAAGGCTCGGTCCCTAAATAAAATTTCAAAACTTCAGTGTACAAAATGATGCCCAGTTCTACCAAAATTTCATAAGAGGAAGACTCTGAAGGCCTGAAGGGTTATATTGTGAAGAAAATTACCAAGTTCATCATAACCCCAAGAAGAAAGAGTGCCGCACCTAGAGACCTAGTCTTCTGCTAGATTAGCTACTCATTAAATTCAGCTCTAAATTAATTTTATAGTGCCTAATAATTAGCTTTGTGAATCTTGTGCTGTAAGAGATTTTCTATTCATGGAATTACAAATGACATTTGTTGTTGAAAAATTCTTTCTCTGGTGAGAGCTAGCCCAGAAATAGAATCTACATTAAAATATGGCCCAATTTGTTCATAGTTGCTGGGCAGGGAGCTTTCTGGCAGAGCACCCCATGTCTTCACTTCCACTTCAGTAGCTACCGTTGAAAACAATGGAAGAGTCCCTACTGTCTCTCTCATCTCCTCCAAACCACCATGGGTATCTGTGCAGCTGCAAGCTGGTTTTGATTGCGAACTATAGTGTCCAAAGCAACGGTAGTGGCTGGCCGCCTCAGATGGTAAAGAACTACTTCCCAAACAGTGGAGATGTGATTACTTGCCTTGATATTTCTTCACTCCACAAAGGATATCTGTTTGATTCTGTCACCATCATCAGGCATAGAAGAAATCTGTGCCACAAATCAATAGCATCTTTTTGCATTTTGGAATTTTAATTGTTTTTATTCTGTCTTCATATCTTGTTTTCTGCTTCTAGTTAGATATGCCAATTAAAGAAAGATAATGTTTATATATACACAGATCACCTGGTAGACTGGCCTCTAAGAAGAGGAATGTGGCATCAGGATAGGAGGAAGACCCATAAACAACTGGAATTATGCAGATGACCCAACATTTCTTGCCAAAACAGAGGAGGACCTGAGGCATTTACTGAAGAAAGTCAAGGACTGCAGCCTTTAGTATAGATTGAAGCTTGACATCAAGGAAACAAAGATTCCCACCACTGGGCCAATTGGCAGCATCATGATAGATAGTGAAGAGATGGAGATTGTTAACAGCTTTGGTTTGCTTGGCTCCACAATCAAGTCTTGATCCCAGCATCCAGGAAATAAAAAGATGAATTGTACAGGGGAAAAAAATCTGCTGTTAGGGACCTCTCTAGAGTACTGAAGAGCAAGGATGTCAGTCTAGAGACTAAGGTACACCTTATCCAGGTCAATTCACAATTACTTGCTATGCTTCAGAGAGCTGGACAATGACTAAGTATGATAGAAGAAGAATCAATATCTTTGAGTTGTGGTTCTGGAGAAGAGTACTGAATATACCATGGACTGCCAAAAGAACAATCTGTCTTCTCCTTGGAGGCAAGGATTTTGAAACTCCATCTGACATACTTTGGGCATGTTGCAAAGAAGGACCAGTCCTTGGAGAGAGACACCGTGCTTAGAAGGTGGAGGGACAGTACAAGAGAGGATGACCTTTGATGAGATGTATTGATTCAATGACTGGGGTCATGGGGGTAGGTGTGTCAGAGACAGTGAAGTTGACACAAGATAGAGCAGAGTTTAGAGCTATTGTATATACAGGGTCACTATAAGTCACAAGCGACTCTACAGCACATAACAGCAACAAGAACAATGTCATATATATATTTATTAGGTTCTGTCAAGTTGAGTATGACTCATAGAGAATTTGTGAACAACAGATCTAAACCCTCTTCTATCTTGTGCCATCCTCACAATCTCTGACATACTCAAGCTCATTGCTGTGGTTACTGTGTCAACCCATCTAATTGAGGGTCTTCTTCTCATTCGTCAAGACTTCACCTTTCCAAGTATGATATCTCTGTCCAAGGTAAAGGCAACAAAGTGTAAACAGACATCTTTGGAATTCTTTGCTTTCAGCCAGCATTAATCCGACATTAGAAATGCTATCCCCGGTGCCACAGTCTCTTCTAAGTCTTGCTTGAACTTCTGACAGTTCTCTGTGTACTATTTTAGTCACTTTTGAGTCATCTTCAGCAGTATTTTGCTTGCATATGGTATTAACAATAACGTTCAATAAGTTCCACGTTCTGTTGGATCACCTTTCTTGGGAATGAAAATAAACATGGATCTCTTCCAGTCAGTCAGCCAGGCAGCTGTCCTCCAAATTTCCTGGCATAGACTGGTGAGCATGTCCGGGGCTGCATCTGTTAGTTGAAACATGTATATATAAACACCATATATGTTTATGTGGTCCTAGTTCTGACTATAAAAGCTCTTAAGCAGATTTGAATTCTTCAGCAGGATTAGTGAAAGACAATAGGCAAATCCTATGTTGAATAGTGACCTTGTAAAGTCTCCAATAAGCAAGAAGTCTGGCTTAAGCTTTTTAGCAGCTGAAATGGAATAAAACTAGTCCTTTCTGTGAGCCATGACTGGCTTATTTAGAGATAAATTCTAGAAAATGAGAATGTTGAAGTGAATAAAATTCACAAATTACCCCACTCACAAACTACTAACCTAAAGGGGAAACCTACAGAAGACCTTCAAACAGGAGAATAAATGAACTGGCAAAAAGGGGTTGAGCGTGGAAGGAGAGCTAGGGGTGGCACTCTGCTTGGGATGAAGTGGTTTGCAAAGCATAGAAAACTCTTGAGCCTTGTCTGAAATCTTTGCAGTTCTCTTTTTTATTTCAACATTCTCTAATGCAGTCAGTGCATAAGAGTCTAAAATTAGAGGCATTTGGTTCATGGGTAAATGCAACAGTCTAAGAAGGAAGCCTTAACTCCTTTTTGTTTTATTCTTTCTTGTGCATGTACCATCAAATCAGATCTGACTAGTACAGGGGGAGATTGTCCCTCCTTCTGTAGCAGAGCATCTCGTGGATTTGAACTGCATACCTCTGGGATTGCAGTACAACTAGACCACCAGAGGTCCCTTAACTCCTTTTTCAGGTTTTGAACATGAAGTCCTCTTTCCAATCTGCATTCCCTTTACCTTGGTGCTAATTTGGGTCCCAGACCTCAAGCACAGCCTTCTTTAGTTCTGAAGCTTGAACCGCACAGGGTATTTAATCTATTCTCAAAGGGCTTTGTCATCACAAACTGATGGCTGTAAGATAGAATTTGTGGCTAAAGGGTTTTGAGCTACACACAGCCTCAATTTTCCAATAGGTCTTGAAATACAGGCATGATGGAGGAAGTAATTTTACCAAGAGGCTACCAGAAAAACTAGCTCCATACTTTCTTTCTGGAAGCACCCTGAAGTAAAAAGGACAGGTAATTTTGATCAATCACATAATCCCACTTGTGGGTTATGAACCTATTGTTGTTGTTATACACCATTGAGCCGACTATGACTCATAGCGACCTTCTGCCCAATAGTGCTGAATCCTGCTCTATCCAGGGCCAATCTCACTGTCTCTGGCATACCTACTTTCATTACCACAGTTATTGTATCAATCCATCTCATCTGGGATCTTCCTCTCCTGCACTCTCCCTCAACCCTTCCAAGCATGACAACCTTCTCTAAAGACTGTTCCCTCCTGGCTATGTGCTCAAAGCATGTGAGATGGAGTCCCAAAATCCTTGCCTCCAAGGAGCTGTTTGGTTTCACCCTCTCCAGGACTGACCTGGCAGCCCACAGTATGTTAAATACTTTTCTCCAGCACCACAACTCAGAGGCATAAATTCTGTCATTCTTTATCTAGCTTCTGATATATAGTAAGTAATTGTGAACACCGTGGCCAGGATAAGGTGCACCTTAGTCTCTAGACTGACATCCCTGCTCTTAAGTACTCTGGAGAGGTCTCTAACAACAGCATATCCCAATCCAATTAGCCTTTCAATTTCCTGACTGCTGGTACTATGAGTGTTGATTGTGAAACTGAACAAGTTGAAATTTTTAACAACCTCAATCTCATCTCCATCTATTCATGATGCTACCCATTGGCCCAGTGGTGAGGATCTTTGTTTTCTTGACCCTCTTCAGCAGATACTTCAGGCTCTCCTCAGTTTTAGAAGGTAAGTTTTTGTCACCTGCAAAACACAGGTTGTTGATGAATCTTCCTGCAATTCCTATGCACATTCCTCTTCTTAAAGTCCAGCCTTTCAAATAATCTTTTCCACATACAGATTGAAAAGGTATGAAGACAGGGCACATCCCTGATGCACTCCTTTTCTGATTTTGAACCATGCTTTGTTCTGATGACTACCTTCTAGTCCAAATATATGTTTCACAAGGGCACAATCGGGTGTTATGGAGTTCCCATTCTTTTCAAGTTTAGCCACAATTTGTCATGATCCATGCAGTCAAATGCCTTTGCAAAGTCAATGAAACACAAATAGACATTCCTTTGGTACTCTCTGTTTTTGGCCAAGATCCATCTGACATTGATAGTGATGAACTTAGTGTCACGGCCTCTTCTAAATCCAACTATATTTCTGGTAGTTCTCTGTCAATGTACTCTTCCAGTCACTTTTAGGTGGTCTTCAGCAGGCTTTTTCTTGTGTATGGTATTAGTGATATAGTTTGATAATTTCCATACTCTGTTCATTCTCCTTTTTTTGGAATGGGAATAAATACAGATCTTTGCCAGTCAGTTGGCCAAGCAGTTTTCCTCCAGATTTCTTGGTGCAGTTTGGTGAGCACTTCAAGTGCAGCATCTGTTTGTTGAATTATGTCAATTGATATTCCATCAATTCCTGGAGACTTCTTTTCCCCCAATTCCTTCATAGCAGCTTGAACTTGCTCATTCATCATCATTACCTCTTGAACATAAGTTGTTATGGACTATTACTGATGTATTTTTTACTGATAGATATCATGACTTTCTTTACTTATTCTGATTGCCTTTTGCAAATTATGACATTTGTGACATTAAGTTCCTGATCACACTATATAAGAATCTATCTTGTTCTGTGGTCCAGAAAAGTCTTTTCACTCTATGAGAAATTAAATTTCCAAATCTGACTTGTCTCTCTCCCTAAATTAATTTCATTTGCTTTTATTTAAATATACTTGGTGGTGGTGTTCTAGGCCTTACATATATAGCCTTATACATAGACTTAACAACACTGCATCTGAGCCAACCTTGTATCTGCAGACCCTGAATAGTGGCTATTGGTCTGTGCCCTATCCTACCCTATGTTAACAACTCAGCTGTGTTAATGCACATGTATTTTCCTTTGTCAAGTAAGGCAACCTTCCATAGGGCAACCCTTCACCAACTTGGAGAGTGCCAAAGGAGAAATATGCCCCATTTTCTCATCTCCACCCAGAGCAGATATTTCTTGGGCTTATTCTACGTGATCCTCAGTGAGTCCCAGGCACTCTTAACTCCAGTTGTACATGACAGTAAGAAATCAAGTCTCCCCTTGGAACCAAGTCTCTCCTTGGAGGCTAGAATTTTGAAGCTCTGCCTCTCTTACTTTGGGCACATGGCTAGGAGAGATGGGCCCTTGGAGAAGGACATCATGCTCAGAAGAGGGGATGGACAGCACAGGAGAGGGAGACTCTGGATAAGATGGATTGATACAGTAACTGAGGCAATAGGAGCTGGTATGTCAGAATTAGTGAGACTGGCTCAGGACAGGGAAGGGTTCAGAGCTGCTGTACATAATATCTCTATGCCTCACAGGCAACTCAACCAATAACACATCCTATGCAGTTTGGAAGCAGGAGTAGCATCCACTTTCTAAACAACCTGCCTCTGGAAACTCTATGAACTTTGAAAAATGTCAATAGTTGTAAGGGGCTTCAGGCCTTTTGTTCATAGGGTCTCTATGAGTCGTGCTCGACTCGAAGGCAATCAATAACAATATCTTTCTCTGTGACTTCTTTATTTGGGATTAATTTACAAATAAGAAATCTACATAAGGGCAATGCTTTTGAGGGGATCCCAGATCAAGACCTGTCGACTTAATAGTGCCTTTCATGTTAGGCTGTTAACGAAAAAGATTGTAGTTTGACTCCACCAGTCACTTCACGGGATAAAGATGGTGCAGTAGGTACCTAGTAATGTTTATAGCCTCAGAAAGCTGAAGAAGGGTTGCCCTGAGTCAGAATCCACAAGAAAGCAGTGGGAATGGGTATTGGGTTCAGGCTAAGACAGTCGGTCTCTACAATGAGATGGTTTTTCTATAGATATGTAAGAAATATGAGGGAGCCCTCATATAGTTTGTCTTTTTTAAAAGTTTTTAAAATATTTATATTTATTTTATTATTTTTGTGTGTGTGTACCATCAAATCTGCTCCGACTGGTACAGGAGGAGAGTGCCCCTCCTTCTCTAGCAGAGTCTTTGGTGGATTTGTACCAGGTGCCTCTGGGAATGCAGTGCAAGCCCTGTAAATGTCTTAAGAAAGTGTTCCAGACATGCACTTGGTGTGTTTGAGAATCTGGATGTAGACCAGTGAGACTTGTGTGGACCAGCATGGGGCAGAGAGTGGTAGAAAGCATGGTGCGAGAAGATGGACGTTACCAGGTCACCCCTTTTTAATTCCTGGTGGGTACTTTTATCCTTGCTCATTTAGTAGTTTCTAGGTTTGGGGAAATCGACTAGGAAGGATTTCTTTAAAGTTCTAACAAGCAAAGACATCAGTTTAAAGACTAAGATGCACTGTTGTCCAAGTCATGGTATCTTCAGCTATTTTACATGCATTGAGCTCTGGTGGCCTACTCTGTGGGGAGTTGCATTGCTAAACCAATGATCACATGTCTGGAAGTTCCAAAGTGTCTGCAGCTCCTCTGGAGAAAGATGTGCACTCTCTTTCTCTGCAATTTATAATCTCGGACACCCAATGACAGGTCATTATGACTCGGTTCCAACTCAGTGGCCATTAATTTTGTTTTTGTTTTCTTTTAAAACTCATACGTATGTAAAACTTGGACAGTGACTAAGGAAGACCAGAGAAGAATTTATGCTTTTAAATTGTCGTGTTGACAAAGAGAGTATTGAATAGATTGTGGACTGCCAACAGAACAAACGAATCTGTCTTGGAGATACAGCCAGAGTGCACATACTTTGTAAATGTCATCAGGAGGGACCAATTTCTGGAGAAAGACATCATGCTAGGAAAAAGGGAGAATCATTGACAGATCTGAAGCCTCTCAGCAAGATGTATGGACATGGTGACTTCAACAATCGTCTTAAGCACAGCAGATATTGTGAATATGGCACAGAATCAGCCAGGGTTGTTCTGTTGCACAAAACAGTATGAGTCAGTACTGACTGCAAGGCATCTAACAAGAACAATAACAACAGTTGAATGCCATGTGGACATTGGAAGCAAAACAGAAGGAACAATAGTTGGAAAGGATGCCTTTGGTGATATGATACCAAGGATGACATGGTAGAATTTTGCGAGACCAATGATTTATTCATTGGAAATACCTTAATCCAAAACCATAAATAGTACTTATACCTGTGGACATTGCCAGACAGAATATGTAGGAATAATATATGATAATAACATATGTGGATAGAGACTGTAAGAAGGTGACTACAGTCAGTCAGGATAATAAGGTCAGTGGACAGCTGTGGAGCAGACCTCCAATTGCTCATACGCAGTTCACACTGAAGCAAAGAAAATGAAAACAAGTCAAGGAGAGTCAAAGTATGACCTTAACAATATCTCATGGGAGTTTGGAGGCTATCTTAAAATCAGATTTGACATACAGGAGACTCATGACTAAAGATCAATTTAGTTGTGGGATAACATCAAAGATGTTATATCAAGAAAGTGAAGACTAATTTACAAAGACAGGAAAAAAACCCCACCAAAATGGATGTCAGAAGATACTCAGAAATTTGCTCGTGAATGTACAAATAGATACAGTGGACGGAAGTGAGGAAGTTAAACAGAAAGTTTCAAAGGGTAGCTTGGGAAGAAAAAGTTAACTACTAAAATAAAGTGTATAATAACCCCAAGTAAGAAAACGGAACAGGACTAACATGGTTAGCATTTCTCTGCCTGAAACAACTAGAGAAAAAAAGATTAAGTGTCGTATTACAAAATCAACGATTTCTGTGAGCCACATGCCCAAAATATGTGACACAGAGTTTCAAAATCTTTGCTCCAAGGAGCAACCGGGTTTCACCCTCTTGAGGATAGATCTGTTTGTACTCTTGGCAGTCTGCAATATGTTTACTATCCTTCTCCAGTACCGCTAATCAAAGGCAACAATTCTTCTTCTGTCATCCTTAGTCATTGTCTAGTTCTGTGATGCGTAGCAAATAATGGTGATGACCATGGCCTGGATTGGGTGCACCTTCGTCTCTAGACATTTTTGCTTTGTAGCACTTCAGAGAGGTCCTTTACAACAGATTTTCCCCAAATGCAGCTTCTCTCTTGAGTTTCTCACTGCTGGTATCAAGGGTATTGATTGTGGACACAAGTAAGATGAAATTGTTACAACTTTAATCTTGTCTCTTTCTATCATGATGCTGCCTATTGGCCTGGTGGTGAGAATTTTTGTTTTCTTGGTGTTGAAATGCCTGCCATTGAAGGGTGCAGTCCTTGAATATCTGTAGCAAGCACTTAAAATCTTGATGGAAGTAATCCTCCTTTCCAGCCCAACATCTTATTTGTATATTTTCACCCAAACTGTGCTGTTTAACTCACATCATTAGCAAAGTCCCACTCAGTCATACGGTGAAAGTTAAAGCCAATGTGTAGGAGGGGATTTTAAATAATCAATCTAATGCACTTACTTACACCTTGATCTTTTTTCTTCAGAACACGGAAAATTGTTTCCCTTCCACCTAACATTAAAACAGAATGTGCAAAGAGCTAATGTTGGAGAATAAAAAGGGAAGAATTCACTTGGCATTTCTAAAATTGGAAAAACTGAAAATATAACTCAAGCCATGCATTGCAATATTGAGTGATGTTATGGGAAAAATGAAGAGAAATATGGCATCAGAATTGAGGGAAGACTCATAAAAAACCCTATGCTTGCAGATGAAATAATTTTGCTTGCAGAAACTGAAGAGGACCTCAAGCACTTGCTGCAGAAGGTCAAGGACTGTAGTCTTCATATAGATTGAAGCTCAGCACCAAGAAGACAAAGATTCTCACTACTGGCCAATTGGCAGCACCATGATAGATGGAAAAGAGATTGAGGTTGCTAACAATTACAGCTTGTTCAGCTCCACAATCAACACTCTTACACCAGCAGTCAGGATGCCAGAAGATGAATTGCACTGGGAAAATTTGCTGTCAGGGATCTCTCCAGAGTACTGGAAAGCAACTATGTCAGTCTAGAGATTAAGGCATGCTTAATCCATGCCATGCTCTTCACAATTACTTGCTATGCATCAGAAAACTGGACAATGACTAAGGATGACAGAAGAAGAATTGATGCCTTCAAATTGTGGTGCTGGAGAAGTGTCTTAAACAAACAATGGACTGCCAAGAAAACAAATAGGTCTGTGTTAGAGAGAGTGAAACCAAGTTTCTCCTTGGAAGCTAGGATTTTGAAGCTCCGTCTTACATACTTTGGGCACATGACCAGGAGAGACAGGTCTTTGGAGAAAGACATCGTGCTCAGAAGGGCTGAGGGACAGCCGAGGAGAGGAAGACCTTGGATGAGATGGTAATGGGGTTGGTGTGTCGGAATTAGTGAGACTGGCTCAGGATTAGGACAGGACTGGATTTAGAGCTGCTGTTCTTAGGCTCACTATGGGTCACAGGTGACTCGATGGCACATAATAGTACCAACACCATGGAAAAAACCTTGAAGCAATAAAAGAAGATGGAAGCGGGGGGGGAAGATGGAAGGAATACACAGATTACCAAAAAGAATTGGTTGACAATTAAAAATTTCAGGAAGTACCATGCAAACAAGAGCAAATGGTGAAGAAAGAAGAAGTTCAAGCTGTAATGAAGATATTGGTAAAAAAAAATCCAGGCTCCAGAAATTGATGTGATATAAACCAATGTGTTTCAACTAACAGATCCATCCTTGGACATACTCACCAGTCTATGCCAGGAAATTTGAAGGACATCAGCTGTATGGCCTACTGACTAGAAGAAGTTCCTATTTGTTTCCATTCTCAAGAAAATTGATCCAAGAGAAAGTGGAAATTATCAAACATTATCGTGAATACCACATGTAAACAAAATATTGCTGCAGATCATTTAAGAAACCTAGAACAGTGCATTGACAAAAAACTGCCAGAAGTTCAAGCTGGATGTGTAAGAGGCCATAGCAAAAGGGATATCATTGAGACTAACAGAAGAATGACTATTTATATTTTATTGACTATGCAAAGGCATTTCACTGAGTGGATCATAACAAATTAAGGCTAATATTGAAAACTATGGAAATCCCAAAACACTTATTTATGCTCATATGAAATATGAAATTTATACCTAGATTAAGAAGTTGTTGTGTGAAGAGAGCAAGAGAACATTGCATGGTTTAAAAATCAGAAAAAGAATGTACATCAAGTTTGTACATTTGTCAAATTAGTATTCAATCTGTATGTGAAGGAAAACATTCAAGAAGCTGAGTAATGTGGCATCAGGATCAGAGAAAGAGTTACCAAAAACCTGCAATATGCAGATGATACAAGCTTTCTCACTGAAAGTGAGGAGGAAAGTACTTGCTACAGAAGATCAAAGCCTCCAAAAAAGGATCACATCAAGAAGACAAAAATCCTCTGGACAGTAAGTAATACCATGGTAGATGGAGCAAAGTTTAAAATTGTCAACGATTTCATCTTACTCTGTTCCACTCACAATTGGCCCCTTGGTACCAGCAGTCAGGAGATCAAGAGATCTATTATTGCATGGTGCCACTGTTGTAGAATGGGACTGTCCTTGGGGTTGGGGAGAGACTGAGTAAGATGGGTTCAATAATGTATGCTGCTCTGAAAC
>NW_006399764.1:18779700-18799476 GCF_000299155.1 Elephantulus edwardii | reverse complement strand
AATGGCAAGGGACACACTGACAAAAGAGATTAATCAGAACTGGCTTTGACAAGCACTGTGGCAATTGGACAATTAAAACAGACATGGGGGGGGAAGAAGAACGAACTGGGGATGAGGGTGGAGAAAACAGTGCAACAATGAATGAATGAAAACCCAAAATCTCTGTAAATGTTCATTAAAACTAATAAAATTTAATTAAAAAAGAGATCTATTATTGTGTTTTGGCAAATCTATTGACAGGGTCCTCTCCAAAGTGCTTAGGTGCAATGATTTTAGTTTGAGGACCAAGGTGCATTTGATTCAGGTCATGGTCTTTTCTATCACTTGCTATGCATCTGATCATAGAGCTACACAATAAATAAGAATGGCAGAAGAATTGATGTCTTTTAGTTGTGGTATTGGGGGAAAGTACTCATTATCTTATGGACTGTCAAAAAGAACAAACAAGTATGTCTTGGAAAAAGTACAGCCAGAATGTCCTTTGGAGGTGAGGATGGTAAAACTTTGACCATACTTTGGGCATATTGCTTGGAGAGGGTATTTCTTGGAAAGGTACATCATGCTTGAGAAAGTGGAGGGTAGACGAAAGAGACAAAGACTTAATGCAATGGATTGCCACAGTGACTGAAGCACTGGGCTCAAGCGTGTCAGATATAATGAGGTTGAGGATGGCACAGAAAAGCACAGGGTTCAGATTTGTTGTTCATGAGTTCTCTACAAGTCACACTCGACTTGATGGCACCTAACAACAGCAATTCACCTCATATAAAAATGGAAAACTTCAGAGGCAGTAGAAAGTTCCACAATATTGGAGCCTAAATTATTTTTATAAAGATTTTTTATAGTTTATTTCTCATCTCTTTTGTTCTACCTCTTCCTGTCTATTTGGATTCAGCATCAGGCACAAAACATTTTACCCAAAATGCTTGACTGTAGTCATTATATCAAATTTGTTTGTATTCATTATTTATACTTCTCTTTTCATCATTCGTTCTCTTGACCAACTAATGAACAAAAGTTTATTTTTTGAGATAAATTTAAATAATTGAAAAAAATGGAACAATGTGTCTATTCACATACTTATTTTCCCCTCTGCTGCTTCTGGTTTATGTTTTCTCTCTAACGTTTGTAGTACAGCTAAGTTTGCCTTGACTAATGATTGAGAGATGCCTCTATGTTTGTATCCGAGCCATAAGCCTGAGGTTGGTGTAGGAAGACTCAAAGACACTTGAGGGGGAAAGGTTGGTTACTGAAAAGTATTCACAAAGAACCACCTAGACAGAATGAGAATTCAAGGCAAAGTCAAATAGAGGAGCGCAGGTCATTTCAGAAAGACCAAGTTGGGTCCTGAAGACTGTGGTGAGGTTGTAAACAGGAGGGTGGGTTATGAGGTCATAAGCCAGAAGGGTCAGAAACACATGGAATGTAGCGTGTGGAGTGAGTTAGCACAAATGGTTCAGGACTTGGATTGTGACTGATCAGAGGGAATTGGAATCTGCTTTTCTGTGATGTCGGCTGCTTGGTACAAGTATAGTCTTAATGTGTTAAAGGACTGGAAACCAGACTCTGCTCTTAAATAAGAGGAGTTTTAGAAACCATGCACTAATAGCTCAACCATTCATCATCCAATTTATCCAGGGTCAGGTTTTTTTTTTTTTGGTTTTTTTTTTTAATTTAGGTTGTTTATTTTTCATTTCAATGAACATCTACAGAGATTTTGGGATCCCATTGATTCATTGTTGCACCCTTCTCCCCGCACAAACCCCTCCCCCCTCCCTTTTGCTCCTCTCCTTGAAAAGCAAAAGAAAAACTCCCTCATTGGTATGTCAGTTTTAACAGCAATGTCTGTGAAAAGATTTCCGCCGTGTTGATTCATTTATTCTTTGCATTGACATTGGCATTATTAGATAGGCATTGAGACTAAGCTTTGTACCAAGAAGTGTGTTTAGGAGAACTATAAACAGAGAGATGAATTGACGTATCCTTATATCCAAAAGGTTTTTGTTTCTTTGGAAATTGATTTAAAGCAAATTATGAATTAAAATGGTATCTGACAAAAAAAGAAGGTTTCTGATACAATAATACTCTGATGGAGGAGGTAGGCATGGACGTGGATGAGGCTCTAAAGTGGCTTCATACAAACCCTAGTTTATAGGGTGAGCAGGGAGCACAGGAGTAGGAAGACACTCATATACTGAGAAATGATCAAGCACGATTTGCTCAAGAAGTCTTCAAGAAGTTTATGTCTCTTTCAGTAAAATACGGGAGTCTAGGTAAGAATATTGGCCCAAAGTCAACATTAGAAAGAGTGAGATTCAGAAAGGTCTTGCTTACACTCTATACTATGAAGTAAATTTGAATTTTATTTGCTATATAATGAGAAGTCATTGAACAACTGTGCACAGGGACATAGGATTACTTGCATGTTAGGAATGTCCTCTTGGGACAATATTAGATATCTGAGCTGTCCTGGTTTCACATACAACTTCTGATCAAGTTATTATTACCATAGACCCTTAAAGATGTATGCATAAATACTCAAGAAAGCTGAGATTCCCTCATCCCCACACCCCCAGATTATTTAGAATATGATAGGATGAGAATTTTGGAGCCATTTCAGTAACAGTGCACTTTCTGCTCAGCTCTCTTGGAACCCACATTGTGTGAAGTAAATACCAACATTGGTATATTTTTACCTTTTGAATTTCTCAAAAAAGTATTTTTTCAGATACTTAAATAAATGATCCTTTTTATACATTACCTTGAGCATTTTGACCTAAAAGAATTACCTTGAAGAAAATCCGTGCATAGTTTCCTAGCACTAAACTTTTGAATAGTCAGAAAAATTACTTCTTAGTCTACAGTAGGCATTCTCTAAAGAAGGCTTTTTCTCTGAACATGGGTCATGGAGTCTCTTGCCGAAGGACCAAAGGGTCTACCATAATTCCTGCTCTATTAGTTAAGTGTTTTTCTAAAGGCAAAAGTGTTAGGTATGTTTACCCCTGTTTTCCTTAGGGGAGCGTAAATATCACTCCCAATTCTTTCTCAACTGCCTTTAATTGAAGAAGAAAGTAGAGAGCGGCATTTACTGAGAAGAGAAGGAGGGACTTCATTTCTATAAATAATGTGTACTTAAGAGGAAGGTCTTTTGAATTCTCTTAGGGAAAATACTGCCTGTAGCCTTAATGCCCAAGATCAAAGGTCCTTCATTCCACAGACAGAATCTTAGATCCCTTTCTGCTGCACATTACTCAAAGCAGGGTCTCAGTAATGTTAACTGTTTCCGAGGGCGATGAAAACCAGCAGTGAATGGCTTTTTGAGGGTTAACCCAATGCTTCCCAAACTTAATTTATCAACTGGGCCTGTAATTACAACAGACTCAAGAGGCCTGTCCCAGATTCCCAAGGAATTAAAGTTGGCTGGAACAGGTTGCCTTGGAATCTGCACAGATAGCAACTATCTGAAGTGACTCTTTTTGGGATCACCTGGGTCAGGAGACCATCTGCAGAAAAATCACTCTGATGTTCTAGTATGTAATAAAGTGTGCAGACTTGCCTGAGAGCCCCCTCAGGAAAGTGGGGATGGGCCACCCTCCATGCTGTGTGCACCGAGGTCGAGATTGTACAGAAAAAAACCAGGATAGTTCTGTCCGTAGAGGAGGAACTAGGAGGGAACCCCAAACAAACAATCCTGATCTACACAGTGAGGCATCGGAAAATGATTGAGGGATTCAAGACCCCTTGAAGTCTTCTTGAAACCAAATGATTGTTTAGCTTCATTGCTAAGCCCTGTCCACCTTGAACATTGTGCTCTTTTTAAGAGCAATCTGGGATGAGATTGAGTGCAGCACCTCAGATGGTTATAGAAGAAATTTAGGAAACAGTGAATTCGTGGAGAAATAAGTTACAAAAAGTAGGGTTAGAGAGATGGCCCAGCATGAAGAACGTAATCAACATCACTAACTTATATACATAGAAATGGAACTCTAGTGACTTAGTGGTAAAGAACTGTGTTGCTAACCCAAAGGTGGTGGTGGTGGTTGTTAAGCGCGATTGAGTCCTAGATGACTCATAGTGACCCTATGAACAAAAGACCTGAACACTTGTATATCTTTCATCGTTTCACCATGTTCATAAAGTTTCCAAAGGCAAGCTATTTTGGAAGGGGATGGCACTCCTGCTTCCAAGCTTGTTTAAATTGGGGAGCTCCACCAACATTGCCCACCATGGAGAATCCAAAGGTACATGGTCCAAATCCATCAGTTGTGCTGTGGGAGAAAGATGGACAAAGTCCTCCTGTGTGATTTACTGCTTCTAAAAACCCGCTGGAGGGTCATCTGTGTGTCAATTCCAACTCAATAGTGCACAATAAAAACATCAGAAATTGCAGAATTGGTGTATATTTTCCAACCACAATGATGATAAAAAAAGAATTACCTGAAAAAAATCATACTTGGAAGAAAGATAATAACGTTTATGAAGCATGAAGGCCATGATGCTAACAGACCAATTGGAATGATTGTAGAGAATTGGGGAGAGTGGTAAGGCATGAGTAAGAAAATGGACACGAAGGACTTAATAGAATTTCTGCTGCATCTCATTCCTCTACACACACTCTTTTAAGTGTTTAAGCAGGGTGACGTTTAACGAAATTTAGACAAAAGGGTTATTCGGCTTATTTGTGAGTACGTGTGTCTTTCTCCAGAATGTACTCATTCACAAAAATCACATAGGCAGTCACTGCTATCATCTCAGCAAATTAGCACAGCAGTGATTTATTTTCCAATTCTCTTTAGCTGAACAAGTACAAACCGTAAGCATCATGGAATGATACCCATCCAGACACACCCTAGCACTAGATACAGAATAAAGATTATCGAGTAGACATTGGGGACATTACATGTCAGCAAGTCTTCCAAAGACCTCAGAAAGGCATTAATTTGAAGAGTTATTCAGTTCAGGACTCACAGATGTTGTGCATCTGCATGCTATTCACACCCTCATTGTCCTGGACGTAATTAGCAGGAGTTGATTCATCTCTGACTCGTCAGAGGGAACACAGTAGACACCACTGACTAGTCTGTATTGTAGACTTTTCTTATTTGACCTACATAAAATGGGCATTATAAGAGTCATACATTATTCCCTGCAATTCTGCAGGAGTCCCCTGCAGTTAGCACTAGACTTCCACCCAAAGGTTGGTAGATCAAATAAACCTCGTTGTTGTTGCTGTGTACTGCATACCATGTTACTGCATTCTGGAGTTGACCCTCCCATGGATTTTCAAGGCAGTAAATCACACTTGAGGAGGTTGACTTTCTCTATCTTTCTCCCCTGGAGCAGCTGGTGGATTCAAACCATGTATCTTTGAGTAGGCAGCACAACTCCTTACCAAAAAACCACCCAAGTTCCCTAAACACGCAAGGCCACAGCCCTGCAATGCCTATGGAACAGGTGTATTGTGCACATATGTTGATGTCCACCTTTGAATTGAAACCGACTCATAGCTGATACACCAGTGGGTTTTCAGAGGCAGCAAATGGCACAGGAGTTGATAGCCCATCTTTCTCCTGTAGAGCAGGTAGTGAGTTCGAACCCTGTGTCTTTGCAATGGCAGTGCAGTTTATCATCACTAGGCCATCAGAGCTTCCTGCACACGTTGTTGTTGTTATGTGCCATCGAGTCACTTGCGACTCATAGCGACGCTATGTACAACAGCCCTAAACTCCGCTCTGTCCTGTGCCAATCGCACTGTCTCCAACACTCCCATCCCGATTATCCCAGTCACTGAAACAATCCACCTCATAGAGGGCCTTCCTCTCCTGCGCCGTCCCTCCACCCTCCCAAGCATGATGTCCCTCTCTAAGGACCGGTCTCTCCTCACAACATGTTCAAAGTATGTTAGATGGAGCCTCAGAATCCTTGCCTCCAAGGAGCCACCCACTTTAACCCTTTCCAGGACGAATCTGTTTGTTTTCCTAGCAGCCCATGGTATTCTCAACACATAGAGTTGCATAAATCAGAATTACATCCAGGACAGCTAATAATGAAACTATTCATTAAGATCTTCCCTTCAAAATGCCTACAGAGCAACTCCACCCATGGAAATCCCAATTCTTCTCAGAGCTTTCTCCGCAATATTCTCCTCTGTCTACCTTTTGGTTCTCTTCATTGTCATCTAATGTGCTGTTGCTCAACCCTGGCACTGTTAATATTTTGGGTGGGATGACTGGTTGTTGTAGGAGCTGTTCTGTGCAGGATATAGGATGTTTTAGTAGTACTTTCCCTGCTTGGGGTGCCAGTAGTATCCCCAATTATCTTGGGATAAACTATTGCTAGTTAAGAAAACTGCATACTTTCCAGGGGTGAATAGAATATGTTGCGGTTGGTTTAGCTATCATTCACGTTAATGATTCCCATATTATTCTCTTTGTCCCATTATGCCTCTATTCCTTTCACACCCATAATTGAACATAAGTAAAACCAAACTTCCTTCTATCCTCAAACCTCCTCTTTCTCATCTTCTCTTTCCCACACTTTTCCACTTTTATCTCTTCCTCCTCCTTCTCTACCCCTTCTCCTACTCTTTCTCCTTTATTGTCATTATCGTCTCAGCTATAAATAGCATAGCTCCTTCATTCTTCCAAACAAGAAATCCTTATGTTAATCTCTTTTCCTCTTGGTAAAATGCACGATGGAGCACATCCAACCTTTGCTGTGGCCTAAATTTGAGAGAACTTGGTTGTTTTTTTTAAAGTTTGAAATATACAGAGACTTGCTAGGGGCCAGTGAGGTGAGATGACCTGTGTATATTATCTTTTCCAAAAAAGGACAATTAATCCACATGAATATCTAGTTGATAATTTTTACGCACTTAAAAAAAGAAAACTATTTTACTGTTTAATTGGGGAAAATGATATTTAATGAAAAAGTGACTCGTCTATCATATGTTGGAGAAATTAAACATTTTATCTCATGTAATTCTCCTAGACAACGGTATGTTATATGGGGAAAATTTGATGTCAAGGACCTCTCCAATGTGCTAAAAAGGAAGGATGTCAGTTTAAGATTAAGTTGAGCCTGATCCAAGCCATGGTCTTTTCAATTACTTCTTATGCATGTGAAAGTGAGACAATGAAGAAAAATAACTGCAGAATTAATGTCTTTGAGTTGTGGTATTGGAGAAGAGTATTGCCTATCTCATTAATTACCAAAATAATAAACAAGTCTGTGTTGTTGGGAGCGAAGCAGGGGTGCTCCTTAGAGGCAAGGGTGGTATAACTGTGTCTCACATATTTTGAGTATATTGTTAGGAGGAGCCAGTGATTGGGAAGAACATCCTACTGGAAAAAGTGGAGGGTCAGAAAAAGAGAAGACCTTCAACAAGATGGACTGTTACAGTGACGGTAGCAAGAGGTTGAGTGTATCAGAAATGGTGAGGGTGGGGCAGAAGAGAGCAAAATTCAGATTTATTGTTCATAAGGTCCCTATTAGTCAGAAGGAAAGAATTAATGTGCTACTGTTGTTAAAAACATTGCCTCAGAACCCAAACTGCCTCAATTTGACTAGTCATGTAGTTGCACAAGTTACTGAGCCAATCGGAGTCACGGTTACTTTGTCTATAAGAAGGGAATAAATTCTAAAACTTACTTCATTGAGTTATAAGGATTAGTTACTACAACCTAGCTTGCTGAAACTGGAAGACCTGAAACACTTGCTGCAAAAGGTCAACGACTGCAGGCTTCAATATGGATCAAAACTCATCCGACAACCACTTGGGACAGAAAGCAAAGGCGGAATTTCCAGTAAAAGTTCGATGGCTCCTCATTGACAAGCTTGGACGAGCTGCGGCCCAGATGTCAGCCCCTGCCCAACCTTGCCAGGACGGTTTGGCACATGTCACAGCGCCACAGAGCTTACCTCCCTCTGCTGAGGTTCACACACAGGCTGCAATGTGGCCAGAGTTCGTCAGCAGCCCTCAGATGCCTTTCCTTCACCTCCCTGTTTTCTTTTCTTCCCCCCACCCCCCCGAAAAACCTCAAACAACTCACTGAAGTGTCTCAAAGGAGCTCAAGTTGTACCAAAATAAATCCTTCTTCAGTTAACTGATCAAATGGATGAATTCTGGCCCTCTCAATGCTTCCTGCCCCGGTCTGAGTGGAGCACTGAGCCGAGTGCTGTTGGGCTCCCTGCAGCGTCCTACTCACGAGGCAGGAGACGAAGATGCAACTGGGGGAACTGACCCTGGTCCTGGCTGTCACAGTCTGGCCCCTGCCACAGTCAACGCATCTTTGAGAGAGATGAACCAGGGAGCTGACAGAATAGCCCAGAGGGCCCAGGGAGACGGGATTGTGGCAGTTTTCCAGGTGGATGAGCAGGAGAGGGGTTGGTTGAGGGTTTGGTGCTATAGTCAGAAGATTTGCAAATGCGAACACATTCCTGTGTGAGGCACATCACCATTTGTCAGTTATTGTGAATATGTGTATTTTAAGCAATAAGATTCAGCTGGTCAGACGTTTCTGGGCAGTCTCAGTGACGCATTTCCTGTGCTGTGATTTGTTCTAAAGACAGAGTGGCTCTAACCACTGTGAGAAGCCCAAATAAAAAAAGAGGGAAAAACTCAATCCCAAAAAACAAAACAAAACAAAACAAAACAAAAAACAACTCAACATCAAAAGAAACCAAAAGATTCTCACCACTGAGCCAAGTGGCAGCATCCTGATCGATGGTGAAGAGATTGAGATTGCTAACAGCTTTAGTTTGCTTGGCTCCACAATCAACACTTTTAGTATGAAGAGACAGGAAATCAAAAGACAGACTGTATTGGGGAAGTCTGCTGTCAGGGACATCTCCAGAGTACTGAATAACAATGAAGTCAGTCTGGAGACTAAGGTGCACTTGATCCAGGCCATGGTCTTTACTATTACATGCTACGTACCAGAAATCTGGACAATAACTAGGGATGATAGAAGGAGAATTGATGTCTTTGAGTTATGGTGCTGGAGAAGAGTATTGAATATACCAGGGACAGCTAAGAGAATAAATAGGTTTATCCTGGAGAGGGGGTAACCAGGCTGCTTCTTGGAGGCAAGGATTCTGAAGCTATGTGTAACATAATTTGGGCATGTTGCAAGGAGGGACCAGTGCTTAGAGAAGGACATTATGCTTGGGAGGGTGAAGGGACAGCGCAAGAGAAGGAGAAGAAGATCCTAAATGAGATGGACTGACTCAGTGACTGGGGTAATGGGAGTAGGTGTGTCAGATACAATAAAGTTGGATAGAGCAGGGTTCAGAGCTGTTGTACATAGGATTGCTGTGAGTCACAGGTGACCTGATGTCACAACAATAACAACTACATATGTAAAACATGTGGAAGAGAGTCTGGAACATAAAAAATATCAATGTTAGCTTTGATTATTTTACTAACGGGAGAATTTTAATAATTCATCTAAAGTCTAAAATATCTCATATAACAAATCCAGTGTAGTTTAAATGAACAAAAACCTTAATCATTTTTACAATATATCTTAGCATTACTGCATGAACAAAAAAAATCAGAAACAGCAATATTCACAAAGTTAAATAAACAAAAACTTTAACACATAAACCCTTCAAGGAAACAGCAGTTTCACCATAATTCTTCACCCTTTTGTCTCACTTCATAAAGCAGCTTCTCAAATTTTCTATCCATCTCAGTAGCAGCAATAGTGACCTTTTGAGTTTTCTTCCCCACTTGGTGGAAATAATAACCATTTGAACTGTACATATTCCCAAAATCCCCACATTTACAAAACCAAATCATGTTTCTATGCGTCGGGAGCAATGAATCCCATTTCTGACACCAATTGCAAGAGGAGCAGATGCAAGTGGCCAAGTCTGACTTATAACTGTTTCATAATAGAAAACTGCCCCCATCAATAATATCAATAGTCCCAAAGAGATAGTTACTTAGTCAAACATGTCACCTTTCTTGCTCCTGCACTTTTTCTACCATTTTGGTCCGATATTTTTTGTTGACTCACAGACTTTACTCACAGTTGTGGGTTTATTAGGCAAATAAGTTTGAGAGTGGGAGAGGCAAAGAATATTACTAGAAGCAATTCCAAGTTTAGTCAAGCAGTTCCAAGACAGATTAACAGCAAAACATAATTCCTCAGTTAGTAAAAGGCCCAGTTTGATTCGGTTCAATAGCACAAATCCAAATCACCCAGCAAGGTTTATCTCAGAGCAGTTATAGATCAGCTTCTCCTTCAATCATTTGGCAAGGTTAACCTTTAACTGTGGCTAGCACAAATACAAGAAGCCTCAGGTGATACCATGCTACAATCTCTCCAGAGCAATGCCATAGTCTCTCCACAATCTTTCCACCACTGTCATTGCTGTGGTCTTACTCTACAGTGTGGAAAGCACTCTCACTCTTATATTAGTACCATAGCTGTTGATTTTCAAGACCACGTGTCCACAGTTAAAGTAGCTGGAGACCAGTGGGGGCTAATATAATGGCTACAAAAGCCAACTTTTAAAACCAACACCACAACATATTATTAAGGGATAGTGAAAAGGGAACAGGAGGGGATAAGTAAGTGAAATAAAAAGCACAGGTTTTTCCTACCAATTCTGATTCTTAGAACAATCTTCTGAGTGTTGCACCAAATCAAGCACACCACTACTGATGCAATTACTTTGCCAAATTTTATACCAACATAAAAAGAGTAGATGGTAGATGGGGAGGACACCACAAAGAGCAAAACAAAACAAAAACCACAGAAATTGGAGTAATTTTTGGTTTATAATAAAAAATTATTTAAGATTAGTGATACGTTTATTAGGAATAAAGCAAACTAAAAAATAGCTGAACATTAGTCTGCACATTATGTTTACTTGTATTACATATATATTTTTTAACCTATGAATTCTCTTTTAATTTCTGTTTTCCTCCCTCTTTTAAATAATCAAGAAAATGGTTTGTCTTTTAGATTTTCTGTTTCTGTATTGTTTACAACCCCACACTGTCATACAGCAAGCTTCTCTGCTACATATATTTCTTGTACATCAAAGGTAGAATCTAGAGCAGTATGTCTCACTAGGGGACAATGTTGTCCTTCTATGAAATATTTGTCAATGTCTGAGATATTTTCAGGTTTTGCTGCATGTAAATGAAGTGGAGATGATACTGGTATCAGCTAAGTAGAAACCAGACATTTTGCTAAACATCCAGCCATTCACAAGATACCCTTAAACAAAGAATTTTTTGGTCCAAAATATCACTGGTGCTAATGTTGAGAAATCCTGATGGAGAGACTTAAAAGCTAGGACTCACAGTTGTTTATTTGTTTGCTTTTTTAATAATATTACTTTGGTGGTGTTGAGTCCTCCTTTGTAATTCTTAGTGAGGAACCACCGATAATCAACACCCAGAGGCAGTAATTAATTTTGAGTTGCAAAATGATCATATGTTAATTCTATTATTTCTACTTTAATTATTATTGGTTTAAAAAGCTCTATAAGGAGGTATTTTTTTTCTTCTCTTACTTGGTTTTCCAGAGATATTATTTCATTTAAAATATGAAAGTCTGTTGAATATCTAGCAAATGAGAAGAATTGAGCCAACATGTCTGCATATGTTTTCTTTTCAAAGCACTTAAAGTCAGATTTAAAGTAATGAAATAACATAGACAATCTCAAGATTAATTGGTTTAAGAATATACAAATCCTTTTTTTTCTCTTACCAATCTATTAAAGTACTTCTACAGAGATTTTTTTTTCTCCCTGCTCAATAACTTTAGCTGTATTTAAAGTTAATGAGCTTTTTCAATTAAAGCCAAGGATATTTTGCCTTTGGATAACATTTGTAAGAATCAGGATGTACTGAATAAGTTATTAAGAGGTTAAGAAGAGTCTTTATTCAGGACAAGCACATTTTAAGTCACAGTTACACACTAAATATCATTTCAAGCTGCATATAAAATATCTGTAGGAAAGGAATTTCCAAATGTATGAGTGGTTGGAAATGCTTGCAGTGGAAAACACAGATAGTATTCTTTCACACACAGGACTGGCAACTCTGGAACTAAAAGGTATGAGTCGTCACAAAGTAATCATGGTGTGTTTGTCAGGAGGACTCATTTTCACAGACTTTACTGATTTAACTTTGGATTTAATCAACCTTAAATCTCAAACCTACCGACATCACATTGGTTTCCACTCAGCACCTCTCCATGGAGTGGCCAAGATTGTTAACCTTTTTGACAGGAGACTGCCCATCTCTCTTCCACTGCAATAAGATAGCCACATAAAGTTAAGACTTTATTCTAGAATAAATTTGTCAGTGAAAGAACAGGATAAAGTGCCAATACTGAGACTGTTACTGTGGGCAGTTAGTAAATCCTATGATTGCATCAAGTAGAGGAATTGAACCAGTTCTAGAGCCATAAGGATGGACAGACTCAGCTTCAGCCAGAAGTACATGGGTGGACAGAAGAAGAGGGTAGTTCTCAAACCAAGATGCTTCATGCAGTTGTTGTTGTTTGTTGTTATGTGCCGTCGAGTTGCTTGCAACTCATAACGACCCTATGTACAACAGCCCCAAACCCTGCTGTATCCCATGCCAATCTCACTGCCTCTGACACATCCATCCCAACTACCCCAGTCACTGAATCAATCCACCTCATAGAGGGTCTTCCCCTCCTGCACTGTCCCTCCACTCTACCCAGCATAATGTCCCTCTCTAAAGACCTGTCTCTCCTTACAACATGTCCAAAATATGTCAGGCGAAGCCCCAGAATCCTTGCCTCCAAGGAGCAGCCTGGTTTAACCCTCTCTAGGATGAATCTATTTGTTTTCTTGGCAGTCCATGGTACATTCAATACTCTTCTCCAGCACCACAGCTCAAAGGCGTCAATTCTTCTATCCTCCCTAGTCATTGTCCAACTCTCTGATGCATAACAAGTGATTGTAAAAACCATGACCTGTATCAGGCGCACCTTAGTCTCCAGAGAGACACCGTTGCTCTTGAGTACTTTAGAGAGGTCCCTAACCACAGACTTTCCCATCGCAATACGTTTTTTTATTTCCTGGCTACTGGTGCCAAGAGTGTTGACCGTGGAACCGAGCAAACTGAAGCTGTGAATAATGTGGCATCAGAATTGGAGGAAGACTCAAAAACCTGTATTATCTGGTGCTTTTCCATCACAAGAAGAAACACAAAGGAGTACATGATAAGGTTTTTCTGTATCTTTCTGAAAATGTTAGTATTTTGGTTTTTTAAGTTTGCCAATTATTTGCCAAATATAATTGTTCACTGGTGACAATTGTTGAAACTACAGTTGTGCAGTTTCCTTGGAACTTTAGTTTATTGATGATTTTCCCTCTGCAAAAGGTTGTTATCTTTCAGTCAGGGCTTTGAATTGGCTGCTCTCAGTTCAAGCATACCTGATGAAGAGACACAAGAATGAAATAAAATTTGTAAAATATAAACTGCAATGATAACCAGAAAGATAAAAATTAAGAATTGATGCCCAATACAAAACAAAGGTTATATATAAGTTATATAACAAATATCTTGGTTAAATACAGTTGGAAACAATGATGTTCAAAGATGGCAGCTGACTCCTCTACTCTGAATGTGTTTCGTTTCTATAGTTCTGAGAAATAACCAGTTTCCCTCATCTGGATCCTAAGGCGGGGAGGGGTCTCGTTATACTTCTTTAATGTCTTCTTTTCTAGGGTCCTAATCTTGTCTTTTTTTCCATTCCAGCTATCATTCCACATCACCTCAATTCAAAAGTTTGTGTTTATTCTCATTTTGCTTTATTTGCCATGACCAAACTGCTTTCAATCTGTAAAAAAAACCCCGATTTCAATAATTATAGCATATCATTGAAGGTAAGAAGAGTGTGTGTGTGTGTGTGTGTGTGTGTGTGAAAAAGAGTGAGGGAAAGAACACATGTGTGCACATGTACCACAATAATTTATAAATATTGGAAGACACATTTAAACTTCCTCTGCATAGAAAGGTAAATGGAGGAAATTCTTGAATTTCTTACTTTATCAGTGATAATATTTATTTTCATAATCAGGAATGGTGTGTGTCAGAGCTTTCTCTCTGCCTATTCAATCTGTATGTTGTGCAAATCATTCAAGAAGATGGACTATATGAAGAAGAACGTGGCATCAGAATTGAGAGAAGGCTCATAAACAACCTGCATTAGGTAGATAGCATACTAAGCAACAACCTTGCTTATTGAAAGTGAAGAAGACTTCAGACACACTTGATCAAAACACTTGGTCAAAACCTCCAGCCTTTAATATCGATTAAATATCAACATCAAGAAAACAAAACTCTTCACCGCTGAACAAATAGGCAACACTAGGATTTCATCTAGCTTGGATCCACCATCAACATCTTTGTTATCAGCCGTCAAGAAATCGAAAGATATATTGCAGTAGGAAAATCTGCTCTCAAGGACCTCTCCAAAGTGCTAAAGAGTGAGGCTGTTAGTTTAAAGACTAAGATGTTCCTGATCCAAGCCATGGTCTTTTCAAGTATGTTCCATGCATCAGAAAATTGGTCAATGACTGTGGTGTTATGACTTTTGAAAATGCCTTTTATATTCCTTGCCTTTGTCTCCTCTAGGGGTATGGTCTCCAGCTGCCTCTATGGTAGACACGTAGTTCACTCTGAAGAGTGTACAAGTGATGTTTATAAGTGTACAAGTGATTTTGAGCTTCAATCTATATTGAAGGCTGCCGTTCTTGACCTTCTGCAGCATGCGCTTCAGGTCTTCCTCAGTTTTAGCAAGCAGGGTTATGTCATCTGCATAATGCAGGTTGTTGATGACTCTTCCACCAATCCTGATGCCACATTCCTCCTTGTACAGCACAGCATCCCGGATGATTTGTTCTGCATACACATTGAAAAGGTATGGAGATAGAATACATCCCTGGCAGACCCCCTTCCTAATTTTGAACCATACAGTGTCTCATTGCTCTGTTTTCAACATCATCAACAGGTCATATAAGAGAGAGCAAGCTAATTTGACTGTAGGGAGCCTGGGTGAGGCATAGCCTGATGGAGTCCTAGAGGTGGGGCCAGAGTTAAAGCTCTGCTTGCTAAATGATTGAAGAAAATGCTCGCTTCTGACTGTTATGAGACAAAGCCTGCTGGATGATTGAGGAAACCCAAGAATTCTCCCATTTGTTTTACTGGATTTTCACTTGTTGACTGAGATACTGCCTGAACTAATTGAAGAATTGTGTCTCGATGTTAATCTGGTATGAGACTATTGGATTAAACCTGAACATTCACTGTGTGTTATCCATTGCCTAACTTGACCTTCAAGCTATTTCCTTAATAAATCTCACAACTGTGGGTAAAGTAACATCTGTGTGTCATTGGCAACAAATATTGAACCCAGTGAAGAGTAGAAGTAGGTACAGGATTATGGGGATAAAAAAGGCTGTATCTAATCCTGTAGCTGTTTGTTTGGTCCTGTGGATGTTACTGATGGGGACATTTCCATTTGTGGGGTTGGTAGAGATCAGACTTGGCCGTCCCCATGCTGCATGTGTCCTCTTTGGAATGATGAATTTTTGTGATGTGACATAAGAAAAGCAACAGAGAATGACAGACGAGGAAGTGATGCCTTTGAGTTGTGGTGTTGAAGGAAAGTACTGGCTATCTCATCAACTACTGAAAGAACAGATAATTATGTCTTGAAAGATGATCAACTGGGGTGCTCCTTAGAGGCAAGGACAGTAACACTTCATCTCACACACCATGGACGTGTTGTTAGGAGGGACCAGCCCTTGGAAATGACATCAGGCTGGGAAAAGGTATGTTGTTGATTGCCTTCAAGTCAAGCACAACTCGTAGTGACCCTATGAACAAAAGGCTTGAAGCCCCTTTACAACTATCAACATTTATCAAATTTCATAGAGTTTCCAGAGGCATGTTATTTAGAAAGTGGGTGTCACTCCTGGTTCCAAACCTGTCATAGTATGTTATTGTTGTTATACGCCATTGAGTTGCCTGCAATGTATAGTGACCCTATGTACAACAGCTCTGAACCCTTCTCTGTCCTGAGCCAGTCTCACTAATTCTAACACACCTGCCCCAGTTACTATATCAATTCATCTCATCTGAGGTCTTCCTCATCTGCGCTGTCCATCCACCCTTCCAATCATGATGCCCTTCTCTAAGGACTGATCTCTCCTGGCCACATGCCCAAAGTAAGTGAGGCAGAGCTTCAAAATCCTAGCCTCCAAGGAGAGACTTGGTTTCACCCTTTCCAAGACAGACTGATTTGTTTTCTTGGCAGTCCATGGTACATTCAAGACTCTTCTTTAGCACCACAATTCAAAAGCATCTATTCTTCTTCTGCTATCCTTAGACATTATCCAACTCTCTGAAGCATAACAACTAATTGCAAAGACCATGGCCTGGATCAGACACACCTTTGTATCTAGACTGACATTGTTGCTCTTCAGCACTCTGGAGAGGTCCATGACAGCAGATTTTTCTGGTGCAATTCATCTTTTGATTTCCTGACTGCTGGTGTTAAGAGTGTTCAATGTGGATCTGAGCAAGCTGTAATTATTAACAACCTCAATCTCTTACCTATCTAACATGGTGCTGCCAATTGGCCCAGTGGTGAGAAGCTTTGTCTTCTTAATATTGAGCTTCAATCCATATTGAAGACTATAGTCCTTGACCTTTTGCAGCAAGTGCTCCAGGTCTTCTTCAGTTTCAACAAGAAAAGTTGTGTCATCTGCATATTATAGGTTGTTATTGAGTCTTCCTCCAATCTTGATGCCACACTCCTCCTCATAAAGCCCTGTTTCCCGAATGATCTGCATACAGATTGAAAAGATGTGGAGACAGGATGCATCCCTGATGCACTCCTTTCCTGATTTTGAACCACGCAGTGTTTCCTTGTTCTGTTCTGAGGACTGCTTCTTGGTCCAAGTATAAGTTTTGTATAAGTATGTTCAAGTGTTCTGATATTCCCATTTTCCTCAAGGTTAACCACAACTTATTGTGATCCACACAGTCAAAAGCTTTTGTATAGTCAGTGAAACACAGATAGACATTCTTCTGGTACTCTCTGCTTTTTGCCAAGATCCATCTGGCTTTGGCAATAATGTCCCCAGTGCCAGGAGCTTTTCTAAACCCAGCCTATATTTCTGGCAGTTCTCTGTCAATGTACTGTTCAAGTCTTTTCTGAATAATCACCAGCAGGATTTTGCTAGTGTGTGATATTAGCAATATTGTTTGATAATTTCCACAGTCTGTTAGGGCACCCTTTTTTTTATTAATTTCTTTTTTTTCTATAATTATATTTTATTAATTTTCATAAACATTTACAGAGATTTTGGGCTTCCACTCATTCATTGTTGCACTATTCTCTCTACCCTCCTCCCAGTTTGTTCTTGTCCAAAAGGGCACCCTTTTTTTTTGGAATGAGAATAAATATGAATCTCTTCTAGTCAGTTGGCCAAGTAGTTTTCCTCCAGATTTCTTGGCACAACTTGGTGAGCACATGCAGGGCAGCATCTATTTGCTGAAAAACATCAATCGGTATTCCATCAATTCCTGGGGCTTTATTTTTTGCCAAGTCCTTCAGAGTGGCCTAAACTTCCTCCTTCGTCACCATTGCTTCTTCCTCATATGTTGTTTCTTGAAATTCTTCTGTGTCAGCCACTTCTTCTTGGTACAATCACTCTGTAGACTCCTTCCATCTGCTTTTAATGCTTCTTGAATCATTCAATATCCTGTCCATAGCGTCCTTAAGCATTGTAACTCATGGGAAAAGGAATAGGGGAATCAAAAGACAGGAAGACCCTCCACAAGATAAACTGACACAGTGATTAGAACACAACGGGTTCAAGTATACCAGAGATGACAAGGATGACACAGGATAAGGCAAAGTTCAGATCTGTTCTTAGGGTTTTCATGAGCTGTTGTACACTCAATGACACCTAACAATAACAACAAGTTATTGAATTAGTTATTTGATCAGTAATATTCTTTCTTTTCATTAATAGAGGTTTATTTATATTAATATTTTCATCAATAGGGAGCTCTTGTTGCCTAGCGAGTAAAGAGTTGTACTGCCAACCCAAAGGTATGTGGTTCGGGTTCACTGGATGCTCCATAGGAGAAAGATTGGCAGTCTCCTCCTTAGTAATTTATAGTCTCTGGAAGCCTGCTATAGGGTTAGCTATGAGGTGGTTCCAACTCAAAGGCAATGAACAATAGCAGAAACAGTAGTAGAGATATTGTTGTTGTTGATATGTGCTTTCAAGTGTCTTGCAACTCATAGCAACCCTATGGACAATAGCCCTAAACACTGCTCTATCCTGTGCCAACCTCATTGTCTTGGGCACATCTACTCCCATTATCCCAAACACTGAATCGATCCATCTCATCGAGGGTCCTCCTGTCCTGTACTGTCCCTCCACTCTCCCAGACATGATGTCTCTCCCCAAGGACTGGTCCCTCCTTGCAACATGCCCAAAGTATGTCAGACATCCTTGACTCCAAGGAGCAATCCGACTTCACCATCTCTAGGACAAACCTGTTTGTTCTCCTAGCAGTCCATAGTATATTCAACACTCTTCTCCAGCACCACAGCTCAAAGGCATCAACTCTTTTTCTATCGTCCCTAATCACTGTCCAGCTCTTCGATGCATATAGCACACAATTGTAAAGACTATAGCCCGGATCAGGCGACTTTAGTCTCCAGCCTGACGTTGTTGCTCTTCAGTACTCTGCAGAGGTCCCTAACAGCTGACTTTCCCAATGCAGCTTATCTCTTTATTTCCTGGCTGCTGGTACCAATGTATTTTCAACAGAAAAAAGAAAGTGAAGGAAAAAATGTTGAAGAATATTCTTAAGAGGAAAAAAAAACTGGAACTATAAGAAAGAAAATATTTCACAAAACACAAGTATGTATTTACACAATACTTACTGGAAGTATAAATCAGATTCCATGTGATAAGAGTGATTTTAACAAAAAGATGGTTTCTGAACTTAGAGATTAATGATGGTGTACAGTACTCTTATCTACTACACCTATATCACTTAGATTAGTACCTTCTTCTTTTAAAAGTTTTGGCAGAATTTGAGAAGGACATTAAATGTAAAATTATTAGAACTCTCTTCATCCATTCCTCACCTATCTGGTTCCTTGGACCAACAGTCTGACTTATCTTTCAATCTTGGATTCATTGTCCTCTCCAGGTAGGTTCCAAGGACAGGACCAGCTCTGCAGCACATCTTCAGAGGCTGTAAATCTATAAATTGGATGACAGGAGCTTGCCCATCTTTCTCCTATAGGGCAGCTGGTGGTTTTGAACTGCCTGCTTTTGTGTTAGTAGCACACCTTCCTATCTACTGTTCCACCAGAACCCTATACGTGGGTGTGCATTTACATATGTATGTAAATATACACATGTTGTTGTGTTGTTAAGTGCTATCAAGTCGTAGACTACATAGTGACCCTATGAACAAAAGTCCTCAACACTTACATATACATACATACATACATACATACATACATACATACATATGTTTCTGTTATTGTTATGTGCCTTTGAGTCAGAACCAACTCGTAGCTAACCCTTCAGCAGATTTTCAGAGGCTATAAATCATATAGAAGGGGATTGTGAAGGTGAATTTGAACCATCCAAGACACTAAAGAGCTGAACAGAAGATTCCAAAAGGCAGCACGGAATGACAAAGCAAAATACTACAATGAAATGTGCGAGGAGCTA
>NW_006399764.1:18726147-18778190 GCF_000299155.1 Elephantulus edwardii | reverse complement strand
ACATACTTTGGACATGTTGTAAGGAGAGACAGGTCTTTAGAGAGGGACATCATGCTGGGTAGAGTGGAGGGACAGCGCAGGAGGAGAAGACCCTCTATGAGGTGGATTGATTCAGTGACTGGGGTACTCGGGATGGGTTTGTCAGAGACAATGAGATTGGCACAGGATAGAACACGGTTTAGGGCTGTTGTACATAGGGTCACTATGAGTCGCAAACGACTCAATGGCACATAACAACAACAACACTTTTGGGTTGGCAGTGCAACTCTTTACCCACTAGATTACCAAAGTTCCCATATTTTTGTAACTATGGCATCGGAGAATAGTTCTCTTTTGAAGACCTCGATGTGGCTTGGAAAAGATCTACAATCCGACCTTCATAGTAAGACCCAGATAGGAAAAGAAGCTTTCCTGCCACCTTAGACTTCTCGTGAGAACCTCTTTGGTGTGTGACTGTTCCTAATCATATCTATCCTACACAATGCTGTTTCTCACGGCCTACAATTCCCACTGGGACAAATTTAGCTGCATGAATTCTGTCTTAGTTATCTAACCTTACTATCTCAGAGATACTACAAGTGTATGACTTTGGCAAATATTATTTTATTCTCTAATGATGCCTTTGAGCTTTGGTTCTGGAGAAGAGTATTGAATATATCATGGACTGCTAGGAGAACATACAGGTTCATCCTGGAAAGGGTGAAGCTCGGCTGCTCCTTGGAGGCAAGGATTCTGAAGCTCCGTCTTACATACTTTTGACGTGTTGCAAGGCAAGATCAGTCCTTGGAGAGGGACGTCGTGCTTGGGAGGGTGGAGGGACAGTGCAGGAAAGGAAGACCCTTGATAAGATGGATCGATTCAGTGACTGTGGTAATGGGGATGGGCATGTCAGAGACAATAAGATTGGCAAGGGATAGAGCAGGTTTTAGGCTGTTGTACATAGGGTCACTATGAGTCACAGGTGATGGCACATGACAACAACAAACATGGTGGACAGTGTTTGGTGGAGCTCCCCAATTAAAACAAGTTTGGAAGCAGGAGTGGCATTCACTTCCAAAATAGCTTGTCTCCAGAAACTCTATGAACTTGGAGAAACTATGAAAGTTATACATGTGTTCTGATCTTTCCTTCATAGGGTCATGACAAGTCATCTGTGACTTGACAGCACTTAACAACAATGTTTAGGAGGCTAGAAATCCAAGTTCTGGAAACCAGCTTGAGAAGTCCGTCTCTCACTGTTGGTGATGAAGGACAATTCTTTTTGCCTTTGGCACCTGTAGACTCGACATTCCCCAGAGACCTCTGAGTGTTCCATACTTCCCTGGCATCAAGGAGTTTCCTTGTGTAGGGCTCTGTGGCCAAAAAACCCCCCCCCACTCTACTCTTGTGATTATTTCTTGGTGATATTAAGGCCTCTGGCCCTGCTTGCACCCCAATCCACTCACTTTTCTCCTTTTTTCACTCTAATGAGTAAGATGAAAAGGTATTATAAATACCTTACATCTGATTAGGACTATGATGGTATTAGGGAGTGTGGCCTTCCGCTCTTAAGCCTTCTACAACTATTTGGTTTATTGGGTTGTGGGTGAATTGTTATGTCGCTTCCACTTTAGATCTTTACATACATGTGTTTTCGGTGGGTGGAACGCAAGTCAGTTCATGACAGTTTCTCATTGACTTTTCATCAAAATTGCCACAATCCCACCTTTCTCCATCAACACTGGCTCATGGGGCTTTTGACACTGGTTACTTTTATGACTCCATCAACTTCTGGTCAACTTGATGTCCTATGAGTGGGCATGCTCAGTGGGATAATAAAAAAAACAAAAACAAAACAAAAAAAAAACGCAACAAAAAACACCCAAAAAAACACCCAAACAACAAAACCAGAAAGCTTTTATATCAATGGCTCTCTCAATTCTTGATCAGAGTCTCAACTGTCAAGTGTTATTGGGGAGCAAAATACATGATATAGGAGTAGACTATTACTTTGATCCCTCTATCAACTACTGAGATAAGAGATTTTCCCCCCCTGTCCTCCAGTACCTTCTTTTGGATATGATCAGAAAGGACCCAGCAACTTTCAGCCCCTGGTAACCCATGAAGAAATGATTGTGTTAGTTTAGACTCTGGCCATCTCTTAATCCCTAAAAAACATATGGGAATTTGTGGACACCGAACAGAGATGTCCACAGGTTGATGCTTTGTAGTCTAGTCTGGAGTTTATGGCACGTCTGTCCAAAGGGGTCTGACAAAGGGTATGTGAAATGCTCTTGCAAACCATAAAAAAGGAAATCGTAGCTATTTTGTTTCTTCACTTACGTGTTCATCGTAAACATTTCCCACATTGCTACATGGTTTGGGGGATTTGTTTATTGAATGACTGTTGTAATTATGAGTTGATTGCAGCATAATGATTCCCTTAGGAGGATGTGCTATAATTTGTTAGGCATTCATTGATTGCTGGACATTTAGGTTTTTTCCAATGTTTCATGATTACAAATAATGCTGCAAAAATATGCCTATTGCACCGTTTCTTATTTTAAATCCGTTCCTTAGTGAGAATTCCCAGGAGTGAGATTATGGAGTCAAAGTGTAAACAGTTTTACTATATTCCCCCCCCCCCAAAAAAAAGTCTAAGAGAGAAGAACACTTTCTATATTCTTGACAAGTAAACTACAAATCTGGAGAATGAAAATTGGCTGGGTCTGAATTTTTGCTCCCACTTGATTTAATTTAAAATGAAGGTAAACTTGCTTCTTCTATAACCAAAGCCGTGAATTCGTGCCAACGCCATAGGCCCTAACAGCAGCCTGACCAGACTCTAAATACAGGCACGTGACACAGCAGAACAGAAATTATCTTGCCCTTGGGTTCAGGACAACCTTCAACTGCATTATCATTTTCCCAGTAAATAGCTCTTGCCTTCCCTAACTACAGCTGTGTGAAACCAACAGTATCCACTTGGCCCTGAATCACATACCAAAGTGTTACTCAACTATTTATCAGAAATAAAGTCGAAATCACTTCTCCTGGCTAACAAAGTAGAAGGTACTTTTTATTCATAGAAGGATACAAATCACACTTCCCAGAGCAAACTTTGGCCTCAGATGTCAATTCTCTGATAGGGCGGAATATTCTGTTGAGTTCAAATTATGAAAGTAAACTCACCAAGCTCCTTCTTCCTTCCTTCTCTCTTTTCCTGATTCCTGGCATTCAAAATGTATTTCTGGAGCTTCCCCTTAAGGCAAATTCCACACTTACCTGACCTCCTCCCTAAGGGAAACATATTTCACAATAGCTACACTGCAGTAATATTTGTTTCACTTCAACAAAAATTTATTGACTGTGTACACAGGAAGGCATATGGAAAGAATATGGGCTTGGGAATCATCCTGGCCTTTCTATCCATGAGAAAATGATGTGATTTTCCTAAATTTCAATGTCCTCATCAACCAAAGGAAAACAATAAAACTGCCTTTAGAAAGTAGTTGTGAGGCCAGAATAATATGAAAGATGCAAAGTGCTTGATAGACAATAAGTACTCAATAAATGCATGTTATTTTCCTTGGGGCCTCAGTGGAATAAAAAGAAAAAAAAAATAAACCCCCAAAAACACACCAAAAAAACCCCCCTTAGTTCCTGTCCTGCAAGTCAGGATGGAAGATAAGACTAGGCAAGTATAAACACAGCTGTGATATCAAATAGTCTGGAACAGATACCATGGGGGGTGGGGGGAAAGCTTAGATGGAAAGAATAGGGAGAGAGAAATGTCTAAGAGATGGTTTCGACAGAGAGGCCACCTAGAGGGGGAACACAAAGCCCT
Organism: Elephantulus edwardii; assembly: GCF_000299155.1. NCBI lineage: Eukaryota > Metazoa > Chordata > Mammalia > Macroscelidea > Macroscelididae > Elephantulus > Elephantulus edwardii. The sequence goes on along the minus strand of NW_006399764.1, from coordinate 18,774,364 downwards.
AGAAAGTGCATGGATCTGGATGCAGGTCCTGGCTGACATCGAGGGATCTTAACTTCTCGACAACGCAGTTTCTTCCTCTGAAAATGATGGTAATTATCAATCCCATCTCAGAAAACTTGAAAACCAAACGATGCACATGGCACCTCTTTGTAACTGGAACTTACTTGTGTTTCTTGTTCACATTAATACCAAAAGTTCCAGAGATACTTATCTCAGAACCATTTATGAGATTAGTGTTGTTTGGAGCCAACCATGTGACTCCAATTCACAGCAACCTTATGTCCAGTAGAACAGAGCTCTGCGTGACCCTGTGCCACCCTCACACCTTCTGCTGTGCTTCAGGCCATTATGGCAGATGCCGTGTCAGCCCCCCTCATTGAGAGTCAGAGTCTTGTCCCCTTTTGACGACCTTCTGCTTTTCCAATCACGATACTCTTCTCTAGAGTTTGACCCCTTCCTGTTCTCACCATTTTTGCTTCTGAGAAGCCCTCTGACTTCCCTTCTTCCATGACAGGTTTATTTGTTCTTTTGGCATCCTTGATGTATGGATTCAATGTAAAATGACTTACAGAATAGGCTGAATGTTGGCCTCATTTTAGAGCTGGGAGTAGTTTAATAAATGGGCAAGAAAATGCACCATTCAGCCTATGAAAGGTTTAAATGGAAATATTACTGCAGTATGCTAGAAACCACACTGGGGAAAACTTGGGCTGGAAGTCTGTGCATTTGTATTTTATGTCATAAGGAGCTCTTAAGTTTTGTGGTTTTGAGTTTTTGTTTTTTTTTTTTTTCTGAATACAAAACTGTTCTCAGGATTTTAGAAATAATAAAACTCATAATCATTGCCATTGAGTCACAATCAACCACAATTCATAGTTGACTCTCTGACTGGTTCTTGAGAGGGTGTAGATCATGGGAGAAGGCTGCCCTGCTCATCTGTATCCTGCAGAGCAGAAACAAAATTACCCTAATGCAATATATTGCATCCTAGATACTCCCAATGCAATCACAAAGATCCTCTGAAAAGAAACGTGGTGGTGGTTGCTAACAAGAACCGACTCCTCGCTGATCCTCCAGGGAGTTTTGGAGTCTGTAAATTGCACGTGAGGAAATTGCCCATCTCCTTCCTGCAGAGCAGCTGGATTCAAACCTTTGGTTTGGCTCTGCAACTCCTTGCCACTAAGCCAGTAGGGCTACCTAAGAGGAAGGCAGAAAAGGTAATTAAAATCAGAGTAAGAAGAAGGGTGACATGGAGCTTGATGTGGATTTATGATCTTGGAAGGCGGAGGAAGAAGACACGAGCTAAGGGACACAGGCAACTGCTGGAGGCTGGAATCGTCCTGGATATGGAGTCCCTTGCAGAGCCTCTAGAAGAAACTGGCTATCTTGACTCTAATAGTCCTACTTCCTAGAACTGGGTGATAACAAACACATGGGGCTTTAAGTCACTTGAGGGTTGTTACAGCAGCAATGGGAAATAAATACATGTTTCCATTGGAGAGTTGGACAATGACTAGGGAGAATAGAAGGAGAACTGATACCTTTGAGCTGTGGTGCTAGAGAAGAGTGTTGAGGGTACAAGGGACTGCTGAGAAAAAAAAAAACCAGATTCATCCTGCAGAGGGTTAAACCGGGTAGCTCCCTGGAGGGAAGGATTCTGAGGCTTCGTCTGACATACTTTGGACATCTTGTAAGGAGGGACAGATCCTTGGAGAGGGTCATCATGCTTGGGAGGGTGAAGGGACAGCGCAGGAGGGGAAGACCCTCTATGAGGTGGATTGATTCAGTGACGGGTAAACCGGGTAGGTGTGTCAGAGGCAGTGCGATTGGCACAGGATAGAGCAGGGTTTAAGGCTGTTGTACATAGGGTTGCTATGAGTCTCAAGTGACTAGATGGCGTATAACAACAACATCTCTGCTGTTTTCATTTTCAACCTTTGTTCCCAGACTACTCCTTGCCAGAAAGAAATGAAAATCCCCCTTATTTTCTCCTGGAATTTACTTGGGAAAGCCAAAGTCTAGCTTCTCCTCAAATATATTGATAGCTGTTTTGCTTTGTTTGTTTGTTTTGTTTTTTAAATCAATATTTAATCTGCCAAAAAAAAATTCATGGTGTATTTGTAAGCGGTGCAATTCTGCCTCAACAGCTTGCCACTAGTTGGAGTCACAAAGTAACAAACAGTATTGTGATTGGTGTGAACACTGCAATGGAGTCCTAGTGTGGGATGGGAAGGAGTCCATAGACAAAATAATAAATTCTGAACATTAGTATCTCCAAATTTTCCCCACCCTGCATGTTTATAAGGCACACAGTCATAAGGTACATGCATTCAGTGTTCAATCTGGCTCTGGCACAGCCTGGATTGGGGAGAAACAGTCATTAACCTTTAAGCACAGTTAGAGCTACAAGAAACTGGATGTGGGGAAACACACACACACACGGCTAAGGTGCTTTAAAAACGTTCCTAGATTCCTTTGTATTCCTCTCGCCCATGACTTCAGCCAGAAAACATTAAAATGAGCTCCTTATCCTGTGCGTGGCTTGCAGGTGAGGGTTGTCTGAGCTTTAATTTGCTGTTTGATTCGCCCCAGGATTTTCAGGTGTTGCACGAGGGAGTGAAGTACAGAGCGTACCTCCGTTCTTGGTTGCCAGCCATTGGATGGTGGCCATTGCATTATTCAACCATTCAAGCATGCCGGTTCTCAACCACAAAATTTAATTTTCCCTACCGCAGGGACTAATCAACCCCCGTAGACTTAAAGACCTACGGAGACTGTTTTTATCCCCCGAAAAAGTCAGACTGAAATGGAGCTAATTTTAGTTTTGTCTATCCTCAGGGTTACAAACATTGATAGAAATTTAGCTTGATGAGAAACAGATAAGGGGTGGAATTTATATGAATACAATCTGTGACATAAATTAAAGAAAGATGAAAGCTGCAAGGTTCTGGTAACACCTCAGTGTGTAACATTTGAGGGTTTCATGAGGTGTCCCATCATACTTGTTACTTAATATCGTTTTTACATTCTTTGTCTACCAGGGAGCGTCTCCCTCCTCCCCTCAGCTCATCCCATGGGAATTTCCCTCTTCTCTGACTGTTTATTCTCCACTCTCACTTAATCCCACTTCTAACTGTATCCTCCAGAAGCAGGAAAGACAAAAATTCACATGTGCAGAATCTTTGTGATACAAATCCTGCCTTCTTTTAGGATAGAAAACAAACCCCAAAACTGGACTAAATTTTGACATGTAAGGAGAGCGATATATATATTCATAAATATAAATATACGCTTCCTAAAGTTTTCAATAACAGATTTTTCAGGAGTAAAACACTTGGCCTTTTGTTGTAAGATACATTCGTTGACTTGAACCATCAACCTTATGGCTAGTAGTTAACAGATTAACTGTTTGTACTTACCTGGTAGTTTGAAATAATAATCCCTGGTATTGTTTGGCTGAGGCCACTGGTTTTCGAATGCTTATTACTGGCACTTGAAACTCTTGCTACAGAAGATCAAAGACTACAGTTTTCAATATAGATTACATTTCAACATCCAAAAAAAAAAAACCCCAAAAAATCTTCCTCCCCACTGGTTTAACAGATAATACCATGACAGATGGAGAGAAGACTGGAGTTGTCAATAATTTTAGTGTGCTTGGATCTACAATCAACACACTTGATAGGAGCAATCAAGAAATCCAAACATGTGCTGCATTGGGAAAAACTGCAGTCAAGGATCTCTTCAAAGTTCTAAAGAGCAAAGAAGTCATTTTAAAGACTAAGGTGAACCTGGCCCAAACCATGGTCTTTTCAATTTCTTTCTGTGGATAATAAATAAGTGTGATAGAAGAAGAATCAACGACTTTGAATTGTGATATTGGAGAAGAGTATTGAATGTACCATGGCTGGCTTAAAAAACAAGTCGGAGAAGTTTCAGCAAAGGTGCTCCTGAGAGGCAAGGATGGTGCAGCTTCACCTCACATACTTTGGGCATGTTGTGAGGAGAGACCTTTTTTGGAAAAGGTGAAAGGTACAGAAAAGGTAGAGGGTCAGAGGAAGAGAGGAAGACTCTCAACAAGATGGGCTGATACAGTGATGAACTCATTGGCCTAGAACCTATCGGAGATGGTGAGGATGGCACAGAACAGGGCACAGTTCAGATCTGTTATTTGTAGGGTGGCTATGTGCTGTAGTCAACTTGATGACACTTAACAACGACAACAGCAACATTAGTGGCACTGGTTCAATAATTGGTCATGCCTCTAACTGATTGTCAGGGTATCTTATTATGTGAGCAAGATTTTTTTTATGATAAAAAGGAATAAGCAAATATCATTAAGCCTTCTGCCTCTTATCTTTCCCATTATTTGGAATGGTAAGTAAGGCTGGGAAAGGAAACAAACAAAACAAACCAAATTTGGCCACCTAAAGACTGCTACAGAAGCCCGGCATGCCACGCGGCCTGGATGGCTCCTAGGCTGATGCAATCAACGTGCAGTAATAAATGGAACGAGCTGACTCTTGAGGTGGAAAAGCTTCTGATTATGTGCATTACACGATCAGAAGCAGCAAATCCACGTGGCGCGGAGCCAAGCGACAATTGCAGGAAGGGGTACGGTAACCCTTCCAAATACTTGAGGATGAGCTCATTGAGACATCAAAGAAAGAAGTCTCAGCTCTAGCAAAGGATTGATTTGATTGCTTTAGGACACAAATTATTTGGCATAACACCAGAGTTTGAGGGTAAATTCCAAGTACGTATACAGGTGACCCAAGACTTACAGCTGCTTAACTTGTAGCTTTTGTTCAGGAAACAATTAAGAAATAAGACCTCCTGGGAAGTATACAGTGGAGTCACTTGGGGATACAAGATGGTATCAGAAGGGCGCCGCCAAAATAACTGTCTGTAAGGTCTTTGTCTTTCAGCAAAACATTTATTATTTTTCAAATTAAAATATTCTTATAGTTAGCTACAACAGGAAAATATTTCTCATCAGTTCAGCTAACATGTATAAATACAAGGCTAAGTTTGCAATTTGCTATAATTCTCTCCCAATTTGGATCAGTTAGTGCACTCTGAGGAGCCTTGGTGGAATTGTTGCAGTGGTGTTAGGTGCCATCGAGTTGAGTATGACTTGTAGTGTCCCTGTGAACGAAAGAGCTGAGCTCTGTTCCATCCTGTGCCATCCTCACACTTCCTGACACACAAGAGCCCACTGCAGCAGTCACCGTGTCAATCCACCTGGTTGAGAGTCTTCCTCTCCTTTGATGACCCTCCACCCTTCCCAGCATCATGTCCTATTCCAAAGAATAGCCCCTCCTAGTAACATGCTCAAAGTATGTGAGGTGGCATATTGTTGTTGTTATGTGCCATCAAGTCACCTGCAAGTCATGGTGACCCTCTGTACAACAGCCCTAACCTCTATCCCTTGCCAATCTCATTGCCTCCAACGCACCTATCCCCATTACACCAGTGACTGAATCAATCCATCTTGTCGATGGTCTTCCTCTTCAGCTGTTAACTGAAAGGTTGGTGGTTTGAAACCCCCCCCCCCAGCCTCTCTGAGTAAGAACTGAAGCAGCTGGCTTTGTCCTATGGTAATTTACAACTTTGACAGTCCTATGGGTAGTTCTGTTTTGTCTTATGGGGTTCAGATTGGTCTATGAGTCAAAATCAACTCACTGGTGGCATGTTTTCATTTACGTGCTCTGGTCAAAAGCTGTGTTTATTGTCCAATTACAATGAGGCTTCAAACGACACGGTTTCATCTACACTGGCATAATCGTTGGGGACTTGTACTGTTCACCCCAAAGCTGCGTCTCTCTTTGAAACCACAAGCAGCTCTGAGAAAGAAAAATGGACAATCTTCTGTGCAATTTACAGCTTCCAACACCCAACGCAGGACAGCTAGGACTTTGTTCCTACTCTATAGCAAGGAGTTTTCACAGTCACTGATTTTTCTACTGCTTTAGCTATAGCATTGTGAAAATCAGTATTTGTGAACCTACGTCAAGCACAGGCCCCAACATCAAGGTTCAGAGGGCAAGATCATTGTAGAGGAACTGAAGCAAGAAGTTATCAGCAACAAAGCTGGACCACCCCAGTGCAGTTCTCTGGCCTGGCCTGCGGATGGCCAGACTCTGTTTGCTGGCTACACATACAACCTGCTGTGAATGTGGCAAGTGACCACTGGCACTCGGTAGAAATTTATGGCACAATTTTGGAAACAAAAAAATTGGACTTTAAAAAATAAATGAATTATTTGAGGTTGAAAGAATGAAGGACAAAAAAGTTTAAGAAAATAGAAAAGTTTTTCTCTCAGTTAATGATAAAGTAATGGATAGTGCTCTAACACAACAGAAAAAATTTTAAAATAATTTTGTTATTATTTATTTCATGCAAAAACATGTTAAATTTAAGCAAATTTACAATAGTGTTATCATTAAAAAATCTATGAACAAAGTTGATACAAGTATCCCTAAGGTTTCTGCATGGTCTCGGACAGGAAGGGGAGGTCCACGGAAGGGAGGTCCATGGAGGACACACGCACGGTCCATGGAGGGGAGGATGCATGGCTTTTTGATACATTTGTGTTTATATTGCAAACTTGCCCAAAGCAAACAAACTGGTGTTACTTAATGAAAGTATTTAATAACATATTTTTTCCTTCACTAAAGAGGAAAGTTAATTCTGGCCAAAGACTGAGAGCCCTCAAAGTCAGGGAGCACCTCAGATTTCTCGGATTTGATTAAAATGACTCAAATTGACCTGAAAAGGAAGTGAGGTTTAATGGTAAGACTCAAAATGGTTAAATGCAATAGGCTTTATCTTGTTCATCATCAAATAATCAGGCAAAACTCTTTTATACTCAGGAATCAGTGATGATACAGTAAAGTGTTTGACTTCTAACTGAAAGTGCAGTGGGTTGAGCCTGCCACCCACTTCTTGGGAGGAAGACGTGGCAGTTTGCTTCCATGGAGTTACGGCACTGGAAGTCCTGATGGCCAGTTCTAGTCTAACGTGTGGTCTCTGTGAGTCAGACTCAACTTGGCGGCAGGGACGGTTTTGGGGTTGATCTGTAGAGGTACATCAAGCCCTTCCTTCCAATCTCTAATCATTCCCATTTTACTGGGTGATAGTGTGCTCAGTCCCAGGACGTTCTTACTGATAAACATAAATAAATCATAGGCCATAATTGTACTTTTTTTTTTAGTTGGAACCAACTGATTATTGACCCTTCTTTTCAGAGGCTGTAAATCACATGGGAGGAGATTATTCATCTTCTTCCCACAGAGCAGTTGATAGTTTTGAACCATGTGCCTTTGGGTTACCAGGGTTAACAGAGTTCCTAAATTATATTAAAATGATACTCCCTCCAGCCCCAATATATGCTCAAATCCTACCTGCTAAAATGCTGTATGTAAATCTATTTGGAAGTGAAATTTATTTTTTAATGTTTATTAGGACATACATAACCCAGAAGGGAGATCTGGCGGTCTAGTTGTAAGAAGCTTTGCTGCAAGTCTGAAGGCATGCAGGTCGAATCCACCAGCTAGATTCACCTTCTCCATGGGAGAAGGATGGACAATCACCTGCAGCGTGGTTAACTGCCTCTCAAAACCTGCCAGAAGATCAGCTATGAGTCGATCCCAACTCAAATGGTACACAACAGCAACAACAGCATGACCTATGGGCAGATTAGACACATGAACGTCAAAACTTATGGGAGGATTTCTGTGCGCTGAAGAACTTAGGGAACTACGAGGGAATGACTCATAGTATTTTCAAGAAAGGGACCACCACAGCAGAAACTCTGATCTGGATATTCTGTCTCTAGAATGGTGAGGAGAGACCTCTGGTGACTGTGGATAAGAACTTGTGCTGCCAACCCAAAGGCAGCCACTTTGAATTCATCAGCTGCTCCACGGGAGTGGGGGATGGACAATCTCCATGTGATTTACAGTCCCTGAAGCATGCTGGAGGGTCAGCTGAGCCAGTCGCGACTCCACAGCACACAACAGAATTGTAAAATAGGTTTCTGTTCTTAAAGCCACCACTAGAGGTACTTTTGTTACAACAGCACTAAGAAACTAAGCTCCTTCCTTCTGCTAATTATGGTCTAGTGAGAGACAAGGACGTGATTTTTGTCCAGTGGGTTATAAAGAGAAGTAGGAAAAAAAATCCTTTATTTCTGTTGCCAACTGCCCACCTTTAGGGTTTATGATGTGGTCCTAGAAAGTGCTGATCATTGGTAAGATGGCAGCCATCTTGAGAACACAAAGGGGAACCTCTTTCTGTCAACCAGGACCTGCAGAACAGAAGATAGGAAAGCGAACAGTCAATAAGAAAGCTATTATGCACATCTATGTTTATTGTGGCTCTGTTCACAATAGCAAGCAGTTGGAAACAACCAAAGTGCCCATCAACAAACGAATGGATAGAGAAGCTGTGGTATATTCACACTATGGAATACTGTGCTGCATTGAAAAACAAGGAACTCATGCAATATTATTAAAAATGGGTGACCCTGGAGGACATTATGCTGAATGAAGTATCTCAGTCACAAAAGGACAAATACTGCATGGTGCCACTGTTGTAAAACAGGACTGACATCGGGGTTGAGGGGAGACTGAGAAAGATGTGTTCCATAATGAATACTGCATTGAAACAGATGAGGGAGAAAACTGTTTAAAAAGGCTATGTGATTAGGTATTTTTGTCAGAACAGGAGTCCAGAGCGAAGGCTGCATAGTGGAGTGGAACTGAGGGGAGGGCTTGTAAAACAATCAAAGACTTTTTCTTTTACTTTTCCAAAAGGGTAGAGTACTAGTGGGGGAGGGTTGAGAAGGGAGAAAAGTGCAACAATTAATGAATGAAAATCCAAAGTTTCTGTAAATTTTCATTGAAATGAATAATAATTTTTTTAAAAAAGTGGATACATTGAGGAAATTTAAAAAATTTAAAAAAAAAGGAAGCTATGGAGTTTAACCATAGCCTGGTGTCACTTCCTCTGACCTTGTTCTGGAGATAAGATATGATGTGAGTTGTAAGTGAGGTTTGTTTGTGTAAGTGAGCTAAGATGGCAAAGCCCATGAAGACCTGCTGCATTGCTAACCGAAGAGCTGCCCCTCTGGTGGTTCAAATCCCCTAGCCGTTCCATAGTGAACTCTGGTGGCCTCGTGGTAAGAAGCTGTGCTTCACAAAAGGTAAAGGATTCATTACCTCCTGGGTGATTTACAGCCTCGGAAACCCGATGGAGGCTCAGCAAGGATCAGCTCCAGTTCACAGCAATGAGTTTGAGTTTTGTTTTGAGTAACTGGTTGCACACCACAGAAATTCATGATAAATTCTTCATGATAAATTCAGTAGAAACATCTTTCAGGAGATGACATCAGCTTTATCATCAAATTCATAGTCTCAAAGGATGTTAGAAAACATCTGAGATCCTTGAGCCAAAAAGTATGCTGATTAGACAAAGGTGGTTTTCTTGAGGAAACTGGAAAGAATTTGAACCCTAGCAATCACTCCCCTGTTCAAAGTTTCTCAACTCTCAGGCAATAGGATAGTTGAGTTCATGAACTTTTAAGATAAAAGTATTATATTTCACCCTGATATTTGGAAAAACTAAAGAAATTGAGAAGTCAGAACTCGTGCAATAATAGTGTATGATGGACTGGCTAACATTCCATTCAGCTTTCAAAAAGGTCTCCTGTCATATTTGCTATTTTTGGAAATCCTTTTGGGAGATTCCATTACCTGTGTTCCAAGAAGTTGAGACATCTTAAAAAATGAGGCTTATTAAAATGAGACGTGGTCCCAACAACATGTCAAAAAGAGAAACATGTTTGCAAGAATAGTGTGACTTTTCCTTCTGTAAAGTTAATTTATTTTGACTTTAATACAAAAATCCTTTCTTGGGTAACTCCTGAGTAGAGGGCAAGAAGAGGGAAAGGTGGATAAGAGAAATATTAGAAGTGCATTCAAATGACAGAATGGTCCCTGTAAATTCACCAGGACTGGCAATAGGGATTGTACTATACACAACAAAATCATATTATGAGGAGATAGTACAGATCTCCTGACTAAGAAGAAACCCATTTTGAAGAGTTCTTTTGAACGGTTGCTACATTAGCTTTAAATGGAAGTAGAAGGAAGCTCCTACCAAAGAAAACTATTAGAACTGTTCTTAATTGCCTGGAAATAATTTGTCATGTAAAATTGGGCCATCCACGATGTAGATTTATATAAATGTTTCCGCAACACCAGTGCTGTAATGTTGTGTAATTTTTTTTTTTTGTACATCACATTCCTGCAGAAGGTCAAAGACTGCAGCCTTCAATATGGATTGAAGCTCATCATCAAGAAAGCAAAGATTCTCACCAGTGGGCCAATTGGCAGCATCAGTATGGATGGTGAAGAGATTGAGATTGTTAACAGTTTTAGTTTACTTGGTTTCACAGTCAACACTCTTGGTAACAACAGTCAGGAAGTCAAGAGACGGATTGCACTGGGAAAGTCAGCTGTGAGGGACCTCTCAAGAGTACTGAAGAGCAACGATGTCAGGCTGGAGACTAAGGTCTAGCTGAACCAGGCTATGGTCTTTGCAATTACGTGCTATGCATTGGAGAGTTGAACAGTGAATAGGGATGATAGAAAGAGAATTGATGCCTTTGAGCTGTGGTGTTGGTGAAGAGTGTTGAACATACTATGGACTGCTAGGAGAACAAACAGGTTTTTCCTGGAGAGGGTGAAGCCAGGCTGCTCGTTGGAGTCAGGATTCTGAAGCTTCATCTGACATACTTTGGGCATGTTGCAAGGAGGGACTGGTCCTTGGAGAGGGACATCATGTTTGGGAGAGGGGAGGGACGGCACAGGAGAGGATGATGAGATGGATTGATTCTGTGAGTGGAGTGGTGGGAATGAGTGTGTTTGAGACGGCGAGGTTGGCACAGGATAGAATGGAGTTTAGGGCTCTCATACATAGGGTCACTATGAGTCGCAAGCGACTCGATGACACGTAACAACATCATATCCCAATAGCACATTCAATTCAAGGAAGCTGGCTTTGACTTTGCCTCTCTTCCCTTACCTTCTCCATAACCCCTGCTTGCCTTTCCCTGCTCCTCCCCCCTCCCCAGGCTGGGAGGGACAGAAGGGAGGAAGAGCAAACATAAAGTAACTGCACGAATCATACTGCTACTCAATGTATTTTATTATTTCAGGAATTCATTCAAAGCTGGCTGCAATTACATTTAAAACAGGAGAATAATGGGCTATTGACATGTATATGGTTTTAGAAATATAAGGCCTCATTTTCTCAGCTGGAATTTCCTCTACAATGTGCATTTGCATTACATTAGAGATGCTCTTTTGGAAAAAGAGGATCACATGCCTCCAGACACTTTGACATTATCTGGGTCAGAGGCAACATTTAAAAGCAATAGCCCTGCACGTACCAAAGCTCTCTTACAGGCAGGCCTTGTAGTGCATTAGGAACGAGGAAGGCGAGCTCAGAGGATCCTTGCCTTGGCCATGTTTTATGACATACCTGCCTAACCCAGACATTAATCTACTGAAGATGGATTGGCCTGGTCATGGTCCTCTGCGAACCTTCAACAGCGTGTACATTACCTAAATTGAAATCTGCACTTTTTCATGCCACGTGTGGTTTGATGTGACGGTCCGAGGAATGCAGGGTGCATTTGAATTGGGTTTTATGTGGAGAGAATCTCCACTCCTATTTACCTTTCAGCAAGGCAGCTGCAGGCTTACCTCCTTGCTTGACAATGGAGTTATTATTCTCCGCTACTTAACCCACGAGGAACTAGGAACTACGTTGGCCGGCTCCACATTGCACGGCCCTGGACAGGTATGTAAACAACTTTGTGCCTTTCCTGTTCCCAGAAGCGCCAAAGACATAATGAGAAAGGAATGCAGATGTTTCACCTGTTGTACTCGTCTAATAAAGCCCTGGACAAGGACTCCTTTGTCATCTTCCCGGAGATCAGTGACTACAGGATCACTTTGTGTGAACAGAAATATCTGTAATTGGTATGACACTGCAAATAAAAACACAGCATCAAAGCTGCATCGAATGCCTATAATTTTCTAATCCCCCACGTCTTAGTTTCCTGGACATTACACTCTTTATTTGTTTTGCACTTAATCTTTCTTCTGAATGAGCAGGGACACAATACTTGTGCTGGCCTCACCATTAGTGTGTGTGCCATCAAGTCAGAACTGACCCATAGCTGGCTCTCCAGTGGGTTTCCAGAAGCAGCAAATCACAAATCCATCTTTTTTTCCATGAAGCAGCTGGTGGATTTGAACCATGTGCTTTCGGGATTGCAGTGCAGCTTTTTACCACTAGGCCACCAGAACTCCCTAGCCCTTCTATAGTTGGTGGTATATGGAAAAAAGGACAAAAAAGCCAAGGCGCAATGAATCCTTGTAAAATAGCCATCCTGAGTTTTTTCTGTGTTGCTCTACTCCTTAAAACTGAGATTAAGTGGACTCCACTGGCGTCAAGTGCATGATTTTATGGTTGGACAACTTGGATTCTAATCTTATTCCTCCACTTGGTAGAGGCATAACCTTTGAGCTTAATTTTCTCATCTGCAAAATGGAGATATGGTGAGGATTAAATGGGATTCTGTAATTACTCATTCATTCAACCAGTACTTAAGAATCACTTCTAAATATCAAGTACTGTGTCCCAAGCACCCAGGATACAGCACCACAGTCAGTTCCCTCAGAGGCCAGTGTGATTAATTCAGGAAAGCCTTTAGCAGACAGTGCTTGGCACGTAATAAACACACCATAATTTTGCTATTATCTTTATAATTACTATAATAAAAGTATGCAGAGTCACATTTCCAGACTTCTTATGGAAGACGTTCCCTGCTGTCATCTCAAAGAGCAAGCGAGGGATTATTTTAAGCAACAGTATGACATGCCCCAGAGAAAGATCTTTTAGGCCTTTGCCTACTCACTTTCTAAACCCAGAGACTCTATAAAACCATCAGGTCTCTGTTCTGGCAATGAAAGGCGATAGTGTACTGTGAGTGGTTTTGCTTCCAGATGGTTGAGACACCCACATGGGCCAGGAACTCTTGTATTGGGCAAGTCTGGAATGATAGCTTTTGACTCTTCCCCAGGACCAAAATAGTTTTGGTTACCATAATGTTCATAGAATGAATGACTTCAAAGGAATGATCTTGCTCCTGGGTAGAAATACTACCAATGTTTTGATCCATGATGAACCCATTTACCATGAGAGGCCAAAAGTGCCAAGGCAGGTATTCAAACAACTGGGTTTTAGTACCCTAAGCCTCTTGCCATAGAACTGAGTTCATGTGGTGACTGAAGTCACTTAAAGTGTGAATGATACTGTCTGACAGAGTTCCATAGAACTGAGTTGCAAATGACTGTGGCATAAACAAAGAGTCTCTGGCAAACAGATGCCAAAGACTAAGGGGAAATTGGTGGATAAGACTGGGCAGGGAAGCAGTACACCTGCTGGAGTTCTGCCTGGCATGAGCCAATTCCATTTGTTCCCACTTTCTTAGGCAATAAATTCACTTGGTGAGTAATGGTACACACCTACCAATTTAGAAAATTAGAGAGATAGTTTCCGTTTTAGAGAATTAGCTCCAAATTCCTATGTGGAAAGCTGGAGGCTCTGTATATAATCCAAATTCTCTTGCTCAGAATTTGTCCCACTTCTATCGGTAACCATCTGAGCAGGTATCCTACGGTATTAACCTTTGATGATTGTCTAAGGGAAGGTTCCATGGATAGTGTGATGAAATACTGCACACTGTCACCAGAAAGTCACCTGAAGAGATGGTTGATCTATTTGGCTGGATGTTATTGATTTCCAAGACTTTGACGATAATAATAGTCAAGCAAGATTAGGATTTGATAAACCTAATAGGGGACAGGGCAGCAGAGGAAGACCCCGGATGAGATGGATTGACACAATAACTAGGGCAATGAAGGTAGGTGTGTCAGAGACAGTGAGATTGGCTCAGGACAGAGTAGAGTTCAAAGCTATTGTGCAGAAGGTAGCTATTACTTGTAGTCAACTTGATGGCACATGACAACAACAATAACTAAATTATTCTAAAAACACTGGTAAAAGCAAGCCCAAGCTTATCATGTATTTTAAATTTATATGCAGTTTTTTGTTGACTTTTCCTCCAAGGCTTTCAACAGCTTCATGTGGTTATCACTCAGTAGATTTGGCTGGAAATGCAAATTCTCCATTGGAGAATAGGAGGGGGCTCAAACAGAATCAAATGATTCAAAGACCTGCATTTACTCTTAAATGTGGAGGTCTTCTTCTGTTTTCTGTCGACAGTGCTGTGTTTCTGGGAATTTCCTGGGAATAAATATATAGAAATATATCCAATGTATGTGAATTGTCTCTTGTGGACCTGGAGCCACCAAATAGAGGTAGAAACACCAGATATTTTGCTTCCCCCCCCCTTTAAATTTTTATTAAAACTCCTTTGTTAAGACAAAATTTATATATGCAAGGAATGCAATGATTTCAAGCTTAGAAATTAGTTATACAATTAAAGCACCCATTTAAGAACAGTATATCTAAAAAACTACATAGCAACAAAACTAGTAAATGCTGACAGATTATAGACACAAGCAATAGATGCTAGGCTTTAAACCAGTGTGGGTTAGAAGCAACAGAGCTGAACCCTGCCCTGTCCTGTCCTGTTCTTATCGTCCTTATCACCCCTGACACTTTTGAGCCCATTGCTGCAGACACTGTGTCAATCCGTCTCCAGAGGCTCTTTGTCTCCTTGACTGACTCTCCACCATTCTAAGCATGATGTCCCTTTCCAAGGAATAGCCTCTTACAACATGTCCAAAGTATGTGAGATGAAACTTTATCATCTTTGCCTCCAAGAAGCTCTCTGGCTTCTCTAAGACATATCTGTTTGTTCTTTTGGCAATCTATGTGATATTCAGCACTCTTCTCCAATACCACAACTCAACGGCATCAATTCTCCTCCCGTCTGTCATTCTTATTATCCTTGCTTGTAAGTAGCATTCATGAGACTTCTCAACCAGTGGCAGTTATACCCCATCCCACTCCCATTTAACAGGATCTGAGGCTTTTTTTTTTGGCATTGGGAGGAGGTGGGTAAGAGGAAGGAAGTAATGGTATCTAGTAGAGGCCAGAGATAGGGCTACACATGTTAGAGTGAATAGGACAGCGTATGGACACAAAATGTATGAATTCCAAATATCGATAGTGCTGGAAATGAGAAATCCTTGTATCCTACTGGGTTCCTCCTATGCCAACAAAGAGGAGGTCCCGCTGCACCACTCTGAAGGAACTGGCAAAACACAGACTCAGGAATTGACTGAATATCAGTTAACACATTTTAGCAAACAGATGCTGCCCTGGATATGCTCACCAAGTTGAGCCAAGAAATCTGGAGGACAACTACCTGGCCAACTGACTGAAAGAGATCTATATTTATTCCCATTCCAAAGAAAGGTGACCCAACAGAGTGTGGAAATTATCTAACAATATCTCTGATAGCACATGCAAAACAAGATCCTACTGAAGATTATCCAGAAATGACTGGAACAGTATATCAGCAGAAAAGTGCCAGATGTACAAGGTGGATTTAGAAGAGGCCATGGCACTAGAGATA
The DNA here is from genome assembly GCF_000299155.1 of Elephantulus edwardii. Lineage (NCBI taxonomy): Eukaryota > Metazoa > Chordata > Mammalia > Macroscelidea > Macroscelididae > Elephantulus > Elephantulus edwardii. Next base: position 18,758,679 of record NW_006399764.1, on the reverse strand, counting down.
TCATAGCCAACATTAGAAGGATCTTGGCTGAAACCAGAGAGTACCAGAAGAATGTCTATCTGTGTTTAACTGACTATGCAAAGACATTTGACTGTGTGGATCACAAAACATTGTGGCTAACCTTGAGAAGGACAGGAATCTCAGAACACTTAATTGTGCTCATGTGAAACCTGTACTTGGACCAGGAAGTATTAGTCAGAACAGAGCAGGGAAATGTTGCAGGCTTCAGGATCAGGAAAGGTGTGCATTCGGGATCCATCCTATCTCTATACCTTTTCAATCTATAGCAGAACAGATCATTCCGGAGGCTGCACTTTCTGAGAAGGAATGTAGCATCAGCATTGGAGGAAGACTCATCAACAACCTGTACACAGATGACACAAACTTATTTGCTGAAACTGAGGAGGGCATGAAGCATTTGCTGCAGAAGGTCAAGAACTATAGTCTTCAACATGGATTAAAACTCCACATCAAGAAAACAATTATTCTCACCACTGGCCAATTAACAACTTCATGACAGATGGAGAGGAGATTGAGATTATTAAAATTTCAGCTTACTTGGTTCCACAATAAACATTGTCGGCACCAGCAGTCAGGAAATCTAAAGATGAATTGCATTGGGAAAGTTTGCTGTCAGGGACCTCTCTCCAAGAGTACTGAAGAACAATGATGTCAGCCTGGAGACCTAGGTGTGCCTGATCTAGCCTATGGTGTTTGCAATTAGTTGCTATGCATCAGAGAGCTGAACAATGACTAAGGATGATAGAAGAAGAATCAATTCCTTTGAGCTGGAGAAGAGTGTTGAACATACCATGGACTGCCAGAGGAACAAATAGGTAAGCTGGTCCTTAGTGACAGGGTTTTGAAGCTCCAGTTTATATAATTTGGGCATGTTGCCAGAAAGGATTAGTCCTTGGAGAAGGACGTCATGCTTAGAAGGGTAGTGGGACAGCGCAGGAGAGGAAAACCTCGAATGAGATGGATTTACTCAGTAACTGGGGAGATGTGATTTGGTGTGTCAGAGTCAATGAGATTGGCTCAGGATAGGACAGATTTCAGAGCTAATGTACATAGGGTCACTGTGACTCTCAGGTGATTCGATGGCACATACCACCACCACCACCACCACCACCACAGTGGATAGGAAGTTTTGCTAATAACTCAGAAGTGGTACCTTTCTGTCAATTTGAATCCATCAACATCTCTGATGGATAAAGATGAGTGATCTCCTGTGTATTTTACAGCCTTTGAAAACCCACTGGAGGGTCATCTATTAGTAAATTATGACTCAATAGTAAGAAGTTTGAGTTTCTGATTTGCTGGTAGTGAGTTCCAGACTACTGTGTATTTATTACTGCTGGGGCAAACACATAGGTAAATGGAGCAGAAAAGACACGGTGTTAAGGATTTATTGTTAAAAAATGGCATTCCTAGCCATTTTCTGAGTTGGGCGCATGGATGGGTGGGAGTATATGAATAGGGTGAGTTAGTTGTTTCATAAGGAATTTGGCTAGTCTCATTAATCCACCTGGGCATTGGTAGTCTCGCCGTTAAATTGAGCGGATCCAATAGCAGAGTTGGAGAATCTTCTCCACCAGCAGAGAAGAATCAAGAGAGTGCAATGCATCTGTTAGGTCCAGAGATTCTTGTATCAACCAGACCAGGGTCTATGGAGCAGCAGCCGTAGGAGCCACAGCAGAGAACCAGAGACCTGAGGCGAGATTGAGCAGACCCCAGGGATTGCTACCCCCAGGGAGCCAGAGCTAAGATACTTTGCCAGAGTTTGTTGAAGGACTGGAGGGGGAGAGGGCAGGTGCAGAGAGCCATAACTGGCAGGGCCAAGAGCTTTGTAGCACTAGCCTAAAGCAGTGAGGCTCAAGACTGAGGCACGTGAAATGTATTTTTGAAGGTGTCCTGACTGTATTCTGCTACTAATCTGAAATACAGACTTTTGACTTTCCTAATATGATTATGTGTAGTCTGTGAGCGATTACTCCAGGTTTTGGACTCAAGTAAAGCTCTAAGATTGGTGTTGGAATGAATAGAAAGAGGTACAGGAGGATGAGGGACATGTCTGACCTCATGGGAATGCATTTTGGGTTATTGATTCTGTTGATGGGGACAGTTCCCCTTTGAGAAGTTGGTAAGGGTCAGATATGGCCATCCCACACGGCCCTTGCTCTTTTTACAAAAGAGAACTTGAAAACAGACTAACTCTTTATTAATCTAGTAAAAACATAACAGTGGTGATATTTCAGAACAATGAAGGATAATTATCTATTTGCTTGGTAGCTCTGCCCTTACCGCCTACAATTTGTGAAAATAAATTTCAGATGTATTAAAAATGTAAAGGTGAAAATAAGACTTCAAATTTGTTAGAATAAATATAAGCATTTTTTTAAAAAAATAATATGAGGGGTAATGAAATGCATCTTTAAGATCTTGAAAACAGCTTAAAAGTAAAATATGAGTAATTTTCATATCAGAACTATATGATAAGCAGAATGCTGGGAAATCATTTGTAAATGTTTATGTTGTGTTGTTAATTGCCATCAAGTCGTAGGCAACTCTGTGGCCCTCAGGCCTGTTTTTAATTGTTTTTGGTCAAACATTCTTCTAGGTTGAATAGGTAACTCATGGTTTCTGTGAAGCTGAACACTGTGACACTGATGTGCCAAATGCTATAACGGTTACCCATGGTAGACAGTGTTTGGTGCAGCTCCCTGATTAAAACAAGCTTGGAAGCAGGAGTGGCATCCACTTCCTAAAGAGTTTGCCTCCAGAAAACCTATGAGCCTGAAGAAAGGATGGAAGTTATACAAGTGTTCAGTTCTTTCGTTCATACAAAAACTATTATCTGAAATATTTCTTTTTAAATATGTCAGATAAAGAAGAAAAGGAGGGATGATATAAACTATGCCAGAGAATATTGCTGTGCTTCAAAGTAAGAAGGTTCTCAAAATACAAAGATTTAGAGCATGTCAAAGGGACATCAGAACCAACCTGAATGAGTTCCCAGTGGTCACGGATAGAAGTTTGAAAAACAAAATGAGTAATATAACCCAAACCTAACGCAACTGAGCTGATTTTGACTCACAGTAACCTGACGTGTTACATAGTAGAACTGCTCCATCCGTTTTTCTTGATTATAATAGGTCCAGAAACTGAGCGCCAGGACTTTTGTTCCTATGACTTTCCCCCAAAACACGTGAACCTAGTCTAGTCATTAAGAATATGTTGGACAAACCCAAATTGAGTGGCAGTCCAAAGATATCAGGCCAAATGTACCTCACCTCTGTCAAGGGAAAAATGGGGAAAGCCTAAGAAACTGTCACACCAAAAAAGGTGCCAAAGAGACCTGTGATCAAATGCAATGAGGTGTCTGGGTTGGATTGTGGAATAGGAAAATTATATTAGTGGAAAAACCTAGCAAACTCTGATTAATGCCTGAAGCTTAATTAGTAGTAATGACCAGTGTTAGATTTGTAGTTTTGACACATATACAATGGTGATGTAAGGTGTTACATCTTCAAATTGATGCTTGAAACATTCAGGCTCATTTTCTCCTTATGCAGCAAGAGACATTGGGTGAGAGGTGTTTGGGAATGGTTTGTACTTATAGTTTTCATTTCTTTTTTTCCCTGTGAGGAGCAGTGAGTGAAGGAACATTGAGAAGCTCAGAATATTAACCTATTGGAGTTCTTGCCATAAGGAATGAGACATATTTGAAAGGGAAGGAATAAACCAATAACAATATGGGATGATCTAAGTAAAATTTAAGATGTTAGTCAAAGAAACTGTTCCAAGAAGCAATTCTATCATTCAAAGGCAGCACGTCTTCAAACTGATGCTTCACACTTTCAGTTCCATTAATCCATGACTTTAAGTAGAATTCTCCCCTTCTGATTTGGTGTATTAATGAAATAGTGGTTGTCATATTTTCACTTCTCCCTGTATCCACACCACTGGGACAACCCTTAGCAGAGATATGCTGGGGATAGCCACAAAATATTTTTATTCAGTAGAACTTGAAAATAAGAATAAGTTTACTTCATCAGAGTTTTTTTGTTGTTTTTTGTTTGTTTGTTTGTTTTTTCTTTGGTCGTAGAACCCTTCTACTGTGTTACTTTAAATGAGCCTGGGGTAGACTATTCCACAGAAAGAATCAGACAGCTCCCATATTCCCACTTCCCCAGCTGACACATTGTAACACAGTCACCAGATTCATGAGTGAGATCATCTAAGGCCAGCCAGTCCCAGACAACCTGCCAAAATGACTATAGTCACATGGTGAACGCAGATGAGATCAGGAAAGCCTGGCCTGAACCAGTAAGACCCACCCATTAGTACTTCAAAGCATGTCATAAAATGGCTCAGTCACTGTATTTTTGAGAAGCTCTATAGCAAAATGTGAATGATACTCTATGTAGCACGAAGTATATAACTTCGTACTATATACCTATGTTAAAAAATAAAATGCTGTTCCATGATCTGATCTTTATGAGATAAAGCTAGATAAATTTCAAAGGTCTATAATTCTAAATCTATAAGAATTTCTTTTTTGTTTTGTGATCTCAAAGTGACTTGCCTTCAGAGGGCCACTTGGTTTCACCTTCTTCAGGTCAGACCTGTTTGTTCTCTTGGCAGTCCATGATATGTTCAGTACTCTTCTCCAGCATCATAACTCAAAGACATTTATTCTTCTTCTAACATCCTTACTGGCTCTTGGGAAGCTCTCCTTGCCAGAAGGCAGGAGTGTGGTGGTGGGAGTGTAGGAATCGTGGCAAGCTTTTGGAGTCGACTGCTTTTCCAGGAATGTGTTTGACGTGCGGGTTTGCTCTGTCCCTGGAGTGAGGCTAGCCAGCCTGGGCCTAGGGTTTGAACCAGGAGGTGGCCTTAAGCCCAAAGGGCCCTCGGGCCTGTGGCCCTCAGGCCAGGTTCAAATTGTCTTCCCGTCAAACGTTCTTCTAGGTGGTATAGCACTGGTCTGTGCATTGCTGTACAGAGGTAACTCATGGTTGCTGTGATGCTGAAGCCTGTGTCAGTGATGTGCCAATCGTGGTAATGGGCACCCATGGTGGATAGTGTTGGCTGGAGCTTCCCGACTAAATCAATCCTGGAAGCAGGAGGGGCATCCACTTCCAAAATGGCTTGCCTCCGGAAACTCTATGTACGAACAGTGCTCAGGCTGTTCGTTCATAGGGTTGCTATGAGTCATCTACAACTCGACGGCATTAAACAACAACAACAACAACAACAACAACAACAACAACAACATCCTTACTCATTGTCCAGCTCTCTGGTGCACAGCAAGTAATTGCAAAATCCATAGCCTAGACCAGGCACACCTTAATCTCTAGGCTGACATTTTTGCACTTCAGCACTCTGGAGAGGTTACTGATAGCAGATTTTCCTAATCCAATCCATCTTTTGATTTCCTGGCTGCTGGTTCCAAGAGTGTTGATTGTGAACCCAAGCAAGCAGCAATTGTTAACAACTTCAACCTCTTCTCCATCCATTTTAGTGCTTCAAATTAGCCCAGTGGTAAAAAAATCTTTGTTTTCTTGATAAGTGATCTTTATTCTCTCTCAGGAAGGACAAAATTCTGTTTTCACCTTTACAGACACTCAGAGGGTTAACCTTGTTGTTGTTGTTGTGTATCACTGAGTCAGCTCGGCTTCACAGCTCACCCTAACGTGGATTTTCAGAGGTAGTTAATCACATGGGAAGACGTTGCCTATCTTTCTCTGGTGGATCAGCTGGTGGATCCAAACCATAAGCCTTCAAGATTATAGCACAGCTTCTTAGCACAAGGCCAGCAGAGCTCCCCGTCCCCTTACCTTATTCTATCTTAATTTAACTCATTAATTATCTGATATCATGTTGTGACACAAAAATCCCAGTTCATCACCAATAGTCCTGTCGTCTTTACTTTCTTACTTGTCCTCACCAATTTAGCCAAGCTATGTTTAATCATTATGGAAGGATGCTATAAAGCTTGGTTAATGGATGTTTTCAATTGCAATCAAGTTATCTTAAGAGAATGAGTTGTTTGGGCAAAGTGTGAGGAATTATAAGGTGTAAGCATTTAAAGTCTCCCACTTTCTTTTGACTGTGGATCCAAGCAAGATGACATAAATGACAATCTCAATTTTTTTCCTCTACCTTTTATGATGGTCCAGTGGTGAGGATTTTCACTTTGTTGTTATTGAGATTCAACCCATATTGAAGGCTGCAGTCCTTGATCTTCTGCAGCAAGCACTTTAGGTCCTCCTCACTTTAAGCAAGCAAAGGTGTGTCATCTGTATAACACAGGTTGTTGATGAGTCTTCCTCCAGTCTTGATATCATACTGTTGTTCAGAAAGTCCAGCTTCTTGAATGATTTGCTCAGCATAGATTGAATTGTTATGGAAATAGCATATAGCCCTAACTTATACTTTTCCTAATTTTAAACCTTACAGTGTCCCCTTGCTCTGTTCAGACAACTTCTTGGCTTAGGTATAGATTTCATATAAGCATACTTAAATGTTCTGGATTTTCATTTTTCTCAAGATTAGCTGTAATGTCCTAATCTACACAAATGCCTTTGTATAGTCAGTAAAACACAAATAGACATTCTTCTGAGATATTCAGACAACTTCTTGTATAGTCAATAAAACACAAATAGACATTCTTCCGAAATGCTTTGCTTGCAGCCTGGATCCATCTGACATCAGCAGCAGTAATAATCCTGGTGCCACAGCCTCTTCTAAATCCTACTTGAACTTCTGGTAGTTATCTGTCAATGTAGTATTGTAACCATTTTTGCTTGATCTTCAACAATATTTTGTTTGCATGTGATATTAATGATATTGTTCAACGATTTTCCACATTCTGTTGGATTACCTTTCTTGGGAATTGGAATAAATGTGGATCTCTTGCAGTCAGTTGGCCAAGTAGTTGTCTTCCAAATTCCTATACACAGACTGGTGAGCACATCCAGGGATACATCTTTTATTTGGAACATGTGAGATGATATCTCATTGATTCCTGGAGCCTTATTTTTTTGCCAATGCCTTCTTCAGTAAAGCTTGAACATGTTCCCTTATCATTGCTGGCTCTTTATCATATAATATTGTTATGGTTGTTAGATGTCATCAAATCAAATATGACTCATAGTAACTCTATAAACAAAAGATCTGAACCTTGTTCTATACTGTACCATCCTCACAAGTCCTGACACACTAGAGCCCATTATGGCAGTCACCCTGTCAATCCATGTGGTTGTTAAGGTCTTCCTCTCCTTCGTCAAGCCTCCAGCCTTGTAAGCATCATGTTCCTCTTCAAAGAATAACCCCTCCTAGCAACAAGCCCAAAGTATGTGAGGTGAAGCCTCACCATTCTAGCCTTTAAAGAGCCCTTTGGCTGCACCCTCACCAAGACACAGTTATTTGTTCTTTTGGCCGTCCATGGGCTATTTGGCGCTCTTCTCCAACACCACAGCTCAAAGGCATCAATTCTTTTTCTGTCATTCACATTCATTGTCTGCTCTCACATGCATAGCAAGTGATCAGAAGGTCCTTGGCCTTAATCAGATATACCTTAGTCCTCAAACTGATATTATTCCTCAATAATTTAGAGAGGTCCCAAACTGAAAGTTTTCCCAATGCAGTGTGTCTCCTTATTTCCTGACTGCTGGTACCAAACGTGATAATTTTGGATCCAAATAAGATGAAGCTGTTGACACAGTTTCAATCTCCTCTCCATTCATCATAATATTGCCAGTCGGACCATTGATAAGAATTTTTGTTTTCTTGACTTTGAGATGCAATCCATACCAAAGGCTTTAAACTACTATCATATCTTATAATACTTCCTGATATATTTCAGTGTTGAACACCCCTTCTTTGTACAATGACTCCAAGTATTCTGTCTACTCCTGGATCCTTCAAAGTTTTTCCCATAACATCTCTTAGTATTGAAACTCAGGTTTGAGTATGTTTTTCAGCTTTCTCATTTTGAGAAATGCCAGAGTTATCCCTTTTTTATTCTCTAACTCCAGCTCTTTGCACATTCCATTTTAATATTCTGCTTTGTCTTCTTGTTTTTACTTTTGATATCTTCTTCTCATCCCTTTTACTTTGGCATCTCTTCCCTTTGTGCTGGCTTCTCAATGCTCTCGTGCAGTTTTAGTGGTATTGTCAACTATTTCATCTTGCTTGGATCCACAGTCAACACCCTTGGTACCAGCAGTCGGGAGATTGGGAGATACATAGCATTTCGGAAATCTGGTTTCATCGCAAAGTCTTGAAGAGCAATGACATCAATTTAGAGACTAACGTGCACCTGATTTAAACCTTAGGTTTTCCAATCACCTGCTATGTGTTTAAGGCTGGATAAGGAAAAAGGATGACAGAAGTTGATGCCTTTGAGTGCTGGTGTGGGAGAAGAGTGCTGAATATCTCATGGAGAAAGTGCAGCCAGAATATTCATTGGAGGCAAAGATAATGAGGCTTCAGCTCACATATTTTGGACTTGTTGTCAGAAAAGACGATTCCTTGAAATGAGATGTCAGGCTTGGAAAGATGCAGAGTCAGTAAAAGAAATGAAGACCTTCAGTGAGATAGAGTGCTATAGTATCTGAAGCTCTGGACTCAGGTATTTGAGGAAGATAAGGATGGTGCAGGAGAGGACAAGGTTCAAATCTATCATTCCTAGGGTCACTATAATTCATACTGGACTTGAAGACACTTGACAGCAACATTTAGTTTTAAGTTGTAACCTACCTTAAAACAAACACTACAAGCTAAAAGAGAATTCTTTTTCACCAAACCAGTCTTATAAAATAATGCATTTTGATACATTTTGAGGAATAACCAGTCCAAAGTGTAACAATGTTTATTTGTAACATCTGTACCTATTTAAAGCCATAGTTTTTTGCAATACCTTGAGTGTAATTCACTATAAAGTTGTTCTTATTGCTTAACATTTAGGGCAAAGGCATCCATTATGTTTACTTGTAACAACATGATTGTCATTAAAGAGATATATTTGAGTCTTTCACATTCACATTGTATCAGCAAAGGAAACTCAAACCAGAAGATGTTTATGCTGTACAAATGCTAGTACCCTCACTCACATTAGAAAAAGGAAACATGCATTCTCTGTAATTATTATGAAATGCTAATTACAACTATTATGGCACTTATGTGAAATACTAGCTTTAGAGGTAGTACAGATTTAATAGGTGTTCTTTTTTATTTATTTATTTTTTGAAAGGCATAGTTTCAAATATTAGTCATTTATTCTCCTGCCTCCTAGCTAATACAGGGAGAGACCCAAATTTGTGCTTATTTCAAAGAAAGATAATCCAACTACTTGTGGAAATTATCTAACAATATTATTGCAATTTTACACAACTAAAATATAAGTTGGAGTAATACAATGACAATGAAATACTAGCAATTAAATTCTGGGTATAGGAGATCATAGAAAGAGGATATTAGTGTTGATAGCAGAGAGATCTTGCAATATCAGAAAGATGTTTGTCCATGTTTTATTAACTTTGGAAAGGCATTTGATGGAGTAGATTAAAAATATGTCTGCTTGAATCATAACACATTATGGATAAAATTACAAAGAATGGAAATTCCAGAACACTTTTTTTTGTGCTCATAGGCAACCTGTACATAGGCCAAGAGATATTAATTGGGATAGAACAAAGAGTTATTGTGTGGTTTAAATCATGAAATGCATGGAACAAGGTTCCCATGTCCTTTCAACCATATTTTTTTGATCTGTTTGTTGAACATCTACGATAGTTATAGAAAGGCTTCAGGTCTTTGGTTCATAGGATCACTATGAGTCATGCTCGACTCGATGGCAATCAATAACATTGGCAACAATTGAACATACGATCTGAAAAGTTGAAATAGATAAAGAAAAATGTAGTCTAATTGGAGAAAGACTAATTAACAGCCTGCTAAAAACAGAGGAAGGAGCTCTGATGACCTAGACCAGAGAAGTTGTGCTTTTAGCCCAAAGACTGTAACTTTCTAGAGGTTCAAGACCGCCGGCAGCTGTATGGGAGAAGAATGAGCAATCTCCTCCCTTGCCATTTATGGCCTTAAAAACCTAATAGGAAGTCAGCTACAGGTTTGGTTCCACTCCACGGCAATGAGGATGTGGTGGTGTTGTTGTTCTGTTTTTGTGTTTTGTTTTGTTTTCATATGCAGAGGACAGGATCAACCTTTTAGGGACCATATCTCTGTACTTTCTTGGACACTCATTTGTTCTTCTTCTGGTAGCTTAACAGTGTATTGACTCTTATCTACCAGAAAACCACAATCCAAATGTGTCCATTCATTCATCTTCATGGTCTAGATTTTGCATGCGTAAGACAAGATTGAGCACACAGCAATGTGGGCTGAACTCACCTTTGCCCTCAAAATGGCATCTTTTTTCCCTTAACAATTTAAAGAACTCCTTTGCAACAATTTTGCCCCATGTAACAAGTCATTTGTTTTCTTGAGTGCTGCTTCATGGGCCTTGATTGGATAGTCAAATAAAATGAAATCCTTGACATCAATCTTTTCTCTATTTAGCAAAATATATCCATAAGTGAAGCTGTGAAGATTTTCATTTTTTTCAAGTTCCAGTGTAATAACAAAGTGAAGTTCATACTAAAGAACACATAGTGTTGCCTTCATTTTCAACAACCAAGGTTTGTCATCTGCATATCTTAAGCAATGGTAAATTATTTCGATTCTACTCTTTATGAGATGGAAATGCATTGGACATTTTTCTGACAAATGAGTGATATGATCTCATTTACTTGGTTTACTCTGTGATGTGGGGAAATGTTGGAGCAGGAACGCCAGCCAGAAAGGATACTTGCAACAGCTCAGGGATGATGAGAGGTGGGGAGAAGTAGTGGTGGCTGCTTTATGGGCAGTCCTGAGCACCTCAGATCCCCACACAGTCTGGCTAGATCTATGCGACAACTGCTAGGCAGGTTAGTTGTCAGCACTCAACTCACAGATCTTTTGACAATCCTTTGCAAAGTAGAGTCACTACCCTTTTCCCTGGAGTAGCCTGAACACGATGAATAGCATAGACCTATAAAGGCCAGCTCTGGCGGCCTAGTGGCAAGAAGCTACAGTGCAATCCCAAAGGCATGCAGTTAGAGGCCACCAGCTGCTCCATGGGAGAAGGATGGGCAATCTCCTCCCGTGCAATAAACTATGTCTGAAAACCTCCTGGAGGGTCCGCTATGGGTTGGGTCTGACTCTAAGATACACAACAACATACAAGTTTGGTAAATGAGAGCTCCTAAGGTTTGGTCTGGTAACTGCACCGCAGCCCAGCTTCGTACTCTGTTCTTGTCCCTTACCCAACAAGGGTGTTAATTCTAAAACTGCTCTCTAGTAAATTGTGATCTCTCTTTCAGAATCTGATTCTCAGACCACAAACTGTAATTATTTCTGTTAGAGGTTTATTTCTCTATCTGTCTAAAATGACTATTTCTGAACTCTCATTCTTTCAACTAGTGATGTGTAACTTTTTTTTTTGGTAATTTAGATAGACTGGGAGTGATGGGTATCATCCAATTGCTGCTCCAAACTATACACTGGATACTAAAGGGTGTCTATTTGTACTTTGTTGACTATGCAAAGGCTTTTGACTCTGTGGATCATAACAAATTATGACTAACATTGACAAGAATGGAAATCCCAGAAACTTCACTGTGTTCAGGCAAGCCCTTTACCTAGACCAAGAAGCTATTGTGTGAATAGAGCAAGGAACACTGCACAATTTAAAATTAGGAAAGATGTATATCGAGGTTGTATCATTCCCTATACTTATTATATCTATATGCTGAGCAAATGATTTGAGAAGCTGCATTCTATTAAGAAGAATGTGTTATCAGGATAGGAGAAAAAAAAAATCAGCAACAATCTGTGTTACGTAGAGAACCCAAGTCTTGCTTGATGAAAATGAGGAGGACTTGAAGCATTGATCACAGAAGATCAAAGCTACAGTTTTCAATATGGATTACATCTCAATACCAAGGGGGAGGGGGAAATCCTTGCCTCTGGACCAATAGGAAACATAATAGATGAAGAAAAGATTACATTGTCAACTATTTACTCTTACGTGGATCCACACTCAAAACTGTTGGTACCAGCACTCAGCTTAGGAGACGTATTGCATTGGAAAAATCTACAGTCAGGGATCTTTCTGAATTATAGATTCAACATTGATGTTGGTTTCAGGACCAAGGTACAACTGATTCAGGCCATCATCTTTTCAATAACTTAATATACATCTGAAAGCTTTTTTTTAAATTTTTTTTTTGAAAGCTTACATGAATAAGGATGACAAAAGAAGAATTGATGTGTTTGTGATGTTGGGGAAATCTACTGAATATCCCTGGACTATCACAAGAACAAACAGATAGTTCTTGAAGAAAGTGCAGTCAAGCATACTCCTTTGAAGGCAAAGATGACAAAGCTTTGTCTGATGTACTTTGGGCATATTGTTAGGAGAGGCTAATCCTTGGAGAAAGACATCATGCTTGGAAAGGTAGAGGGTAGATAAGAGAAAGGCCTTTTAGGAGATAGATTGACACAGTGGCTACAAAAATGGGTTCAAATATTTCAGAAACAAAGAGATGGTACAGGATAGGACAGGGTTTAAATTTATTTTTCAAAGGATTGCTATGATTCGTATTTCACTTGATAGCACCTAACAATAACAAAAAGAACATTTAAGGAATTAAGATCTACTAGAAGGGAACTGACAAAGTTATGATGAAATTGATTGAAAATACTAAAAGTAACCCAAACCCAATTTATTGTTTTACTGTTCTTTTTCTGGTCTTTAGCCATTCCTAAAGTTCATGCGTGTGCCTGAAAAACACAGAGAAAACACGAAGGCTATTAGACTACATGTACTTAATTCTGAGTTTCTTTTGCAAATCTGATAAGACTTAGTTGGAAAAGATTGTTATGATTAAACTCAATATCTTGGATTTCCCCCCCTGAGAATTCAGACTCTTTTTAAATGATGCTAAGTGGCTCCAAGACACTATCTGTCTTGTCTTAACTCTCCAACTCATTGTCTTTCCTCACACTCTATGTTTTAAACAAACTCCTTTCAGCCTTAAGACCTTTCTACATATTCCCTTTGCCTGAAAAATTATCTTAGCAAAGTTAATTCCTGCATTGCTTTTGAGTCTCAGATGAAAAATTGTATCTTCAAAGAATTTTTTTTTCCTGACGATCAGGAAACTAGCTAAATGTGCTCCCTTTCCATATGCACTCTCATAATACATTGCATTTTTATTTCACAGCATTAATCACATATAATTAAATAATAATTTATGGAATTATGTGTTTACTGCCAGGCAATAAACTCTGAAACGCTTCGAACAGTACACACCACAATTCATCACTCTATTACCAGAACCAACGATACAGAACTATCATATAGAAAATGCTCAATAAGTGTTTGCTGAATGCAGGAAAAATGTAATGACTAATGAGATTTCTTTTTATGAGAATTTCCCAGAACACTTAGGCCTTTTTTAGTTTTTCAAAGAAGAAAAGAAACGAATGGTTATTCACATTAATAACTTAGAGAGCTGTGGTCCTCCACATTTTTATGACTTCAACAGTCATGCCTGGTGATTTCTACCTTCCTGGAACATTCCCATGGGCTTCCCCAGTGCTAGGGAAGATTTATATAGACTCCTTGTAACTCCACATGTGAGCAAGAATGACATTGAATGTTTGGAAAATAAGTAAATTATGTGAAAACAATATTTTTAACTACTATTAGGTAGACATTACTTACTCTTCAAAAGTAGTAAGTATACACTAGCTGGACCCTGTAGCAAATGGAAAGGTTGTTTGAGAGACCTCCAGACTGCACTTCCAAGAAAAGAGTCAGAATCAAACACTTCCTGCTTATGTACATGTTGCTATTCTTTGAGGGCTTTATTCCTTGGATGGGAGGCTGAGCAGTGATTGGATGTGAGATACCATGATGTGCCAGTAAAGGCAGAAGTTTAAGATGCATTTCTAAAAGGATCTTTTTTGATCAGCTTCCGATGCCTAGAAGCAAGTGCTCTGACACTGTTCTACTTAAGAAGTGACAGTAATGTCCCCTCTAGTTGGAGAAATAGGACCACTCTCTCCATGTGATTTAGTCTCAGATACCCAGTAGGGTCAGCTATGACCTGGTTCTAACTCAGCAGCAGTGAGGCTAGGTCTTTAAGTGTTGCAGCAATCTGCTACATAGTAACTGATGACCAGAGCAGCTTTACTACCATACTAATACTCAACTTAATGGAGCCCTTTGTAAATAACTGAAATCTTCATTATACACTGTGGTTATTTTTGATGCAACGTAATTGGCAATTGTTGACACAATGCTCACTGCTGCATCTCTGTGCTCATTGGCCTTTTCCTTCTCTCCATCTTTCCTCCTCGGTCTTCATATTTGCTGAACAAATCAAGGATCTCACACTCATCCTGCTTCAGAATAATCTCTGACATGTACCCAAATGGCCTCATAAGCTTGGTTAGAATTAGAATCTGTGGTGATGAGCCCATAATCTAATTTTTTTAAAGCTCCCCAAGTGTCCATGGCCTCGAGTTACTTACTGTCTTAGAGGCACTTTTTCTGCCTTTTGCTTTGAGTATCTCCATCATACGGCATTCCAGAGATTCTTTAATCTTGGGGATCAGCAGTAATCTGCTGGAATTCCCAATTTATGTCTATTCTCTCTCCCCTATCTGAGCTCATTTCAGTGTTCTATCATTGTGGTTGCACGTTGCCTCTCCTTAGTGAAGTAACTGTTGTTGTTGTTGTTGTTGTTGTTATGTGCCGTGGAGTCGCATGCGACTCATAGCGACCCTATGTACAACAGCCCTAAACTCCGCTCTGTCCAGTGCCAATCACACTGTCTCTGACACTCCCATCCCAATTATCCCAGTCACTGAATCAATCCACCTCATAGAGGGTCTTCCTCTCCTGCGCTGTCCCTCCACCCTCCCAAGCATGATGTCCCTCTCCAAGGACCGGTCTCTCCTCACAACATGTCCAAAGTATGTTAGACGGAGCCTCAGAATCCTTGCCTCCAAGGAGCCACCCGGTTTAACCCTTTCCAGGACAAATCTGTTTGTTTTCCTGGCAGTCCATGGTATTCTCAATACTCTTCTCCAGCACCACAGCTCAAAGGCATCAATTCTCCTTCTATCCTCCTTGGTCATTGTCCAACTCTCTGATGCATAACAGGTGATTGCGAAGACCATGGCCTGTATCAGATGCACCTTAGTCTCCAAAGAGACACCATTGCTCTTCAGTTCCCTGGAGGGGTCCCTAACAGATACTTTCCCATGGCAATATGCCTTTTAATTTCCTGGCTGCTGGTGCCAAGACTGTTGACTGTGGAGCCAAGCAAACTAAAGCTGTGAACAATCTCAATCTCTTCACCATCCATCCTGATGCTGCCAATTGGTCCAGTGGTGAGAAAGACACAAGTGAAGTAACTAATAATCAAATATCTCTAGGAATGATATTAAAACATAGGTGTTTTTTTTTTTTTAAAAAACAACACCCCACAAACCTTACAAGTTTATGTTTATTTTTTGTGTGTGAAATGTTCAAAGTTTTGTTGGGTTTGTTTGGGGCTTTTTCCTTTTTCAAGAGGGACGGGAGCAAAGTGGTTTCTTGCTGTGCTGCTCAGTTTCCTAAGGCTGGCAGTTCCTGGGGAGAAAGGTGAACAGGCCCCTCTCACGATTTGAAGCCTCAGAAACCTGATGTGGGCTCACGACGTGTTGGAATCCACTGAATAATGATGGTGTTTTTTGCTCTCACTGACATGATTACTATAGCCAGTTTACAAAGTCATCGGAGATAAAAAAGGCCCCTCTTCTCACCTCTAGGTAACTAGATGTAGAGACAGTTTCATTCTCTTTATGTCCCCACCTTATTCGAGTTTCTATTCTGTTTCCATTAGCAGGCAGAAGAGCTGTCCGATACCCTCGCCTTTCCTCTGAATATATTCACATTGGTCATATCCATCTTGCAGAGCACACTTGTGTCTTTTTTCACACAATCTGGTAAATATTATAATATTGAAGCATCACAAGGTCATTGAGGCGGAACTGAACCCTGGCCGACCAATCAAGACTCACAAGGAGTCGGTTTCAGGAAACCAAGATGATGTGTCTTCAGCCACCTGGAAAAATACGCAGAAACTCAGGTTACGTATGGAATTCATTAGGCACTTTCCCGGCAGTCCCGATCAGTTTTCTCATCAGCCTCCCGGTGAAAACTTGGCGATGTGGGTGAGTTCAGACGCATGCCCTGACTCCATTTCTCCAGGAGGAGGTATTGATCACTGCCATAGTTCAAAGCAGGGCCTTGAGTGGAGAGGTAGGAGTGGGGCTCTTTCAAAGCAAGGGGGCTGGGGTGGAAAGGAGGCGTCCACAGTGCAGTTGGGATTCTTGAACTCACAGGTAATGGCGAGAATGCAGATTTATGAAGTGTACCGCGCTAAGCTATAGTAAAACTGTGTGGTATAATTTAGGGCATCCTGTATTTCTCCAAACACAGTGATTTCATTCCAACCTTCATAGTTACTCTGCAGTCCATAAAATATTTACATTGCTTTTCTAAACATATACATTATTTACTGTACAGTCTATAAAATATTTATGTGATTTTCTCTAAAGATACTGTATTCAGTACGTTATTTTTATTCACTATTTTTTTCCCCTCTCCAAATAGCTGGCATTTTGTATAAGGGGAGAATCAAGGAGAAATAGAAATGATGAAAGAGACCCCTTGAGACGGAGAGAAGAGATGGCATCTTTATTTGGTGGTCTTGTCCCTGCCCCTTTGCATTGCCTGAACCAAAAAAAAGGGAAGACTCCCCTTACCAGAGCTTTGGGCTTAGTGGGGAAGAGCTGAAACAGAAGGTCAGAATATTGAGCTGTTGCTGGCGGGCATTGAGTTTGTCCCTGGCTCTTGGAGACTTGTGGTTCCAGTCTATCCCTGCAAGTGGTGCGTCAGTTCCTCCGTGATTGAAACACGCTTTGCAGCAGCTCATTGAAACAATGGATTCCTGGGCATTTCTTTCTAGGCATCTTCATCTGGAAGTTCTATCGCCACTTGCTCTGCATCCTAGCAACACACATGCCTCAACTAACAGATGAGTGATAGCCACTCATGGACTGTGACCAGAAATCAAATTAGACTTTGCTTCCTGGAACAAGAGAAATCTACCACTGCACCTTGTGACCTCATGATGCACCCATCCACATGACAAAGGAAGGACATCACACACACACACACACACACGCACACACACACCCCTAAGATTTCAAAAAACCCAACTGATTACTTATACTGCTATAGGATAGAGTTTCTTCTGCCCAACTGATTACTCATACTACTCATACTACTATCTTTCCAACTTTGCAAATAATTGGGTGTCACGAAGGACCAATTGTTCTACTACCAGCTAGAATGGGGGCTGTTCATACCCACCCAGAGGCCTCTCCGGAGGCAGTTTGGACGATTTTCCCCTGAGAGGTGGTAACCTTGAAAGCCCCGGGGAGCATCCCACTGAGCATGCTTGACTTGGAATGAACTTTATGGCAACTAAGGGCAACAACAATGTCCAACTTACTGTAGGTCTATGGCTGTTTTCCCTGATGAAAAGTCCAAACAATTGAATGGGAGAATAAAGGTCTCTATTGATAGAATTCTGGCTGATAAATGTTATCTCATTCTATATAATACAATTTAAATAACACCTTGTGTCAAAACAAAACAAAACAAAAAACCCCAAAACACCCAACAGCAACAAGAACAAAAAAAACCCAAAAAACAAAAAAAAACCCCCAACCCAGAGTGTTGTGATTGCATTGTCCCAAAGATCAACTTTCCTGAATTACTGCTCAATCTTTCACATTATTTGGAATAAGCGCTGTGACACAGAGGTTATGTCAAACTTGGGCTGCCAAATACCTGACTAGAAAAGAAAAAAAAATGCAATCAACTGCAGATGTTTCGTCTTCGTTGCAGTAATTTGAAGTTATCCAGTTAGGAACCAGACTTGGCCATGATCCCTGGAATGTGTGGTATCATTAGTTTTCTTCAGGTCACAGAGAAAATTGGGACATTTGCAGAAACTCAGGATGGTAAGGGATGGTGTAGAATCATTAAAAAAAATTCAGCATTGAACTAAATGTTTTGAAAGAGGTCTATTCATTATTGTATACATGGCATTAGTGGTAATTGTGATAAAACAAAGACATCAAGCAGTGAAACCCATTAGATGGGACTTTTGAGACAGTTAAGTTTTCGATAAATGAGACAGGCATTGCTGGGATTGAAGGTGGGGTGGGGAAAGGTAGGGTTGGGGCGGTGGGAGGAGGTGGTTGTGGGGGTGGTGAGGGTATGTGGGGTGACAAGATGAAGAGGTGGGGAGGTTGTGGGGGTGGGGAATAGCTCTTACTATGCAAGAGTCTTAATTTAAAGCCTCTACCTGAAACCTCAGTCCCAGGCGACTTGATGCCACATAAAGAAGTCTAAATTATTAGCTGGGATATCTGGAGGCCTAGTGACAAGATGCTGTGCTGCAATCCTGAAGACACATGGTTCAAGGCCACTAATTGTTCCATGGGAGAAGGATGTGCAACCTCCTTCCATGCAATTAACTGCCTCTGAAAACCTGCTGGAGAGTCAGCTTGGTTCCGACTCTGATACACAACAACAACAACAACAACAACAACAACAACAACAACAAATGATTAATATGTACAAGATGAATTGGTAATCATATAGGAATATAATTATATTATATCCAGAAAGGTTTATTTGTTTATTCTCTATTATTTTGATGCTTAAAGACATGCATTAAAACAATCAACACATAGAGAACAACTGAAAAATGACTGTGTTGTTTGCTGTGGGCCAGGTTTTATAATTTACCTGTGCCAGCACTTTCAAATAGAACATTTTGCAACCATCAACATATTTGTCTGCATTGTCCAGAGCCATAACCACTAGCCACAAGTGCCTGACGGAAACTTGAAATGTGGGCAGTGCAAATGAAGAATTGATGTTCAAATTAAATTAGTTTTAATTGATTAGACTTTAAATAGCCACATGAGACTACTGGCTATCGTGTTGAGTAGACGTGACGACCCAGATGGAATGGAGCGTGGAATAGTGTTGAACAATCTATTTAATAGAGATTTTCTGCACTGAATTTTGTCCCCAAAAATATTTTTGTAAATCTTATCTGCTATGTCTATGGATGTCAGAAGATACTTTGAAACCTGCTCTTGAGCATAAGATAGCTAAAAGTAATCAGAAAAAAAAGTGAAAAAATAGTAGAGTTGTACAGAAGATCTCAAAGGGCAGCTCAGGAAGATTCAAGTATTACAATGAAATGTGCAAAGACCTGGAGTTAGGAAATCAAAAGGAAAGGGCATACTTGGTATTTCTGAAGTTAAAAGAACTAAAGGGGAAAAAATAGCAATCTTCAATTTGCATTATTAAATTATTTTAGGGTCAAATGTGGAAAGTATCAGAGTAAATGAAAGAAACACAGAATCACTTTACTAGAAATTATTGTTTACCATTCAACAATTCCAGGAGAAAACATGGTGAAGAAGTGAAGGTATTGGAGGAAGAAGTCCACGTTACACAATGAAGCTCTTGTAAAAAGATAAGTCTCCAGGAGTGAACAAGATACCCATTGAGATACTTAAATATACTATGCGAAAAACCCTCACTCATTTATGTCAATAAATTTGGGGGAGCTACCTGGTTTTCTGATTGACACAGATCCATATTTGTGAATGCTCAAAAAGAAGGTGAAGCAACACTATCATTAACAATATATGCAAGTAAAACCTTGCAGAACATAAATAAGAAATTGTTGCATGACTTGATGGCACCTAACAACAATAACAATGACAACATAGAGAGAGCTGCATTGGCCTAGTGGACAGAAAGTTATGCTATCAAGCCCAAGGTGGGTGATTTTAATCTGCAGCCCTCGGGCCTGGTTCAAATTGGTTGGGTTTATTTATTTATTTATTTATTTTTTGTGAAACATTCTTCTAGGTGGTATAGCACTGGTCTGTGCATTGCTGCACAGAGGTAACTCGTGGTTGCTGTGATGCTAAACACTGTGACACTGATGTGTCAAATGTGACAATGGTTACCCATGGTGGACAGTGTTTGGTAGAGCTTCCCAATTAAAACAAGCTTGGAAGCAGGAGTGGCATCAACTTCCTAAATGGCTTGCCTCCAGAAACTCTATGAACAATGCTCAGGCCTTTCATTCATAGGATTGCTATGAGTCGTCTACGACTTGACAGCACCCAACAACAATAATATATGGGCATTCAACTGTCAGAGAGTCAAGTCAAATTCCAGAAATCTAGATGATGACCTGGAATGAAGGCTATCACTGTTAATATCAGATGGATCTTTGTTGAAAGCAGAAAACCAGAAAGGCCTTTCCTTATATTTTACTGACTATGCAAAGACATTTGATTGTGCAGATCTCAACAAATTATGGAAAACACTGAAAAGAATTGGAAACTCTGGAACAGTTAACTGCATTCATGCAGAACTTGTTCATAGATCAAGAGACAGATTCAGGTAGAACAGAAGGATATTGCAGCTTTAAAGTTAGGAAATGTGTATGTCCTTTCACTTTACTTATTCAATCAGTATTCTCAGCAAATAATCTGGGAAGCTATACTATATGAAGAACCACAAAGTATCAGGATCAGAGGAAGACTCATTAACAACATGTCGTATGGATGCGGAGTTCAGATCCTTGCTTGTTAAAGAGGCTTTGTCTTACATACTCTGAACATGTTACCAGTAAGTGCTATTCCTTGGAGATGCTCAGAAAGGTAGAAGGTTAGAGAAGGAGAGGAAGACCCTCAACCAGGTGGAGTGATCCAGTGACTGCTTCAATGGGCTCTAACGTGTCAGGAAGTGTGGGGATGGCACAGGATAGAACAGGGTTCAGATCTGTTGTTCACAGGGTCACGAAGGGTTATACTTGACTCAGTGGCACCTCACAACACCAGTTAATTACTCTCAAAGCAGAGAGAGGAGAGATGTACATAGGCACAGGTCAAATTTTAATGCACTTAAGTATGTGTAAGGCCTTCATGACTAAATCCATTCTTTGGTTAATTGACAGATTCGACCTCATATAGAATTTTTGGATAAAAGTCAATTCAATGTTAGGGAATATTTATTTAAACTGATCATTTAAGCTTAGTGTAGTTGGCCTTACTCTGTTCTTTCTATAAATTATGAAATAATAGGGTCAGCTTTATCGGGTAGTGCTCCTTCTGGAAAACAGCAACATAAAACAACAACAAAAAAGTTATTGTCTGCTCTAGTGAATAAGTTAATCTAATTTTTCTAAACCTTTGTCTTCATCACCTGACTAAGTTGGACTATGCACATGTGAATTATTTTTGACTTACCAGTGGGAACTGAGTAGCTTGTTAATGATGTAAATAAGGTTAATGGCATCTTTGAGTGGAAGCATATTAATAATATTTGTTGAAAACTAATGTGAGGATTGGTCAGTTTCACTATCCTGTCAGGTTTATTTCGAGTCAGAGATAGAGAGTTATAGAGAGATATATAGAGATATAGAGATATCTATGGAGATATCTATAGATATATAGAGATAGATACACACACATATATATTATCATAATATCATATATCATATATAATATATGATATATATGATAATATATAATATACATGATAATATATAATATTATGATAATATATATACCTACATATCGATCTCTATCTCTATATATCTCTGTCTTTATATCTCTATCTCTATATATCTCTCTGTCTCCAAATATCTCTATTTCTCTCCTTGGAGGCAAGGATTCTGGGGCTTCGTCTGGCATACTTTGGACATGTTGTAAGGAGAGACAGATCTTTAGAGAGGGACATCATGCTGGATAGAGTGGAGGGACAGCGCAGGAGGGAAAGACCCTTTATAAGGTGGATTGATTCAGTGACTGGGGTAATCGGGATGGGTGTGTCAGGGGCAATGAGATTGGCACAGGATAGAGCAGGGTTTAGGGCTGTTGTACATAGGGTCGCTATGAGTCGCAAGTGACTCAAAGGCACTTAACAACAACAACAATCTCTCTCTCTCTCTCTCTCTCTCTCTCTCTCTCTCTATCTCTATGTAATTGATAGCTATTACAACTGTACATGTACCTCCTCCTGAGAATTAAAGATTCATATATGTATTCCTGCTCACTTAGAGGGAAATAGTTCCTCTAGAACTGGGAATATTACATTTACCAAAAGAGCTTAAGGTCCCCATATTGGACCATGCATACTAATGGATGCCATTTATGAAAGAAACAATAACGAACTTAATTCATAGCCCAGCTGCGTACTGTTGAGTGGAGCCTGACTCGTGAAGAACACTGCATTCCTGGGCTAAGAATCTCTGCAGGAGACCATCTTCCTTTTGCGGAGCAGCTACTGAGCTCAAACCACTGACTTTTCGGTTGGCCTCATATAACACATAGCGGGAATAAACCATGCAGATTCAGAGAGAGGAAGATGCCCTGCTGTCTGAAGTGTTGGAGATCAAACAACTGATTCTGCCTCTCACATCATAGTTCTAGTTTGCAAGAACTGACTATGCTCTAATTCCTGTGTTGGAAAACTTTTTTGTCTTACCACAAATTCCCTCTTTAAATTGGTGGAGAGATAAAAAGGTTTTCTTTTTCCCTTGATACCAAGGAAGACTTAATTTAAGGCTCCCAAAATAGGTGATCTGGCCTTCAAATTAAAAACGAGTTTACCTTGAATAGAGCAATTCTGGACTGATTTTAACTATGTGGAAATTTTATCTATAAAATATTATATTTTATAGTGATATTAAATGTTGAATGAGCCATGGCTTTGTTGTACAATGTTTACTTTTTCTTTTTTCATTATTTTCTACAAACTTTCAGTATAAGTGAGGAAAAAGTTGGCAGATAGTATGGTAGTGGATGTCTGTGAATTTAAACTGTGTAATCACTATCTTTGGAAGGAGGAGTGGCATCCACTTCCGTAACAGCTTGTCTCCAGAAACACTATGAACCTGGAGAGAGGAAGAAAGGCACCCAAGCATCTAGGACTCTCCTTCATAGGGTTGCTATGAGTCACCTGTGACTCGACGGCACTTAACAATAACAACAACAATCACTGTCTAAGTAATTATAGGACTTCTGAATTTTTTTTTAAAAAATGCGACTTAACTCTTTTAGCAAGACATAAACGGAAGCAAAGGCTCATGTCACTGATTACAAATTATAAACTCACATTAAAGTATAAAACAATAGTAACAACTCGTTATTCAGTATAACTTATTTTTAAATATATATATTTCAGAAAGCAAGCTGGCAAAAACTTTGATGAGCTTTCATAAAATAAAATTTAATCTTTGGAAACTAAATTCAGCTCTCCTTGCAAGAAATAAAAGAATCTTCCCAACCCCAAGCCCAAATAGGAATTTTTACTTTGAACCAGAGCAGATGTAGGAAAATGGATGTCTTACCTACCTTATAGTGTGATGTTTGTCAGAACCATTCATGAACAATTCTCCAAACAGACAGGTATCCAATATCAAATGCCAAGAGGCCAGCGAGAGGCCTCTGGACAGCAAAACGATGTCACTGCAAATGTTTCACCAGGCTTCTAACCTGGGGAGAAAAGGCACCAGGCCAGTCACCAAGATTTAGCTCAAACAAGACATGATTGGCCTTGTCCCCTTTAACATGTGTCTCTCCTTTTTCTTTGGGTCATCCTCTAAGGATATTATATTTGTCTACAATTCTACATGACCTGATGGAATCAGTTTCTTTTTTTTTTTTTTCTGTCTCACCTTCATCCCTAAATACCCCACCCATCCTACCACATTGTGTAGTTTCTTTTGATCTTTTTAACACCTTCATCTTTTTTAAATGTTTCACTAACATATCATAACCTAATTTTTTACCTTTTAACACACAAAACCATCAACATTTTATAAGCATTTTCTAAAACTATAGTTATTAGATATTATAAATTAAATATTTTTTGATAGTGTGGTTTTCTGAGTTCTACTTCATCAGGATACTTTGTTTAAACCAAAATGCAGGGTAACATACTACATTCAAATATAGACTCCCTCATTTGTTTGATATTTGACCTTGAGAAAGTTTTCAAATCCCTCTAAGCCTCCGATTCCATGTCTGTAAAATAGAGATTATAATGCAATTTGCCTCATAGGGTTGTTGCAAAAATTGGAGGGTTAAAACCAAACCCAAAGCAAAAATCCCTGTAACTATTGTTGAATGATTTTTGGCAAATAGTAAGAATTAATAATTACTCATGTAGTGAGTAAAGGGTTGACATCTGCCCTTCCCTAGCTTCACAAGAATGGGAAAATCTTCATACATATACAAAGATAATTCCTACGCTGTTAGATACACTCTAGTGTCAGACACACCTCACATGATTCCCACCACCTTCTAGCAATTCTAACACCATTCCCTCCTACAGTACTTACTATTTCTCTACTAGATTGAATAATTCATTGTCATCGCTATATAGAATGCACAGGTAATATGATTATGAGATTTATTAGCAAATTAGTGGGTTATAACTTCACTCTGGAAGACTGAGATACAGCTTCAGTCAGGACAACCTCTCCTCAGGTGTATATAAAGATAGGCCTCTCTTTGAGTCTCAGCCCTTTAGCCAAGGTCTCTGCCCTGCTTGAAAAAGCTCCTTAGGCTCTGCCAACCCTCTGCCACCTCCACTGTGTTGTAAAAGTTTAAACCTGAAGATTTACGGGTCCTGCTTTGTGGGTCAGCAGACCTAGCATCACTGGGCTTACTCCCCTGGGCTTGCTTTCCAGGCCGTTAAACCACAGTTCTGTCTCATACTAGTTTCCTGTTCACCAAATCTCTGTGCTATTGTTGCTTCTGTCTTTGCTGCTCTCTCCTTGTCATGTTGGATTTGTGCAAGAATCTCATGTTTGAACATATACACCGCACTCCATGCTCTCAGTCATATTTTAATATAACTTTATGTTTGGAGAAGTCAAAACACAGTTATTGTTTTATTAAGTATATATATGATGGAACAAAATGTCCACACACTGAAAAGGCGGGGAAATGGTCAAATTTAGAGACACACTACTCAACTGAAGTCTTTGTATCTCTGGATACAAATATACTTTTTATCTCCGGAGAAAGATAGGCAGTCTCCTTCCACGCAATTAACTGCTTATGAAAACCTACCAGAAGGTCAGTTATGGCTTGGTTCCGACTCTATGGTACAAAACAAATAGAAACAAAAGAATAGGGCAAATATGCTACAAAAGATAGATTTAAAAAATCTCTTAACAATCTTAAAAAGCAAAGTTGTCACTTTGAGGACTGACGTGTGCCTGACCCAAGCTCTTGACAATTTCCAATCACCTTATATATATATGTACAAGACCAGGGTGATAAAGAAGAAAGACAGAAGCATTGATGCCCTAGGATGATGGTATTGGGGACTGATATTGGTATATTATGGACTGCCAAAAGAATAAATAAGTTGATTTGGGAAAAAAAAACCACCAAAAAAGTACAGCCAGTATACTGCTTTAGATGGGAGGGTGGTACGATTTCATTCAATGTTCTTTGAATCTGTCTTATGAGACCTGTTCCCAGAGAAAGACATTCTGGTAGAGTGTCAGTAGGAAGACTATCAATGAAATGAATTGTCACAGTGGCTGCAACAATGTGCTCAAACACAGACATGATGGTGTGACTGGTGAAGGACTAGCTAATGTTTCTTTCTGCTGTAAAAAATGAGTGGGAGCCAGGTTGGTGGCACATAGAAAGAATAACTTCTCTGAGCTAAAGAGAGCTAATGGAAATGGGAGAGAGAGTATGTGTTGTATGGATCGGAGGGGAAGAAGGTGTGGTGAGAGGAAGGAGAGTATTGGAGCTCAGTAAAGTTTATTTTTCCATGGTTGCTTCCCAGGGCCATGCACAATCTCTACCCATGCAATTTACTGCCTTTGAAAACCAGCTGGAGGGTCAGCTGTGGGTTGGTTCTGACTGGACAGCGCTCAACAACAGGCTAATTCATCTGACCTAACAAATTCAAGCCTGAAGTTGCAATACTTAGGGATGCCGTGGGCAAAATTGCGAGCGATCCAGGAAACCTCAAAAGAAGTTGAAAGGAATACAAAGAGTCACCATACCAAAAAGAATTGGCTGACATGGAAATATTTCAGAAAGTACCATATGATCCAGAGCCAATGGTAATGAAGGAAGAAGTTCAAGATTCACTGAAGGCATTGGCAAAAAAAAATAAGGCCTCAGGTATAGATGGCATATTAATTGAAATGTTTCAAATGACAAATGTAGCCCTGGACGTGCTCACCAGTCTATGGCAGGAAGTTTGGAGGCCAGCTGCCTGGCCTATGTGGAAATTATTTAATAATATCATTAATACTACATGCAAACAAAATACTGCTGAGGATCATTCAAAACCAGCTAGAACAGTACCTAGACAGAGAACTGCCAGATCTTCAAGCTGGATTTAGAAGAGGCCAGGGCACCAGGGATATCATTGCTGATGTCAGATGGATCCCCGCAGAAAGCGAAGAATACCAAAACAATATCTATTTGTGATTTATAGACTATGCAGAGACATTTGACTGTGTGGTTCGTAACAAAGCATGGCTAACATTGAGAAGAACGGAAATTCTAGAACACTTAATTGTGTAGTGTGAAACCTATACCTGGACCAAGAGAGGCTGTTGTGTAAACAAAGCAAGGGAACACCGAATGTTTTCAATTAGGAGAGGTGTATGTTAGGGTTATGTCCTTTCTCCATACCTATTTAACCTGTATGTTGAGGAGATTAAGCAAGAGTGGCATCCAATTCCCAAATAGCTTGCCTCTGGAAACTCTATGAACTTGGAGAAACGATGAAAGTTATACAAGTGTTCAGGTCTTTCATTCATAGGGTTGTTAATGAGTCATCTACGACTTGATGGTATTTAACAACAACAACATAGATAGAGCTCAGTTGGCCTAATGGATAGAAAGTAATACCACCAAGCCAAAGGTGGGTGATTTTAGTCCACAGCCCTTAGGCCTGGTTTTAATTGTTTTTGGTCAAACATTCTTCTAAGTGGTATAGAACTGGTTTGTCCATTTGGGGTACAGAAGTAAATCGTGGTTGCTGTGAGTGCTAAACCCTCTGACATTGATGTGTTATATGTGATAAAGATTACCCATGGTGGAGAGTGTTTGATGGAGCGCCTAGATTAAAACTACCTTGGAAGCAGGAGTGGCATCCACTTCCATAATAGCTTGCCTCTGGAAACTCTATAAACTTGGAGAAACAATGAAAGTTATACAAATGTTCAGGTCTTCCATTCATAGGGTCTCTATAAGTCTTCTATGACTTGACGGCACTTAAGAACACCAACCAGAAGAAGAGGAATGTGGCATCAGGATTGGAGGAAAACTTATCAGTAACCTTCATTATGCAGATAACACAACCTTGCTTGCTGAAATGAGGAGGACATGAAGTACTTGCTACAGAAGATCAAGGATGGCAGCCTTCAATATGGATTGCATCTCAATATTAAGAAAACAAAAATTCTCACCACTGGACCAATAGGCAACACCATGATAGATGGAGAAAAGACTTAAACTGTCCGAGATTTCATCTTACTTTGTTCTATAACCATTACATTTGGTACTAGCAGTTAGGAGACCAGGAGATGTCTTACACTTGGAAAGTCCGTAGTTGGGAACCTCTCCAGTTAGTGAGAAGTAATGACGTCAATTTGAGGGCTAAAGTGTACCTGATTCAGGCCAAGGTCTTTTTAGTCACTTGCTATGCATCTAAGAAGAACTGATATCTTTGAATTATGGTGTTGGAGAAGAGTGCTGAATATCCCATGGACTTCCAGAAGGTGCAGCCAGAATCCTCCTTGGAGACAAAGATGATGAAGCAGCTTCATCTCATCATGGGCATGTTGCTAGGATAGAGAAGTTATTCCTTGGACAGAGACATCATACTTGGGATGATGGAGGGGCAGTGAAGGAAAGGAAGACCCTCAACCAGGTGGGTTAACAAAGTCACTGCAGCAATAAGCTTGAATGTGTCAGAGATTGTGAGGATGGCACAAGATAGGACAGGGTTTGATCTGTTGGCGTAAGGTTGCTCTGAATCATACTGGACTCAATGACACCTAATAACAAAACTGAGTCAATTCTATGTGCTCAGAGCAAACTTGCTTCATTTGCTTTTCAAGGCTGTGACCTTTTAGGAAGCAGATCACCAGGCTGTCTTCTGAGGTGCCTCTGGGTGGTTTTACTGTCAAACTTTGAGAAGTAATTGAGTTAACCATTTTCACCACCTGTACCAGACACTGATTTCAGATAAGCCTGATGCATCAGAACCTTGGAGTTCTTACTTTGGAATAAATAGAAAAGAATGTTCTGAGGAATTGCACCTCCCCATTCCACCAAAGGCCAAAGTCTTTAGGTATTATTTACATGTTATCCTACAATAGAAGACACTATCAGATAGGATATGGGCAGTATTTTGTTGTTGTTGTTGTTGTTGTTAGGTCCCCTAGAGTCAAGTATGACTCGTAATGACTCT
This sequence comes from Elephantulus edwardii, assembly GCF_000299155.1. Lineage (NCBI taxonomy): Eukaryota > Metazoa > Chordata > Mammalia > Macroscelidea > Macroscelididae > Elephantulus > Elephantulus edwardii. Next base: position 18,729,938 of record NW_006399764.1, on the reverse strand, counting down.
ATGAACAACAGGATCTGAATCCTGCCCTGTCTTGTGCAATCCTCAACATCTCTCCACACTAGATCCCCTGGTCACAGTCACTGTGTCAATCCACCTCATTTAGGGTCTTCCCTCCTTTGCTGACCCTTCACTTTTTTGAGCATGATATCTTTCTCCGAAGACTGGTCCCTCTTAACAATATACCTAAACTTTATGAGACAAAGTTTCACCCTCCTTTCCTCTAAGGAGTACCCTGGCTATGCTCTCTGCAGACGTGTTCATTCTCTTGGCAGTCCATGGAATATTTAGTGCATTCACCAGCAGCACAGCTCAAAGGCATCAATTCTTCTTCTGTCATCTTTATTCATTGTACAACCATCACATGCATGGCAAGTAATTGAAAAGACCATGGCTTGGATTGAGTGCACGTAGTCTTTAAACTGATGTCGTTGCTCTTCACCAGTTTGGATAGGCCCTTGAATGCAGACTTTCCCAATGCAACACATCATTTGCTTTCCTGACTGCTGGTACCAAGGTTGTTAATTGTGGATTTAAGAGTTTATGCTTATGAGTACAATATTTGTCTGTCATTTAGTATGGTAGTAGCTTGTTAGCTGTGGTGATGCTGGAGGCTATGCTTTCTGTGTTTAAATATCAGTGGATTATCTATGGTGGACATCTTTCAGCAGAGCTTCCAGATTAAGACAGACTTAGAAGGATTGGCCGTGCTTTTCAGAAATAATCGAGTGTTGGAAACCCAATGAACAAAAGAGGAGGAGCACTGTTAGTATGTCTATGGTTCTTGCTTATTTCTCCTGTTAAGTTCCAAGTCTTTATCCCATACAGATTTGTGACTAGGCCGGGTTTTGCTCAGTGGAGGCCTGCTGAGACAGCGCCTGGTATGCCTACTTTGACTTCTTTCTGTCCTCTCTTCCCTGGCCCATTGTCAGTTTATTTTGCCTTCAAGCAGAACAGGGCCTCTCCCTTCCTGTTAGCGATTTGTCACTGCTCAGTCAGCAAGTTATCAGCTCTTCTCTGCAGCAGTTTCTCCTCCTCTGCCACCTCTCTTTCAGGGTTGTCCAGCAGTGTCCCATCTGCCCTCTGCAATAATCTGTTCCTTATTCTTGTATCCTAGAGGAAGAATGTTTTAACTTTCTTTAGATAGTGGGGAATCACGCTTTCGGAGGCCCTCTGAGGGAGAGAGCTGATTCCCAGAGCTCACAAGGGCTAGAAGTTATTGGCTTTGGGAAGGCTGTTACTTTGTTTTAAGAACCTGCATGAGTCTGTTATTGTTGGGTACCCTAGAGGCTAATCACTCAGAGGGAGTTTGATCCTGTCCTGTCTGAGAGAACACTGCAGCGCCTTTGTTTTCCTGCCGGCTGCCTCCTAACTGGGCCAGAGAGCTCCTCCTGCCTGGGGCTTCCCTGCATTCCCCAATTCATCCTCCCTGGGACTGCACAAAACATTCACGCCAGAACTGGAGCTTGGGCTCTGGAGAGGGAGGGGGTCTACAGTGCTCAAGTAAATTCATCACTTTGTCTCCAAGCACAATGTGACTGTGGTTTTACCTCAGTTTGTTTTCTGTCTCCATGAAAGTCTCTCTGTGTACGACTTCCAAAACATCCTTTATTCCTCTGTTGTGGACTAGAATGTGTATGTAGAATAACTACACCAAACACACTTGCTTGAATTAATGAAATAATGCAAACAACTATGTAGCTGTCACTTTATTATTTAAAGCACTTTTTTTTAGGCATGAAAAAGTCTTTAAAAATTGTCCCTTTTGGCTTACAGAAAAAAATTGGAAATATATAAATGAAAATATTGATTTGATTTTTAATATCTTAGTGGTACAGTTGTTTTATGTTCATATATTTTGCTGAACAAAAGACAATTACTTATATGTAGGTCAACCACTTCATAGTGCTATACAACAAAATTTTTATACTTGGCTCCTCTTTTTTTCTTTTCATTTTGCCGCTGTATTTCAGGCCTATCTCTCCTACTTCTGTGATACCTCACCCAAGAAAAAGATATTAACTTTCATATAAATGTAGATAAAACTTAATTTTTAGCACTTATTAGTAAAATAACTTCAAAATGTTCAAGTGATTCTAAATAGTCCACATCAATTACATTTGAGGCACTTAAATTTTAAGATCATTCTTTCCATTACCATAAATAGCCCCACAGATCAGACTAGCGTGGGATCTTTTTCTTGGACAAATGTGAACTTACTCTGCACTAAGCATAGTTCTAGGTGCCTGGCCTACACAATCTGTGAAGAATCAAAGATTCTTGCTCTCCTAGAATTTCTATTGCATCCATCTGTCAGTTTGTTAAACTATTGTGTCTTATACGATGCCACCAGTATTTCAAATATCAGCAGGGTCTCCTGTGGTAGATAATCTACAGGAAAGATTTCAGAGCAAGACAGAGTAGGAAGACTGGCCTGGTATCTACCTTCAAAACTTAGGCAATGAAAACCTTGGTGTCCCCAGTCTGTAAGACACTCAGACTACACAAACAACAATGGACTGACTCAACATACAAGGGAACTAAAAATACACAGTGGCTACAAGACTCAAATGCCAGCCATCACGACAATGGGAAAAGGCTGCGCAAAATTCTATTCTGTTGAAGTGCAGCAATGAATGAATGGAAATCCAAATTCTCTGTAAATGTTCATTAAAATTATTAAAAAATAAAATAATAATAATAAAAAAAATTCTGTTCTGTTGTCCATGGAGTCACCATGTGTCAGAAGCAATCTGAAGTTGACTAACAATGGCGGTCTACTGTACTGGCTTTGTGCTACTAATCCAAAGGCCATGCTTCTCTGGCAGTTTGGATTCACTCACAGGAAAGGACAGCGCAGGAGAAGGGGACCCCGATGAGATGGATTGGTACAGTAACTGGGGTGATAGGGATTGGTGTTTCAGAATTAGTGAGACTGGCTCAGGTCAGAGAAAGGTTCAGACCTGCTGTACATGGGATCGCTATGCATAGCAGGTGACTCAATGGCACATAACAATAATAACACACTATGACAGGTGTGGAAGCAGGAGTGACATCCACTTCCTAAATAACATGCCTCTAGAAACTCTATAGACTTTGATAAGTGTTGATAGTTGTAGAAGGGCTTCAGGCCTTTTGTTCATGGAGTCGCTCTGAGTTGTGTTCAACTTGAAGGCAGTCAACAACAACAACAACAACAACACAGCTTAGAGAGAGAAAGATGGACAAGCTCTTCAAGTGCACTTCATAGCCTTGAAAACCCACTGAAAGGTCAGCTAGAAGCGGGTTAGGACATGATGGAAATGACTTTGACTTGTAACTATAGTCCATTGGAGCAGCCAAGAAGGAAGTTGTGACAGTAAACATAAGTGTAAACTGTTTATGGAATATGATAGAAAATGATGACTCAATCCCATTGTGGGGGAAAACGTGAGCACAGGGCAGGTCACAGCACTGAGAGTGTGAGGCTGAAGGTTTGAGTGAGCAAGTTCTTATATTAAATAGGATTATCTAGGTGAGGGAGCTCTGGTGGGCAGTCCATAGGGAGTTGCACTGCTAACTCCAAAGCCCTGCTGCTCTTAGAGTTCGAATGCATCATCAGCTTTGAGGGAGAAAGATGGGAAATCTTCTCCTTTGAGATTTATATCCTTGGAAACCTGTTGGGAGGGGATGTCAGCTGAGTCAGTTCCAGCCTAACAACAATGAGTTCTGAGTTTTCTAGGTAAATTTTGCTGAAAAGTTAAGTCTTGGAAAAGGTAGAGGAATTAACCAGTCAGACTTTTGTTGTTGTTGTT
>NW_006399764.1:18705518-18724667 GCF_000299155.1 Elephantulus edwardii | reverse complement strand
CTTCTTCCTTCATCACCATAGGCTCTTGCTCAAATGTTATTGAGAAAAGATTCTTAAGAGAGCACAGATCCTATCACTTCTATACTCAAAACCCAGGCAAAAACCAAAAGTGAAAGTCATTACAGTGATTTCCAGGGCCCTACACGAGGAGGCTTCCTTCTTTTTTTGATCTTCTCCATTATATCAAGTTAGGACCTTTTCTCAAGCCGTTTTTCCTTGCCTTCTGGAATATGTTTTCCTTTCAGACTTCTAGGGGAACATATTCCAGAAGGCAAAGGAAAACAGCTTGAGAAAAGGTCCTAACTTGATATAATGGAGAAGATCAAAAAGACTAGAGCTAAGGAATTGGAGCAGAGAGAGTGAGAAACAGAGGAGATGGATTTAAGGTCAGAAAGAAGGAAGCCTCCTTGTGTAGGGGCCTGGAAATAACTGTAAGGACTTTCACTTTTGGTTTTTGCCTGGGTTTTGAGTATAGAAGTGATAGGATCTGTGCTCTCTTAAGACTCTTTTCTCAACCTAAGCTATTTTTTGTTTTTAAATCAGCTTTACGATGCTGGACTCTTGATGATGTTTGTAGGTACTGTTGAGTTGGCTCTAACACATAACTTACCAAACATAAAACAGCACAAAATATGACCCAGTCCTGTGCCACTCTTAGAAACCCTGCTGTGTTTGAGGCACGTTGAAGGAGCTGTATCAATCTATGCTATTAAGTCCTCCTCAATTTGGCAGACTCTCTACTTTCCCAAACACGATGCCCTTCTCTAGGCATAGGTCCTCTTGACAACAATCCAAAATATGTGAGAAGAAAGTCCTTCCTCTAAGTGGCATTGTATTTTGACTTCTTTCAAGACAAAATTATTTATTCTTCTGGTAGTCCATCTTATACTCCATGTTCCTTTACAACACCACAGTTAAAAGCCATCAATTGGGTTTTTTGTTTGTTTGTTTTGCAGGGGGAGGGATCTTCTTTATTCATTGTCCTACTTCCCCATGCATGTGAGGTGATGGAAAAGACCATGACTTGGATCACTTCACAGAGAAATTTCACAGCAGCTTTGTCCAACGCAATACATCATTTGACTTCCTGACCACTTCTTCCATGGGCTAAAATGATGGGTTCAAGTATAATGAAATCCTTGACAACTTCAATCTTTTCTCTGTTTCCTATGTTTTCTATAATGCAAACTACTGTTTTGCTTTGTTATTTTCTCCCTGCCAGCCTGTCAGTACAGTCTAAGGATGGAGGGGAAGGATGGGATTTATTTCTTCCTATGGAACTTTCAGGGAGTTCTGGTGGCCTACTGACTGGATCAGGACAGACCATGGCTCAGAGCAACACAAGGTTGCTAAGGGTCGCGGGCGACTCAATGGCACACAACAACAACAACAACAACAACAACAACAACAACAATGACAAGAAGTGATGTTGACAACTCGAAGGCACATGGCTTGAATCTGCCACTGCTCCACAGGAGAAAGATGGAGTCTCCTCCCATGTGATATATTGCCTCTGAAAATACACTGAAGGTGGGTTGGCCCCAACTTGATGGTACATAACAACAGAGAACTCTCGTGTAGTTTTCCTTTTGCTCTGTTTGGTCAACAACTTCTTTGTCTAGTTATAGGTTTAGGATTCATATGAAGCTGTTGTCCGAACAGAACAAGGGAACACTGTACGGTTTAAAATGAAGAAAGGTGTGCATCAGTGTTGTAGCCTTTCTCCACACATACTCCATCTGTATGCTGAGAAAAATCATTCAAAGAGTTGGACTCTATGAAGAAGAATGTGACATCAGGATCAGAGGAAGACTCATCAACAACCTGTGTCATACAATTGACACAACTTTGCTTGCTGAAAGTGAGAAGAACTTGAAACACTTGCTACAGAAGATAACAAACTACAGCTTTCAATATGATTACATCTCAACACCAAGAAAACAAAAATATTCACCACTGGACCAATAAGCAATACCACAATAAGTGAAGAAAATATTGAAATTGTCAACAATTTCATCTTAGTTGGATCTGCAACCAACACTGTTGATACCAGCAGTAAGGAAGGAGATAAGCAGATGTATTGCACTGGGAAAGTCTGTACTCAGGGGCCTCTCCAAATTATTGAAGAGCAGTGTTGTCTATTTAGTACTAAGGTGCATAGGATTTAGGCCATGGTCTTTTTAGTCACCTGCTCTGCACCTAAGAGCTGGACAATGAGTTGATGCTCTTGAACTAACTGTGTTATTGGAGAGGAGTGCCGAGTATTCCATGGACTGACAAAAACACCAATAGTTACATTTAACTTGGAGGAAGTTCAGCCAGAAAGCTCCTTCGAGGTAAAGATGATAAAGCTTCATCTCCCACAATATAGGCATTTTGCTAGGTGAGGCTAGTCCTTGGAGAAGGACATAATGCTTGGACAAGTGGAGGTATAATAAAGGAGAAGAAGCTCTTCAACCAATGGATTGATACAGTGACTGCAGTGCAGCAATGGACCAAACTATGTCAGAGATTATCGGGATAACACAGAAAGGGACAGGGTTCAGACCTAGAGTTCATAGTCGTATGTTACTCGATAACACCTAAAAACAACAACAACTCGAATAAACACTTACAGCCTAAGAAAACGGATGGAACACTGCCATGAGTCCGAATCAGCCAGAGGACAATGGGTTTGTCTTTTTTATTTGTTTCCTGTGGGTTTTGTGTCTACTTCTTTTTCATAGCAATGGTTCTTATACCCATGAGTTGGAAGGTCTTCCCTAAGTTACAGTTTTCATTGTTTCTAATACGTATCGAACCAATCTCATAGCACCCCTTCAGTAAAACCAGAACTTACTCATCAGGACGTGTTCATCAGTAAAGTTCAACCAGTACCTCTTCTTAAAGGCCTGATCTACTACTGTGTTTTCATATTCCTAACTGCTTTCCTCTGCTCCCCAACCCTAGTAGCTTTACCAAACACTTTCTATATCTATTACATCTCTTGTTGCCTTTTAAATTACCCATTCAACACCTGTGTATTCAGTTAACATTTTTTCTGTTGATTTATCTCTGTTTGCATAACTAGTATGATTTCTGTTTCTAGAATGCACCCTGATTGATACAAGGCATCACTCTGGGTGCTGAAAATAGATATGTGGGGCCAAAATGCGAGTAAGGGGAGATGATAGAAGACTTAGGAATAAACCAAGAAGGAAATGATGCTAACTCAGCAAATAGAGGTAGCAATGTATGTGAGGGGCTGAATTCTTGTTATGTTTTCATACTGATTCCTTTACAGTTTGGATTTGAGTGATGAGAAAGAAAGAGTCAACAAGAATTTAAAATTTTATTAGTCTGGACAAATAGAAGAATGTATGTGGTATCAATAAAGACGGAGAAATCAAGATTGGTTTGGGAAAAATAGAAAAAGCTCAATTATGTCTGTGTTACTTAGATGTGAGTAGAACTATCAAATAGAAACTTCTATGTAATCACATTTTCATCCTGTATTACATGACTCTACATTATACTCACATGTTTTGCTTCAGGATAAGTATTTATTGAACTATGATAAAGTTAAATTAATTACAAGGGTTTAAATAATTCTGCTAAGAACGCAGATATAAGAATTAGACCACACTGCACTTGAATCCTGGATCCTTGGTTTGTCTGTGACATTGGATAAAATATACAACCTCTCTAAATCTAATCAGTAGTCTCATCATCCACAAAATTGGGAGTAACCCCCAAATTGCACAGTACTGGGAGAGTTGTAATTGAATGCATACAATGATAAGCACATAATAAATGTTGTTTATGTATTTATTTATTTATTTATTGGGCTCATCACTGCTAATAGTATTATTATTTTTATTTCAAATAATATTTACAGAGAAATGGGCTCAGACATTGAAATCAGACAGACCCGGCTATATGTAGTTCTTCGATCTATCTCTTACTGGTTGCAAGATTTTAAGTAAATCACAAAAATGTCTAAGTATCTCAATCTAGAAAAGAGAGGTAATGTTATCTATTTATTGACTTCTGCTGGTATTACATCAGAATGGTATTATATTAAATTGCCTAACACAGTATATTCTGCACAACCAACAGAAAAACCAAATCCACAAGTGGATTCTGACTCACAGCTATTTTTTAGGAGAGAGTAGAAGTTCCCCTCATAGTTTACAAGTTTGTAAAAGGCCTAGCGGTAAAGAGTTGTGTTGTCTGTAAACACAAAGACACATAGATTGAATCCACCAGCTGTTCCACAGGAGAAAGGTGAGTAATCTCCTACCATGAGATTTATAAGCCCTTAAGGGTCAGCTATGAATCTATTCCAAATTTGATGGCACACAGCAACACTAACAAATCTTTAAGAAATAAGACTGCTTCATGTTTCTACCTCAGTGGGTTTGAACCACCAGCTTCTTAGTCCATACAAATGCTTCATACACTACTCTACCATTTTTCTTCTGTATGTAAGTTAGTCCATAGATCAGTTTCACATTGCCATACTCACAGCATCATCATAACATTTCATTTACAAATTTAACATAATTTAAACAGAATGTATTCCACAATTTCCCATAATTCTATGTTCCATAGTATTCCAAATATATTTCATAATTTTCCATAGTTTCCTAACTATTCCATAATTTCTCTCAATAATTCCAGAGAATATTAGTAGAAGATGAAACACTAGTGAAATCATAACAGATGTTTAAATAAGAGTAATGAGTATATTGAACAACTCTATTAATTATGATCAACATTAAGACTATATTTTTATCTCTCACCATTCCTCTAACTTAATTTAAAGAGAAAGTGATCCTTTTCAGGCTATACCTGACTAATTTGGCGAGTTGATAACTCAGCTTATTACTCTTAGAGATAGGCTGTATCATAGTCACTTTAAGTCATAAGTATATCAGCTTTGTAGTCATGGACCTCTCCAAATTACTGAGGAGCAATGATGTCAGTTTGAGGACTAAGGAGGACCAGATTCAGGCTGTGGTCTTTCAATGATTTGCTATATATCTGAGATTTGGACAATGAATAAATATGACAAAAGAAGAATTGATGTTTTTGAGCGGTGGTGTTGGAGGTGAATAGTGAATACCTCATAGACTGCCAAAAAAAAAAAAACAAAAACAAAAAAACAACGAAAAAAAACCCAGATATATCTTGGAGAAGGTGCAGCCAGAGTGCTCTCTCCAAGCAAAGATTATAAAGCTTCACCTTACATACTTTGGGCATGTTTCCAAGCACCTCTCCAAGCAGAAGCTATTCCTTGGAGAGAGACATGATGCTTGGAAAGGTGGAGGGTCAGTGAGAGAGAAGAAGACCCTTAACCAGATGGATTGACAGATTGACTGCAGCAATAGGCTCTACTATGTCAGGGATTGTGAAGCTGGCACAGGATAGGACAGGATTCAGATCTGTTGTTCACAGGGCACGTAACAACAACATCAACAACAACAACAACATCTCAGCTCAGATAGTAGAATGTGCAGTCCCAAAGAGGCAGCAGCTGGCCAAACATCATGGCTGGACTGTTGCTGTAGTTTTCTCTGTGTGCTGTAGCCCTTTCCTTTTTACCTCAGCATATCCCATACTAGGCCCTTTCAGGGCCAACTAATCATTATGATTGTATATCGCAGGGGGCTCTGATGGCTTAGCAGTAAGGAATTGCGCTGCCAACACAAAGACACGTGGTTCTAATCCACCAGCTGCTCCCTTGGAAAAAGGTGGGCAATCTCTATGCGACATACTGCTTCTGAAAACCCACTAGAGAGTCAGCTGTGGGCTGATTGCAACTCAACAGTACTCAACAACAACCACCATCATAGAACATGACAGAATTATCTTCCAAAGGCCTTCTCTAACTTTCAAACTTGAGCCAGATCAATACATTTATTGTCTATAAGTCTCACGCACTTACTCTACACTAAACTCTAGTTATTGAAACCCAGGTATAATGATTCCTTGCTCCCAGTGGGCATTGCATTAGGTATTGGAAAAGAAATAATTGCTTGTAGAGATTTTGTTGTTTCTGACGGAGCTGGACAATGAACAAGGAAGACAGGAGAGCTGATGTCTTTAAATTACAGCACTGGTAAGGATTATAGTTGTTATTGATTATGGGTTATTGAGTCAAATACAATTCGAAGTGATCCTATGAACAAGAGATCTGAACCCTGTCCTGTCTTGTACCATCCTCCTCATCTCTGACATACTCAAGCTCATTGCTTCAGTGACAGTGGGAATCAATTTTGTTGTAAATCTTCTCTTTCAGTGGCCCTTACACTTTACCAAGCATGATGTCTCTTTCCAAGTTATAGTGTACCATTAATTACCAGAAGAATGGAAAAGAAAATATCCTGGAAGAAGTACAACCAGAATGCTTCTTAGAAACACGAATAGTGAGACATTATCTCATGTCCTCTGGCATGTTGTCAGAAGGAACTAGCTCATGAATAAGGACAACATGCTTGGAAGCAAGAGGGTCAGTGAGAAAGAGGAAAACTTTCAACTAGACATAAGCAACTAGATTCACTGACACAATGTCCCAACAATGGGCTTACGCAAAGCAGTAATTGTGAGGCGGGCACAAGACCATGCCGTGTTTTACTCTTTATCCGTAGGGTTGTTCGGAGTCATAACCGCGAGAGGCATCTGACAACAATGACAAATACCATTTTGATTAAGAATATAGATCCTCTGATTGGAAAATCAGTGTTAATATATCTCTGGGTGGATGGATCATTCTGCCTTCCTACCCATAGGTCTTTGGCTAATCACCCCTTAAATTAAAGCTTTATAGAGAAAGTAGACGTTAGCCCTGCATTTCTTCATTAGCATTCCTATGATTGTTGTTTTTTATGTAATGCAGCCTTGATCCATTTTCTATAAAATTAGCAGTAATAATTTCAATTTGAATGAGGTTCTTACATTCTTTAGATTATCAATCTCTAAAAGCATGACTAGAGTATCAGTTGGCAGAGAATTTTAGAGGATGTCATTGAAGTTAAAAGAAAGAATCTCATATGTACGATTTAATAATCTCTTTTGAGTTGTGTGGGGAATACTGTAATCATTTCTTTTTTTAGAAAGAGAAGACGAGGATTCTGAAGGCGCGATGTTCAAATCCACCAGACGCTCCGCTGGAGACGGAGGGGCAATCTCCTCCTGCACCAGTCAGATCTGATTCAACAATACATGTAGACAAAATTTTTTTTTAAAAAGGGGGGGGGAAGAAAGAGGAGACTAGGAATTTGGATGAAATATTTTTCAGTACTGATGAACAATGAAGTAATAAAATCGCTCACTGCCGAGGAACACTGCCTATCATACATATACTCTGAGAAATAAAGAGAAGCATTCCAGTTCTATGAGTTTACTTCTTTCATAATAGATTGTGTTTTTTTGTTTTTAATACAAGCAGTATGGCAACACAGAAATTCAGACTCGTGTCCCTGCCTAGAAAGCTCCAGTTTGTCCCTTAGGGTGACAGTGTCTGTACAAAATTGGAAGATTTCAAAGTGCTCCAGCACTCAAAAGATAAATAAAATGCAAAACACATAAATTTAAACCTACATGAGCAACATCATTTTCAGAAAACACAGCTATTGCCAAAATGGAAAGCAAAATAAAATCAGGTAAACGGCAAAGTAGCCTCCCAAATAAAGCTGGATAACCTACTCATTTATTGAAAGAAGCCATCTACCTCAGTAATCTGCTTGTTACTGTTTAAGTGAAGACAAGTTAAGTTGGAAACATAAATAAATGCCAACTTAAATTGGGACAAAAAGTAGCATTTTGAGCAAAAACAAATATATTAGTTAACTATTGTACGGTTCTAAGGAAACAGGCCATGTTGTGAGCATTCAGAAATAAAAGCAAGATAAATAAGACTGACTTTCTGTCCTCAAGGAGTTTATGGGTTTGCGGTACTTTGGTACTGAAACTCAATTTATAGCCATCAAGTCGGAATCAGCTCTTAGCTGATTCTCTTTTTGAGGCTGTGAATTCCTCAGAAGGAGAGAACTCATCTTTCTCCCTAAGAACGGATGGTGTTCAGCACAACTCCCTACAGACCATGCCACTTAAAATCAGTAAAACCACCACCAAAAAGTGCCCAACTGAAAGAAAGTTGTAGGCTAGGTCATAGGAGCCAGTGAGACCACCAACTTAACTATCTCCAAGATGTAAGGAAGAAATAACCTTGCCGTCGGCCGCCTCCCAAATTTAACAATATCTGTTAAGCAATTGTGTGACACTTTCAAGAAGCAAGCCAACTTTTCCCGTGAATAGCCTATTCATCTGGTAATTTCTGGATTTTTATATTGACTGTTACCATTTCTAATTATTTTTTATAAGTGACACAAAAGATGTGAGATGGAGGAAAAATTAAAAAAAAACACCTTTAAAAGTCAACTCCTTAAAAATTGCAGAGTTTCACTTTTCTCTTTCATTTAGTTTAAGTGCCTTGGCCATTGCCTTTATATTGTACTTATTTGTAACGATCAGTTAAATTGATGAATAGCAGAAGGAGTAAATTTAATAGATCGTGCTTAATATTTTGCTCTTGAGCTAATGTTCTTCTAAATTAGTTAGGTTTAAATGATTATGTCTTCCTTTACAATCTGCCTCAAATTCTAAAACTCCTTGTACCTAGATTAAGGACCTTTAAAGCAAATGTAGCAGGAGGAAAAAAGCTGAGTGCTACAGAGAGTAATATCTTAATGCATTGTTATTGCTTTATTGATTGCAATTGATCTTTTCCCTTGTTCATTTTCATCGGTGCTTGCATTGTGACAGCAACTGTGGAAACTGCAAACTATCTTCTGCTCAGTGCCTTTTAGTATCCATTTTCTAGAAATTTAGCAGAGAACTCAAATCTTGCTGTAGAATATTTTAGACCAAATACGAATTAGCTTGAAGAGCTGGTCAGAATCCTTTTGCTTGATGTATATTCGCCTTGGTTTATTGAAGTGAAGTGCTTATAGAAAAAAGTAGTACAAATCTGTAGTTTTTGTGTATAGGGCCTCTATGTGTGTATATATAGTCTGTAGTTCTTATATTTGGTAGTTTCATTTGAAAGATCACAATCTCCATGATACACATTAAAGACCACGAGTGAGGAGTCAGGGCAGTGGCAAGGGGGCGGCTGATGCACAAAAGATCATTTCCAGGCATTATCCTCCAGTGTAAGTGAACTATCAAGAATGGAAGGGTAGAGCTGTTTGGTTTGTGGGCAAAATAAACAATGGTATTTTCATAGTAATTGTTCTCCTTTGAGTGCCTGCTTTTCTTCCGACTCTCTGAAAAACACCAGGGTTTTCTTCATCTGTTGGCTTTGCTTGTGGCTTGCAGAGGTGTTATTGTTCTTAACCACATCCTGTTTTCCCTTAGATGGCCTTTTAGGGACTGTGAGAGTGACCAGACCTTCAATTTTGTTGTCTTTTAAACAGAGGAAAAATACCGAGTAGTTCAGGAAAATTAAAATCCAATTTAGACTGTTCCTTTTAGATGGCAATTTTGAAGTGAACTTTTATTTCTCACTAACAAGCATTGCTTTAAAAACTCCTGGACACTAAATTATTTGCTAGGAGATAACATTACTCAAATCTAGAAGTGATAAACTCGTTTTCTTCCACCAGTTCATTTTCTTTTAAGCATAAATTAATTCTCAACTTTTGCCTTCCCCTAAATGATATTCTGCTTCTAGAATATTCAGGAATAGTCCCCATTCCTGCTGGATGTTTTATACTTTTTCCTTTGCAGTTTCTGTGCCAGCTGAGGGACATTGGTGACAGCCATTTGACTGGGGAATTGCTGTAAGCTCTAAGAGGACAAATGAAATGGTCTTGGAAAAAGCGCAGGCAGTTTGCTTCTTGGTGATAAGTTTGGCAAGATCTACTGTCACATGTTTTGAGCATGTTACCAGCAAGGACTAATCACCAGAGAAAGACATCATCACGATTAACAGAGAAACTTTGAAAAAGAGGAAGATCCTGCAGCAGAGGCTCAAGCATAGTAGGGATGGCGATCGAGGTGCAGTGATTGAGTAGGCATGGATTTGACAGTTCTGGTGGCCTAGTGGTAAGGAGTAGCACTGGTAACCCAAAGGTACACGGTTCAAATCCACCAGCTGCTTAGTGGAAGAAAAATGGACTACTTCCTCCTGCGTGATTAACTGCCTCTGAAAACTTGCTGGTGGGTCAGCTGTGGGTAGATTCTGACTCTACGGTACTCAATAACTCCAACAAAGACAGACCTCAGACAAAGTGTCTGAACTTGGTGTGAGTCTGGTTACCCAATGAAGGAAGACAGAGGGTGGGGTGGAGCTCCCCAATTAAGATTGAAACAAGCTTGGAAGGGGGAGTGGCAGCCACTTCCGTAACAGCTTGCCTCCAGAAACCCTATGAACCTGGAGAGAGGATGAGAGACACCCAAGCGTTGAGGACTCTCCTTCATAGGGTCGCTATGAGTCGCCTGTGACTCGATGGCACTTAACAACAGCAACAATATTATTAATTTCAATGAAAATTTACAGAGACTTTGGATTTCCATTCATTCACTGTTGCACTTTTCTCCCCTCCCAACCCTCTCCCCCTAGTATACTACCCTTTTGGAAAAGTAGAAGAAAAATTCTTTCGTTGTTTTACAATCCCTCCCCCCAGGTCCACTCCACTATGCAGCCTTCATTCTGGACTCCTGTCATGACAAAAATACCTAATCACATAGCCCTTTTAAACAGTTTTCTCCCTCAGCTGTTTCAATGCAGTATACATTATTGAACCCATCTTTCTCAGTCTCCCTGCAACCCCGAGGTCAGTCCTGTTTTACAACAGTGGCACCATGCAGTATTTGTCCTTTTGTGACTGAGATACTTCACTCGAATTAATGTCCTCCACGGTCACCCATTTTGCATAATATTTCATGAGTTCTTTGTTTTTCAATGCGGCATAGTATTCCATTGTGTGAATATATCACAGCTACTCTATCCATTCGTTTGTTGATGGGCACCTGGGTTGTTTCCAACTCCTTGCTATTGTGAACAAAGCCATGATAAACACAGGTGTGCATATATCTGCTTGGATGTCAGTTATGGTCTCTTTGGGGTATATTCCCAGTAGTGGAATTGCTGGGTCAAATGGTATCTCTATTTGCGACTTTTTGAGAAAGTGCCATACCACCTTCCACAGTGGTTGCACCATTTTACACTCCCACCAACAGTGAATAAGGGTTTCAGTTTCTCCACAACCTCGCCAGCATTTGTTGCTTGCTGTTCTGTTAAATTTTGCAGTTCTGACTGGGGTGAGATGATATCTCATAGTTGTTTTGAGTCTTTTCATCCTTAAAGCTTTAACTTAGTCTTCTCTTCAAAACACCCCTCCAGAAAATTCCATTATGCATCCTATTTATTTAATAGTTGTATTAAATTAGTTAAATACTTTATTTAACTAATTAGTAAATGACTGCACTGAAAACTGAATATAACATATGATTATTTTCACTTAAGAATTAATATAGTGGGGTTCTATCCCTCAGCCATGGCCAAAATCAAGGCTCGGGACCTTCGCAGCAAGAAGAAGGAGGAGCTGTTGAAACAGCTGGATGATCTGAAAGTGGAGCTTTACCAGCTGCACGTCGCCAAAGTGACAGGTGGTGCAGCCTCTAAGCTCTCCAAAATACGAGTTGTCCGAAAGTCCAATGCCCATGTTCTCACTGTTATTAACCAGACTCAGAAGGAGAACCTCAGAAAATACTTCAAGGGCAACAAGTACAAACCCAGGATCTGCGGCTCAAGAAAACACGTGCCATGCCCTGAGGTTCAACAAGCAGAGGAGAACCTGAGGACCAAGAAGCAGCAGCAAAAAGAGTGCCTGTACCCCCTGCGGAAATATGTAGTCAAGGCCTGAACTTCTTAAATAAAGAAACACAAACCGAAAAATAAAAACAAACCCAAACTTAATATAACATATATTATTTTCACAGTTTATATATGAGAATCTAAATACTTAAAGCCTTCACATTTGGGGGGTCTCTTTTGGGTACAACTAATCTTCTTGTGATTATTTCAGGTCGCTTCTTCCTCTCTCTGGGTCTAGCACCCTCAACCCTGGAACCCCATTCTGCCTCATTTCACACATAGCACACACACATTTTTTTAAGTCTGATTAAGTATTGGGTGGACGTTCATTTGCCTAAGTTCTACAAATAGGGCTTCAATTTCCTCCACACTGGGATGCTGGAACTCCAACAACGAACGCTTTAGATACATCTTTTATTCTTTAAAATGTCCAACATACACTCAGGAGACAAATTGACCTTTCAAAGACCAACATGTATATTTTTTTTAAATCCAATCTAAAATCTTAGAAGATAAATGATTTTTTAAAATCTGTCCCTTAACCTGAAAATTATCCTAACAATTTCTCTTTGTGGAATCCTTCCAAGGAGTCAAGACTCCAGAGAACACAAAACAAAAATGAACTCTAAATAAACTAAAAATTCCAAACACCTCTTAATGGATACTCTTTTGACTACGCATATGAACCAAGCTGCACCTTTAAATGTTGCTTCATTAGATTGTGACTGTGTAAGTAATAGTAAATACTTTCTCTTTTTAGTGTTATATTTGCATGGAAGGTTATTTGTCATTTTAAACTGTTTAAACCAAATTAATTCCTCATCAAGCTTAAAGTAAAAAGATCTAGATGAAAATTCTAGCTTAATTATTTACTTTCTGTTTGATATCTGTTTCCTTGATCCATTGTGATTTCATTTCCTTTTTGTATAAAATGTGCTAATAATAGTGCTCATCCCATGGATATTCTAAGGTAAAAAGAATTCACTGAAATGAGAATAGTCATCATAATCTCTTATAACCAGGTAAAGGCTTGACAAATATTGAATAATGAATCTATACTAAATTTTGCTATATAATTATTGACAGCTATTATTACCTTGTTGTTGTTTTGATTGCCTTCCATTCAAAACCCTATGAACAAAAGGCCTGAAGCCCCTCTACAACTATTGACATTTATCAAAGTTCATAGAGCTTCCAGAGGCAAGTTGCTTGGGAAGTGGATGCCACTCCTGCTTCCAATATTATGTTGTGAGCAACCAAATTTTAAATGAACTTGCAAAAATGAGTGTATTAGAATTTTCCTACCAACTTGATAAAAATTAAGTTACATGAAATTTTTCTTTAAAAAAATACAAATAGTATTAATTGTTGAGACATGAGTTGATGTGACTGTTAGATCTTTATTAAGCTCCCATCATTGTATTTGAGTTTAGAAGTAGAATTGTCTTTAACAGACGGTGTTCTTAATACTGATTTTCCTCATTAGGCGATGGCGGAAAATATCCCCCATTTACAGAACTGTTCCTGTGTGACTGGAAGTTTGCTCAGTGTCTAATATATATTATCTCACTTAATCCTCTCTAAAATTCTGTGATGTTGAGAACATTAACACCATTTTTTCAGATCAAAGAAAGAAATAACTTCCACAAACTGTCTTACCTGGAAGGCAGTAGGTCTGTTGGTGAATCCAGTTCAGACACCAATCCTGTGTGTTCAGCAGTCACATTATACTTAATTCATTCTGTCTTGATAGTTTTCTCTGTCAATACTACCTTCGTATCACAAATGACATTCATTACCTTATTGCCCCCAGCCCACTCTTGACTCCCTGATCCGCTGGTATGTGGGAAACTCCCAGTGAGAAATCTGCTTTGCCACTCTACTTTTTGAAGAGGGATTTCTTACTTTGTGCATCTACTTTTTAAAAAAGTAATATTTTACTATATTCCCAGTAAAAATTTACACAGTAGTTTAGCTTCCCATTCAACAATTTCTACACAAGTTGTTCAAATATATTCATGACATGCTTCACTATACATGACCATTCTCATTACTTCCATTCTGGTTGCTCCACTACTAGCCATCTAGTTTCCCTCTCCTCTTACATTTTCATTTTAATCGTTGACTATTTGGTTTTAGATGGTTGAAAGATTTTGGGGGGATTTGTTTTGCTTTGTTGTTGTTTTCCTTTTTTAATTTTTCATTGTTTTTCTTTTTTTTCATTTTATTTTATTATTTTTTGTGCATGTCCTGTCAAATCAGATCTGCCTGGTACAGGAGGAAATTGTCCCTCCTTTCCAGCAGAGCATCTGGTGGATTCGAACCGTGTACCTTTGCGATAGCAGTATAGCTTCTTTGCACTAGGCCACCAGAGCTCCCCTTGCTTTGTTTTTTAAGAGTACAGTACTTGTGGATAGAAGTTATTAGTTTTTGAGGCAATTTGTAAATTTGCTGCCAGGTGACCTCATGGATTATTTTCAGTTTGGGTTTGAAGAGTATCTGAAGGTGATAGTGTCTGGAGTGTGCTCATATCAGTTATTCCCAAAGCTGGTAAGTAAGTCTGTGGAGCTGGAGTTGGTTTGGATTTTGTTGGTGGTTTTGTGTGTGTGTGTGTGTGTGTGTGTTGTTTTGTTTGAGAATTTGAGGGCCTGTTCCACATTTTTCTCCCACTTCATCAGAACTTGTCTACCCACTAAAATGCATTGTCTCAAGTTGGAATCAACTTATAGTTGATCGTCTAAGCAGGTTGTCAGAGGCTGTAAATGACACAGGATGAGACTTCTCCTCTTTTCCCCACAAAGCCTTTGGCGGATTTGAACTACCAGAGAGGCCCCACCTATGGGCTTGCAGCACAGCTCCTCACAGACTACACCACCAGAGCTCCCTCATAAGAGCTGGTGAAACTGTCACCCAAATATGGCTTACAGATCTCTGTCTTTTCCTTGGTCTTCTTTTTAACAATAATCTTCTGGTTTTTGTTGTTTGTTGATGCTGTTGTACAACTCTCTGCAGATCCAAATGCTATACTGTGTTAGGGACTCTTGGACTCTCTCTTCTTTCTCTTTACTGCAATCATTTAAGCTCAGTATTTTAGTATAGTTCTGTTTCTAGTTTGTTTTTTTTCTAAATTTAATGTTGAGGTTGCCAAGCATCACACTGATGGTTTATAAAGACAGAAGTGAATTTTCTGATGGCTTTGAAGCTTAGTAGTACAAAGCTCCCTTATCTTTCTTGTCTCTTCTATCTTCTTTAGTCCCACATTTCTTGACATTTCTTAACTGTAAAAGCATCTTCACATCGTTATCTCCTTTCTTTGTATCTGTCTCTATGTCTCTTCTCTTTTATAAAAATACTGTTAAAATGAGATTAGTATCCACTTCTGTATGACCTCATGTTAACATAACTGATAACATTAAAAGAGTTTGCTGGAAGTAGAGACTTGAAATATTTATTGAAAAAGATAAGATACTACGGTTTTCAGTATGGATTACGCTTCAACATCAAGAAAGCAAAAATCCTCACAACTGGACTTACAAGTAATATGATAAACAAAGAAGGTTTAAAGTTGTGGAAGATTTCATTTTACTTAGATCGCCAGTCAACAACTGTGCAAGCAGTGGTCAAGAAATCAGATGATGTTTGAATTGTGATGTGGGAAAAAGTATTGAATATGTTATGAACTGTCAAAAGAACAAACTAATCTTTCTTGAAGGAAGTGAAACCAGGGTGCTGCCCAAAGGCAGGAATGGTGAAACTTTGTCTTGCATAATTTGGGCATATCACCGGAGCAGTACCCTCACTGCATTTCCTCAAAGACAGATTTGTTTGTTCTTCTGGCAGTCAGTGATATTTATTCAACACCCTTCACCAACAGCACTGCTCAAAAACATGGTCTCTTCTTTGCTCTTCCTTATTCATTGTCCAATTTTGACATGCCTGTGATGCAATTGGACATTCCATGGCCTTGACCAGACAATCAGTTTTTAAACTATTATCTATGATGCTCTCGAGCATGTTAGAGAAGTTGTTGACAATAGATTTGCCCAGTAAAACAGGTCGTTTGATTTCTTGACTTGGACCCAAGTGAAATGAAAATATCAAACTTTCCTCCATATCTGATGATGCTGTCAATTGGTTCAGTTACGATGATTTTTGTTTTCTTAATGTTGAGCTCAACATCAAGAAAACAATGTTTCTCACCACTGGGCCAATTGGCAGCATCATTATGGATGATGAAGAGATTGAGACAGTTAACAGTTTCAGTTTACTTGGCTCCACAGTCAACACTCTTGGTAGCAGCAGCCAGGAAGTCAAGAGATTAATTGCATTGGGAAAGTCAGCTGTGAGGGACCTCTCAAGAGTACTGAAGAGCAACGACATCAGGCTGGAGACTAAGGTGCACCTGCTCCAGGCTATAGTCTTTGCAATTATGTGCTATACATCTGAGAATTGGATAATGACTAGGAAGGATAGAAGGAGAATTGATGCCTTTGAGCTGTGGTGCTGGAGAAGAGTGTTGAGTATACCATGGACTGCTAGGAGAACAAACAGGTTTGTCCTGGAGAGGGTGAAGACCCTTGATGGGATGGATCGATTCTGTGAGTGGAGTGGTGGGAATGAGTGCGTTTGAGACGGCGAGGTTGGCACAGGATAGAATGACATTTAGGGCTCTTTTACATAGGGTCACTATGAGTCACAAATGACTCGATGACTCATAACAACAACAACAATGTTGAGGTATAACTCATGGCCTTTACTCCAGTCAATTTCCTTTAATAATGTTACTAGAAATCTCCTCTGTTTATGCAACCTAGGATTTGACAAGAACCCTGGGGGCATAGTAGGTTAAGCTGACATGTTGGAAGTGTAGAAAAAGGTATTCTACTCCAATAAAGATCCACAGCCTTGGAAACTCATAAGAGAAAGTTCTCTCTCTCTCTCTTTTTTTAGTAAAAATATGTCCCCTTATTTCCCCCCCTCTTTTTTTAATTTAATATTGGTTTGTTTACAAAATTAAAATAAATTGTTTTCACTATTCTTCATTCATACTGTGTTTCATACAATCATTCCCATGCATTATGCTTTATAAAATTAATCACCATTGGACCTTGCTTTTTTGTTCTTTCAGATTTCCGTGAGCTAGAATGAACTCAGTAGCTGTAGCTTTGGTTTGGGTTTTGGGATGCACCACTTATTTCTCTTGTTCTTATCTTCACTGAATAGACTCTATTGTTATGTAGCAATTCCTAAACTGATTGGCACTTTAATTTCCTTCAGGTACACTATTGCAATTGAAACTTAAAAGCCACAACTGCAAATAGAACATTTATCCAACTGAGGATGTGATTGATCTCTCGCATAGTCAGCGAGTCTGAAGTGTTGCTTAGCTGGCCCTGTGCTGACTTTCTGAGGCTGTAGATTGCATTGGAAGAGATTGCCACCTATGTTCCTTTGGGGTGCTGGTAGATTTGCCAAAGAGGTGTGGCCTTGGGGCTACTAGGACAACAGCTGTTGGAAACCCAGTAGAGGCTCAGCTATGACTCTATTCAACTCAAGAGCAAAGAGGAAGTATGATAGACCTTTTATAAGCATGTTGTTACTGTTCTTGTTGTTATGTGCCATCAAGTTGCTTGTGACTCATAGCGACCCTATGTTCAAGAACCCTAAACCCTGCTCTATCCTGTGCCAACGTCATTATCTCTAACACACCTACTCCCACTGCCCCAATCACTAAATTGATCTATTTCATCAAGGGTCTTCCTCTCCTGTGCTGTCCCTCTACTCACCCAAACATGATGTCCCTCTCCAAAGACCAGTCCCTCCTTGCAACATTCCCAAAGTATGTCAGACGAAGCTTCAGAATCCTTGCCTCCAAGGAGCAAACTGGCTTCACCCTCTCCAGGAAAAACCTATTTGTTCTCCTAGCAGTCCATGGTATATTCAACACTCTTCTCCAGCACCACAGCTCAAAGACATCAATTCTCTTTCAATCATCCCTAGCCACTGTCCAGCTCTCTGATGCATAGCACACAATTGCAAAGACTATAGCCTGGATTAGGCACACCTTAGTCTCAAGCCTGATGTCCTTGCTCTTCGGTACTCTATAGAGAGGTCCCTGACAACTGACTTTCCCAATGTAATTCAACTCTTGATATCCTGGCTGTGGTACCAAGAGTGTTGACTGTTGAGCCAAGCAAACTAAAACTGTTAACTATCTCAATCTCTTCACCATCCATACTGATGCTCTCAGTTGGCCTGGTGGTGAGAATCTGTTTTCTTGATGTTGAGCTTCAATCCATATTGAAGGCTGCTGTCCTTGACTTTCTGCAGCAAGTGCTTCAGGTCCTCCTCAGTTTCAGCAAGTAGGGTTGTGTCATCTGCGTAACGCAGGTTGTTGATGAATGTTCCACCAATCCTGATGCCATGCACGCAAATTAATGGCAAGATTGATAGACAGGACTACAAGAAATAGCAACAAAATAAACATAAAATTTTAAAGCAAATTAAAATTAGAGAAAAACATTTATCACCTTGAATATATAAATTCTAACAACTTAATTGCTATTGTTATGTGCAGTCAAATTGGAGCTGACTCACAGCTGACCCTCCTGTGAATTTACAAAGGCAGTAAATCACATGAGAGAGAAATGCCCATCTTTCTCCCACAGAGCAGCTGGTGAATTCACAGCTCCTTACCACTAGGCCATGAGAGCTCCTGTGATAACTCGGGAAAATAGAAAAACTTTTGGAGAAAATAGTCAAAGAATTTGTAGAAGCAACAAAACAAAATAAACTAAAAAATAAAGGCAGAAGGAAAAACATGAACAAAAAACCCCCACCCTTGATAAACATATAATTAATGTTTTATTCTGAAATGAATGAAATAAACGCAAAATGTTTAACTTATTAAAATATATATACACATAGTTGTATATATACTATATGTGTGTGTGTGTGTGTGTGTGTTTTATGCACTTATATAAAAGTGTATATATACACTTGTATGCTTTAAGAATATAGAGAGATAGGAGAATTTACTTGCTACTGGGAATGAATTGGTACAGTATTTCGGGATGCTCTAGGACCCTAGTGTGTAAGTAGTTGTGCTTCCAACCCAAAGGCTACCCGTTCAAACCCAGTAGGGGTTCTAAAATAGAAAGATAGGCATCTCCTCCCGTGCACTTTACAGCCTCTGAAAACCAGCCGGAGGTCAGATATGGATTAGTGCTAACTCAACAGCACACACATACATACAAAACTGTGTTGTTGTTATGTGCCGTCGA
>NW_006399764.1:18691017-18704466 GCF_000299155.1 Elephantulus edwardii | reverse complement strand
ATCCAATGTTTATTGCTATTGATAGGTGCTATTCTTCAGTTATCCCTTATAATGACCTTCTGCATCATAGATTGAAACATCGCCAGTTGTTTATTCTCCAAGTGTTTTTATGTTTGGAGTCATTAGTACAGTCTCTGTGTCAATCCGTCTCATTAAGACTCATCCTCTTTTGTGCCGACCCTCTGCTTTCCCTAGCATGACACTCTTCTCTGGGGACTAATTCTTCCTGATAACAAAGACTACATTTTCCTCGTCAAAATAACTAGGCTATGGTTCACTTTAGATAAAGAATTTCCATAGATATTGTTCAGATATTTTCAGTGCCATTTGTCGCAGTAAATCTATTTTTCCTTTTCCATAACATATCTATGAATCAAACCATATTTCACTTAGGACCCAGAGAAAAAATTGCCATTTTCTCCTTTTTTATACAAGTGGCTAAATCTATTTCTAATGGTCCTGTATTAAATCCTTGTTGTTAAAACATTTATTTAACCTCTAACTCTGCTCTACTGAGACATTTTTATTTACATCAGGTTAGACCTTGACCTTCACAACCTCACACTCAGGGGAAACTCATTGCTGCTGTTGTGCTTTCAAAAAAAGGTTTTGATTGAAATGCATTTGGCTGATTCATTTATGTTTGAAAACAGCCAAAAGCAATTCTACTTTGGACTGTTTGAAGTAACTTTATTTCCCCCTCCTCTGACTTAAAAAAGATTTCATTATGAAAGTGAAATTGAACACACAGGGAACAAAGAATGTGTGAAAATTGTTTCTTCCCATTGGCCAAGAGGAGCAAAATCGTCTATTGCCATTGCTTGCAATGATTCAGCTGTCTTGTTTCCTTGAGGACGTGGTGTTTTGAGACAAGGAGCATCAGGCAAGGCGTTTCTGTCTCCCAGACGTCTTGAAGGACAAGGCATGTTGTCTGTTTGCAGGCACCCAGCATCTGGTAGTGTCCCACAGAGGAGCCTATAAATATTTCTAGGGGACCTTGAAGAAGACGTAAAGACTTCTGCTTCACTTTCTAGAGAACACCAGCAGCAGGTATAGGAGATTTCCACTTCTTCCTTGGAATATGAGGATATTAAAGTGAAGGGAAGACTTTTCAACTGTATTTAGGGAACGGTGTAAGAAATAAACTAGTCCAAAGAGTTTCTTCCCACCCTCTGTGCTCCCTTCTGCTCTCAGTGCTTAGAGCACAGTCTGGAGGTTCCATTGAATCACTGAGTTTCCCATTGATCACAGGCCCCTCCTCTAGCTACATGGAATAAGAAGCCACAATTACACCCAGAGGACTCTGACTCCAAGTTGCTCTTGGAGGATCTGCTGACCAGTTCTTACTGTAGAACATCTATGGGTGCTCGGGAACACAACCTTCTTGGTTATCAAAGGTGGCTGGTAATTGTTAAGTCAGCTCCACATCACGATTTCATGTAAAACAGAAGGAAATATGAACTTTCACTCTCCTCACAATTGTTAGTGTGTCCGAGCCCTTGTGTCAGTCCATCTAAGGGAGTTTCCCTCCTCGTACTTGACCTTCTTCTTAATCTACAGGATGCCCTTTCCTAATATTTGCAGCTTCCTGATGATTTGTCCGAAACAAGCAAGACAACAATCTCCTTTCCACACCATGGTTTTCACAATTACTTGCTATGCATCAGAGAGCTGGACAATGAATAAGGATGATAGAAGAAGAATCAGTGCCTTTGAGTTATGGTGCTTGAGAAAAGTATCGAAAGAACATACCATGGACTGCTAAGAGAACAAATAGGTCCATTCTGGAAAAGGTGAAACTAGGCTGCTCCTCGGAGGCAAAGATTTTGAAGCTTAGTCTCACATGGCATCCACTTCCTAAACAACATGCCTCTGGAAACTCTATGAACTTTGAGAAACAACAATAATTATAGAAAAGCTTCAGGTCTTTTGTTCATAGAGTCGCTATGAGTCATGCTCGACTTGATGGCAATCATCAACAACAACAACTCACATATGCTGACCATGTTGCCAGGAGGGACCAATCTCTAAAGAAGGATATCATGCTTGGAAGGGTATGGGGGCAGCACAAGAGAGGAAGACCTTGGATGAGCTAGATTGACTTGGTGATGGGGGTTGATGTGTTGGAGACAATGAAATTGACTCCGGATAGAGATCAGGCTTCAGAGCTGTTGTGTATAGAGTTGTTATGAGTCACAAGTGACTTGATGTCATATAATAACAACAACAACAAGATTTCCGGTCGCTTTTCCTTCAAAGTGGATTTGCTTGTTTTTTTTGGCAGTCCATGCAATATTCAATATTCCTTAACTACACTGTATGCAAATTGAGCATAATACTGTTTATCATGATATTATTTACCTATCGCTTTTCTTCTCTAATTCTGATTTCTGTGGTGAACTTTAGCACATTCTAGAGCCATATTCCACAGAGTGTAGAACTCCTACCCCAAATTGGACCCTTTCTGGTAGTTTGAATCTATCAACAGCACCTTGGGAGAAAGAGGGACAATCTCCTTCCATGAAATTTACAGTCTCCTGAGAACATGCTGGAAGGTCAGCTATGATTTGGTTCCAACTCAATAGCAATGAGTGAGAAAAATGGTGCACTTTGACCAAGGATTTTGATAGGTTTGAAAGCCATAACTGTAGGCAGGTGCCAACATCTGATTTTAGATTATAGCTGACTAGGAGAGGTCTCTGAAGTCTGCACAAAGGGTGCCATCTTCTGCAGGACTGAGGAGTTTATCACCGTGTTAAATACTCAAGCCTTGGACTTAAAAATGATCTCAGCATCTCCATTTACTGAGTGACCTTCTGGTCACCTATTTGTCTATCCTCTTTGGCAGAGATTGCTCAGGGCTTACCCATACCAGTTCAGTCCTTCATTTAGGAAATTATGTGCAACATTCCCAATGAAGACATAGCAATTGTTAGCTCCTGGACAAATTAACTTGGCCATGATACAGTTGTGGCCTCAGTAGAAATGATGTTTGAATGCAAGGAATGTGAACTAATAGGAATGGGATGTGTATCCTTAATTATGTCACTTCCTTGTACTGCTGCCCAGACATGCAGACTTGAGCCTGGAGCTCCAGCAACCATCTTGAATCATGAGCTGATTCAAGGAATGAAAAGCTGATTAGGAATGGAAATTACGTCTTCAGGTTTGAAAAGCCAAAAGAAACAAGCCTGAGGGTCTGATGGACACCCCCAGCTGCTTACATTTATGCTACTCTGATGGGAGGAAGCGAAACTTCATTCTTATTATTTTGGTCTTTCCTATAATGTGTAGATCAGTCTAATTCTAGTAAGTACGCCTCAGTTTATTAATTGAGAAAATGGATTATAACATGAATTAATTCACAGGGTTGTCATAAAGATATAATGAAGTAATACAGGTAGGGCAAATTTTATGTACTTGTTAAAAGTTAGATATTATCATTAAATATAAGCTTGGTGTGTACTAAATAATAGTATGGTATTATAACTTGAATGAGAACTTGGATTCTGTATGTTCTTCAAAAGGAATAGCATGTAAAAGAACAAAAGTCAGCCACAAAAAAATAGTTAAATGTAATTAAGAATTTTATTGGAAGTGCCCTAACCCACTTAACTATATAAAATTCAAAACATAGAGATAGTTTCTTTTCAATGAAGAAAGTTCTTTTCATTGTTGTCATTATCTGAAATTATTTCAAACTTTTAAAAAAAATGTTACTTGGAAGCAGGAGTGGCATCCGCTTCCTAAACAACATGCCTCTGGGAAACTGTGAACTTTGATAAATGATGATAGTTATTGAAATGCTTCAGGCCTTTTGTTCACAGGGTCACTATGAGGTGTGCTGGACTTGTCGGCAATCAACACCACCATCACAACAAAATGCTACAGGATCTTACAGAAAATTTTCACATTCATTTCAAACAAGTTCCCCAAATGTTAACATGTTACTGCTTTTGTCCCCTCACTCACTTACATACCTATTGTCATAGGTTTTCTCTTGAACTCCTTGAGTCCTGATTGTACAAATAGTGTGTATGGCCCTGAAGAGGAATATTCTACCCAAACAGCATGTAAGACTTCAGGTCAGGAAATATAGTCAAACAACATGATCAGCCATCTGCAAATCTCACCAACTGTCCAAACCACTGTATTTTTCCTTTCTGATTCAGGATTGTATCCAGAAATATTTGTTGCATTGAGTTATCGTGCCCTTTAGACTTCTTCCACCTGGAGCAATTTGTTTAGTCTTTTCTTATTTTTAAGTCTGCAACAGTTTCCAAGAGTGTGGCGCTTTTCTTTTCTATATTGCCTGCCTTGACATGCCTCTGGATTCATCTGCTACTCCTTCTGACCAGTCCTCGCATTCCTGGCTGGAAGTAAATCTCCGAAGTAATTGGATCTTTTTATTATTTGCTGTTACGGACCATCGAGGCAGAACTGACGCAGAGCTGACCTTCCGGCAGGTTTTCTGAGGCAGAAAATCGCATAGAAGAGATTGGCCATCTTCCTCCCACAGAGCAGCTGGCGGATTTGAACCACGTACCTTTGCACTGGCAGTGCAACTCCTTACCACTAGACCACCAGAGGATGTTAACCTTGACCTCTTGATTGTGCTGGGATCTGCAAAGTTCTGCAGCATAAATTTGTGGTTCTTCTTTCTGTAGTCAAATATCATTATATTTTAAGTATGTATTTGACACAACACTGAGATTTGGTTTCTCATCAAGCCCCCAAGCTACCGTTAGTATGTTTGGGGTTTAATCATGATGGAGATCGTTAGGATAACACATGATAGGGCAAGGTTTTGGTCTGTTGTTCATAGGATCGTTGTAACATCTAACAACAGCAAGAGTCTCTTACATGAAGCAATTATCTCTTAACATGCTTATCTCATGATGTTATCTATTTCCATCATTCTTTATTTATTATTTGTCATAATACTTCAAGGAAAAAAATTGCCTTATCCTTCATCGATCTATTTATTCCTGTATTTAGATCTGTATTAATTAATGTATTAACATTGTTATTTGTTGCAATGACTAAATTCCTCCGGATTTAATACTGTTTCTATTGGCTTCTATGCAAAGATACAGCACATATAATACTCATATACATGTAATAACAACAACGTATATATAAACAACTCATCTCATTGCGGTTGCCTAGGAACCTACTCATAGCTGATCCTCCAGTGGTTTCCAGAGGCTGCAAATTGCACAGGGGGAGATTGCTCATCTTTCTCCTGGAGCAGCTGATGGATTCGAACCATCTGCCTTCAGGTTGGTAGTGCAACTTCCTATACACACACATACACACAAGTAAATCCATGATTGCATGTGTGTGGATCATGAGTTCCTACCAACACTTCCAACTCCAATGTACCTCTTTATGGTCCCTTCTATTCTTTCCCCTTTCCTTGCTTACAAAGATATCTTCTAGAGCATCGAGAAATTTGAGCCCCATGGTGTTTAAAATGTTCATATTTACTCAGAGTCAGCCACTACTTTCTCAGCTTGCCGTGCCTGCCACTCCCTGTAAATGCCTGTAGCCGTCACTGCTTTGCTGCCCTGTGTCTTCAGAAGAGATGGGAAGACTGGAAGGGGAGGGACAGCAATGCCTTTTTCCTCATTCAAAGGAATGCGTGTTTGCCATAATGTGAGTATTAGACTCTCCATGTGACCTGAACAACTGCCATCACCATCCTGTACACACTAACATGGATTTTAGACATTTTCCTGCAGATTTTGTAAAGCTAAAATCATCCAAGATAAGTAGTGTGTCTGTCACCAAACCAGTGTTTATGTGCACTCATCGTTAAACCTCTTGCACTTTAAATCAAATGTAATAGCAATGTGATGTAATAAGTGGCATAAGACGACTTCATTTTACACAAAAATACATAAAATTAATATGGTGCTAGGAAAATCTGATCTTGCCTGGAAAAGACTTCAACTGTCAATGAGAGTTACACATGTAAAGGTAACCGTAGGCTTTTCTTCCTTTTATACTTTGGAAAAAGTTATAAAAAGTGTCTTTGTGTGTGTGTGAGAGAGAAAGAGAGCATTCCATTTTTCAACTACCTGCTTTTCATATTATCTGAGACTTTTTCTATCAACAGTGCTAAAAAAGGAATTTCTGGGTACCTAGTGGGTAAGCAATTGTGCTGCCAACCTCAAAGGCAGTTGGTTCAAATCTACCAGCTGCTCCAAGGGAGAAATAGGAGTAATTTTCTCCCTTGCCGTTGATAGCTGCTGGAAGGTCACTTGATGCCAGTGGGTTAGTACTAAAAACTGTATTGTCCAGGGTCGGCAGGCTGTACATTTTTTTGTTTGTTTCTTTCATTTGATTCCCTCCTCCCTATCTAAATGGCTAACTGTCCTTGAGAATTAAAACCTTCTCTGTTCCAATGTGAAAATTCTTCCCAAAACTTTTACCTGCAATCAATGTTCACTTCATAGCTATGCCAACCAACACACTGGTTTCCTTTTTTTATTGAGCATAGAACTTGATTATATTTCCCAGAAGCTCTTGTGCTTAGACGAAGTCAGAGAAGTGTGAGTAGAAATGACATACATGATTCTCAAACTGGGCCGTGAGAGTCTCAACAATGCTTCTTGCGCCCTCATTTCCCACTGTCGTTGCTGTTGTTATGTGCCATTAAGTCAACACTACTCATAGTGCCCCTACGACATATAGCTCTGAACCTTGTCCTATCTTGATCCCATCTCATTGTCTCTAACACACCTGCCCCCACTGCCGCAGCCACTATGTTGCTCTATGTCATACAGGGTCATCCTCCCCTGCACTGACCCTACACCTTCCCGAGCATGATGTCCTTCTCTAAGGACTGGTCCCTCCTGGCAAAATACCCAAAGTATGTGAGACAGAGCTTCAAAATCTTTACCTTCAAGGAGCAACCTGGTTTCACAATCTCCAGGACAGAGCTTTTTGTTCTCTTTACAGTCTACAGTATGTTCGATACTCTTCTCCAGTACCACAACTCAAAGACAGCAATTCTTCTGTCATCTCTAGCAGCTTTCAGATGCATAACAAATAACTGAGAAGACCACAGCTTGGATCAGGTGCACCTTAGTCTTTAGTCTGGCATTGTTGCTCCTGATCATTCTGGAGAGGTCTCTCACAGTAAACTTCCCTAAAGCAACTTGTCTTTTGATTTCCTGGCTGTTGACACCTCGTGTCTCACTAATATTGGCCAAATATGGGTCATTCAGGAGAAGAGTCTGAAAACTTATTACAGATCCAAGAGAAGGAAAGATTCTTTTCCTCCTGGAGTCCAGTCTTCTCTAGGCTTCTGTACTGACCTGAGATGCCTTGGGATGCATATCAAGTTAGTGCTTGTTTTTTTAAGGTGTCATAGTGTTGATGCCAACTTATTGTTGACTCTTTACAATAGCCAAAGTGTTGTCCAGTGTTCCATCCTTTTTTTATTTTTTAATTTTATTATATTTTGTGTGTATACCGTCAAATCAGATCTGACTGGTACAGGAGATTTTCCCTCCTTCTCCAGCAGAGCATCTGATGGATTCGAACTGCGCTCCTCTGGGATTGCAGTGCAGCTTCTTGCCGCTAGGCCACCAGAGCTCCCTCAGTGTTCCATCCTAACAATCATTCTGTTTAATCCCATTGTTCCAGCCACAGGCTCCATCCATCCCATTGAGGCTCCTCCTCCTTTTTGCTGAACCTCGATCTTATCAAGCATGATGCCCTTCTCCAGGGACTGGTTCCTTCTGATAACAAGAGGGAGTCTGGCTTCTTAGAAGTGACCAAGTAAGTCCTCTCCATAGACACATAGAAGAGTCTGACAAAACTCCACTGTCTGAGCAAGAGGCTTTATTTTACTTCATCGTGAAAGGGTCCTACAAGTTCAATGCCTGGTGGTGTAACACATTGTAAGGCTACTATAGTCCTAAATAAAATACTTCATTAGGCACAAATGCAATGATTTGTGTTCCAGAGAGTTTGATATATTATTACTCTAGTGGGAAGTAGCTACAGAGAAAAGTGGTGACCCCTTCCAGAGACAGGGTATGGATTTACGGTCATAGCTTCTTAGTTATAAATAGTCAGGCTCTGCCCAGTTGATTCTGATTTGCAATAAAATCACACAACAGGGTAGAACTGCCCATGGCTGTAGTCTTTTTGGAAAGGAGCTCTGGCATTATGATGCCTAATGTGTTGGGCTGCTAACCAAAAGATCAACAATTGAGTCCATCAACTAGTCCAATGGGGAAGAATGAGCAATCTTCTCCAGTCAAGATTCACAATCTGATAGAACATCACTACAAGTTGTAACTAATTTGAAGGCAGTCAAGTAATTTTTATTTTATTTTTATCTTATACTGGCTTACTTACAAAGTCCATATACATTATTTT
This sequence comes from Elephantulus edwardii, assembly GCF_000299155.1. Classification (NCBI taxonomy): domain Eukaryota; kingdom Metazoa; phylum Chordata; class Mammalia; order Macroscelidea; family Macroscelididae; genus Elephantulus; species Elephantulus edwardii. Next base: position 18,696,069 of record NW_006399764.1, on the reverse strand, counting down.
TCTACACTGGATCGTCTTACCCTTTTCGATGATAGAAAGAGAATTGATGCCTTTGAGTTGTGGTGCTGGAGAAGAGTGTTGAATATACCATGGGCTGCTATGAGAACAAACAGGTTTGTCCTGGAGAGGGTGAAGCCAGAATGTTCGCTGGAGTCAAGGATTCTGAAGCTTCGTCTGACATACTTTGGGCATGTTGCAAGGAGGGACTGGTCCTTGGAAAAGGACATCATGTTTGGCAGAGTGGAGGGACAGCACAGGAGAGGAAGACCCTCGATGAGATGAATCGATTCTGTGAGTAGAGTGGTGGGAATGAGTGTGCTTGAGACAGTGAGGTTGGCACAGGATAGAACGGTGTTTAGGGCTCTTGTACATAGGGTCGCTATGAGTCGCAAACAACTTGATGGCACATAACAACAACAACAACAACCCCTCATTCCACCCATCACCCTATAATTACCTGTAATTACCTTTCACCACAGCCTCCCCTCATTCCACCCCTGCACCAAACTCACCCCTCTGTTCTCACCTTCCACCCCACCCTTGTATCCTCATACAAGTTCTACAATTGTCTTATACAATATTTGTCCTTATGGGACTGAGTTAGTTCACCCAGAATAATGCTCTCTAGTCTGTCCCATATTAGATAGTGATGCACAAAATCATTGCTTGTGCATGCTGTGTAGTATTTCATCATGTGAATACACCATACTTTCTCAGTCCATTTGATTGTGGTTGGACATGTGGGCTGTTTCCATGTTCTTGTGATGGTGAATAATGCTGCTGTGAACATTGGTGAACAAGTCTCCGTGCCTTAGTTCTCATTTTCTTGGGCTATATTCCAAGAAGTGGAATAGCTAGGTCATATGGAATTTCTATGTTCAGCTTTCTGAGGATATGACAAACTGCCTTCCAGATTGGCTGTACCATTTTACAATCCCACCAGTAGTGTGTAAGAGTTCCTGTCTTGCCATATCATCGCCAACCTTTATTATTTGCTGTCCTGTTTAAACTTTGCCATTGCTACTGGGGTGAAATTGGTATCTCATTGTGGTTTTGATTTGCATCTCTCTTATTGCCAGTGATTTGGAACATTTTGTTCATGTGTCTGTTTGTCATCTCAACATCTTTCTCTGTGAAAATTCTTTCCATGTCTTTTGCCCACTTTGTAAGTGTGTTATCAGTCTTTCTCTTGTAGAAGCCCTGTAGGACTCTGTCAACTTTTGATATGAGACCCTTGTCTGAAATGGTATTGCTAAATGTTTTTCCCCCCCAGTCAGTAAGGCTTTCTTTTCACTCTGTGGGAAAAAGTTTTGATGCACTTAAAGTTTTGAGGCGTTTAATCTTAAGAAGGTCCCATTCATCAATTTTATCCTTTCCAGATTGTGCATTTCTGGCTGTGTTTGGTAGTCAGTGAGATAATATTTATGAAAACTTTCTCCCACAGAGCCTCTGAGTGTGTTTGAACCACTAATCTTTCAGACAGCAACAGAGTACTTAAGCATTTACACTATTTTGTTGTTGTTAGATGCTATCAAGTCTGAACTCTGTTTTATCCTGTGCCATCCTCACACTTCCTGACACAAAATAGCCCATTATAGCAGTCATTGTGTCAACCCACCTGGTTGAGTGTCTTCCTCTCCTTCACTGACCCTCCACCCTTTCCAGCATCATGTTCCTCTCCAAGGAATAGCCCCTCCTTGCAACATGCCCAAAGTATGTGAGGCGAAGCCTCGTAATTCTTGCCTCTAAAGAGTACTCTGGCTGCATCCTCTCTGAGTCGGATCTGTTTGTTCTACTGGCCGTCTGTGGGATGGTCAGTGCTTTTACAGTAGTAGGACTGTATTTTTTTCAGTCTTGGTCTAATTTAAATAATACTTAGTGTGATGCTGCATCACAATTCATTTACATTTCATCACTGTTCATAGTCTTCCTTATGTGTTTACTAGCAAGAAAGACTATTTAATAGGGAGGACTAAAGTCAGGAAATACTAAGGCATTTCCTTCCCTGGGGAGCGCTTCCAGCCATGAAAGGTGGGCTTATTTGCATCTGTGCCACCTTCAGAAAGAAAAGGTAAATGGCCAAGCACTTCAGGCTCTGAACACAGGCCTCCTTTGTGCTGCTCGCCCAGTTGGGATGCTCCTAGTTGCTTTTTAATCCCTAGTGCCTTTACCTCTTGCATGGGCCCTGGGGGTTTCTCTATGGAGGGGCCCTTGACACTGGAAATTCCTCCCTTGGGTTGATCAAAGCTGGTGCGGTCTGACCCCACCCCAGGAAGTGGTGGCAGACACATCTGTTCAGCCTGGCTTCCTGCCAACAGGGGATTTACTCTCTGGTGAGTGGGGGAGAGGACTTCTTTGTCCGGAGGGGATTTATTGTTGGCTGCTGGGGTGTGGCGAGTGTGAAGGGTGGGAACCACTTGGACTCCCTGCCTTTGTCTGACTTTTTGTGTGGCAGAGTTTAATCTTTGTATGTGGGTTCCAAGACTTTTGTGAAGGGGCAAGTGCTGAGTCGGGGAACTTTAATGATAAACTGGGATCTCCAGCCCCCCACCCCCACCCCCACCTCCATGAAGTACAAAGTTGCTAAAAACAAGAGGATGAAAGTGGTGGCTGTTTGCTGACTGCACACAGTGAGATACTATTTAAATTCTGCCATTGCTCACTGATTACTGAGCAGAGTCCCACAGACCAAGGAGGAGATGGAAAACAGGGGCTGGGTCACTCAAGGTCTGACGTTTTGATGCTAAGAGGACATCATCAAACCATTCCACATGCCGGTGTCTTTAGAGCAAAACTTGTCGTTATGTGCCATTGAGTTGCCTGCAACTCATAGCAACCCTATGTACAATGGCCCTAAACCCTGCTCTATCCTGTGCCAATCTCACTGTCTCCGACACACCTACCCCATTATCCCAGTCACTGAATCAATCCACCTCATAGAGAGTCTTCCTCTCTTGTGCTATCCCTCTACCCTCCCAAGCATGACGTCCTCCAAGGGTTTGTTCCTCCTTGCAACATGTCCAAAGTATGTCAGATGAAGCTTCAGAATCCTTGCCTCCAAGGAGCAGCCTGGTTTCATTCTCTCCAGGCCAAACCTGTTCATTTTCCTAGCAGTCCATGGTACACTCAATACTCTTCTCCAGCATCACACACTGTTAATATGATAGTGTGTGAAGCTGTGGTCCTTGTGCTGTGGAGCTCTCACATGTTGACAGAAGAGTAATGTCATCTAGTCCATATCCAAGAAGATTCAGTGACTGAACCACCAGGGCTGTCTCCTATGAGGATCCCAGAATGTGCTTCTGAGTACAGTTGACACAAAATGCTAACATACAAACGAGAGAATGTCAAGAAATTTAACTAAGCGGTGACTCTAGAACTTAAAAGCAAGACAGCATTTTGCACCTCAGAAACTCCTCTATCTTTCTTAACCTCCAGGTAAGGTTCACAAGGCCAGACATTTGTCTGGGTCTGAACCATCCACCCCACTACGGGGCTCATCGAGTGTGTACGCTAGTAGTTTCTCTTCCACTGATAGATTGTAGCGTCTATTCATTACCATCAAATTCACGGGCATTCATTCATGGACAAACCAATGTGTGTCAAAGTAGAACCATGCTTTGTAGGTTTTCAATGGTAAATTCTCAGAAACTTTACTACCAGATCTTCTTCTGAGGAATGACGAGATGGACTTGAATCTCCTCCCTTTCTTATAATAGCCAAGAACATCAGTCGTGGACATTATGAGGGTTTGCAGGCCCTATATTGAGGTATACAGAAAATGCCTATAAGTTATGATTTCTGCTCTTCATAAGGGAGGAGTTCTTGTTGGAAGCTTCAGTCCAAGAATTCAGGCAGGGCCACAGTCCATCTGTAAATGAGAAAAAGGTGTTTGTGTGGGCGTCTGCAGTCACGGTTGCATTGTTTGGTGAATGGAGGTAGGGCGGGATTTGGGCCTTTACTGGTCTTTTGGTCTGTCCCTTGTGCATCATTGACTGCTTCAGATCCCATCATATCTTGAGGACTTGTGGGAGACATCTGCCAGCAATCCTGGTTGCATAAGGGGCCAAAAAGCCATGGTGAATAAATCATATTAAGGGAAGAGAGGTTGAAACAGGCAAGTTTAATTCAAGCGCAGCACAGCACAGCAATGTCATCTGGGGGCGTCCAAAGACAGCATATTATCTGTCTCTAGAATGTTGGCTACTCTGTGAGGAGCAAATGAAAGGAGCTGTCTCCAAATATTTCTCCAGGAAACACCAGGCAAGACAGGCAGGACTTCTTGGTGTCTTCAACTTTAGAACTCAGACAGCAGTTGGTAGATTGGTGAGTGGGTGGTTGTGAGATGCCTTCAGTAGGTTTGACCTATCAGCCCAAGGAATTTCAATAGACAGCTACTCCAGAAAATGACAATGTGATGTGTTACACCTCTCAAGGGACCAGGTAACAGCTTCTCCAGCATTCTATGAAGTAATGACAGTGAAAAAGGATCAAATCCATATGTCATCATTTATTTACCCTCTAAGGAATCCTGGGAAGACAAATGCCTGAAATTAGGAGGTCATGAGAATATTTCTTGTTAATATTTTTTATTTTAATTCAGACACCTATTAGGTAGCTCAAAATTAAATTTGTGAACTAACAGCATAGAGTGCATTGGGAGAATTTGGCTATGGTTTGGTGTGGAGTTGTTATTGTTGTTGTTAAGTAGAGTTGTTGTTGTTTTGTTGTTATGTGCCATGGAGTCACTTGCGACTCATAGCGACTCTATGTATAAGAGCTCTATACACTCTTCTATCCTGAGCCAACCTAGCCATCTCAAATGCACTTATTCCCACCTCTCTAGTCACAGAATCAATCCATCTCATCAAAGGTCTTCCTCTCCTTCGCCTCCCCTCCACTCTGCCAAGCATGATGTCCCTCTCCAAGGACCAGTCCCTCCTTGCAACATGCCCACAGTATGTCAGACGAAGCTTCAGAATCCTTGACTCCAGGGAACATTCTAGCTTTACCCTCTCCAGGACAATCCTGTTTGTTCTCCTAGCAGTCCAT
>NW_006399764.1:18668208-18689221 GCF_000299155.1 Elephantulus edwardii | reverse complement strand
TGACTTGTTACCTATGCTATCAGAACAGGACTGCAGCCAAGTTACATGGTGTAGTTTGGTTCCCCAGCAGGGATACTGCCCTTGGAAAAGGAAAGATTTCTAGAGCTTTTGGTTAAGGGCATAAATCGAGCCACAGCTCTCCAGTAAAGCTACATCTCTGCCCTGCTCTGTGAGTGGGCTTTCCTTGCTCTCTCACCTCTCCTTCTTTCCTCTTTGGCTTCCTCAGTGTCAGGTCCCATTTCCTTTCTGGTCACTGTGTAAATGCATCAGGACCTCTCCTGACACTATCAGATTGGCTGGGTGTTTAGTCTGTGTTTTTGCACCTCCTGCCAAAATAAGCTTGGTCATTTACCTCTGTTTATTTTCCCTTTCCAGACATCAGGTATTGTCTGCATTCCAGCGCCCACACAAAAGTGATATCTCTCCAATTAAAGCGGTAGTGTCTCTGATTGTTGCTGAGTTTGGTGGACTTGGCCTCAGACCAACCCCAAGCACCCATCAAACGGCAGCATTTGATTTCTCTGAGTTGTCAAAGTCTCTGCAAGAGCAAATTCAGTGCCACGTTAAAGAAACAGCCTTATGGTAGAGAGGGAAGCAAAGGTAGGAGGGAGTGAGATGAAGAATGAGACAGAGAATTTCGTACTAGGTTGTAAGGAGGAGAACTTAACACCATCCCCAATTATTGACTCCCCATCACAATATCTTCTACCCCATAGATTGCAATTTTACCTTTGTAAGATGAATCAATCCAGTTTTTTAACAAAACTACAATTTTAATATTTGAAACATTGATTATAGGCTGCTTCTGCTCACCGGTATTTTGGCTGTAGTTAATAATATATCAAAGTCATTTCCAATCTAAGAGACAATTTGACTGCTTTTCGGAAGGAAACATCTGCTCATTTATTTCCCCTACTCACGAACTCTTCTCTTAGAAGACTCTTGGTTCCTTTGTAGTTTATTCCAGTTGATATTTTTTTCGGTCCATTTTCAATGCTTTTCCAAAGTGGTTAACACTTTGCTTGTAGTGAGAAATGATCTTGCACAGCATTACTATTAGCCACCATTGAGTCTTCACGAGACTCATGCTAAACCCCACGTACAATGGAGCCAAAGGCTGTCTAGGACCTGGATTGGCTTCCCAGGTCTTTGATCAGATTGCTACTTTCATTCTAGGAAAAGTAGAACATCAGAAAAGAGAGGAGGATCCTCAAGGAAATGGACTGACACCATGACTGCAACAATGGTCTTGACCTTGACATAGACCCTCACGATGGTGTAGGATAAGGCAACATTCCTGTTGGCTGTTCTGATGCTTGCTTTGAGTAACAGTCAACTTGATAGCACCTAACAACAACAACGTAGCTAGACTCTCACTTGACTTCCTTATCGAGGTTGTTATTGCAAGTTCCTATTGTGCCTGACACAACGCATACGGAGACTTTATAAACAATGGAACGGAACTTTGTCTTACTCTGTCACACACTCATTATCTCTGATATATTTAAGTCTATTAATAGAGTTACTGTGTCAGCCAGTCTTATTGAGAGTCTTCTTTTCTTTCTCTGACCCTTCACCTTTCCAAGCATGATGTCTTTTCCCAAGGACTGGCCTCTCATAACAACATGTCCAAAGCATGAGATGAAGTTTCATCATATTTGCCTCTAAGGAGCACTGCAGTTGCAGTTAAATTTGATCCACGTGTTTCTTGCATAATTTCCCAGTTGTCTGTCAACTAAGTGCTCAAATATTCTGTAAGGGCATGCAAACTCTCTGATAGAAATAATTTCTCTCTCTCTCTCTTTTTTTTTTTTTAAGTTTAAAGTTTGCTGCAGACAGAAAAAAGCAAGACAATTATGTGGTTTAAGAATCAATTGACCAACATCTGCACTGATGACAGAAGGGGAAAATGTGGTTAAATGAAGGCCAAGGATTTTTGTTTTGCTCTATTGAAAATGTCAATGACAAGGGGGTAGTAAAATACTGTGTCCAGCTGATAAGTGTTGTGGAATTTGCTTTTCCAGACAGCCTTTGTGTTATGATAATAAAAGATATATATAAAACTGTTTGGAATGATTTAGGGATGATTTAGATCTGGATAAGGCTCAGGGTAAAATTTAATCAAGTTGATTTACTATTGTATATAAATATAAGCAATAGAAGTCAGGAAAAAAATGGATGCTGCTAATGTTTTTCTCTTTCCAAAGAAAGTAAAACAGAATGCAGGGTTAACTAAATGTCTGTTGGAATGTCTGGTTGGTTCAAATGGTTAAAATGATTGGCTGCTAACTGAAACTTAGAGGTTCAAGTCCACTCAGAATCAGCTAGCCAAGAAAACCCAAGCTGCCGGTCATCACAAAGCCCATACATTTCAATCCATATATAGGGTTCCTGTGAGTCAGATTGAATTTAACAGCCACTGGAAATGCTGGTCAATGACAATGATTTATTTCATTCTTACACAAACATCTCTAAGGAAATTACCGATTTTTCATTTCACATATCAGAAATCAGCTTAGTATTTGGAAAGTAACTCATCCAAAGCACATAACTAGAAAATAGCACAACCAGGAGTTTGACTTGAACCTACTCTCAAAGCCCATGTTCTCTCCATTATGATCACTTACGATCATTTTGTGTTTGTCATGTACTTTATTCCTTCTTATGTTGAAGATCTGACAGGCCATTTTATTACCATATTCAGTATAATACCATAAAATAGAATAGCTTCTATTTGGACATCATTTTAGCACTGAAAGTTGAATGGTTGGCCACTTCACCAAGAGCTCTCAAGATATTATTCCATTCTACTAGCACACATATTATTTAAAATAAAGAACTCTCTTTCAAATTTGAGTATGTTGTTGATGTTAGGGGAGTTGGATTAGCTCTAGCTCATAGCAGTCCTATGAAGAACAGAACAAAACTCTTCTAGTTTTCATATCATCTGTACAATGAATCTACTGTGATGAGAACCATTGTGAAAGTCACTCTGTCAACTCGTGTCTTTGGGGTCTTCCTCAGTTTCACTGACCCTCTCTTTTCCCAAGCATGACTTCCTTTCCAGGGACTGGCTCTTCCTGATACCATGGCCAAAGTGTGTGAGACGAAGCCTCCTCATTCTTCCTTCTAAGGAGCACATTGGCTGACATAGACTCGTTCAGTCCGATGGCACTTCATAGTATGTTCAACTATTTGACACCACCACAGTCCAAAGGCATCAAGTCTTTTGACTTCCATATTTATTGTTCAACATTCATATTCTTTTGAGGTAACTGAAAATAACATGGCTCACTTTAGTCTTTAAAGTGACATTCTTACTCTGTAACAGAGAAATCCATGTTAGTGGATTTGTGTAATGCATTATGTCATTTGATTTCTCATTGCTGCTTACAAGGGCATTAATTGTAGATCCAAGTAAAATTAAATCCCTAACAACTTCAATTTGTTTATCATGATATTATGTATTGGTCTAGTCTTAAGGGTTTTGTTTTGTTTGTTTTCTTCATGTTGAGGTATAATCAACACTAAAGGGAACTGTAGTAGTGAGAAGTTATGTTGTCAACCCAAAGGCTCTCAATTTGAACCTATCAGCTGCTTCAAAGGAAATAGAAGAGCAGTCCCCACCTTTTCAATTTCCTTCCTCCGAAGACTTACTTGACGATCAACTCCAAGTCTGTTCTGACTCAACAGTGCATAACAACAACAATCCATACTGAAGGCTTTTCTATTTACCTACAAGTACTCTAAACCTTTTATTTCAGCAACAAAGGTTGTGTCATCTATGTATTGCAGGCTGTTGATAAGTCATCTTTCAAATTGATGTCACATTCTTCACACAGTCTGATTTAACACATTATTTGCTCATCATACATACCGAATAGATAGGATGAAAGCATACAAACATAAGGCACATTTTTCTTGATTTAAATTTTCTATTTTGTTTCAACTGCTGTTCATTGGTCTATGCACAAGTTCTGCATGAGAAAAATGGTATATTGTTGAGTTCCTCTTCTCAATAGTATTCATAATTTATTAAGATCCCCACAGACTTTGTATAGTCAATAAAACACAAGTAAACTGTTTTCTAGTACTATCTGCTTTTATTATCCGTCTCATTTCAGCAATGATGTCTCTTGTTCCATGGCTTCTTCTGAATCCAGCTTGAATTGCTGGCAGATCTCTGTAGATGTGTGAGCCTAGACATTTTAAAAGAATATCCAGCAAGGCTTCCTTTATCGTTCCTCTTGTTGTTATGTGTCATTGAGCCACTAAAACTCATAGTGATCCTCTGAACAACAGATCTGAAACCTTGCCCAATCCTACACCATCCTTACAATCCCTAACATGCTCAAAAACCATTGTCACAGTCACTGTGTCAATCCATTTTGTTGAGGGTCTTTCTCTCTTTCTTTTACTCTCTATATTTCCCAACATGTTGTCTGTTGCCAAGGACTGATTTGCCCTGACAACAAGCCCGGAACATAGGAGAAGTTTCACCTTCCTTTCTTTTAAGGAGCACTCTGCTCGTGCTTTCTCTAAGACTGACTTATTTGCTGTTTTGAAAGTGCACAGTGTATTCAGTACTCTAACAGAACAATTAGAAGACATCGACTCTTCCCGCAGGATACCTTTATTACCAGGCATCCTTAGGCAAGCCTAATAAACTCAATTCCTTCCCTCTGAGATATAACCGCCTCAGTGTTACCGTTTAATGTTATCGTGAATGTGAAATGAAAATGCTTACTGAAATACACTTTCTTTGCTAACACTATTAATGTAGTGGCTACTACTACTTTTCAAGTTTATCTTCAAATATATCTATAGAAATGCATTACCAAATATCACTGCTTAATAATTTGTCTTTAGAAAATGAAGATATGAAAAATTCTCAAAGCCAAATTAATGTTAAACCAACTGAAAAATGTAAGATAGACTGTAGTATTTTGGGGACATGAGAAGTGGTTATGCACAGCCGTAAGGATGAAATATCATAACTTACAAGGCATAGGCATTCATTGTTGAAAGCTACATATTTTTGTGCAAATGCAATGAATACATGGTAATACTGGACGATAGCTTTCTGGGTGGTGGTGGTGGTGGTGTTGATTGCTGTCGAGTCATGCACGACTCATAGCAACCCTATGAACAAAAGACCTGAGGACTCCCTATAACTATCATTTCTCCAAGATCATGGAATTTCCAGAGTCATGTGGTTTAGGAATTGGATGCCACTTCTGCTTCCAAATCTGTCTTACTCTGTGAGCTCTGCCAAACATTGGTCAAGCTTGTGTAACCATTATGGCATTTGGTAGACCAATGGTGCACCGTTCAGTATCAAAGCAATCCAAAGTTACCTCAATCCAGAGAAATGACATAACAGTAAGTGCTGTACCACTTAGGAGAATGTTCATTTCAAATGTAATTAAAACAAGGGCCAAATGAATTTTAAAAGACCCCAGGTGTGAACACAAAGCTCTCATTGGCTCCAACAAGAGGGTTGCAGCCAACCAAACAATACAAAGCCATCCCCCATGCAACACAGAAAAGGACTCACCCCTCCAAAGCCACATGAATTTTACAAGACCCCAGGCCTGCAAACAGGGCTGTCTTTGGCTTCAACAAGAGGCTTCCAGCCAACCAAACAATACAGAGCTTTCTGGGTAGGTATAAAAAAGTCAAGGCAAGGTCCCAGTCCTACTTATCTATTTCTCGTCTTCAGAAAAGATAATTTGTATTGTTGTTGTGTGTTGTTGAGTTGGAACTGACCTGTAGCTGACTTTCTAGTAACTTTTCAGAGGCCATAAACTGCACGGGAGGAGAGTGCCCATCCTTTCCCCCGAGAGCAGCTGGCAGATTCGAACCACATGCTTGTGAGTTTGCAGCACAGATTCTTACCAATAGGCCACTAGAGACGCCTCTAATTAAAAACTGAGACAAAACAAATATTGCAATTCATTATAACACTCCATTAATAATCTTTTCAGAAAGATAAACAAACAAAAATATATCATGTAACTTTCAGAGAAAATCTTTGCACAAAAATTTGGGAAATATACATATAAAATATTGATTCTCATTGTTGCTAAGTAATCATTTTAATGCTATTGGTAAGAGTATTGAGATAATGAATAAGTGAATGTGCCAGAATGAATCCATTATAAAGCGTTATGTCACAATCCTATCTCTTCTACCCTCATTTTAAAATAAAAATAACATTTAACAAGTTCTGTGACACAAGTTGAAAATAGAATGTTACAGAGTTGTCATTATTTCTTTCCTGAGAAGAATTGTGACTTACAAGATAAGTATTGCCTAAACTATTTTAGTATGTGGAATTGGCACAGATAAATTCTCTGCTCTATGTGCTAATTACTGTAATTTGATCATTATAATGATTATAATTTCATATTCACTTTATATGAGTTAGTCTCTTAACACTGCCTGTCACATCATATTAAATTTACTTATAACATTTTTGGAGGGGTTATTATATCTTATCAACAATACCTTCAGTAGTTTAATTATGGTATGCCTTCAGGATTTTGTAACACCTCTTGTACAGTCTGTTTCCTGAGCGAGAGTATTATATTTCTAGGAGCTGTGTCAAGTTAATATTTCAATAAATTGTCAGTCACACTTTAATATGTTATGAGAAGAAAAATGATTGAATATAACTTAAGATTCCACCACAGAGGTACTAGTTAACTTAATAATGGTATGTACCACATAAAAGATATAACACATTTACAAAATGAATGAGGAAATGCACTATGTAGTGATTCAGAAAGATTTGTAAAGAATGGAAACATAAAGGTGAAAACAATCACGTAGAAAACATTTTCTGTATAAAATAATGGAAAAATAAAAATATATTTGTATTCTTATAAATTTGCATAAATAAACTAGTCATATAAATAAGAAAGTAATGATTTGCTTCCAAAGGATTAGGAGATCAAAGAGCAGTGTGTTTGTAAACTGAGTAAAAGGGATACTTTCCTTAAAATTTCTCTTTATGGTTCCTTATAATTGATATTCCTAGGACCCACAACATTCATATTTCCTTTATTCCTTATTTGATTTTGAATCTTATTTTAAAAAGTTTTTCAAATTTTATAATTTGTCATACAATTTTCATAATATTTTACTCACTTGGAATTTGTTCCAGAGCATATTCTGAGAAATAGTGATTATGCAGTTGTTTCAACATCGTTTATTGAATAGCCTACAATTTCTCTGTTGATTTGAGGTGCTACCTTGTTTGTGTACAGATAGATAAATGCACGCTCTATTTAATTCCATTCATATATGTACTCTATATGTGTGTTATATATATAGCTGTTGTTTGTTGTTATATGCTGTTAAATAGTCTGCAAATCATAAAACTTATACACAATAGCTCTGAACCTGGCCCTAACTTGAGCCAGTCTCATCATCTCTGACGCACCTAATCCTGTTACCCCAGTCCTTAAGTCAATCTATCTCCTCCAGGGTCTTCCTCCCTCTCTTGCTCTGTCCCTTCACTCTTCCAAGCATGATATCTTTCTCCAAGGACTGGTCCCTCCTGGACACATGCCCAAAATTATCTGAGACAGTGCTTCAAAATCCTTGCTTCCAAGTTCCAAGGAGCAGTCTGGTTTCATACTCTCTAGGACAGAGCTGTTTGTTCTTTTGGCAATCTATGATATATTCAACAGTTTTCTCCAACACTACAACTCAAAGGCATTGATTCTTCTTTTATCCTTAGTCACTCTCCAGCTGCCTAATACATAGTAAACAATTGCAAAGATGATGGTCTAGATCAGGCATAGCTTAGTCTCCAGACTTACAGTTGCTCTTCAGTACTCTAGAGAGGTCCTTGGAAGATATATTTTACATATTGATAAATCTTTATATATGCTGCTGTTATTTTTATTGTTGTTACATGCTGTGTAGTAACTTGCAACTCATACTGACCCTATATACAACAGCTCTGAAGCCTGCTCTATTCTGAGCCAAACTCTTTATATCTGACTCACATACCACTATTTTTCCAGTCATGGAGTAAATCTATCTTATCGAGGGTCGTCTTCTCCTGTGCTGTCCTCCCACACTTCCAAGATTTATATCCATATCCAAGGATTGTTCCCTCCTTGCTAACAAGCCCAAAGTATGTCAGATGAAGCTTTAAAATCCTTGTCCCTAATGAACAGCCTGGTTTCGCTTTCTCTAGGATGAACCTGTATGTTTGCTTGGCAGTACATGGTATATTCAATACTCTTCTTGAGCACCAGAACTCAGAGCCATCAATTCTTCTTCTATCATCCTTAGTCATTGCCCAGCTATCTGATGCATAACAAGTAAATGCAAAGACCATGGCCTCGATCAGGCACACCTTAGTCTCTAGACTGACATTATTGCTCTTTAGTACTCTGTCATGGTCCCTGAAAGCAGATTTTCCCAATTCAGTTTGTATTTTCATTTCCTGACTGCTGACACCAAGAGTGTTGATTGTGGACCCAAGTAAGCTGAAGCTGCTACAGTCTCAATCTCTTCACTATCTATCATGATGATGCCAATTGGCCCAATCTTTGCTTTCTTGATATTGACCTTCAATCCATATTGAAGGCTGCAGTCCTTGACCTTCTGCAGGAAACACCTCAAGTCCTCCTCAGTTTTGGCAAACAAGGTTGTGTCATCTACATAACACAGATTGTTAATGAATCTTCCTCCAATCTTGTTGCCACATACCTCCTCATAGAGCCCAGACTGCTGGATAATCTATTCTGCATATAGAATGAAAAGGTATGGGAGTAGGATGCATCCCTGGTGTTTACCTTGTACATCATTGAAGACATATAGCCGATATTTCTAATATTGATACTTCATGTTTAAAACTGTTAGGTTTAGTCGATTGAGTTCTGGCAGCTAGTTGCACCGCTAATCTGTGGCAGTGCAACACACTGTGGCAGCCAAGCACACTGAAGGCAGGTGGTTCAAATCCAGAGAAGAAAAAGTTACAATTTCCTTTCGTGTGATTTACATTGTCTGAAAACCCACTGGTGCGTCAGCTATGGAACTCAGTGGAAATGAGTTTGAGGTCTTGTGATGGGTTTTTTTTTTATGTTTTAGTCTATTTTCATTCTTATAAGAAATTTTTTTAAAAATGAAACTTTAAATTAGATTGTGTGGATAGATTTTGTGATTATGTAAAATTGATAAATAAATTTAGCAAAGACTGATATTCTTATGATATTGATTCTTGCTGTTCCTAAATCTTGTGGTGGTGGTGTTGTGTACTGTAGAGTCAGAACCGATCCATAGTTGACCCTTGGGTGGGGTTTCAGAGGCAGTTAATCCCACGAGAGGAGACTGCCCATCCTTCTCCCGTGGAGCACCTGGTGGCCTTGAACTGCATGCCTTCAGGGTTGCACCACAGTTTCTTGCCACCAGGCCACTAGAGCTTCCTCTTAAATCTTAGGTTTTCCTATTTATTCAAATTTTTACTTTGACATGGTGTTTAACTTATGTGTGATAGTTTTCTGCATATAAGCTTAGCACATTTCTTATGAAGTTTATTCCTAGGTCTTAACATATTTCAGCTTTTCAGAATTGACTCATCACTCACATACTGAAACTTGCAGTTACTTGCTATGTGAAAACTATCAATTTTTCATCCTTTATTCTGTACTCTTTTCCTCCTAGGATAGTAAGAGAAACTTTTAGTCAGTTTATTATAAATTTATGTTTAAGATTCACATTGTTTGCAGTAGTTTTCCACTTATATAACTATATCTATAAAGAAATAAATCTAGCTTTTCCTTTTAGTTTCTTATGCCTCTAATATATTCTAATATTCCGGAGGCAAGCTATTATGGAAGTGGATGCCACTCCTCCTTCCAAGCTTGTTTTAATCGGGGAGCTCCACCCCACTCTCTGTCCACATTGCATGACCAGCCATTTACACATTTGACACATCAGTCAAATAGTAAGGATGACAGAAGAAGAATCAATGTCTTTGAGTTGTGGCTCTGGAGAAGAGAACTGAATATCCCATGAACTTCCAAAAGAACAAACAAATTTGTCTTGGAAAACATGCAGCTTGGAGTGCTTGCTGGGTACTCCCTGGGGGCAAGGACAGTAAAACTTTATTTCACATACTTTGGGCGTGTGATTAGGAGGGGTCAGTCCTTGGAAAAGGACATCATGTTTGGAAAGGTAGAGGCTCAGCAGAGGAGGGGAAGACCCTCAATGAGATGGACCAACACAGTGGCTGGAATGGTGGGTTTGAGTGTGTCAGAGATAATGAAGTTAACACAGGAGAGGGCAGGATTCAGCTCCACTGTTCAGAGAGTCACTATGAGTTGCTGTTCACTCAACAGTACTTAACAATAAAAAACAAAGTCATTTTTAAGACATAAAATCAAAACTTTTCTTGAAAGGGCAGGCTATGAACGCCCTGATTCACCATTAAAGGAAGATGTGTTTACAGAGATATTAGTATTGACCAGCTAATCTCTTCCTTCTCCAATCCAGGTTTAATAGTAATAATTGAAATAAAAATGTGTGATTTACAACCTCCTCCAACCTTGAATGTTTACATTAAAGTATCTTATTTGAACATATGCATATATAGTTAATTTAAGAATGATTTTCCTTATTTATTTTTAAATATTCTTTATTATATTGTTTGATATTTTCTACACGTATATCTATATGAAAGCCTTAAGTGGCCAATAAAAGGCTGAACTTGGTTTTAAAACGGCGGGGCAAAGTACTTAACAAATGAAATGGTTATTAATACAAACCAAACTGATATTGACAAGCTTATAAATTATTTGATCAAGAAAAAGATGGTGAAGGAATACTTCTGAAAAATACAAGTCCTGAATTACCAATTAGAAGATTATAAATGTACAATCAAGATTCACAAATGTTCTTATTAAAGCACTTATTTATTACAGTGATAGCTGAGAAAGTTTAATGTGAGGAGAGGCACGACCATAAATAGTAAAAGAAAGAAACAGCCTTACCTGATATATCCATACAAATAATTGGAATATGGAGAACTGTCATCCTCCACAGGCCAGAAATATCTTGTTCTAATTGAGAAGCAAGTATCTTCTGAAAGGATTGTTTTGCTTTGCTTTGAACCTCTTGATGCCCACCCATTAGATAGGCGACACCTGGAAATAGAAAATCTAAATGAAAGAATGTACTTGGCATTCCTCAAGTTGAAAGAACTAAAGACAAAATTAAGCCTAGTCTTGGAATTGTGAAGGATTCTATGGGTTAAATATTTTTTTTTTTTTACCATTGAGGAAACATCCAAGAAGATGGGAGGAACATATAAAGTTGCTGTACTGAAATGGATTGTTCAACATTCAGACATCTTCAGAGGTAGCATATCAAGAACTGATGATACTGAAGGAAAGAGTCAAAGCTTCTCTGAAGAGACTGGCAAAAACAAGACTCCAAAGCTGGTAGAATACCAATGGAAATGTTTCAACAAATGGATGCACTCCCTCATCTCTGCCAAAAACTGGGAAGAAAAACACCTGCCCCACGGATTGTAAGAACTGTATTTGTGCCCCTTCCAAATAAATGTGAACTTAAAGAATGGAAATTATCAAACTGTGTGCTTGATGACATATATGCTAAATTTTGTGGAAGATAATTTGAAAATGGGGTAGCCTTTTACTCTTTAAATAGCAATCCCTACTTTTGAATTCTGGGAATGACTAAGGTTGACACAAGTAGAATCAATGCCTTTGAGTTGTGGTGCTGGAGAGGAGTATTGAACACATATCATGGACCTTCAGCAGAACAAATAGGTCTGTCTTGGAGAGGGTAGAACTAAGTTTCTCCTTAGAGGCAAGAATTTTGAAGCTCTGTGGCACATATTTGGGGTATGTGGCCAGGAGGGACCAGTCATTGGAGAAGGACATCATACTTGGGAGGGTGGAGGTACAGCACAGGAGAGGAAGACCCTGGATGAGATGGACTGACACAGTAACTGGGGCAATGGGGTAAGTGTGTTAGAGTCAGTGAGACTGGTTCAGGATAGGACAAGGTTCAAAGCCATTCTACATAGGGTCATTATGAGTCATGGGCAACTTGATAGCACATAACAATAACAACTTTTGAAATCTATTTTAAGAAAGTAATGAAATAGAAAAAGGAAAACAATATCACTGTGCATAGAAAGGTTATTACCTCTTTACAATGATGATGAACTGCCAGAAATTCAGACTGGATTCAGAAGAGGATGTGGAACAGAGATGCTATTGATGGTGTCAGACAGATCCAAGCTGTAGGCAGAGGGTACTAGAATGGTGTTTGTCTGTATGTTAGTGACTATACAAAAATATCCTCTATAAAAATTAGAACAGATTGTGGATAATATTGCAAAGAATGGAAGTTCCAGATTACTTCATGGTGCTCTGGACCATAAATAAGGATGACCTAGGAAAAATTGATGTATTTGGATTATAATATTGGTGAAGAATATTGACTCTATCATGGAATTCCACGAGAATGAATGATTTTGGTTTTTGGAAGAAGTAAAAGCTACAAGTCTCACATACTTTGGCCACGTTAAGGGAACTCTGGTGGCAACAGCCTGAAGGAAGTTGCACTATCAACCCAAAGGTCTCGGCTCTCTGGTGTTTTGAATCTGTCAGTGACTTCAAGGAGAAAGATGGGTAATCTCCTCCTGTGTGACAGACAGCCTTAGAAAGACAACGGAAAATCAGCTGTACTCATAGCCAATTCAATTTCCAATTCAACTTGCTGTTGAAAGTGTTTTCGTTCGGTTGGATATGTAGTCGTAGGGCGCTCTGGTGGCCTAGTGGTAAGAATCTGCACAGCAACCCTGAAGGCACGTGGGTTGAATCCTCCAGCTGCTCTGTGGGAGGACGGCAATCTCCTCTCACGTGATTAGTGCCTCTGAAAGCCTGCTGGAGGGTCAGTTGTGGGTCGGTTCTGATTCAATGATGGAGGACAAGTCCCTGGATAAAGACACCATGCTATAAATCAAAAGGTCAGTTAAAAGGACTAGGACTCTCAAGGGGATGGAGTGACTCAGTGACTGAGACCTTGTGCTCAAGCATAACACCTGTGAGGATGGTGCAGGATTTTTCACTGTTTTACTCCATTGTGTTTTGAATTGCTGACTTGGAGCTGACTCCACCGTAGTACCTGGGATAGAAGAAAAACCTTTCCAGGTGGCATTTACCTCTCAACTTGTCCTACTTGGTAGCCTGCATTTTGTTATGCTGCTGCAAGTTTTGCCAATACCATTTCAAATACCAGCAGGGCCACCCATTATGGACAGATTTCACTGGGACTTGCCATCTAAAACCCACTAGGTTGAAAGACCAAAATATCTACTTCTGAAAATTTTCTACTGAAAACCTACCGATGACTACAGAATACCAACCAAAGTAGGGCTGGCAGATAAGCCCCTGAGGCTGAAAGAAAGTGCACAGTGCCTTTAACAGACTCAGGTATCAGGGAGATGAAACATGTGGCAATTTTCAGTCATCATAATGTCACCTGAACTGCAGCTGACTTGATAGTAACTACCAAGAGTAACAACAAACTTAACAAACTTAATAAAAACAGGGTCATGTAGAACTTACAAGCTGTGAGTTTGAACACATTTGTCTCATTCACTGTTTCTGCTTGTGGAAAGAGGAGGTCGCACCCAGAGAAGCTGACAGAAGAAGTCTTCTCCTTGTTTTACTCTTCCACGTAGAAACAAGCTACCACTATCTTACCAAGGGGGACAGGACAGAGCAATTATGCAACCATGATACTCCCCCCAGCATTCATCATTAAAGCCTTCTAGGATCAATGTTCCTTACTCAGAACAGCTACCAACTTGGTGATGGAAAGACCAGCTCTGAGTATCAGAGTTTACGTTTTGACCCAGGGATCAACTAGACTTCAAATGATGAATTGAAGTTGACTTCTATCAGGTAAAATATCTTATTTATCTGTCCTATGCTGAGCATACAGCTTCTGAATGAGAGCCAAAAGTATGAACTTGGAAGAATTTGTAAATCAAGTGACTGCTGATTTGTAAGATTTTCTTGAGATTGTGTGCATGTGTGTGTGCTTGCATACATGGGTATGTTTTGTGTTTGCTTTGTCTGGGGCAATCCTACACAGCGCCAGGCTTTGTAAATTATCAAATATACAGTCAGTACTTATTATTGAAAAGACTAAATATTGGCTTGGAGGCATTGGCTGAACTTTACCATCGTTCTTTGTATAATTAGATTTTTTTTTCTGCTTCGTCCCACATGCTGCTACTTTTAGCATGATGCAGGAGGGTCTGGTTAAGTTATGCTGTATGCTTTTCAATTAAACCATAACTTTCACATGTGCATCTTGTTGTGTTCACCAACATTAAATAAATGGATAACACCTGAGTAAATTCAGAGTCCCAGAGCGCACCCTTGCAGGGAGCAATTTACCACAGAGAGACTCTCTATTTTAGCTCAGTCAGTTTTACCGAGTTGAGGTAAAGCGTTAGCTACAATCTCTACAAACAGGTAATAGTAAAACACATAAGAGAATTTATTATGGCTTGACCTAATTCTCAACCCATTTAAATCTGAGATGATATGTAATAAATTTGAGCCGAGTTTATACATTTGGACTATTCATATATACAGTAATACTCGTTCATAAAGTTCCTTATCTAGGAAACGTCTTAGAAAGGAAATGGGAAATAATGAGTGTGTAGATAGTAACACCAGAGCCGCAGCCTCCCATCTTACATTCGAATCTCCTTATTTATAACCAAAATCTAGCTTCTGACTATGGAATCACACATGGTCAACGAGACATATACCATGAGCAGTTCTTGGAGCATGAGAAGACTGGGACCTCTTATTGATGGTGTTATTTTTTTCTAAGTTTTTTCTTAATAAAACTGAGTGTCAATTCTGATAATGTCAATTGTCCTCATTCTTTAGTGCCTTCCAAAGGGCTTTTGATTAGGTGGCAGGGCCTTGTATACATGAAATGTTGTATTATAGTGTCAGGTCGGAACCTACTCATAGCTGAATCTCCAGTGGGTTTTCAGAGGCTTTAGTAAACTTTATAGGAAATTTTCCATCTTTCTCTCAAGGAGCAGTTGATGGATTTGAATTGCATACATGCCTTTGGGTTGGCAGCGCAGGCATTGATAATTATTTGTTAATCACGAACATTCCTTGTCAAATAATATTGAGCATTGCACACATTGTAGATGGTGATAAATTGGATAAAGTTTCTCCTCAGTTTCAGCAGGCAAGGTTGTGTCATCTGCATAACACAGATTGTTAATGAGTCTTCCTCCAATCCTAATGCCACATTTCTCCTCATATAGCCCAGCCTCCCAGATAATCTGTTATGCATAGGGATTGAAATGGTATGGAGATAGGATACACCCTGGTGTACACTCTTTCCAATTTTGAACCCTGCAGTGTTTCCTTGCTCTGTTCTGATGACAGTCTCCTGGTCCAAGTATAGGCTTCAAATTAGCATGATCAAGTGTTCTGGGATTCCCATTCTTCTCAGAGTTAGTTAGAATTTGTTGTGATCCACACAGTCAAACGCCTTTTTGCATAATCAGTGAAACACACATAGACAGTCCTCTGGTATTCCTTGCTTTCAGTCAAGATCCATCTAACATTAGCTACAATAGCCCTAGTACCATGTATGATCCCTCCTAAACCCGGCTTGCATTTCTGGTAGTTCCTATTGATGTGCTGTTCCAGTAATTTTTGGATAATTTTCTGCAGAATCTTGCTTGCAGGTGATATTAATGGTATTAGTCGAAAATTTCCACATTTGGTCGGATCACCTTTCTTTGGAATGGGAAAAAATATAGATCTCTCCCAGTCAGTTGGTCAAGTGGTTGTCCTCCAGATTTCTTGGCACAACTTGGTGAGCACATCTTGGGCAGCATCTGTTAGTTGAAATGTGTCAATTGGTATAATATCAATTCCTGGGGCCTTATTTTTAGCCAATTCTTTCAAAGCAGTTTGAACAACTTTCATCACCACAGTCTGTTGCTCATAAGTTGTTTCATGAAATTCTTCTGGTTCTACCAATTCCTTTTGGTATAATGACTCGTATACTCTTTTCATCTTCTTTTAATACTTTCTGGATCATTCTGCCCAAAGCATTCTTAAGTATTGCAACTCGAGGCTTGAATTTCTTCTTCAGTTCCTTGAGCTTAAGAAATGCTGAGCAAGTTTGGCCGCTTGGATTATCTGACTCTAGCTCTTTGTACATTTCATTATAATACTTTACTTTGTCTTCCCACACTGCTTTTTAAAATCTTCAGTTTAGCTCCTTAATGTCTTGATTTCTTCCCTCTGCTTTGGCTTCTCGGCGCTCTAGTACAATATTTAGAGTCTCTTCAGACATCCATTTTGGCCTTTTTTTCCTCCTCTGTCTTTGCAATGACCTTTTGCACTCTTCCTGAATGATCATGAAAAACAATGTCTATAACGACTATGGTTTTCAATATTAGATTCTGATTTTTTTTAATTCAAGTGCCCAAATACCATAAATTTGGCCCATAAAGCCTTATGTTGTATTTAAAGAATTATTAAAAATATAAAGGAAAGCAGAAGTAGTCCTAATCATGATGATCTGGTTTTGGAGAAGTCACAAATAGATGTACCATTTGACCCAGCAATTCCACTACTGGGAATTTACCCTAAAGAAACAATAACTGCTACCCAAACAGATATATGCACACCCATGTTTATTGCTGTTTTGTTCACAGTAGCAAGGAGTTGGAAACAACCTGAGTGCCCATCAAAAAAATGAGTAGACAGAGAAGCTGTGGTATATTCACACAATGGAATACTATGCTGTGTTGAAAAACAAGCAACTCATGAAATATTATTCAAAATGGGTGACTCTGGAGGACATTATGCTGAGTGAAATATCTCAATCACAAAATGACAAATACTGCATGGTGCCACTGTTGTAAAACAGGACTGACGTCAGGGTTGGGGGGAGACGGAAAAAGATTGGGTGAATTACGTACACTGCATTGAAACAGATGAGGGAGATAACTATTTAAAAGAGATATATGATTAGGTATTATTGTCATGACAGGAGTCCAGAATGAAGGCTGCATAGTGCAGTGGACTTTGGGGGAGGGATTGTATAACAATGAAAGAATTTTTCTTTTACCTTTCAAAGAGAAGAGTAAACTATGGCAGAGGGGTGGGCAGAGAGAAAAGTGTAACAATGAATGAATGGAAATCCAAAGTCTCTGCAAACTTTCATGAAAATTAATAATAATAAAAAAGAATAAAAAGAACAGAAATAGAAAGAAAACCATTTTTATGAGCAAATTGTATGATACATGTACAAAAGAACCTTGTTTCCCTAATTCACCGGTGCAAAGATCCAGAAGGAAAAGATAGTAGTATAGAGAGGACCACTTTAGTGATGTTCCCATAACTGCAGGAAAAGGGTATAGTTGGAGAGCTTTGAGAATTACGTACATTATGGGTGACATCATAGCATTACTTCTAACATATTAAAAACAAAAGCAACCTCAATAAAAAGCTTGGCTAAAGGGTCTGATCCTAACATAAGGGAGATAATTGACTGCACCTGGAATTTAATTTGCTCTTGAATTGATGGACTGCAGTACATCAGGGTATATGAAAAGTGCTTAAAAGAAATCCAAATGCTTTTTCTGAAAATTATGAGTTTTGAAGTGGTGATGGGAAAAATGAAATAAGAACGAGTTGAGACCATAGCCAGCGCTTGGGGGTGGTAATGTCAGATCTAAACTGAGAGCTATGCTCAAATGCTTAAAGGAACAGCCTGTAAAGAGGAGTTCACCATAGACAGGGCTTGGGAAGAGCAAACTGGAGAAGAAGTTAGACATTAAAAGGAAACTGGAAATGCACAATCTGAAGAGGATAAAAATGATGAATGGGACCTCCTAAAGATTAAATCTCTGTGTGCATCAGAAGCATTTCCCAACAGAGTCAAAAGAAAACCTAGTGACTGGAGAGAGAAAAATCAAAACATTTGGGAATACCATTTCAGACAAAGGTCTCCTATAAAAAGTTTACAGAATCCCATGGGACCTCCACAAGAAAAAGATTGGTCACACAGTTACAAAAAGGGCAAAAGACGTGGAATGACTTTTCACAGAGGAAGATACTTGGATGGCCAATTTCTTCATGATGCATAAAGAAACGCTCAGAATCACTGGTAGTAAGAGAAATGCAAATCAAAATCACAATGATACCATCTCACCCCAGTAGCAGTGGCAAAGTTTTACAGGACAGCAAACAGTAAATGTTGAAGAGGATGTGTAGAGATAGGGAATCTTATATACTGTTGGTAGAATTGTAAAATGGCACAACCACTCTGGGAGGCAGTTTGGTGTTTTCTTAAAAGGCTGAACATAGAAATTCCATATAACCCAGATATCCACTGCTTGGAATATACCCCAAGAAAATGAGAACTGAGGCACAGAGATTTGTACGCCAATGTTCATTTCAGCATTATTCACCATTGCATGAACATGGAAGCAGCTCAAATGTCCAACCACAATCAAATGGATTGAGAAATTATGGTACAATCACATGATGAAATACTATGCAGCATGCAGGAGCAATGATTTTTAAAATTACTGCCTAACTTGGGAGGAACTGGAGAGCATTATGTTAAGTGAACTAACTCAGTCCTATAAGGACAAATACTGTATAAGACCATTAATGTAGAAATAGAAAGATAACGAGTAAAACATGTATGAGGACCCAAGAAAGGGAGGCTAGGAGCAGAGGGGTGAGGATGGGCAAAGAGATAGTCATTGGGTCATACAATTTGATGAGTAGATGGAGGAGTTGGTAAAGGAAATGGGAAAGATCTGGTGAGAAAAACAATGTATACGAACTTTACAAGTAACTTTAAAAAAAAAAAGAAAAAGATGAAACTGGGAGATAGAAGACCTTCCTAAAAAACAATAAATGACTTCTGAGAAAAGAATAAATTGTGGATTCAGAAAGACTTGTTGATGTAGCTTTCAGGTGTCATTGACTCAGTTCCTATCACGGCCCCCTTTGGAACACAGCAGGGTTCTATGTCATCCGTACCATTTTCACAATTGTTACCATTCCTGTTGCTCATTGTCACAGCCATGGGACAGTGTTTCTTGGACTATATTTGGAATCAATTTAACGTTTTACTGTACAACATTTTTTTAATTAATTTTAATGAAATTTTAGTGACTTAGGGTTTCCAGTCATTCATTGTTGCACTTTTCTCCCTGCCCACGCCCTCCCTCCAATTCACTCTTGCTTGAAAAGTAAAAGAAAAACTTTTTCATAGTTATGCCGTCCCTCCCTCCAAGTACACTCCACTGTTGCAGCCTTTTTATGACTTGTACTTAAATGCTAATGGTGCAGGCTTGATGGTCTGAGAGGAGGCCTGAAGTCCTGTTTCTAACAAAGCTTCCCAGAGTAGCTGATACTTCTGACCCGTTTCCCTTATGTGGAGAGGTGAATTTCTAAGATGTTTTCCATATCTATAAATCCCAAATGTGTCTACACTGAAACTCTATGACATGCTAGATGACATAGCAATGAGACTTTCTCATTTACTAAAAAACAAAACAACAAAAATAAAAACACCAAGGAGTTCTCTAAACATTAGATTGTTTCATTTCTCCTTGTTTCACGTGAGTGAGTGGAGGCTAGAATAGCATTTCAAAGAGAGCCTGACACACATTAAATGACTCACAAAATGTGAGCTTCTATTATTACCATTGGTATTATAAAGCAGAAAGTTATGAAATCTAGAGTGTTTTGGCTTTCCATTTTAGCTGATGTAACTGTATTGTGTTGACTGTCTCAACTGAGCCATATTACCATCTAGTTTATCCTGCCCACTGCCAGGTGCAGTCTGAAGTCACTTTTAAGTCTTGCTAACAACCAATTAATTCTTCTGAGCCTGACAATCTTGCAATTCAGAGGACTATGTGCGCATTTAAAGCTAGTCCTGAAGGGGCAGCATGTTTTTCCTGGGTTGATGACTCAGCAAAGATTTCAAAAAACAGTGGACCCAGAAGCTTTGGGCTCCAAGGTATCCAATATTCTGTCCTCTGGCTCTGACTTCTGGAGAAACTCTGTCACCAGTGACATACACTTTGTCAGTGATGCACATCTCCAGGGAAAGTGATGAAGGCCCTAGATAATGGGTGACTGGTGTGATGGAGTGATTTATTTATTTATGTTTGGGGTTTCCAATAAATTCTTTTGCTCACCAAAAAGAAATAATTTTGGGGGGAAAAAAGCTAAACTTTTGAATGAACCTTTAAAGATTTAAAGCTCATTTAACATGTTACTTTTGAATGCCAATTTTTAGATAGATAGATAGATAGATAAAGTGATTTTTCATGACTTGGATAAGCATATAGTAAAGCAGCAAATAAATGTTCCTTGAACTTCTACAATGAGGTCAGTACTGTGTTAAATATTATGGGAACCGTAAAAAGATATTTAATACAAATGAGCTTAACATCTAGCTATCAGAATAAGGCTAACGTTCTTGAAAAAAATAGTCATTACAATATTGAAAGGGGAAGCATTATCTCTAGGTGTAACAAATCACCTAGTACTGAGCAGTACTCTGACAAGGAACTATCATAAATTCCAGCTGGATCCAGGAGATGCCATGGATTGTGGGATACCATGGTTGACATCAGATGGATCTTGGCTAAAAGGAGAGAATACCAGAAAGAATTATATTTTTTAATTGACTATGCAAAGCTGTGTAGAGTACATTAAGATATGGTTAACACTGAGAATTTTAATTGTACCTGAGCAGAACCTAGACATGGACCAAGATGCAGAAGTTCAAACTGAATAAGGAGATAGAAAATATGTACAGCTGCACTGTAATCCCAGAATCCACCAGATGCTCTGCTGGAGAAGGAGGGGCAATCTCCTCCTGTACCAGTCAGATCCAATTTGACGGTACACACACACACACA
>NW_006399764.1:18665421-18666983 GCF_000299155.1 Elephantulus edwardii | reverse complement strand
CAGAGAAGGAAATTGAGAAAGCAATCTCATTTATAATAGCTAACCGCAAATTGAAATACTTGGGAGCGAACCTAACTAGAGATACAAAAGAACTATACAAAGAAAACTATAGAGCATTTCTGCAAGGCACAATAAAAGACCTAAAGAAATGAAAAAATGTGCCCTGTTCATGGAAAGGAAGACTCAATGTTGTAAAAGTGACAATCCTACCAAAAGCAGTCTACATGTTCAATGCAATCCCAATCGAAATACCAAATTCATTTTTCAAGGAGATTGAAAGGGAAATTACAAAATTTATTTGGAGAGGTAAGAGACTGGATAAAAAGGATATTTCTGAGAAATAAAAATGAGGTTGGAGGCATATCACTCCTGTCCTTAAAACCTACTACAGAGCAGTAATAACCAAAAGAGAATGGTACTGGTACAATGACAGGCACACAGACCAATGGAATAGAATTGAGAATGCAGAAATAGACCCAGCTATCTATGGTTAACTGATATTCGACAAGGAAATCAAAGCTATCAAATGGGAAAATAATAAAGTCTTCAACAAATGGTGCTGGCAAAACTGGACTTCTACCTGCAGAAAGCTGAAATGGGATCCACAACTCAAACTATACACAAAAATCAACTCAAGGTGGATCAGAGACCTGGGAGTAAAGCCACAAACCATAGCGTTCATAAGAGACAAACTGGGATCAAGCTTAGAAGTGCTAGTCCAAGGTAGAAAGAGAGTGCCAAATACAACCAGAAATGCACAATCTGAAGAGGATAAAATTGATGTATGGGACCTTCTAAAGATTAAATCCATGTGTTCATGAGAAACTTTTTATAACAGGCTGAAAAGAAAACCTATAGACTGGGAACAAATATTTGGTAATACCATCTCAGACAAGAGTCTTATAACAAAAGTTTACAGAATACTCCTGGGCCTCCATAAGAAAAAGACTGATAACCCAATTACAAAATGAGCAAAAGACATGGAAAGAATTTTCACAGAGGAAGATATTTGAGTGGCAAACAGACACATGAAAAAATGCTCAAAATCACTAGCCATAAAAAAGATGCAAATCAAAACCACAATGAGGTACCATCTCATTCCAGTAGCAGTGGCAAAGTTTAACAAGGCATCAAGTAATAAATGTTGGAGAGGATATGGCGAGAAAGGAACTCTTAACACATTTTTTATGAGATTGTAAGATGGTATGATTCAGGAAGGCAGTTTGATGCTTCCTTAAAATGCTGAACATTGAAATTCCATATGATCCAGCTATTCTACTCCTTGGAATATACCCTGAGAAAATGAGAACTGAGGCACAAACAGAGATTTGTACACCAATGTTGATGGCAGTGTTATTCACCATTGCAAGAACATGGAAACAGCCTAAATGCCCAACCACAAATGAATGGATTGAGAAATTATGGTACATTCACACAATGGAATACTGTGCAGCATGCAGGAGCAATGATTTTTTAAAACTTGGGAGGGACTGGAGAGCCGAGTGAACTAACTCAGTCCTACAAGGATAAATATTGTATAAAACCATTATTGTAGAATGAGT
>NW_006399764.1:18654244-18665201 GCF_000299155.1 Elephantulus edwardii | reverse complement strand
GAATTTTCTTTTTTTTTTTAAAGTAAAGAATGGTTATCCTCCAGGGTCACCCATGTTGTGTATATGAATTCCTTGTTTTTCACTGTGGGGTAGTATTTTTGTTGTGTGAATATACTATAGTTTGTTTTCATTTTTATTGTTTTATTATTTTGTGTGTGTGTACCATCAAATCAGATCTGATTGGTACAGGAGGAGATTGCCCCTGCTTCTCCAGCATAGCATCTGGTAGATTCAAACCACACACATCTGGGGTTGCAGTGCAGCTTCCTGCCACTAGACCACCAGATCTCTCTTACACCATAGTTTTATATCCATTCATTTGCTGATGGGCACTTGCAGTGCTCCCATCACTTTACTATTGTGACTCTAGAGTAAGAGGTACACAGCAAAGTTGACTGTGGGATCTGAGGGGAAGGAGGAAATTTGCAACAATGGGTTTTTTTTAAAAAAAAAAAAACCAAACAAAAACAAAAACAAAGAATGAAGTGCCAGGGTGGGAGGAAGGAAAAGAAGGCAGGCAGGCAGGCAGGCAGGCAGGCAGGCAGGGAGGGAGGCAGGGAGGGAGGGAGAAAGGAAGGAAGGACGGGAGGGAGGGAGGGAGGGAGGAAGGAAGGAAGGAAGGAAGGTAGGTACGTAGATAGGTTGGTTCAACTTTTTTGTAAACATTCATTAAAATAAAAATAAAATAAGGTAACGAATGGATACGTTAAGATCAGCTGAGAGATCAACTTTTTCGTTTGCAGATAAGCAATAGTAAATGTGCTTCATGAGGTTATTTTCTGATAGTGACTCTCCCTTGTCAAGAGTGAATTAAATTGTATTGATTACTTTGTATAAGAAGTCACCCACAGCTCTTACTAGAAAGATTTCCATTAGAAATAGTTAATATTTAAATACTTTCATTTGAGAAATGTGGAAAGGTTAAGTCATAGAAAGTCAATGGGATGTTAGAGAGTTGTATAATGAGACGTCATTGCACTGTCCCTGCTTAGAATTTGTTAATATTTACTAATAGAGTTATTTTCAACATTTTTCATATATCAGCAGATTTTCTCTTGCTCATGTGTGTTGAGCTGTGTAGGTCTACATGGTAAAGTGTAAGTCTAGATAGTGAATCATTGAGAAATAGATGATAAATCACATTAGATCACAAGCTTCGGAGGCCTTGGATTTGGGTTAAGAACTCATGGTTTCTAGATGTGTTTCTTAATCTTTATCCCCAGATTACTCATCTGTAAAATCAGAGTACTGAAACCCACTTCCAGACATGGACATGTTGTTAGGATTACAGAGAATATGTAGGCCAAGGACTTACTGTTAGAGCATGGAATGCAGGTGCTAGACAAATATTTGCTGCTCCAATAAATAAACTCGGTCACCCTGAGCAAGTTATTCATGAGCTCTGTTGCTTCATCTGTAGGATGGAAAACAAGGAGGACTTAACCTCTTGTTAAGTGCTGCCAAGTCACAAGCAACTAAGAGCTGAGTCTCTAGTGAATTTTGAGAGGTTACAGCTTGTATCAAAGGAGACTGACCCTCTTTCTCCCTCAGAGCAGAGGGTGGACTCAAACTGCCTGTCTGTGAGTTGGCAGCCTAACTCCTTAATCACTAGGTTTCTTTAACCTCATAGAGTTGGAAATGAAATCATGTATATAATGTGCTTACGTGCATGACCAGGATATATCCTGATAGTAAAAATAGAATACATTGTACCTTTTAGTGAAATATTTCCTCCAGTAATTAGAAAACAAATGCCAAGGTTCATGGTACAAGTTTACAAAAAGAATAGACTACAGTGGTGGTGGTCAAAATGCGAGACTTCATCTAGAAGGTTTAGCTCTGAGTTATAATTATACAATGAAACAGGAACGATAGTAGCTTGCCTCATGCTGCTTCCAGGGGCCACTGTGAGCAGATGCCGTGGATCAAACAGAAACATAAGGTGCCAGGGAAGAAGTTTATTGCAAAATCAAGGTGACACCCTCTCAGGTTGAAGAAGAGGTAAACTTCACTGGGGGCCTCGGTGTTCCCTTGGCAAAGGGAGCTCATGGCAGTTTACCTTGCTTCTATAATCACATTACTTTTGAGAAGGAATCACATTGTCTACTCGGTCTTCATCTTCTCTTATATATGTACTAATGGTCTTATGGCAAGAAGCTGCACTGCAAACCCAAAGGCACGCGGTTTGAGGCCACTAGCTGCCTCATGGGAGATGGATGGTCAGTCTCCTCCTGAAAAGCCGCTGGAGGGTCAGCTATGGGTCAGTTCTGACTCTGTGGTACACAACAACAACAACAACAACAATATAAACCTCAGTGAACTGCTTCTGTAAAGTTTATGGCCCCATGCTGCTATGGGACAATCCTGTAGAGTTGTTCTTCTCTGTAACACGTGAGATCACCAGGAATCAAAATGGACTTCATGGAGTTCATACTCCAGCCCTTGTTTATAATTTCTTTTGTTTTCCCTGTGATGGAATAAAAACCTACTGTATGTTCAACTAGGATCCAGAGGTCTTAAGTTTCTTTTCTTTCTAGATTGAAAATAGTTTTCTTTTTCTTCTGATTGTATAAATGGCACATGCTCATTGTAATTAGGTCAATAAATGGAGAAAATTTGAGGGCAAAGAGCTTTGGAAATTCTCCTTATGAATTACTTACAGAGAAAATGCAGAGGCCCTGGCTTCATGCAAAAATCAATGACAATTGACTTTGATCCCTTACAACTGCCAATATATCTTTGATACAAGCCTGGTCATACCATTCTCCTGATTACACTCTATTGGTATTGCATGATTTTCACAAGAACAGACTTAATCCTGAGCATTAGAACCTAACTCCAAGATTAAATTCTGCCCCCTACCCCCCAATTGGTAACTTTCTGTTGTTGTTCTCCACCAAGAACCCTATGTTCTGATAATAGGGAAATATTCCAAATTTCAAAAATACAAATGTCGTTCCTTTAAAGTCTTGTTTACCTGTAAATTTTGAATTATAGGAAATTAAGCTAGTAAGAGTCTCACTATTAACACATTACATGTTGGATAAAATATAACTAAAAATTATTTTAATTCATGTTATGCTTTTAAAAAAGATGATAACACTGCAGGTATCATTTTTCTGAGTAAAATAAACCAGATATAAAATGACAAATACTGTATTACTTCAAACCCATATGATATAACTTGAATAGGAAATTCATATAGAAAGTAAAGAAAGAAGATAAAATACTGCCATTCTCTATGTAGTATCTGTCTATATGGGGGTCAGTTTTATGTGACTCATTTAAAAACTGCACATCCTTCACATATTAAAATGCATAAAAGGAAGATAATATATAATAAGGGAGTGATGAACACAATATCATAATATCACTAAAAAAGATAAAACATCAAGAGGCATAGAAAGATTGATGGAAATCAAAATTACATGAAAGAAGTGGGAAAACTGCAATTACAGTGGGAGTATTGAAATTAGTGTTGTTGTTGTTGTTGTTAGGTGCCATTGAGTTGAGTACAAGTCGTAGTGAACCTATCCTGTGCAATCGTCACACTTCCTGACACATTA
This sequence comes from Elephantulus edwardii, assembly GCF_000299155.1. Classification (NCBI taxonomy): domain Eukaryota; kingdom Metazoa; phylum Chordata; class Mammalia; order Macroscelidea; family Macroscelididae; genus Elephantulus; species Elephantulus edwardii. Next base: position 18,661,635 of record NW_006399764.1, on the reverse strand, counting down.
GAGCCCATTGTAGCAGTCACCAAGCCAATCCACCTGGTAGTAGGTCTTCCTGTCTTTCATCAGCTCTCCACCCTTCCAAGCATCAAGTCCCTCTCAATGCCCAAGGTATGTGAAGTGAAACCTCAACATTCTTGCCTCCAAAGAGGACTTTGGCTGTACCCTCTCCAGGATATATTTGTTTGTTCTTTTGGCAGTCACTGGAATGTGCTTCTACAATACCACAATTCAAAGGCAAAATTTTTTCTTCTGTCATCCCTATTCATTACCCAGCTCTCAGATACATAGAGCAAGTGATAGGAAAGATCAGGGCCTGAATCAGATGTACCTTAGTCTTCAAGCTGACATCATTACTCCCAGTAATTTAGAAAGAACTAAATGTAGAAAAAGATTCTCACCGTTGTGCCAATTAACAGCACCATGCTAGATGGAGAAGTTATAATTGCACAGGAGGAGATTGCCCATCCTCCTGTGAAAGCCTATCGGACACAGTGACAATGCCCACAGGTAGTTTCCCACATCATAAGCAAATTACCTCCTCTTTCTCCCATAAAGTGGTTGCAGGATTGGATTTTCCAACCTTTTAGTTATCAGCCCAACCATTAATCCACTTGGTTTTTGGAGTGAGGGATTAGTGAATATCAATGCCATGTTCACTTGCATTGACTTTTTCCTTCCTGGGTAAGGGGAGCTCATTGATTACTTGAGCGTCTTACCTAGTCTTTAAGCTTTGCCAAAACACGCTATTTATAGTCAACTCCCTTGGGGTTCTTTTATAAAGTCATTTCTTCTAATTATTTGTAATTGTCCAAAGTTTTCTCTAACACCAAGTGTAATTGTGCAAATTCATGTGTTATGGATTCCTTCCACCTAGGAGGAACCTTCGAGTCTTCCCATTGCCCTCACACTTTTACAGATGTGGAGACTGAGACCTAGGGCACTCAAGCAGATATTTCACAGAAAAATATTTCCAATTATATTTTATCTATTGCACAATATTTCTCCTTCCTGACAAGTATGAAATTAAACAAATTGAAATCTTCTTAAAGTGATGATTTATAATCCTGACAATGAAAAGCGCCAGGAAATTGCTAATACAGTAGAGTATGCAGAAGCTAAAAGGATAATAAAGTACATGATGTTAAAATATTTATGGCATGCTATTTTTACTTGCAATCATCTCTCTTCGTCTTGCTTTACATATATACCTACTTCATTAAAAGCTATTCGGAAATGGAAAGGCCGACATAGGGGACTCAGTGAGAATTTCAGTTCATACTCTTAGATTAAAATAAAATGAATCCGTAGTCGTGCTAGCTGTCCTAAGGCAGCTGCTTGTATTTAGCAAAGAGGTAACCTTTTAAGTTCAGTTACCTCTGTCTTTAAAGAAAACCTCATGAATATAATTAATTCTTTCCTTTTGGAACTTTACCAGGTGAAACGACAATTCTAATTCTGTGTATCTTGGCGAGCAAGAGACTTTAGCATTGCCTTTACAGTTTACACCTTCAGCTTATGTTCTCTCATATTATGAAAAGTCCCATATTATGAGATATCTTATTTTCTTACACAATAACCCCCTCCATACCTCCGCCATCCTGCATTTTTCTTGTAATTTTAAATTAATTACAGCTTGCTGTTTTTTTTGTTGTTATGTGCCATTAAGTCACTTAGGACTCATAGCGACGCTGTGTACAATAGCTCTAAAACCTGCTCTTTACTGTGCCAACCTTATTGTCTCTGACATTACTCTAGTCACTGAATGAATGCATCTCATCAAGGGTCTTCCTCTCCTGTGCTGTCCCTCCACCTTTCCAAGCATGATGTTCCTCTCCAAGAACTGGTCCCTCCTTGCAACATGCCCAGAGTATGTCAGATGAAGCCTCAGAATCCTTGCCTCTAAGGAGCAGCCTGATTTCACCCTCTCTAGACCAAACCTGTTTGTTCTCCTGGCGGTCCATGGTATGTTCAATACTCTTCTCCAGCACCACAGCTCAAAGTCATCAATTCTCTTTCTGTCATCCCTAGTCATTGTTAAGCTTACTGGACAATTGCAAAGACTATGTCCTGGATCAGGTGCACCTTAGTCTCCAAACTAATGTAGTTGCTCTGGAGAGGTCCCTGACAGTGGACTTTCCCAGTGCAATTTGTCTTTTGATTTTATGGCTGCTGGTGCCAAGAATGTTGACTGGGGAGTCAAGCAGACTAAAGCTATTAACAGTCTCAATCTTTTCATCACCTATCATAATGTTGCCCATTGAACTAGTGGTGAGAATCTTTGTTTCCTTGATATTGACTTCAATCCATATTGAAGGCTGCAGTCCTTGACCTCCTGCACCAAATGCTTCAGGTCCTCTTTAGTTTCAGCTAGCTGAGTTGTGTCATATGCATAACACAAGTTGTTAATGAATCTCTCTCCAGTAATGATGCCACATTCTTCCTCATAGATCCCATCCTCCCAAATGATCTGTTCTGCATATAGATTGAAGGTATGGAGATTACTGCTTCTTGGTCTGAGAATAGATTTTGCAGAAGCACAATCAAGTGTTCTGGGATTCCCATTCTTCTCAGAGTAAGCCACAGTTTGTTGTGATCCACACGATCGTATGCCTTTATATGTTGTTGTTGTTGTTATGTGCCATTGAGTCACTTGCGACTCATAGCGACCCTATGTGCAATAGCCCTAAACTCTGCTCTATCCTGTGCCAATCAAACTGCCTCTGACACACCCATCCCGATTACCCCAGTCATTGACTCAATCCACCTCACAGAGGGTCTTCCCCTCCTGTGCTGCCCCTCCATGCTACCAAGCATGATGTCCCTCTCCAAGGACCTGTCCCTCCTTATAACATGTCCAAAGTATGTGAGACGAAGCCCCAGAATCCTTGCCTCCAAGGAGTAGCCCGGTTTAACCCTCTCCAAGATGAATCTGTTTGTTTTCTTGGCAGTCCAGGGTACATTCAATACTCTTTTCCAGCACCACAGCTCAAAGGCATCAATTCTCCTTCTATTCTCCTTAATCATTGTCCAACTCTCTGATGCATAACAAGTAATTGTAAAGACCATGGACTGTATCAGATGCACCTTAGTCTCCAGAGACACACTGTTGCTCTTGAGTACTTTAGAGAGGTCCCTAACAGCAGACTTTCCCATCACAATACATTTTCCTGGCTGCTGGTGCCAAGAGTGTTGACTGTGGAGCTGAGCAAACTGAAGCTGTGAACAATCTCAATCTCTTCGCCATCCATCCTGATGCTACCAATTAGTCCAGTGAAGGAATCTTTGTCGTCTTGATATTGCGCCTCAGTCCATACTGAAGGCTGCAGTCCTTGACCCTCTGCAGTAAGTGCATGAGGTCCTCCTCAGTTTCAGCAAGCAGGGTTGTGTCATCTGCATAACGCAGATTGTTGATAGATCTTCTACCAGTCCTGATGCCACAATTCTCCTCATAGAGCCCAGCCTCTCGGATAATCTGATCTGCATACAGGTTGAAAAGGTATGGAGATAGGACACATCCCTGGCATACACCCTTCCCAATTTTGAACCATGCAGTGTTACCCTGCTCTGTTCTGACTACTGCCTCTTGGTCCAAGTATAGGTTTTGCATTAGCACGGTTAAATGTTCTGGGATTCCCTTTCTTCTTAGAGTCAGCCACAGTTTGTTGTGATACACGCAGTCAAACTTCTTTGCATAATCAATGAAAAACAGAGAGACATTCTTCTGGTATTCCCTGCTCTCAGTATCCATCTAACATTAGCTATAATATCCCTAGTACCATGACCCCTTCTAAGCCCAGCCTGGACTTCTGGAAGCTCTCTGCTGATGTGCTGTTCCAGTCATTTTTGGATAATCTTCAGTAGAATCTTGCTTGCTTGTGAAATCAATGATACTGTTCTGTAGTTTCCACACTCTATTGGGTCACCCTTCTTTGGAATGGGAGTAAATATAGATCTCTTCCAGTCAGTTGGCCAAGTGATTGTTCTCCAGATTTCTTGGCACAACTTGGTGAGCACATCCAGGGCAGCATCTGTTAGCTGAAATATGTCAATTGGTATACCATCTATTCTTGGGGCCTTATTTTTTGCTATGTCCTTCAAAGCAGCTTGAACTTCTTCCTTCATCACCACAGGCTCTTGCTCAAATGTTATTTCATTAAATTCTTCTGTATCTGTGAATTCCTTTCGATACAATGACTCCGTATACTCCTTCCATCTTCTTTTAATACTTCCCGGATCATTTACTATTCTGCCTAAAGCATCCTTGATTATAGCAACTCGAGGTTTGGATTTGTTCTTCAGTTCCTTGAGCTTAAGAAGTGCTGAATGAGTTTGGCCCTTTTGATTTTCCGACTCTAGCTCCTCGCACATTTCATTGTAATATTTTGCTTTGTCATCCCGTGCTACCTTTTGGAATCTTCTGTTCAGCTCTTTAGTATCTTGAATTCTTCCTTGTGCTTTGGCTTCTCTATGCTCCAGTGCAATCTTCAGAGTTTCTTCTGGTATCCATTTTGGTCTTTTCTTCCTCTTCTGTCTTTGTAATGACCGTTTGCACTCTTTCTGGATGATACATTTGACATCCTCCCACAACTCATCTGGTCTTTGCTCATTAGTATAGTCAATGATATTCAGGTAGACATTTCTCTGGTACCCTCTGCTTTCTGCCAAGATCCTTCTAACATAAGCTATAATATCCCTAATACAACAGCCTCTTCTAAACCCAGCCTGCATATCTGGCAGTTATCTGTTGATGTGCTGTTTCAGTTGTTTTTGGATAACTGTTTGCAAAATCTTGCTTGCATGTGATATTAATGATATTGTTTGATACTGAAAAATTTCAAAGGAAAACTTAGCCTTAGCCAATATATATATCTATATATCTTTTAAAAAATTATATATATATATACATACATACATACATACATACATATATCTTTTTCTACGGTGCTATTCTTTAGGGGATACTTTCTTAAATTTACATAAATAGTCATCTAATTATTTGAACAAAAGAAGAATGATTACACTTTCCAGACTGATCTAATAAATGAAAGCATAAGATAATGTTGGGATTGCTATGATGTTGTGAGAATTTGACTTTAACAAAAAGAGAGTGTTCAGGCATTTTAGCAAACTCAACTTTGATAAAATTGGTAAAAAAAGATTAACATATTGAAAACTAAGTGTACGTCATCGAAGTGTACCGTTAAAATGAAAAATATTTTAGGTTAAAAATATGATGCTGAATATTATCATACTTGATCAAAGTAAGTATGCTTATTACGTGTGAAAGGATTCCTAGGGGTGTAACATTAAGTATCCTTGGATAATGAGTTCAAATCCCTTCAGGAGATTTAAGGAAGAAGGATCTTTTGATTTATTCCCATTAAAGATTACAGCCTAGTAAATACTCTGCAGGAATTCTACTGTCACATGGAGTTGTTATGACTCAAAATTGATTCCCCAGCAACTCACAACAACAACTACTAGAAAGAAATTATAACAGCTGTACTTTGGGAAAAAATTGGAGCAACTTATCTTCTCATCCAATAAATAAGAAGAAGGCACCTTGCTTCAGTGGAGGACAAGTGAAAGTCATAGTCAGAGAAATGGCTGGTCATTTGGCATTGTTGGAGAACCGATACTCCTGCTTCGTACTGCTATAAAGAAGGATGCAAACATTTACAGTTCTTAAAAAGTAATTCTCAGCACACTGGGAACATGGGTTGTTTTTTTTTTAAATTTATTTTAATGAAAGTTTATAGAGACTTAGGGTTTCCATTCATACAACATGTTTTTTTAAAAAAAAACATTTACCATAAAAGCAGAAATAACTAGCTTCTGGTAATAAGAAATTAAAAATACAAGAACTTGAAAACATAATGTGTTTCCATCTTCATGTTTTCTAAAAGTCTACACAGCTTATGTAAATACAGATACATAAATAATTAATTTTAATCTTTCTTTCCTGTTTCTCCTCAATGTTGTTGTTATGTGCCATCGAGTCGCTTGCAACTCATAGTGACCCTATGTACAACTAAACTCTGCTCTGTCCTGTGCCAATCATACTGTCTCTGACACTCCCATCTCAATTACCCCAGTCACTGAATCAAATCATCTCATAGAGGGCCTTCCCCTCCTGCACCTGCCCTCCACCCTCCCAAGCATGATGTCCTTCTCCAAAGACTGGTCTCTCCTTACAACATGACCAAAGAATGTTAGACAGAGACTCAGAATCCTTACCTCCAAGGAGCAGCCTGGATTAACCCTCTCCAGGGTGAATCTGTTTGTTTTCCTAGCTGTCTATGGTACCCTCGATACTCTTCTCCAGCACCATAGCTCAAAGGCATCAATTCTCCTTCTATCCTCCCTAGTCATTGTCCAACTCTCTGATGCATAACAAGTGATAGCAAAGACCATGGCCTGTATCAAATGCACCTTAGTCTCTAGAGAGACATCAACAGGAGAAAAATTAATTGTCTTTAACTTTTTAACCGTAAAAGGAACACATAAATGAACATGCTAAAAAAATAAAAGAAAACAAAGCCAACTTTCTTATTCCAAACTGAAGATGTGTTTGATTTTTTTTTATATTTTCATCTTCATTTTTGGAATAGCTTATATAATACCAGAAAGTCAAATGGAAAAGCACAATTAGAAGCAGAGTCTTGCCAACCAAAAATCCTGAGAAAGGATTCAACAAAACCAAAATAAAATAAAGGACGCAGCCAAGAAGAATTGTGAGGCACAAGTGATTCATGATGCGAGCGCTTTTAGCTAGAAGATGGTAATAAGGTGAGGTGTTCCTTTCTTTTCTTCCTTTCCTACAGTATCAACAGAGAATTAATAATTTCTGCTAATGATAAAAATTAAATGACTGAAGATGTAAGTTCCATTGTCAACAATTTAATTTAAAAGACCTTAACTGAACTGGTGATTTTGAGAGTGTGTTATGCTCACCTGTTACTCTTTTTTGCTTACTCATTTATTACCCTTGAAATGACCAAAATGTATGCTAAAAAAGACTTTGCATTTGTACTAAAATATAGAGAGCTAAAAAGAAAAGAACAGAAGAAATATAAAGTCAGAAAGTTGAACTATTACAAAAGATAGCTCAAAAAACAAAGTTTTTAATGGAATGTGCGAAGAACTGGAGTTGGGAAAACTTTAACAGAAAAACATTCATGGCATTTCGCAAGTTGAAAGAGCTGGCAACCAAATTCAAATCTCAAGTTGCAATACTTAAGGATTGTATGGGCAAAATCTTGAATCATTCAGGAAGCAACAAAACAAAATGAAAGGATACACAGAATCATTATATTGAAAAAACTCTACAGTGAATGCTTTCCAGATATTTTGTTGTTGTTGTTATGTGCCGTCGAGTCGTTTGCGACTCATAG
>NW_006399764.1:18650360-18653539 GCF_000299155.1 Elephantulus edwardii | reverse complement strand
AGAAAGATATTCACTTGTATTTTATTGACTACATGAAGGCATTTAACTGTGTAGATCATAACCAAATTATGAGAAGACCTGTCTATAGAACATGAAGAAACTGAAAATGGGGATATTACATAGTTTAAAATAGGAAAAGGTGTGTGTCAAGATTAAATATCTATAGAAATAGGATAAAATCTATATGCTGAGCCAATAATTCAAGAAATTGTCATATAGGCAGAAGAATGTGGCATGAGGATTGGAGGAAGATCTAACAACAGTCCATATTAGGCTAATGACACAACGGTGCTTACAAAAAGTGCAGAAGACTTGAAGTGCTTACTGCATTTCTTCCTTAATGAATGTCTTCCTTCATTACCATTGATTCTTGAATATATGTTATTTCCTGAAATAAATCCTGAAAGCATTCAGTGTAGTTTTTTTTTTTCAATATAGTGACTCTGTGTATCCTTTCATTTTGTTTTGCTGCTTCCTGCATGATTCAAGATTTTGCCCATACAATTCTTCAGTATTGTAACTTGAGATTTGAATCTGGTTGCCAGCTCTTTCAACTTGAGAAAAGCCATGAATGTTTTTAAGTTTTCCAAACTCCAGTTTCATTGAACATCAAAGGCTAGCCTTCAATATGGATTACATCTCAAAACCAAGAGCACACAAATACTCACCACAGGGCCAAAAGGCAACATCATGGTAAATGGGGGAAAAGAATGAAGCTGTCAGTGTTTCCGTTTTCCTTGGATCCACAATCAACATCCATCCATAATAATACAGTCAAGAAACCAAAAGATGTGTTGTCTTGGGAAAATTGCTGTCCAGGACCCCTCCAAAATGCTAGAGTATAATGATATCCATTTCATACACCTGCCTCAACCTAAGGATATTTCAATTGATTCCTGTGCATCTAGAAGTTGAGCAATCAACGATGAAAGAAGAAAGATCAAGGCTTCTGAATTGTGGTGTTGGAGGAGAGTGCTGAATAGCCCAATGGACTGGAAAAAGAATAAAATCTATCTTGATGGAAGGGCAAGCTGGGTGTTCCTTACAGGCAAGGATGGTTCCTTCCAGTCTGGATCTTGCAGACTTTGGGCATGCTCTTAGGAAGGATCAGTCCTTGGGAAAAGGCATTGTGCTGGGAGAGACGGAGGTCAATGAAACGGAGGAAGACCCGCAGCAATATGGATTGACACAGTGCCTGTAACATAGGTCCTTGAATATTAGAGACCATGAGGATAGGCCAGGATAGGGCCAGCTTCATAGTTATGGTTCACAGGGTTCAAAGAAGTTGTAGTTAACTTAATGATCCCTACAACAACATTCCTCTTTTTTGCTTGTAACTTTAGTTGGCAGCAAAAGCATGAATTGTTTCTTTTTTGTTCTTAATAGTAATAGTACAGAGGTAACTTGTGGTCGCTGTGAATCTGAACACTGTGACACTGATGTGTCAAATGCTATAATGGTTCCCCACGGTGGAGAGTGTTTGTTGGAGCTCCCCGATTAAAACAAGCTTAGAAGCAGGAGTGGCATCCACTTCCAAAATAGCTTGCCTCCGGAAACCCTATGAACCTGGAGAAAGGATGAAAGTTAAACAAGTGTTCAGGTCTTTCTTCATAGGGTTGCTATGAATCACCTATGACTCAATGGCACTTAACAACAACAATAGCAAATTACATGTAAAGATGATTTTTACCTTTCAAAGTTCAGATTTTTATGTTTCAGGCTTCCTGATGCTTAAGGGACTCGGGTCATTCCCTAGAATCCCTGTAATATACACCCATTCTGTTCTTTTTGTATTTGGAATAAAGGGATCTTTTACTGAAAGCTCGTCCTCAGAGGATGTGGCTTTGCTCTGCTCTATTGGCGGACAGATGACTGGAGTCGAAGAAGAAGCATCTGCCCGAGGCGGTTGTGAGTTGTGTCCTATTCTTGTTTGTTTCTTTTTCTCCACAGTGCTCCTCACTTCTCAAGGGTCCTTAGCACTTCCAGTCTTCTCACACACTGCCCAACACACATCCCTCTCAAGGAACCATGGGCAACAGATGCATCTACAGAATATTATAGTAAGCAAAAGAAGTCAGTCATAAAAGGATAATTACAACCATTAGAAAAAGCTGAGAAAAAATTTCCACACAGAATCATTATTGTATGATTGAGAGAAGAGAAGAAAAGATGAGTGGTACAGAACTTAAAACAACAGATAAATTCAGTGAAGGGAAAGGCAATATATAATAAGGGGTTGATCAGATATTGCAATTAATTAATATAAGGTAATGTTTAAAATATGTATGAAAGATTAAATGAAATAGTAATTATGTTATGAAGCAAAATGAATATGAATGATCGAATAAAAATTCAATTTGATTTGTAAGCTTTCACTCACAGAAAAAGAGAAAGAAATCACTTGGAATATAAGCTAGACACGTTAATTTTTAGGTATGCTAGGCTAAGCTGGTTCTTAAAAAAAAGAAAGAAAGAAAGTTGACCTAATTTGAAGAGCAGACTCCAGTTGATATTGGTGAACAACCCTTTTGGACTAAATGGAGCCCTCTTGATTGAAGCTGGAAGAGCCAGTCTTGTGGCTTCTTGAATTTTCCTCAGTTTTCTGCTCGACTCACAGAAGTAACAAATAGGCATTGAAAAAAAAAATCCTCCCTAAGGGTGTGGTGCAGGGACTCTGTGTCCTCTGGTCCAGGAAGACACATGAGCAGATAAGTTTCTATTTAGAGTAATTAAAATAAGTAGTTAATTAAAGGCCTCTTGGCACCTAAGCATGAGGAACAGGCTGAAATGGCTCTGCTGTTCTCAAGCTTGAAGGCTGGCCAGCCTGAACAGCCTAGACAATTTCTGATAGTAGGAAGACAGTCGTACAGGGTTTTATTTAGGTCTGAAAACTAAAACCACTTGCTTGATAGATTCATCAAGAGTTCACACCAATAACTCATTGTTCTCGTGCAAATATCGCCTACATCAAAGTGTTTGAGGGTCTTCACACCCTGCTCTAAATTGTGTTTTCCTCAGTTGATATTGAACAAGTCAGTAATTTTTTTTATTATTAAATTTTATTAGTTTTAATGAACATTTACAGGGATTTGGGGTTTTCATTCCTTCATTGCTGCACCATTCTCTCTACCCTCCTCCCCAGTTTGTTCTTCTTCCCCACCATCCGAATGTCTGTTTTA
>NW_006399764.1:18649003-18649610 GCF_000299155.1 Elephantulus edwardii | reverse complement strand
CCTCTGACATTGCAGTGCAACCCTCATCTGTTTCAATGCATCATTCCTCTCCTAAAAGTTATATCCTAGATAAAATAAGGCCAATCTCTTTAGCTTTAAATTCCAGACTTTGACATCTCTTTTGCTTTCTATCAGTTGGGACTGATGGTTTGTGCAAGGTGGCTGATGATTTTATACAAGATTCTGTGGCGTAAGGCCCATGTCTTAATGAATTTGTCACTAATCTTGGCTCTGACTAAAAGCCAACACCATGGACAAGGAGGAAGGGTTAAATCATTAGTGGAAGATTCCTCCTCTCTTTGCTTGAGGTCTCTTTTTGTGATTACTGTCTGACTCTCCTGCAGACCCTCTAGTTGCCTGGTGTCATTCACGGTTCCCGCATACCTTGCCCCTGTACCAGGTTACGTGTAGCTGAGAGTGAGCTGGACAGTGAGCAAGGGAAAAGACAGGAGCAAGGGAAGAGAACTACCACCAAGAGCTGTTCTCTTCTTACCACTAGATTCCATGTAAAGGTTTCCAGTCAATCGGGAAATTCAGGGTTTTCCCCCATAAAATAAATTTACAGACTATGATCATTTAAGAAACTTAGCACTTGTGTCTCTTTGGA
>NW_006399764.1:18646090-18648237 GCF_000299155.1 Elephantulus edwardii | reverse complement strand
AGGTCCTATAAATAGAAGGAACGAATCTCCTTTGTTCCTGTATAAAAAGAAGAGTGGTAAGTTTTCCAAGTTCCAAATGGCAAATAATATTGCAAGAAAATTCGTCTCAGGAGAAGAATCCATACCCACAATGAGAAGCAGTCCCGTAGCTTAGTGAGGAGGTGATGCATACCTATCTCTGGCACTGCAGCAAGAGATGCTTCTGAGAGATTGCCTTGCACTGATTGTATTGAATGGAACCTCAAGTCAGTGACAGCAATGTTTAAAGGGGGGGCCCAAGGCTGAGAGTGATATTAGTAACAGTGTGGTAGAAGTCATTGTAACTGCTTGGTACTGAGGACAGTGATATAAACAGCACCAACTATAGTAATTGGAAGTGTTGCTAGAATAAGAGTCCCAAAATAACACCATTATTTTCATGCAGAGAGAGTGATTGTTCGTTTCCAGGGTTAACAATGGGGAGAACTTGTGCTACTTTCTCAGTCCCTTTCTAACTGCCCTACTGTCCACGCCCTTATCGTCAATGAGACCTCAAGGACAGAGAGACTAAGAAATAAAGTGTTTGTGTTTATAATAATAGGGACTTACCCGTAAGGAATTCCTTATCATACTATCTTTTCCCCAGGCACTCTGGTTGACCAGTGGTGGTAAGAACCTGCACTGCAATCTTAAAGGCACATGAGTTGAAACTACTAACCTCTGAAAATCTTCTGGGGCTCAGCTATGGGTTGGCACGTAACAACACCTAACTCTACTGTTTTGCTCTGCACGGTCAACGACATCTCATCAATATACAAGTGTTCTGAGTGTCATCGATTCAGCTCACATGAACCACCATCCTTCTGCCACTGGGGTTTGTGACCTGTGACGATGAACAAGTTTCAGCAAAGCTAAAACAGACTAGAAGGAAAGGCTTGATATCTGCTTTCTGAAATTGGCCAGGAAAATGACTATGGATCACAGTAGTTTGAGTCTGCGGCAAATGGGTTTGCCATGCTAATTATGTGGCAGCAAACAAGAATATAGATTTTTCCAGAAGTGGTACTGCATAGCTGTAAACACACCCAGGGTTTCCTGATTCTCGGAGTCTGGGTGACAATCACAAATCCATCACTAACTAGCTCTTTGACCTTGAGTACATTGCATAACTTCTTAAACACGAGTTTTGTCCTTCGTTAAATGATGATAATAAATGTCAGCACCAATATCACAGAAATGGTGAGCATTAAATACAATAAGAGATGTAGAGGGTTTACCACAGCAAATATTAGCTAATGTTATTATTTGCTGTGTGATTTCTAAATCTACAATCTACTCATGTTGTTCAATTTGGGGCTTTATCTCCTGGTTGCAAGTGGGAAGAAGAGAAAGAGGGACTATGCTGGGGATTGGTGGAAAGTGATTATTTATTGATTACTCTGTGCTGACAACACACCAGGTATGAGACACAACACACAGTAAGACTTGTTACTAGCTGTCATCAGGTCACTAATCTCCTGTGTGTGGAGGAGAACAGCTCCATAGGATCTTCACAGCTTTGACTTTTTCAGAGACTGACTACAGGTCTTGGCTCCTGAGGTGCCTTTGGTTGGGTTTGAACTGGTGAACGTTTTGGCTAAGAGTGGAACAGTTAATCTTTGAGTTACTCAGGGATAGATAACTAACCCCCTAATATATCTTCAGAATATTAAGGTCTCCACTAGGAATATGACTTTCTATATAATTCATACAAACGAATAATCAGCGAAATGTGTATTCGAATGGAAATTTGGCACAAATGGAAAATGACTTACGTAAAAGCAAATTAGAATCATATTTACCAAGTAATAAAATAAATTTGCATTTTGAGAATACACGGTACAGTGATTCCAAGAATTATGCTAAGCATTAAATGAAGACACAAAAGAAAACATATGCGAGGGGTGATGGAGGAACCTTGATAGTGTACCTCTTTTTCCCAAACTGGTTTGAGCCAGGTGTGAAAAATCAACAGAAGTCTGGATAGCTGTGTCCAGAAGATACTGAACAAGCATAGATGACCCTTCACTGGATAGACACAAGTTGATACTCTGCGCATGTTGTTGTTGTTATGTGCCGTCGAGTCGCCTGCGACTCATAGCGACCCTATGTACAACAGCCCTAAACTC
>NW_006399764.1:18641225-18645087 GCF_000299155.1 Elephantulus edwardii | reverse complement strand
GATCTACACAGTCAAATGCCTTTGCATAGTCAATGAAGCACAGATAGACATTCCTCTGGTATTCCCTGCTTTCAGCCAAGATCCATCTAACATCTAACATCAGCTACAATATCTCTAGTACCACGACCCCTTCTGAAACCAGCCTGGACTTCTGGACTCTGCGCATAATGACATAGAAATGAAAGTGTATGGAGTTTGGAGCTAAGATACACTTACGTTTGTATCTGTATAACTTTGGGGAGATTTGTTTAATGCCTCTGAAACTCAGCACCTCCATCTGAAAACGGGATGATAATAATAAATAAGAGATTTGCCAAGAGAATGAAATAGGTGTAAGGTAGGCATGACTGTGGTAGCTTCCCTTTACCCTCTCACTCACTTTACCCACACACTCCCTCTCTCAGCCCATCATTTGCAAGTCTTTAGCTTTTGTAATGCCTCAGGTAAGGTGGAATTAGCTTCTTTGGAACTAAATACAAATGAAATAAAAACCCCAATGGGCATTGATCATGGTAAATGTCCTACTTTAGTACCCGAAGATGATATTGCAATGTATTTCTTGAGGAACTCCCTTCTGCACACATTGCCAAGCAGACCTGCCTACACTCTGGAACACAGTCAGAAAGAATCACCTTTTTCGTTAACCAGCCTCTGTGTGTGAAACACAGAAGTGAGCATTATAAAAAGATGCCATCCTCTATTTTCTTTTTAAATACAATCCTTACTGTGTAAGTTGGGTACTCCCCTCATGTGCAATTTACGGCCTCTGAAGTCCTGCTCGAAGGGTCTAAGTCAGTTCCCACCTGACAGTAATGAGAGAGTAAGATGTAAAGTGAAATTTTTGAAATATTACTGTATACATCCAATATACTTTTAGAAAGTGTTCAGGGGGCATTCCAACTTGAAAATAAGCTATCTTAACATTAAACTAATGCTGCTTTGTACCTGATAAGCACTGTTGTTCCTGGTGGTGCTCGTTGATTGCTCACAGTGACATGTAACAGTAGAACCACCCCAGGGTGTCCAAAGCTGTAATCTCTACAGAAGTGGGAGGCTTTGTCTTTTTCCTGGGGCTTGGACAGCACACTCAAACCTCCTACCTTTCCATTAGTTGGGAATGCTTAGTCACGAAGCTACCAGGGCTCTTAATTTTGCCGCCAGAATTCTGTTCTGGACAAGCACAGAAAGAGAAATGTGGAGTGTTGGCTATTGCAGTGTGGAATACTTTCTTCCTTATGGGAGTAGAAAGAATTTTATAAAGGAAAAGGATAGAGGAGTATACGTGTGTGTTTTTAATTCACCAGATTTTAAATGCAGAGGGAATGGGGGAGTAGGAATAGAAACGGAATGTGCTTAACATGTATCCCAAGAGGGTAACTTCTTCATGGCTTCACACATTTGAGTAGGGCTTCCACAAATGTGAGAAGGAGGGGGGAAAAAAACCCTACCAAACATTTTCTGGTCATTACGTGTGAGCCTGTGTGCAAGGACGTGTATGTGTGTGTGCACACATGAAGAAGAAGATACACTCACAGAATCTCTTTGTTCTCTCCACGTATGGACCTTTCTTCCTCCCCCCACTTCTTTACATTTTTGGATAATCATATCCATTCCTATATTTAGTCTATTTTAGGAAAACATTTTTAGCTGTAACACAAACTGAATTACATCATTTCCAACTGTTTGATAGCCATATTTTTAACTCTAACTCAACATGTCCAAAGTGTATAATACCCTGGTTGGTAGTTCTCTCTAAACAAAATCTTCCTGGCAGTAAATATTCAGAAACTTAAGTTTGGGAGAAAATTTCAATTAATTTAGCCCAACATCCCATAAACCACCATGTAATGCTAAACACAGCAAACAGAGAATTGTCATCTACTGGCATTTTCAAAGTTGAGACAACCCACTATTTAAAAACAAACAAACAAACAAACAAACAAAAAACCAGGTATCTTGGAAGACAGTCCTTTGCATGTAGTTTAGTGTGGTCCACAGATTATGTCCTGTCTTTAAATTCCACCACTGTTCCTACTATCTTTGATTTGAGACAAGATATGTATTAGATTGAGGACTATGGTGCATCTGATTCAGGCGATGAGCTTTCTAATCACTTGCTATGCATCTGAAAACTTGATAGTGAATAGGGACGACAGAAGAAGAACGGATGTCTTTGAGTTGTGATGTTGGAGAAGAGCACTGAACATCCCATGGATGGCCAAAAGAACAAATAACTATAGCTTGGAGAGGGTGCAGCCAAATACTCTTTGTAAGCAAGGAAAATAAGGCTTTACCTCACATACTTTGGGCATTTTTCTAGGAGGGACTATTTCTTGAAGAGGGATATAATACTTGGAAGGGTGGAGGGTCAATGAAAGAGAGGAAGACCCTCGACTAGGTGCATTGACACAGACCCAGGCTAGGATGGGGTTCAGAATGCTGTTCATAGAGTTGCTATGAGGAGTACTTGACCCAATGTTACCTAACAATAACAACAACAACAACAACATATTTGCCTCACACCTTAAACTTGCTTATTTGTAAAATTAGTTGACAGTGGCTATCTGATAATGCTGTTATGAAGGAGGAATTGGTTAATACACAATGCTTAAAATTGTAGCCTGGTGCATAGTGAGTATTAGGTTAACACTGTTACTATTATTTACATTATTATTAGTTTACATATCCAGAATAGAATAAGGGATTATGCAATTATGACACATGCATCTACCACCTAGATTAAGAAATAAATCATAACTCCCATAGTTCAAATCCTAGGTATCTCTTCTGATCCCACTTGTCCTTTATCCCCAAAGCTATGTAGTTCAAACAGTTAATGTGTTTAGCTGCTAATAAAACGTTTGAAGGTTCAAATCTACTTAGAGACACCTCAGGGGGAAAAATCAGCAATTGATCTCCCCCCCCCCCCGCCCCTTTAAAAAATCAGTCATTGAAAGCTGTATGGAGCACAGATTTGCTCTGGTATAAATGGGGTCACCATGAAGTGGAATTGACTTGACAGAGACAGTTTTTTCTTTACTTACTCTTTATTCTAAATGTGTACTCACTATTTCAGGTGACTTAGAGGTAAAGATGTGAGCTACCAAAAACAAATACATGTGAGTCAAGCCCATAAGTTGCTCTGTGGCAGAAAGATGGACAGTCTCCCACGTGATTTAATGCCTCTCAAACCTCCCTGGAAGGTCAGCTAAAGGTTGGTTCTGACTCAGTAGTATCCAAGCACAATAACAACAGTGTGTATCCCTTCAGGAACTCTGGTGGTGCACAGCTGCTGACTGAAAGGTTGGAGGTTTAAACCCACACAGCGGCTCTTAGATAGCATGACCTGCTCATCTGCTTCTGTATAGACTGTGGCTGAGAGAACCCTGGGAGCAGTTTTACTCTATCACATTGGGTTGTTACATAGGAATTGATGACATTTAAAAGTTTATTTCTCCTTTTTTAATTCAGATTTCTACCCATCCAAGTGTTGCCTTTTCTCATTACTTTACCTCTTGGAGTGTCCGTTTGCATCCTTGTAAAATCAAGGATAAGTTTCTTTTTTAATTATTATTAAATTTTATTAGTTTTAATGAACATTTACAGAGATTTTGGGTTCTCATTCATTCATTGTTGCCCTGTTTTCTCTACCCTCCTCCCTAGTTCGTTCTTCTTCCCCCACCGAATGTCTGTTTTAATTGTCCAATTGCCACAGTGCTTGTCAAAGCTAGTTATGATTAATCTCCTTTGTCATGTGTCTTTTGCCATTCCTTGTCACTCCTCCCTGAGAGAGACTTCACCCTGATTCATAAGGAGAAGGGGATGGCGTATTCTCTTAGCTACTTCCTGCTGAAAAGGGACG
>NW_006399764.1:18622718-18640771 GCF_000299155.1 Elephantulus edwardii | reverse complement strand
CGAATCCACCAGATGCTCTGCCGGGGAAGGAGGGACAATCTCCTCCTGTACCAGTCAGATCTGATTTGACGGTACACTCACACAAAAATAATAAAATAAAAAAAATTAAAAAATAAAAATGAAAAGTTTATTTCTCTTAATAATTGTGTACAAATACACATCCATAAACAATGCATGTGGCGTTACTGTTGAATACTTTCACATCGTTCTTGATTTCACATAAATGGCATCCAGTGCTGCACATTCACTCACAACTTGGCTTCCTCAGCAACGTATTCATGAGACATGTCCAGCATAGTAAGTGTAACTTCAAGTCCATCATTTTTAAAACTATAAATCTGATTTTATAGATGTTCTATTCTACTCATTACTTTTGGTTTATTTTAAGAAATTTGTAAACCAAACCCTAAACAACACATTCTTCATTACAATTACTTTGACTTCTTGAAGGTGCAGCTTTTAAGTCATTGAAAAGCTTCAAGCCTTTTCTTACACTGAATGAAGGCTAAATAAAAATGCTGTGCACCTGTTCTTGTTCTTGCTGACTTGAAACCTTAACTTAGAGACCCACGTGGGAATTGAGCATGTTTGTAGCCCAGGGGGCTGTATAGATGTCCAGGATTCTCATGGGACTTCTTTAAGCTTTATCACCATAATTTTAAGATGATATTTGCTCTATTATATAGTCTTTTATTTATTGACCCTGTTTTCACTTGTTCCTTCTAGATATTATGTAAATAATGCATTCTTATCCAAACATCCAAACAATATGAAAAGACATAAATAAAAAGAAAAGTGAAAATTACCAGATTTCAGTTTCTAACTATTTTTTTGTGAAAGTTGGTGGGTCTTTTTCTAGTATTTGTCTATGTCTGTATCCAGACATTCACACATATGTGAGTTACATTAGTTTGCTTGCTTAATGAGCACAGAAATTCACTTCAAATTTTTATTTTTTTTTTCTGGGGAAATAATTCTGGAAAGCTAGTTTGGGAAATACACTAATTACAGTTTCCAGGGAAAGAATAATGGAGATCAGTTTTCCTCTGGAAAGTCATACACTAAGAGTTATGTCAGAAAATTGCAGAACCAAGGTGACTGGAGGCCATTAAATAGCTTTTTTTTTAATTCATTGGCTAACTTTCACATACATATGAAGCAATTGAAAACTCCATGGCTTGGGTCATACTAATATCTTATTTTTAAACTGATATCCTTGCTTCTTCAGAGCTGAGTTTCTCAAGGCCCTACGTCTTTTGTTTTCTTGACTGATGCTATGATAAGTGTCGATTGTGAATCCAAGTAATATTAATCCTTAATCCCTTCAATCTTTTTTTCTATCAGGTGTTGTCTATTGGACTTGGTAGTGAAGATTTTTGTTTTGTTGATGTTGAGTTGTAACCCATAATGAAGACTATGACATTTGCTTTTTTTTTTTTCCCTTAAGTGCTCTAAGCCTTTTTCACAATCTGCAAGCAAGGTGACATCATCTGCAAAAATGTAATCTTTTTAATGTCGTCTTCTTATCCTTTTTCAATCACTTGTTCAGCATAAATATTAAATGCTGTGCTGTATCACTGAGACAGAACCAGTTCATAGCGGATCCTCTAGTGGGTTTTCAAAGGCAGTAAATCACATGGGAGGAGACTGGCATCTCTCTCCCACAAAGCAGCTTGTAGATTCAAACTGTATGCCTTTGGGATTGCAGCACAGCTTTTTACCACGAGGCCAGCAGAGCTCCCCAAATATTGAATAGATATGTAGGAAGTATATAGCCCTATGGCACACGTTTCTTGATTGTAAACTATATGTTGTTATTGTTGGGTGCCTTCAAGCCAAATATAATTCATAGCAACTCTATGAAAAACTGATCTGAACACTGTCCTCTCCTGTGCCATCCTCACAATCTCTGATACACTCAAGCCCTTTGTTGTAGTCACCACATCAAACACCTAGTTGAGGGTCTTCCTCTCTTTTGCTGTTCTTCCACTTTCCCATGCATGAAACAAAGCTTCATCATCTTTGCCTCCAAGAAACACTCTGGTTGCACCTTTTCCAAGACATACCTGTTTGTTCTTTTAGCAGAGTGGGGTATTCAGCACACTTTCCCAACCACAATTCAAAGGCATCAATTCTTCTTCTGTCATCCTTAACCATTGTCCTGCTCTCAGGTGTATAGCAAGTGACTGAAAAGACCATGGCCTGAGTCTGGTGCATATGAGTCCTCAAACCAACATCATTACTCCTCAATAATTTGGAGAGGTCCCTAACTACATATTTCCCAAGTGCAGTGCCTCTCCTGATCTCTTAACTGCAGCTGGTGCCAAGTGTACTAATGGTGAATCCAAGAAAGATGAAGTTGCTGACAGTCTTAATCCTTTTTCTACCATGATGTTGACCCTGAATGCAGTGGCAAGGATCTTCGTTTTCTTGACACTGAGATGCAATCCATATTAAAGGCCGTAGTGCTTAACCTTCTACAACAAGTGCGTCAAGTCCTTCTCACTTTGAGGAAGCAAGGTTGTATCATTTGCATAATGAAGACTATTGGTGAGTCTTCTTCCAATTCTGATGCTGTATTTTTTTTCACAGAGTCCAGCTTTTTAAATAAGTTTCTCAGCATATAGATTAAATAGTTATAGTAAACTATGTAGTATCTCTTTATTCTGTTATAATTACTACTTCTTGGACCATTCACATACTTTGCATTTAAACCCCTCCGCATTTATATATACACATTTTTTAAAAAATGATCCTATGTCTATTATGTTATATTTTATACTTAGGTTTTATACCCAAGAACATAGTATAACATCCCCTGCATATAAGTATGGGCTTATCTTCTAGCATTATATCAAGCAATAGTCTACTTTAATACATAAAATTTTCATGGTCAAAAGGTACTCATTCAAAGAGAACAATGGACTGACATCGGGAAATATATGTGTCAGCATGGTGTCTTTTCACATTGTTTATTAATCCTCTATGATAAACAGATTATCTGAAACATTGCACTATATAAAGAAGAACATTTGGAGGATGATTCATGAACAATGAGACATGTAATGACAATGGTTTGTTAAAGTCAAGAAAAGTGTGAAGCAATTATTGAAGGAGATCAAAGACAATAGCCTTCAGTATGGATTATACTTCAACCTAAATGAAACAAAAGTCTTCACATCTGGACAAGTCAGCAATAACGTCATGATCCTTGAAGAAGATATTTACGTTGTGAGAGATTTAAGTTTCCTTGAACTCAGTAAATACTCCTGGAAAGCAGCACCCATGAATTCAAATGATTTATTACATTGGACTAATCTGCTGTGGAAGAATTTCTTTAAAGGGCAAAGAAGCAAAGATGTCGCTATGAGTACTAAGATGAGCTTGAACCAAACTGTGGTGTTTTCAATCCTCTTATATACACAAGAAAGCTGGACTATGGAAAAGGAAGACTGAAGGAGAAATGATGCCTTTGACTTACGATATTCACAAAGAATACTGACTGTCCCATCAACTGACAGAAGGAGAACAGCCAGACTCTCCTTGGAAGCAAGAGGAGTGAGACTTCACCTCCCATTCTTGGGATATATGATCAGCGAGGATTAGGCTCTTGAGAAAGCCATCATGTTTGGTAGAGGATCAGTGGAAAATAGGAAGACCTTCAGACGGGGTGGATTGACACACTGGCTGCAGCAATGGGCTCAAACACGGGAACGGTTATGTGCCTGGCTAAGAACCAAGAACTATTTCCTTCTCCTGAATATTTGCTATGAGTCAGGACCAAATCCAGGAAAACCCAGCAACACTAAAGACAGTGTGCATCTCATGTAGATTCCCTCGGTGTTGTAACTTAATGTGCTTGGCTTCTAACTGGAAGGTTGTATATTGGAGTACATCTAGAGGGACCTCTGAAGACAAGCATACTGATCTGCTTCTTCCCCAGAATAAGCCATTGGGAGCACCATGAAGCACTATTGTACCCGTGACACATACAGGATAATCAGCTATTGCAGTCAGTTTAATGGCAACTGTCTTAGTTTATGTGCCTAACACAATTCTAATTGCTGCGATATACAGTGTTAAGAACAAAACAACATGGTTCTTGATTTTGTGGCATTTAGTGAATAAAAGAGATTGTTGTTGTTGTTGTTGTTGTTGTTAAGTGTCATCGAGTCACAGAGAATTCATAGTGACCCTATGAACGAAAGACCTGAACACTTGTGTAACTTTCATCGTTTCCCCAAGTTCATAGATTTCCGGAGGCAAGCTATTTTGGAAGACACCACCCCTGCCTCCAAGCTTGTTTTAACTGGGGAGCTGCACCAAACACTGTCCACCATGGGTAACCATTATTGCATTTGACACATCAGTGTCACAGTGTTAACATCACAGCAACCATGAGCTGCGCACTTGAATGTAAAATAGCAACTCTGTTCAGTTCTTTCAGGTATGGGGTATTTGTAACATGCGAGTGTTTTATTGGAGCATTTGTATACTGAGTGGAAAGCTCCTGAATTGTCTTGACTGTAAATGTTAGCTTTGCTATTGTTGTTGTCGTTCGGTACCATTGAGTCGACCCTAACTCACAGCAACCCTGTAACAGAATGAAACTCTGTCTAGTCCTGAGCCATCACGATCTCCACTATGCTGGTACCATCACTGAACTCTAAAGTCAATACTTGTGCTCATGTCCAGTTAAATTACCAGCACAACTGAATACAGAGACTACAAAAGCGAACCTACTTGGATAAGGTTATCTTTGCATATTCACTCAAAAGGTAGAATCCTTGTCTGGTTTTATCATAGAAGATCTAAGAAATCTATTTCTAACATTCCACACTAATATAAGCATATGCTGAGGAGCAGGAAGCAATTGTTCATGGTGATAATGGTTTTCTGACAATGGGGAGAAAACAGTCATTTCTCCCTTTATTTAACTTCCCTGTCACTCAAATTTTGACTCACTGACTGATTTTCAGTGAAAAAAAAATTATCATTTTCCAGAACCTATCATCCTTGGCTTTCTACAGCTTCCAGCCACTCAGAAGTCCTCAGAAATCAGTACAGAGATGAGTTTCTCTCATCCATAAAGTGGATTAATAGAATGATCTCATAGGCAGAATATACTTGACCCATGGTAGGTGTCCAATAATTGTGTGTGAAACATGAACATATTCTAGAAAATTAAGCATAGTGGTGCTGAGTAAGAGTTTGATGTTGCTATTGTTGTTAAGTGTCGTTGGGTCATGGATGACACAAAGTGACTCTATGAACAAAACACTTGAACACTTGTATAACTTTCATCATTTCTCCAAGTTCATAAGGTTTCCAGAGGCAAGCTGTTTTGGAAATGGATGCTACTCCTGCTTCCAAGCTTGTTTTAATTGGGGAGATTTTTAAAAATATAATAAATAATAATAAGGCACTTATGAAGGAATGATTTATTGGTTGATGGTGCAAGTGTTAAAAGAGTTCAGAAGGAACGAAGAATATTTGCAACCAAGAGGTAGTGATGGATTTAAACATAATACAAGATTCTTAGGGGATTGCAAAGGAGATTAATGAAAAAAAGGGAAAAGTCCTGATAGAAATGTCTTTGCATGAATGATCTTAACATCATATTAGCTTTTATTGGCTAATAACACTGTGTTTTCAAAGCTGAATGGAAAAAACAAGATGCAAAACATTAAATACTGTAAGAGTCTGCTTGTCAAAGTCTACAACAGGCAAAACTAACCTGTCAGGGCCCTCCCTGGAGTATGTCCATGCAACACAGTTAATATGTTGCTTCAAATGACTGGTATTACCATCAAAAAAATGTGTTTCTAAGCACAGTCATCAATTAAAAGTGTGTGGCAACTTAATGAACTGAAAGGACTGAAGGTTTTGTGATAGACATAATGTCGATGTCTTGATGAGGGTGGGTGTTGATTATATGGATATCTTCAGTTTCTTAAAATATGTGAAACTCTATGTGTACTTCTATGTATAGGATATTTTTCAATAAAAGGTTCAAACTGTGTAAGTCTACATATTGAACATTTTGAAACAATAAATGATAACAGAAAAGCCAAAAAAAATCACCTGTAACCCTGGAATACAGAATAGTCACTGCCATATATCAGAGTAGATGCTTCATATGTATTTAAAATCAATGGACATTTTATATTTTATATATTCTTTTTTTAACTAAGAAAACATACTGCAAGTGGCTTCTCATGCCACCGAATATTTTTCTTAAGCATGATTTATGTATCTCTTATATTTTCCTTTTGTCAGTCTCTTATATCTGATAATTAAAATGTTTCTACATTTCTTAATATTTAAGTATTACTGCCATTAATAAACCTATCCTACCTCTCAGTCTTTGACTTTTTTTGCAAAATATCTTGATGATTTGACTTAATTGATGATTTGAGTGAAACCACTAAAAATATTGAGAATATTCTTTAAGAAGTTTCCTGTTTTCAGGAGCATTCTTTTTATTAAAAGAAAGAAAATTTTCATTTTATACTGGTATACTTAACAAAGTTCGTATACATGGTTTGAGCATTCTTTGCTCATCTTAATCCTGAGGTGGAATCTTACTTGATGCTGTGTTTGGATTTTGCTTTATTTTTTGAATGCCTCTTCTTAGTCTTGTTCATTTTATTTCTTCTTCTGTTAAAGTGTTCCATGTGAGGTCACTAACCATCGAAATCTACTGGAGGGCACTTTGCAGTCTCCCGTTGTCATGTCTCAATATTTCTCTCAAAGGCAAACCTAGCTACTCCTTCCTGTCTGAACCAGGTTACCTTTCAGACACTCACTCTTTTGCCACCTGCCCCTTCTTATTTATTTTGTTTCTCTGTTTAGTCTTTCATTTTTGTCCAGGTTTTTAAGAGTTTATAATAAGTCAAGCCCACTGTTTACAGGAGGGTAGCGCTGTCTGGTATTGCTCAGTAAATTGAATGAAAACTACTCCCAAGTATAGACTGTGGGACAAATCTGACTTCTGCCACCATCCCATAAGAGTCACTATGCACGTCCATCTGACATTATAATTCCATTGCTGACCCCCGAGTAGTGGCAGCAGCATTTTAATAGATGGAGCTCTTTGCAGTGCATGCAAAGCATCTGGTTTGTAGATGACCTTTGCTATTTCTATCTTTCCTAAAAGCCTGTAAAAACAAACAAGCATACTTTATATTTCCCTCCACTGCAGTAATGGCCATCAGAGACAACAAACCGAAGGACATTTTTTCAGCAAGCACACACAGACTGCCTGCGTTTCCTCCAGTCAGGCTTTGCTCTCCTCAGCCTCAGTTGGGAGATATCTCCCCGGGATCTGTCCTTTTGTCCTCTCCTGGTGAACGATGGCTCTCACATCCTGCAGTCAGCGTGGGAGGCCAGCCACCGGGAAGTCCACACTGGGACTGGCTCAGCCCTGGGGCTGGCAGACGGGATAGAGTCTTGTTTTATTTTCCATTTTTAATGTGTCCTGTGCCAAGCTTTCATTCTTTTTCTCTGTTGGTTCTAAACCACCTCTACCTTTTTTCTGCCTTTCCCCTCCTTTCTTCCTTTTGCTGATTGCTCTTGTTTAATTCTTTGCTTCCCCTTTTAATGTCATTTGCGAACCAGGGGCACAATAGTGTAGGGCCCAACACTCTTTAAGAGTAATGCAAAGCACAGGCTGCATCAAGCTCCCTCTGCTTTCTCCTCCAAAAGCAGTCTTTTATAGAAGTGAGCTGGTGACAAGACTCAGCAAAGACGTCCTGAGTTCCAGATTATTCTCTGTTCCCAGGCCCTGTCCCTGCAGAAGTGGGACTTTGTGATGACGGGCGTTGCGGTAGGGAGGAGAGGCAGAGGGCACGTTCAGAAGCAGATGCTCCTGGCTTGGGGAGGAAACTGCTCGAAGCTGAGTGGAGCAGGATCAGAGACAACCCACAGCTTCGGAGAATGACAAACAAACCCCAGAGTCTCTGAGTCCAGTGGATAAATGGGAGAGGCTTGTCTTAAGTGGGTGCACAGGACCCTTCTGCGCTCCAAACGGTATGCAGAGTTAAAATGAGACATTGTTCTATTTTACTGAAAGCAACCCAATTTTAACAACAGAAGTTCTGTGGCCGAACCCCGGCGCCCAGCCCCCACCACGCAGCGCCTCTGCCCCTGCACCTGCTTTCATTTTTGCCTTCTTGGCACTGATGTTCGCAGAGACATCAGCTGGCAGTGGCAAACTGCTAAAAGCTCCCCTGCAATGCAGCTCGGCAAATGCCAGCCATTTATCCAATGGTGCATGCCAGCTTAACGCAAGGTCTCCCGTTCTCCCTCCAACCCCAATCCCCTTAGCCCCCCAGTTTTGCTTCCAAATGACAGTAAATGATCCAAGCCGAGCAGTAGCCTGGCCCTTTGAGTATCCATTAAGTGTGGCCGCATCTATTGGCTGTATCTCTTTGCTGTGATTATAATATTTTGATCCAAAGAGGGTTGCAGAAAATTTAGACGACAATACAATTTCTCCTATTCAGGCAAGAGCGGTTGGCCCACCGGCTCATTTGCCCCTCCTCAAGCAGATGGTGGGATAGTTTCTTGAGGTCTCTCTGCCTTGAAACAGCCTTTTTGTTTTTGTGGCTTATTGAGTGCCAGTTGCCCCAAATTCATTGAATAAAGACATCTACTTTGCAGTGGGAGCTAAGCCCCAGTAGGAAAATACTGACTTCGAATTGGAGTCTGACGGGCAAACTGGAAAGGCAAAGGGGGCGGTAGAAGTTAAATATTCAACTCCAGGCTCTGTAGGTTTTTTAAAAAAGAGATGGCTTTACATTCCCCATTCACCACTGCAATGCAGGCTTTATACCGAGGAAGTGTGAGAAATCTGTGAGAAATTTGACATATATTTATTTTTCTTGGAAATTAGAGAATATCTTCACAGTGTACACTCTGAAGGGCTTTTGTTTTGTTTTTGTTGTGTTTTTAATGATCGAAACCATCTGGGGAGTTGATAAAGAATGTGATTTTTTTTTTTTTTACAAGCTGAGCTTGCAAAGCCTATTACTAAATCCCAAACCTTTATCCAGCCTACAGATAAAGCCGGGGTGGGAGGGCTTTTCTCGTAGCTCGAAACTACTATGATCCCACGTTCACCAAATGCTGCAGTATCTGGGTGGTAAGAAAAATAGACACCCAGCTAGGGGAGGCTGGCCCAAGGATCCAGAAACGTATGTGACTTAAAAAAAAACAAAACACCAAAACAGAAAAACAATAGATGGCTGGAGGTCATGGATTTCCAGAAAACCTGCCCTCCTGTCAGAATCATTTACCTGAGGGATTTTTGGTCTTTTTATTATTATTATTTGTTTATTTTAAATTGGGGGACTGGAATTAGCACTTAAAAGCCTATCTTTAGCATGCATTTCTCAAATCTGGAGTCCAAAACCTATCAGTTAGCTAGATAACAGCCCAGGGACTGCAGCCATGGTAGTCATATTGCAAAGATCCATGATCTTAGCTCAGGTAAGTGGTGTGTACCTGGGGTTTCTGCCTGATGTTTACTTCAGTTTCTCAGGCTTGGTACTGAGCCAGCCATGGATAAGACAATTGTTAACTGAAGTGAGGTTGGCTTCCACCGCCAGGTGTCTCCACACATGGCTGGACATACTGCTGTTCAGGACTGGGTGGGGAGTGGGGACTTTGCTATGATCCATGCAGCTCTCTTTGGCTGGTTTTCAGAAGCTGACCACCAGATTCTCTTCTTCATCTTTGTCAAGACTCTCTGCTGAAGTCGAGTCAGCATCACAACTCACACACAGGCGATGGCTGTGGGTGAGATGCAGAGTGGGAACTGCATTTGGGTCTCCTGCAGTGGTGGGGGGAATTCTGTCACTGAACCAGAAATGTCTCCAGATAAGATGGAGGTATCAAGAAATTGTGTGCCCAGGAACTGGTCTCATATATCGCAAGAATAATTATGTCATAGTTTTTGACACAACTCTTTCTTTTTCCCCAGTTCAATTTCTTTTCTTACAATAATATAGAGGATTACAGGATCAAAATGGTAAATTCTACTTTGTAGTCAAGCACTGCAATTGATGCTGTAAAGTATAATTTGCTTACTGAACACACAGACATGTCTGAATATAAGTCTGACAATAGCCCAAAACTCTTGCCCTCTATTAATTGTCTCCATAAAGTCTGTAAGGAGCCCTGGTGACATGATGGGTTGAGCTGCTAACGAAAAAAGTTGGCTGTTCGAATCCATAGCTGTTCAGTGGGAGAAGGCGAGTCAGTCAGATCCCATTAAGATTTACCACCTCCTCAGGCCAGTGGCTTCCCAACGCCACTCTAATTAAAAAAATCAACACTTTCAGTCAGAGAAGTCACTATACGCTATACTGCTCATGTTCGAGATGTTCTTTTTCGAGCATCTACTTTAATCACCTAATTAAGCATTTTACTACCTGGATAACTTACCTGAAAGTGTGAGGAAAAGACTGACTAAATCCATGCAGTTAGGCATAGATGTTGCCAGCAGATTTCAGAAAATAATTAAGTAGGCAATAAAATCGTAAACAATAGGGAAGACTTTCACTTCTAACCCGTACTTCAGTGGTTATTTTTCTTTTTCACAAAGCTGTGAGCTTCATGAAGGCTGCACTTCTCAATCTAGCTCTGATATGCGTCCCTTTCCAGAATAAGTATTATGTGTCATGGGGGATAGACCAACAGAATGACTTCAAAAGGATAGGAACACCAAGGACAGTGTAAGGCAGCCTTTCACTGATTACTTCTAAGTTCTTTAGTCTCTCTGGAACTTGATTTCCTTGCCTGCAAAATTAGAATAAATTATATTGGCCCCTGCCAGCTCACAGCAGTATAAGAAACAAATCTTATATACTTTGATACATGTAAATAACTGTTGTGTGTATTAGAATGCTTTCAAAATCACAGAGTCAGTTGTTAATTATGATACTTAGTGTTTACATTACAATTGTGTTGACAGTGAAGTCTCAGACCTGATCTTCCTTTTAGATTCCTTAATTCAGAAATTACACCATATGAACGGTTTCCTGAGCCTCGAGCTCTCTCTTCCTTACTTCTCAAATCCAGTATCTGAAATTCCGTTGATTTTAATTTCCTCAATTCTAGAGGAATTCAGAGAGCCATATTCTATGAAGTGGTAATTTATGAATTGTTCCTAGCTCAGAATTTGTTGAATGAAATAATTTTAAGATAAATACCTAGAAGTTCTTATATTGTAAGTCCTGACTCATAGTAACCCTACATATAATAAAACCAAGCACTGCTAGACCCTCTGCCATCCTTATCTAAACTTAAAAAAAATAAAATAAAAAAATTAAGCAGCTTAAATGATACAGATATATTTTTTAAAAAAAGGATATGCACATGAAGATTAATGATAGAGACCTAAAATAGGCCTAATGACCTTCTGCAATGACCTCCAAAACTGAATGTTTACTATAGATTGACCTGAATTAAATTGGATCTTCATTATACACAGAATCTAGTGTCCACTAGATGAAGGCAAAATCGTTTAAGAGAAATGCATCTATTCTTTGAAAATTTACTGGGGAGAAGTCTCTGGAAGAATGTTCTAGACCAAATATCTGGAAATGTAATAAGCAGTAATATTAATGATGTTCTTACTATGTTCTCATTATTATTACTATAATGATGTTCTGTAGAAGATACCTCGCATAGAACTGTGTGTTTTTTCTTAAGCATTGCGTACTCAGTGTTATTGTGGACTTGTTGTTGTTAGGTGCCACTGAGTCAACTACAACTCACAGGGACCCTGGGAACAACAGATGGAAACCTGCCTGTCCTGTGTCACCTTCGTAATTCCCATCGTACTCAAGCTCATTGCTGCAGACCCTATGCCCACCCATCTCCTTTAGGACAGTCCTGTTTCTTGCTGACCCTCTCCATTTCCCATCATGTCTTTTTTCCAAGGGCAGGTGCCCCGTGACCACACACCCCATGTGTGTGAGATGAAGCTTTATCGTTCTCGCCACTAAGGAATGCTTTGCTTCCACTTCCTCTAAACAGATTTGTTTACTCTTTGGCAGTCCATGGTGCATTCAGCACAATTCAAAGACCTTTTTTCTTCTCCACGTTTCCTTATTTATTATCTGGTGTCCTTGGTTGGCCCCAGTGATTTATACTTGACTAACCTAAAGGTTGGCAGTTTACACTAACTCAAAGAACTATAAGAAAAACATGGAGATCTGGTTTTGTAAATTAAAAAATTATAGTCAAGTTGAAAAAACTCTTTGGAGCCCAGATCTCCATAATCCATGGGGTCACCAAGAGTTAGAGTCAACTAGAGAGCAAAGTGTTGTTTCTGCATTGCTGGGATATCCAATCTCCCCCAGTATTTGGTATTGTTGTTGTGTGCCATGGAGTTGGAACAGACCCATAGCTAACCCTTTGGTGGGTTTACAGAAGCAGTTAATTACACAGGAGGAGATTGTCCATCCTTCTCCCACAGAGCAGCTGGTGGCCTAGAACCACAAACCATCGGGATTGAAGCATAGCTTCTTGCCACTAGGCCATCAGAGCTCCCTATTTGGTATTAGAGATACAAAATGTATAATCAATGCCTTACTAACCAAGAATCAATGAAAAATGCAATCTCCAACAGACAAGTGCCATTCAATAAGAAATTTAATATTAAAATAAGGATCATAAGACAGCAGGCCACAGAGAAGGAAGTAATATTCCTCCTGATCAGGCCAAGGAAGACTTCTTGGAAGAGATAACATCTGATATGCACTTATTCTACAAATATTTATCAATTGCCAAAATATGTGGCATGCAAATGATTGGTGCTAAAATTACAATGAGGAGGGAAAAAACGTCTTTGCCTTCGTGAGTAAATAAAGGACATTTCAGTGAGAACAGTTCCCACTTGTTAATGAGTCATTGCCTTCTCTTCCCACTCATGAACCCCTTAAAAACAGAAAGATGCCTGTCTTTCCCCCGCCTCCTGTGAAGGAACATGGAACAATATCAGGAACTGAACGCAAAGCTGTAGTCACTGTGTAAAGCTGCCAGAGGTCTTGGGAAAGGAAACAGATAAGAAGTTTGCTTCTAGGAACGCATGGGGAAGCCTTAGCTTTGGACAGGGGGCGGAGTGGTTGAACCAGGATAAAACAAAAGCCCGTGTATTTGTTATCTAGGAAGGCCAGTAAGTACTACTCAGCTCCAGTTGAAATAATATATGCTGGAAAGTAAACGTGAAGGTCATCTTTTTTAAAAGAAAGGAAATATACCATCTGGTTTGTTTGCTTCTTACTAATGGGGGCAATCTAAGTTAATGTTAGATATGCAAAGGGCAGAGATACTGACTTCTCCATATACCAAACTTTAGAGGTTCTGCCCCTGGTAGGTAGTAGAATGTCCAATCAAAAGAGTCAATAATAAGAGCAAGGAATCCTTTTTCTCATTTACATGAATAATGTCCTGAAATGTTTTCTTTAAAATCTCCAAGTAGAGTTATTTCCTAGATTTAAGAGCTTTGGTGGCCTTTTGGAGGCAAGAAAGTGCCCTAAATCGAAGGTACATGGTTCGGGGCCACCAGCTGCTCCATGGGAGATGGATGGGCAATCTCCTCCCTTGAACGACCTCTGAAAAACTGCTGGTCAACTATGGGTTGGTTCTGACTCGATAGTATGCAACAACAACAACAATTATGATTAATGATATTAAATGTCTCCATTGTCTTTTTTCCCAGAATGTAGTATATTTCATTCCTGTTTATTTCATTTTGTGGGATCCACAAGAATAAGTGTGTTATTGAAAAGGCATTTCTAATAGTCATTGATCTTGCAAAATTCCGTCATGTGATCATTGCTGTAGTTTCTCTCATATGACCTGTATTTTCTAACTATTGGTGATCTTTGTTTCCCACTTTTGAATTCGAATCACTAATAATTACCAATGAATCTTGATTGCATAGTTCATGGATCTTAGACTGTAGAAGTTGGTAAAACTATAATTTTTTATCTCTGGCATTAGTGGCTGGCATGTACATTTGAATAATAGTTGTATTAACTTTTACAATTTTTGCAGAGTAATAGTTGTATTAGCTATTACACCCCTTCTGGAGACAGGAGTGACATCCACTTCCTAAACAGCAAGCCTCTGGAAACTCTAAGAACTTTGATAAAAGACGATAGTTACAGAAGGGCCTTTTGTCCATAGGGTTGCTATGAGTCGTGCTCAACTTGATGGCAATAAACAACAACAGCAATTATACTCCTTGCAGGTGTGTGAATATTTCCCTATCAATAAGTGTTGTACTTTAAGATATGTAGTTGTTGTTATGTGCCATCGAGTCGCTTGCGACTCATAGACACCCTATGTACAAGAGCTCGAAACACCGCTCTATCCTGTGCCAACCTTGCCGTCTCAAACACACTCATTCCCACGACTCCACTCACAGAATTGATCCATCTCACTGAAGGTCTTCCTCTCCTTCGCCGCCCCTCCACTCTGCCAATCATGATGCCCCTTTCCAAGGACCAGTTCCTCCTTGCAACATGCTCAAAGTATGTGAGACGAAGCTTCAGAATCCTTGACTCCAAGGAGCATTCTGGCTTCACCTTTTCCAGGACAAACCTATTTGGTCTCCTAGAAGTCCTTGGTATATTCAACACTCTTCTCCAGCACCACAGCTCAAAGGCATCAATTCTCTTTTAGATATGTGATAGAATGCTTTTTGGTTGTTGGGTTTTTTTTGTGTGTGTGTGTTTTTTTTTTAAGATGAATGTGATGTCATTCCTCTTCAATTTGTCATTCTAGGATAGTAAAAAAGCTCAAACTCTCAAATTCATTGCTGCCAAGTGGTAATTGACTCATAGCTGACCCTCCACTGGGTTTTTGGAGGTTATAAATCACATGGCAGAAGAATTATCATCTTTCCCTCTTGGATCAATTGGTGGATTTGAACCAAAATGACAGGCTTTACTATGGCGGCACAACACCTTTCCCACAAGCCACCTGAGCTTCCAGAAAATTGTTGTTGTTTATTGCCTTTGAGTTGAGCACAACTCATAGCGACCCTATGAACAAAAGGCCTGAAGCTCCTCTACATTTATCAAAGTTCATAGTTTACGGAGGCATCCCAGAACATTAGACCATCTTTATTTTATTTAAATTTGCCATCACTATGTTCTTTAACTCACTAATGCCTAAGATATCAATCTCTATGGGTTCCATTTCATTTTCCAAACTTTCAGCTCTCCTAGATTCACACTTCCACCTCAATTATTAATGAATATTTTTTTCTCATTTTGACTTATGGTAAACAGCAATAAAGGCCCCCAAAGCTATACTTCATCCATGTGAATTAGGTCTACTCTGCTTCCCCAGTTATATTTTAAATGCCTACAAAACTGAAAAGCCCATCTTCTGAGACTAACTCAATGTACCACATAATCAGTAAGATTTACACTGTTGTTGTTAGGTTCCGTTGAGTCGAGTATGACTCATCGTGAACCTATGAACAAAAGATGGAAACCCTGTTCTATCCTGCACCATCCTCACACTTCCTTACATGCAAGAGCCCATTGCAACAGTCACCATGTCAATCCACCTGGTTGACAGTCTTCCTCTCCTTCAGCGACCCTCTACCCTTCCTAGCATCATGCCTTTCTCTGAGTAATAGCCCCTCCTAGCAACATGTCCAAGGTATGTGAGGTGAAGCCTCATCATTCTTGCCTCCAAAGACCACTCTGGTGGCACTCTCTCCAAGACATATTTGTTCATTCTCTTGGCCATCCATGGCATGTTTAGTGCTCTTCTCCAACACCACAGCTCAAAGACATCCTTTTTTTTTTTATGTCATCCTGTTTCATGTCTCAGATACATAGCTAGTAATCAGAAAGACTAATGGCCTGAGTCAGGCACACCTTAATCCTTAAACTGATATCACTATACTTCAATAATTTGAAAAAGTCCCTAACTGGAGATTTTTCCAGTGCAATCTCCTTATTTCCTGACTGCTGGTACCAAGGGTTTTGATTGTAGATTCAAGCAAGACGAAGCAGCTGACAGTTTCAATCTCTTCTCCATCCATCATGGCACTGCTTATTGCTCCAGTGGTTGAGAGTCTTAACACGCAAGTGTAAGCTGATTGGCTGTTTCTGATTTTGTTAACAATCAGCTGTGGTCTGGAAACTTCTTGTTTAATTAATCAGAATCTGGTAAGTAGGTCTTTTATTGTGGTTGCGGAGTACATTGTTCTCTAAGTGATACAGCACTTGTCTGTCAGTTTTCTGTACTGAGATAACTTGGGGTTGCTGTGATACTGAAAGCTGTGCCACTGATGTATCAAATGTCAGAAGGGTTACCTATGGTGGACAGGTTTTGGTGGAGCTCCCTGACTATGACAGACTAGGAAGCAACATGAGCCATCTGCTTCCTAAATAACAGGCCTTTGAAAACCCTATGAACAATAAAGAAAATATTTACACTAGCCATTTTTAAAGAAATATATCACCAGCCCTTCCCCCCCCTTTATTTAAATCTATTTTAGTCTTAAAGCCCTGTTGAAATCTATCCACCATGAGTGGACTTGTTAGTATGTCTGCCAGAGGCAGGGGGCTTGTGGTTATTTGGTTGTTATTTGTTTCATTTTCTCCTTTTGGGAAGGATCTCTGGTGGTGTGGTCGTTACAATTTTGGATGCTAACAGCAATGTTGGTTATTTGAACCAACCAATAGTGCTGGGGGATAAAGATGTGGCTGTCTGCTTCTGTAACGGTTTACAGCTTTGGAAACCCCACTGTGGTAGCTCTATCCTGTACTTTAGGAGTACAAGGAATCCACATCAACTCAGTGAAGTTTGGTGCCTTTATTTGTTATGGAGATAGGATCACAGAGATATTCCATACAATCTCCCTTATTATGACGCTTAAACAAGGAAGACATGAAACAATACATGAAAATATGGTAAAGAATATGGCAAATGTTCAAAAAAGCACAGGATTAGGTTTACCGGACAGATAGAGACTGGTCTTCTACTCTTCAGAGCATTCATCTCACCTCCTCCCTTTGATTCTTGTTTCCATGAATCCTTCCATTCTACTCCTTTCTGCATTTTGTTCTTCTCTGGGCAAAAGCTGCCATGTTAGTCTAATGTGGTTGATTAGTGCTATTGTTCTCCTTACAAGCCTGTCTCTTGTTTGGCTGAATGTTGAGGCCCAGGGGTAGGGTATGTTCCAAAGTTAACCTGAAAGGACACAGAGAACAACCAATATCTTTGAGTTTTCCTTTCATTATAATCCACTTCAAAAAATCATAACATCGCGAACTTCTATAGTTGTTGTTATTATGTGCCGTCGCAGACCCCGCCCATCTACCCAGGTAATCGAAGACGCAAAAACCGCACGACATTCGTTCGGCAGGCCACTCAGAGAGGGGGTACAGGCGTCCAACTAGCTGAAGCTGGGCAGCTTAGAGGCCAGCCTCAGACCCCGCAGACCCCCGCCCATCTTCCCAGGTAATCGAAGACTTCTATAGTAAAGCATTTAAAATTATACCATGACAGTCATTTGCCAAATCACTCTTAACTATTAAAAGGTAAATGCCATCAAATGGGAACCAACTTATAGCTGACTTTCAGTGAGTTTTCGGAGGCTGCAAATTACATAAAAGGAGCTTGTTCTTCTTTTTCTCACAGGCTTGCTGGTGGACTTGACCATCAGTGAGACACTGACTTTGGGTTAGCAGTACAACTTCTTAAGGACTAAATCACCAGAGCACCTTTAACTACTAAAAGGGAATGTCAAATCCTTTGAATGTATATGGATTTCCTGGGTAAGATTTTATTGATATTGATCTTTATCAGTGACATCAATAATTTCTCCCAAAAGACTTAAACATAAAAAATTCATCTGGAAAATGGCTTCTTGGAATGAATCCTATTTCTTTTGTGAAAATTCCTCAATTATATTAAGATAAAATTAGGACCGCAGAGCATGCACTGGTTTCTTTAATTTGTTAACTTAGTACCAAATTATTTTATGTTTGTGATAGCAAGCTCAAGTAATA
>NW_006399764.1:18582327-18622603 GCF_000299155.1 Elephantulus edwardii | reverse complement strand
AATTTTTTTAACTTATCCCAGTCTTTGGAGAAATCTATTTGCCTGGTTCGATAATGGGTCAGTGAAAAGAGGAACACCCTCTATGAGTGGCTGGTCCTGCGGGTTAGCTTCTATAGTGAGGCGAGTAATTGTACAAGATTGGGTGGCCATCTCCTCTATTCTATTGTACATAGAATTGCTATGAATGACAACCAACTTGATGGCACCCCACTATAAGCGCCACTTTAACTTTCTGTGTAATAGTGGTTCAGTAGAAGAGGTTATTTGATCTTTTGTGTCTTCCCACTTCTATGCTTATTGGCAATGGAAAAAGGAAATGAACAAAACAAAAATTTTATGCTTTTACTTTTAGAAAATGTCTTTTCTTCTTCCTCCCTCCCTTCCTTCCTTTCCTCCATTCCTCCCTTTCTTTATTCCTCCCTTTCTTTCTTCCTCCTCTTTCTTCCTTTCCTTCCTCCCTCCCTCCTTTCTTCCTTTCTTCCCTCCTTCCCTTCCCCTCCCTTCCCGTCCTTCCTTCCCTTTTCTCCTTCTTAAAACTGACTCCAAGCTGCCCTTCCTCCTTTCAGGAGGCTGTAAATTGCACTGAGGTAGATTGTCTATCTTGCTCCCTCAGAGCCACTGGTGAATTTAAACCAGAAGGCACCACCATCAGGACCACATTACACTCCCTGTGGCTATGCCACCAGGACTCCTTTAAGACAATGCTGTTGTTAGGTGTCATTGAGTAGACTAAGACTCATAGTGACCCTATAAACAGAAGATCTCAACACTGCACAGCCCATTGCCATCCTCACGACCTCTGTGCTACTGGTGTTCATTGTAGTAGTTACCCTGTTAATTTACTCCAACACAATTCTCAGCATTAGATGACTTACTGATTGAATGGCTAATTGTTTTAAAGCAGCGTGTCTTGGGAAGTTGTTCTAGGTCTTTCTGGCAACAGAAGAATTCATATAGTTTGGTCCACCTTAATGAAAGAATGTCTAGAACAAGTAATATAGCCCAGATGTCACTGATTTATCTAGATCTCAAATAACCTAGATTTACCCCAGGAACATCAGAGCTCGCCAAGAAGTTTCTATCTATTCTTTCAATTCCTTCTTTTTGTTTCTTACCTCCAAATCTTGTGGGAATTCCCTGGAGTTTCATTATTCTACTTGTGTTCAGGTTTGTCCTCCACTAATAAAGCCTAGAGTCATTGCAAATACCTTTTAAAAGAAACATAAATGGCAAATATACACATCACCTGATGGTCTACACAGTACGTCACCTGATGGTCTACACAGGAATCAGATTGATTGTATCTGTAAAAATAAATGCTGGAGCAGCTCAATATCAGCTGTAAAAACTAAGCCAGGTGCTGATTATACAACAGACAATCAACTACTCATATGCAAGTTCAAACTGAAGCTAAAGAAAATAAAATTCAATTCATAAGAACCAAAGTTTGACCTTGAGTCTATACCACCAGAATTTAAAGGCCATCTCAGGAACGAGTTTGAGTCCTTGAATACTAATGAGCGAAGACCAAATAAGCTGTGGGAGATATAAAAAATATCATTCATCAGG
Source organism: Elephantulus edwardii (assembly GCF_000299155.1). NCBI lineage: Eukaryota > Metazoa > Chordata > Mammalia > Macroscelidea > Macroscelididae > Elephantulus > Elephantulus edwardii. Next base: position 18,621,034 of record NW_006399764.1, on the reverse strand, counting down.
AATGAAAAAAGACCTTACAAAGACAGAGGAAGAAGAAAAGACTAACATGGATGTCAGAACTGCCAAGAAGCCAAAGCAAAGGGAAGAAATCAAGAAGTCAAAGGGATGAACAGAAGATTTCAAAGGACAGCTCAAGAGGACAAGGGAAAGTGTTATAATGAAATGTGCAAATAGCTAGAGTCAGAAAGTCAAAAGGGATGAACTCACTCATAATTTCCAAAACTGAAGAAACTGAAGAACAAGCTTAAGCCTCAAGTTGGATTACTTAAGGATGCAGTGGGCAGAATGCTTAATGACCCAGAAAGCATCAAAAGAAGATAAAAGGAGTATATTGAATCACAATACCAAAAAGAAATGGCTGACACAGAAGAAGTTAATGAAATAACATATGATCAAGAGATAATGGTGATGAAAGAGGAAGTTCAAGATGTTCTGAAGGAATTGGCAAAAAATAAGACCACAGGAATTGATGGAATACAAATGGACATATTTCACTAAACAGATGCTGGCCTGGATGCTCTCACCAGGTTATGCCAAGAAATCTAGAGGACAACTATGTGGCCAACTGACTGGACGCGATCTACATTTATTCCCATTCCAAAAAAAAAGACCCAACAGAGTGTGGAAACTAGTGAATGATATCACTAATATCACACGTAAGCAAGATCCTGCTGAAGATTATCCAGAAATAAATGGAACGGCACATCCTCAGAGAACTGCCAGATGGGCAAGCTGGATTTAGCAGAGGCCATGGCACTATAAACGTCATATCCAACATTAGAAGGATCTTGGCTGAAAGCAGAGAGTACCAGAGAAATGCCTATCTGTGTTTCATTGACTATGCAAAGACATTTGACTTTGTGGATCACAACAAATTGTGGATAAAGAATGGAAATCCCAAAACACTTAATTTTGCTCATGCAAAACCTATGCTTGGACCAGGAAGCAGTAGTCAGAGCAGGGAAACATTGCATGGTTCAGGATCAGGTAAAGTGTGTATCAGGAATACCTTTTTAAAATCTATATGCAGAACAGATAATTTGAGAGGCTGGATTTTATGAGGAGGAATATGGCATTAGCATTGGAGGAAGACTCATCAATATCCTGCATTATGAGGATGACACAACCTTGCTTGCTGAAACTGAGGAGTACATGAGGCATTTGCTGTAGAGAGTCAAGGACTGTAGTATTAAATATGGATTGAAGCTCAATATCAAGAAAACAGATTCTCACTGCTGGGCCAATCGGTAGCTTCATGATAGAAGGAGAAGAAATTGAGATTGTTAACAACTTCAGCTTGCTTCATAGTCAACACTCTTGGCATGAACAGTCAGGAAATCAAAAGACAATTATATTGGGAAAGTCTGCTGTCAGGGACTTCTTTAGAGTATTAAAGAACAATGTTGCGAGTCTGGAGACTAAGGTGCGCCTGATCCAGTCCATGGTCTTCTCAGTAACTTGTTATGCATCAGATAACTGGACAGTGACTAAGGATGATAGAAGAAGAAAACAATTCCTTTGAATTGTGGTTACTAGAGAAGAGTGTTAAACATACTGTGGACTGCCAGGAGAACAAACAGGTAAGTTCTGAGGAGTGAAATCAAGCTGCTTCCCGGAGGCCAGGATTTTGAAGCTCTGTCTCAACATACTTTGGGGCTGTGGCCAAGAGTCCTTGGAGAAGAACATCATGCTTGGAGGGCTGGAGGGACAGAGCAGGAAAGGAAGACTCAGGATGAGATGGATTGACTCAGTGACTAGAGAAGTGGAGTTGGGTCTGTTGGAGACAGTGAGATTAGCTCAGGATAGGGCAGGGTTCAGAGCTGTCGTACATAAGGTCACCAGGAGTCATAGGTGACTCAACAGCACATAACAGAGCAACCTTTCCAAACTTAATTTATTGCTCAGTGATAGGCAATGAGGATGTCTATTTCTCTGCTGAGAAGTTAAGGGTAACTTACTAGCCAACTTCCACCAAAGTGAAGAATTGAAACACAGTAATTGGACACTGATATCACCCCCAAAGAATGAGCTCATCAGTCTCAAATAAAAGCATGTATAGTATGTGACCACTGTAATCTTAATGGAAATTAATACATCCAGAGGAAATGGGCAATGGCTTTCACATCCTTCTACTGTCCTGTGTACAATGTTGAATAGCAAGGCTAATGTCTACTCTTTGCCATCAAGTAGATTCTAACTCAAAACCCCTGTAGAACAGAGAAGACCCTCCTTAGAGGATTTCTAAGACTGCAATCTTTACAGAGGCGAACTACCACACCTGGCCTTCACGGAACAGTTGTTGGTTTGAACCGCTGACCTTCATATTATCTGCATCATCAGTGCTCCTTAAAGTAATGTTTACAGCTCTTAAAAAGAAATGGTGGAGACAGTTATCAGTGAAATCAATGTGGAGGGAAGGAAGGATTCTCAAATTATGAGTCAATCCTTTATCGGCGCACAGCAGGAGTCACACTTCGGGGTACTTGGTCCCCTGGACACACATCATCTTTGCCAAACAGATCTGACACGAGTTGTGGCTATTACTTCTATATACAGTGCCCAGTTGACAAAATAGATCTCAATGCATTGTTTGTCTTCTTATAATAAAAGGTATTTTGGCACAAGACTCTAAAGGAAATTGGACACCAAATAGAACTTTGAAAGCTATGACCATAAAGAAAGGAAATTCTACTTTTAATAAGCCATTCAATTATCTGTTTGATATTGAACCAGGCATGACACAAGGCAGGTTAAAATCCATACTTCCCTTTTTTTATTCTAAGCGTTTGTTTGATTATTTTCTTTTTTGTTGACAGAGTCAGGAAATTATGTTCACACGAGTAGATTGAGATGCTTTTTATCAGGTGAACTAGTGTGTTGTTAATTTGTACTTATATCACTATTATATCATTATTCAATATCACTGTAAGGTGGTTGTTGTGTATTTTTCAACTGGAACCAACCCATAGTTGATGCTCTGGCATGATTTCAGAGACAATTGCACAAGAGGACATTGCCCACCCTATTCCTATGGAGCAGTTGGTGGCCTCAAACTGCATGCCCTCCGGATTGCAGTACAACTTCTTGCCATTGGGCCACCAGAGCTCCCTACTCTAAGACTGTTTGTTCGCTTGCTTGCTATGTATCACTGAGGCAGAACCAACCCATAGTTGACCCTGCGGCGGGTTTTCAGAGTCACTTAATCACACGGGAGGAGCCGCTGGTGGCCTCAAACTATGTGCCTTTGGTATTGCAGTGCTTTTTTTACCAGGCTGCTAAAAGAAACCCAAATAAATAGCATTGGAATAGCTAAAGTATTCCGAGTTGGGGAGGGTCTAGCCTAATTAGAAGGATATATCTAGACAAGGGTTGCTCTAGAGAAGAGATAGTCAACCAATGGTGGGCATCCCAAACGGTCCTGCTGCCTTTTCTTATAAGTAAAACTTCATTGACACTATATTTTAGTTCCGTAGTGTTCATGTAACAAAAACATTTACAAGTGGAGGGCTTTAAAGAACAGGAATTTATTTTTCTAACAATTCTAGAGACTAGAAGTCCTAAATATGACATCTGTTCAGTGAAGGAACACTGTCATGACTCTTCTGTGGTATTCCTTGGCATAGCTTGGCTTGCTAAGAATTCCTCACATGTTCTCTTCCATTGTGTTTGACTCTCTGTGCCTGTTTTCTCTTTTGATTAGAGATCACTCAGAAGAAATAGAGAGTAGGATTCACCCAACTTCTCTTATATGTTTAAAGAAAATCTCTATTTCCAAATGCACTCATATTTACAAGTATGGTGCTAAAATGTCAGCATTAGTTTTGTAGGGGGTAGAATTCAATCTGTAACACACAGTCATGCTCAAGGGCTTATGTGTCATGCACTTGATTAGTTTCACGGGGCAATAGTAAGTTAAATAGTTGTATAGTAACAGTTTGAGCTGCAAAGCCTAAAGCATGTTAATGTAGCTCTTTACCATGGGTTATGGATTGAATTGAAATACTAAAAACTTTAAATTTACTTAACTCGATTGTAATTCTAATTGTTTTCCAATTTGTGATCTGATGTAATTATCCTAAGTGTTATAAATCCAGCTCTGGTAGCATAGTAGGTTGAGAATTGCACTGCTAACTCAGAGGCTGAGACCCTCTTGGTTCAAATCCTACAGTAGCCCTTCAGGAGAAAGAGGGACTATTCCTTCCCATGTGATTTATAGCTTTGGAAACCCAACGGAGTGTCACTTATATCAGTTCCAACTCAATGGCACTAAGAAAGAAGATGATGATGTAACATGCATTATAAAAAAAGATGTTAAGATATATTCTAAAATATAATGTTGTAAGCAATAGAATATTATAAGCATTCAAGGAAAATCTGTAATACGTCTAAAGTTCAATTTATGCACCAACCACTAAAGCTAAAGACCCGCAGGTCAAGGATTTCCACAAACTCCTGCGATCTGAAATTGAGCATGCTATCCAGATGTATCAATCATAACTAATGACTGGGACACAAAAGTTGTAAAAAAACAAGAATTGGTAGTAAAAACATAAGCTTTGGTTACCAAATGAGACTGGAAATCACATAATAGAATCTTGTGAATTCACTGCAAATACATTTTTTTTTCAATAATAGTGACTCTACAAATCAACTCACTTCGTGGAGTAAAAGGAACCGCATTAATAACACCTGTGGAAAGAGCAGAACAGCTCAATATCAGCAATCAGAACAAGCGACAACTGTGGAACAGATCATCAAATGCTCTTAAACAAGCTCAAACTGAAACGGAAGGAAATGAAAATAAGTCCATGAAAAGCGAAACACAACCATTCATTATTTATGTCTTTATTTATTTAGTATTCCTACCTGAATTTGCACATAGCGTTTTCGAAGGCCTGTTATTTCAGAAGTGGATGGCCAATCCTTCTCCCTAGTCTGTCTGAATTTTAGTGCTCAGCTTTAGAGTAATATTTGATAGACAAGCATTTTACTCAAAAGAGCGGATGACAGTATGCAGGTAACGGATCAGGTGTGGATCCTGGGGCCCACCCCTTTAGCACATGCACTGTGTTCCTACCCTCACCTCGCCCTGCCAGTATCCAGCTCAATTCCATCTCCTTGTCCCTTCAGCATCTCCCATTCCCCTGCCCCCATCCAACTCTGGTTGATGGCTCAGGGCTCCCACACCCTCTGTCCTCCCATTTCCTCTCCACTCCCCTGTGCTGTTTGTGCTCCAGACCCAGGGGTAGCAGAGCAGTCTCCACGCAGAGGGTATGTATGGTCTCCACACTCTTCTAGACCCTGGCATGCAATCTCAGAGTACAAGAGGAATGTCTATTTGTGTTTCATTGACTGTGCAAAGGCATTAGACTTTGTGGATCACAACCAACTGTGGCTAACTCTCAGAAGAATGGGGATCCCAGAACACTTGATTATACTAATTCAAAACTTATACTTGGAGTAGGAGGCTGAACAGAGCAAGGAAACACTGCATGGTCCAAAATCAGGAAAGGTGTATGCCAGGATGCATCCTATCGCCATACCTTTTCAATCAATATGCAGAAGAGATCATCCAGGAGGCTGGGCTCTGTGACGAGGAATGTGGCATCAGGATTGGAGAAAGACTCATCAACAACCTATGCTATACAGATGACACAACCTTGCTTGCTGAAATTGAGGAGGGCCTAAGTCATTTGCTGCAGATGGTCAAGGATGACAGCCTTCAATAGTGATTGAAGCTCAACATCAAGAAAACAAAGCTTCTCACCACTGGGCTGATTGGAGCATCATGATAGATGGTGAAGAGAATGAGTTTGTATAAACAGCTTCAGCTTGATTGGTTCCACAGTCTACACTCTTGATACCAGCATTCAGGAAATCAAAAGACAAATTGCACTGGGAAAATTTGCTGTCAGGGACTTCTTTAGAGTACTGAAGAGCAATGATGTCATCTAGAGACTAAGGTGCACCTGATCTTTGCAATTACTTGCTATACGTGAAAGAGCTGGAAAATGACTAAGGATGATAGAAGAATCTATGCTTTGAGTGTGGTGCTGGAGAAGAGTATTGAATATACCATGGACTGCTAAGAGAACAAACTGTTCCATTCTGGAGAGAGTGACACCAGGCTGCTCCTTATAGGCAAGGATTTTGAAGCTCTGTCTGACATACTTTGGACATGTTAGAAGAAGGGATTAGTCCTTAGAGAGGGAGGAACATCATGTTTGGAAGGGTGGAGAGACAACACAAGAGAGGAAGATCCTGGATGAGATGGATTGGCTCAGTGACTAGGGTAATGAGGATAGGTGTGTCAGAGACAATCAAATTGGCTCAGAATAGAGCAGAGTACAGAGCTGTTGTACATAGGACTGCTATGAGTTGGAGTCAACTTGGTGGTGCATAACAAACAACCACCACCTGAATTTATAGACCATCTCAAGAGTGAATGTTATGTACTTATTACCAGAGACTGCTAGACAAGTTGTGGGATGACATAAAAAAACACCATACATGAAGAAAGTAAAAAAGTTATTAAAAAGTAAAAAAGGAAAAAAACCAAAATTGATGTCAGAAGAAAATCTGAAATTTGCAGTTAAATGTACAGAAACTAAAATGAAAAGAGGTTATGATAAGGAGAGCTAAACAGAGGATTTTTTTTGAAGGGCCGTTTGAGAAAACAAATTGAAATATTATAATAAAATGAGCAAAGGTGTAGAGTTAGAAAACCAAGCAAGAACACATGCAGCATTTACAAGCTTAAGAGGACTGAAGAAAAGATTCAAGCCTCAAAATGAAAGTCCGAATGATGTAGGAAGAATCAAAAAAGATGGAAAGAACACACAGAGGCTTGGAACCACACCCAAGCAAAATATTGTTTAAGATAATTAGAAAATGCCTGAGCAACACATAGACGTGGAACTGGAAGAAATTCAATCTGGATTCAGAACAGAAGACTTGGAACAAATGATATTGCTAATGTCAGATGTATCTTAGATGAAAGCAGCAAAAGACAATGTTTAATTGTCTTTTATTGATTTTGCAAAGGCTTCAACGTTGTGGATCATAGAAAAGTATGGATAGTATTGGGAAGAATGGAAATCTCAGAACACTTTACCGTGCTCATACAGAAACTGATTTAAACCAAGCAGCAGTGGTTCAAACAGAACAAGGGGACGTATAGTTTAAAATGCAGGATGATGTATGCCAGGTTTATGTCCTTTTTTCCAGATGGATTCAACACATATACTGAGCAGATAAGCCAGTAGCTGAACTATGTGAAGAAGAATGTGGCATCAGGCCTGAAGGAAGACTCATCAATAACTTAAGATATGTGAATGGAACAACATTGCTTCCAGAAAACAAAGACTTTAAGTACTTTTTAATGATGTTAAAAGACTATGGGGGTGGGTGGCGGGGGAGGCTCTGGTGATGTAGTTCATAGAGCGTTGCTTTGCTAATCCAGAGGTAACACCCGTCTTGGGGTTGAAATGCCGCAGAGACAACACAGATAGAAAACCTTTCCTTAGGACTGTCCCCCCAGAATTTAGACCTTCCAAATTCTACCTTCTTAAGCTATGAGAAGATGAATTTTTTCATGAAATATATCCATTTATGTTTTTTATAATAGTTGTACTAGATGACTTAGACACTGTATAAGCTTGCCAACCTCCAGTCTAGCATATACTTATCTTTATTGTGAAAATATTTTTATATTTGTTTAAATTATGAAACAAATCTACACTAGATGAAAAGAAAGTAACACTCAAAGAGCGCAATTATATTGGGGAAAATAAATCTATGAGAGTCATTATGATGATAGGCCAAAATTCTAGGAATTCCAAAGAACTTTAGTTGACCACTACCCCAAGGAAATGTTTTCAGTTACTTCTAGAATGACAGAGAGTTCTTGTGAGTAATACACCATTTACACATGCAACTGCTAATTGGAAAGTTAGAGATTTTAGCTCACTCAGATGCAATTTGGAAGAACAACCAAACTCATTTTTGGCAGATTGATTGTGACTCGTGACCAACTTTTCATTGTCTTGTTTCTTTGTTTGGGGAGCTGTAAACCTTTACAGAAGACTGTCCCACCTCTCTCCCAAAGAGTGGCTGGTGGGTTCAAAGTGGTAACTTTTTGGTTAGCCTCTCAATATATAACACAAAATATAATACTTAAAAAAAACAAACCATTCCAAATTTTACAACCCTGCTTGCCGAAACTGAGGAGGACCTCATGCACTTGCTGCAGAGGGTCAAGGATTGCAGCCTTGAGTATGGACTGAGGCTCATTGTTAAGAAGACAAAAATTCTCACCACTGGACCAATTGGTAGCATCACGATGGATGGTGAAGAGATTGAGATTGTTCACAGCTTCAGTTTGCTTGGCTCCATGGTCAACACTCTTGGTACCAGCAGCCAGGAAATAAAAAAAACGTATCACGATGGGAAAGTCTGCTGTTAGGGACCTCTCTAAAGTACTCAAGAGCAACGGTGTCTCTCTGGAGACTAAGGTGCGCCTGATACAGGCCATGGTCTTTGCAATCACTTGTTATGCATCAGAGAGTTGGACAATGACTAGGGAAGATAGAAGGAGAATTGATGCCTTTGAGCTGTGGTGCTGGAAAAAAGTATTGAGTATTGAGTGTATCCTGGACTGTCAAGAAAACAAACAGATTCATCCTGGAGAGGGTTAAACCGGTCTACGCCTTGGAGGCAAGGATTCTGGGGCTTCGTCTGACATACTCTGGACATGTTGTAAGGAGATACAGGTCCTTGGAGAGAGACATCATGCTTGGTGGGGTGGAGGGACAGTGCAAGAGGGGAAGACCCTCAATGAGGTGGATTGATTCAGTGACTGGGGTAATCGGGATGGGTGTGCCAAAGGCAATGCGATTGGCACAGGATAGAGCAGGGTTTAGGGCTGTTGTACACAGGGTCGCTATGAGTCACAAGTGACTTGACGGCACATAACAACAACAACAACAAATATTCCTATACTATTGACACATACAGGCCTATCAGAAGTCAAATCAACTAAGAGGGAATTGATTTAAAAAGTGAACTATTCAGGCCATCTGCTTGCTATTCTCATTGCCTAAACAAAGAAGAAAAACACCCCTAGTCGTCGTGCCCTTTAAGTGAATTGTTTGAGAGATATTAAAGGAACTAAAGTATCTTGGAGAACCCAGACTAAAAAGCAAACAAACTCAGCATGCTCTAAGTACAAAAGGCCTGTTGCACGTTCACTCTCCATCTCTAGATACATATTTTATTTCACCTTCTGTAAATATTGTCATTGTAAAGTGCTTGGGACAGGCTAATGGATCCCGATGTTTGGGTAACAGAAGCAGAGACAACGATGCAGAAGGGAAGGGGAAAAGGCAGATGAAGGCAGGAGCTGATGGAAGGCCCAGCCGGAGGCTGAGAAAGGTGAGGCCTAAAGGCCCTGCGCTGAGCTGACTTCTTCATTAGCAGAACCTGGAGTCTTGCCAGAACATTCCAACGGACTAAAACGAGACTTCAGAAACTCATCCGTTTTCCTCCCCACTTCCCCCACCCCCCTACGCTCCGCCTCCGCTCACTTTTTAGAAACTTGAAAAGAAAGACCATCTTATTAATTTTTTTGCCACCTTACAATGCATTCGTTCCCATTAGAAAGTGACCATGCAGAAATGGAGTCTGCACAGTTATGGGTGCAACACCAGTGCTTGGGCTGCTGCTGTTCTCTGTCCTTTCTCTGGCCCCTGTCCCCCTTCCCTGCCTCCCACTCTCCCTCTCCCGCTCTCTTTCTCCCTTCCTCTTTTTTTTTGTTGTTGTTGTTTTTCCCACAGCAAAATTTGCCTCCAGGACGGCCTAAGTCCACGTTGGCGGGCTTGGTTTGTGGTGCAGGTGTGCGAGAGAGCCCTCCTCCGTGTCGTCGCCACAGCAACCCTGGGCTCTAATCTGCTGAATATGAAAAGAAGCAACAGAAAGAGAAAAGCCATCCACCCCCTTCTGCTCCATCCATGAGCCCAAAAGCAGGATACCGTCTCCAGGCATTCCTGCTAAGCCCCCAGCCATCGCCCAGGCAACAGTCACAGGGGCCTGGGGCGAGAATGCAGGCCCTGTCTCAAGTTCAGGCTTCCTTCTTCTCCTCCTCCGTTGCTCCCACCCTGGCTCCTCCAGAGTCCCCAACACACACCCCACACCCTCCAACCAGTAGGCCACTGGCTTATAGACGGGAAGGGGAAGAGAGAGACTTCATCTCATGCTTCTCCCAGGGGTGCTGAGACAAAAGGGGTGTGTGTACACAGATAGGAAATTTCATCACGTTTCTCTCAAGGATACCGAGCCACAACTGGCTGTGTGATTGTGCATGTGTGTGTGCGTGTGTGTGTGTGTGTGTGAGAGAGAGAGAGAGAGAGAGAGAGAGAGAACTAGAGAGAGAGTGAGAGAGGAAAAGAGAGACAACGAGAGGGGCAGGGAGAGAGAGAACAGGCAGGAGGATAATTCATCTCCTGTTTCTTTCATAGGTGCTGACAAAAGGTATATGTAGATTTAAGGAGAATTTCTTCTCTAGTCACCTTTCAGACTCACTGTGTTTATGTGCCAGAGATTAAAAAAAAAAAATGGCTGCAGAATGGTTCTTATCAAAGCTGGCGGTTTGAGAGCGAAGTGTTCCTTCAGCTGTTTGTGGTCTTGTGAGGGACTTCTGAGCCGGTTCTCTAACCTCACATCCAGCAGTGAAAGCTCCCATTTGTCTTCCCACCATCATGTTGATGCAGCTGAACTGGACATTGCTTACCTCAGCTTTTACATGCCCCCCCCCCTTTCGGTTGAAAGACTGAAGGCTTCCTTGTGATCCCAGCCTTTTCCTATCAAATGACACTCAGCCGTGGTTTGGGTGACTTATTTACTGGCACTGGACCAGGAAAAGCAAAAATGAACGCTTGCAACTCATAAATCCTCCAGCTTAGATAGCTACAGCAACAGTGGGGGTATTGCATCAAAATGTCCAGGCTGATACCACAGGACTCCCTGCAAATGGGACCTAATAAGTCAGGGGCAGGAGAAGGGGGTGAAACAGGACTGGGAACAGAGAAAAAGGTTTGCTTTCCCTGGCCTTTGGTATAGGAAAGCATTGAGTTTAAAATGTAGGAAGTACTTTCTTGGTATGAGCGTCCAACTGGTGGAAGAGAGATACTCTAAATCACTGTCATGGGAGTGAGAGATGATGCACTTGTCACATTTTCTTATTTTCTTTTATTCCTGTTTTTGAACTCTAAACCACTCTCATCTCCAAGTTGTGCAAGACAACCAGCCTAAAGGGATTAACAGTGAAATCACAGCTTTCTCAGCTGCACTGAAAGGAACTATTTTTACAGAGGATAAAGGGTCAAGAATGTTTAGCAAACAAAATTCTGTGTCATCTACTCCTAGATAGCTCCCCAAGGACCATCCTCCTCCCAGGCCCTTATTGAAAGTTAGGGCATTTCTAAGGCTGGTGTGATCATGTTTTTATTTGTTTTGGAATTGATCTTCTGGACAGAAGCTCGATTTTTAAAATTGGTACAAATCCAGAAAAATCTAACCGCAGAACCATTGACCCTGGCTAATAGTTTCCCAAGTTCTTGCCAAATGACCACCTCTAATCCAATAATAAGTCACTATACTTTTTATGATGACTGTTAATTCAACTTTTGTAGATGAATGATTGAGCATATAGGGCTTAGTCTCTGGGAAGAAATGAGGTAAAAGTAAAACAGAAGTAACCATAATTTTATGTTTGTCTCCATATTGCTAACTAGTTGATTATGATATCTAGGATTGGTTATCGTTTTTTCTGTTTTGTTTCAGTTTCACAAATTTCACAGAGACAATGATGAAGGGCACTTATTTCATGACAATTTGACGGCACAAACTGTGTGTGTGACTGGAACCCTAAATGTTGGTAGTTCTAACCCGCTCAGTGCTGTCAAATGAGAAAAGGCTTCATGGTCTACATTCATTAATATCACAGCCAAGAATATCCTATGTGAGAGATCTACTCTTTCACAAGTGCGATTACCATAAATCAGAATTGACTCAACAAAAAACCCTAAAGAATTCCAAACATTTCATAGTATGATAAAAAAAGACATTTTCATTTTGTTGAAATTTTTGTCCCCCATTTTCATACAATGCCATCTCAGTACCCTGAAATATGCTATAGTCAACATAATATACTTGCTTTCCACAGTACCTGCTAAACAGAATTTTACAACATGATGCAAAGACTATACAATTGTTAACTCTGAGCACCGTTCCATAGTCATGAACTTTTTACAAACAGCTGAGAATTAAAAACTACAAAAATAGATAATACAAACACAGTTCATTGCCTTCCAAAACCAAACTCACTGTTGAGATGAACACCAATCAGGGCTACCCTCCACTGAATTTCCAAGGCTCTAAGTCCCTATATTTCTCCTTTGGATTGCCTGTTCTATTCAAACTGCTGAACTTTTGATTAGCAATCCAACACAGTTAGGGCTCCTCGTAATTGTTCCACCAATTCTCTGTGATGATGTCTATCGATAATGTTCTTATGACAGAGATATTTTCTATAGTTAGAACTACTGGTCCCTAAGAGCGACAAGTATTGTCTGCAGTGTTTTGGAATCTTTGTTAGTATTAATTGAATTGTCCCTTTCTCCAGAAAATATGTTGAAATTCTCTATATAGAGTTGTTTAAAACTTGAATGAGTTAACATGCATTAAGTGACTATCGCAGTACCAAACACATAATAAGCACTCCATAAAAGCTGATGTTATTATTGTTATGTGCCATTGAGTTGCAACTGAACCATAGCTGATTTTGCAGCAGAAAGATGTTTGTATTTTATTGATTATACAAAGGCATTCGACTGTGTCAATCATAACAAATTATGGCTAAAATTAAAAGGGATAGGAATCCCAAAACATTTAATTGTGTTGACGTGAAAACCTGCATAGACCAAGAAGCTGTTGTCTGAACAGAACAAGGGTATAGCGCATGATTTAAAGTTAGGGAATAGGTACAACAGTGTTGTATCTCTCTCCGTAACTATTCAGCTAGTATACTAAGTAAATAATCCTCGCAATTTCCGCTATCCTTGAGCCACTTACAGCCATTGTATCAATCCTTCTGGGTCTTGCTCTCTTTCTCTGCCTCTCCCTTTTCCCTGCATGATGTCTTTATCCAAGGACTAGCCCCTAAAGACAACATGTCTAGACAACATGCCCAAAGTCTGTGAGACCACATTTCACAGTCCTTGCTTTTGAGGATCACCCTGGTTGCACTTCCTCTGGGACAGATTTGCTTGTTCTTTTGTCATTCAATGGTATATTCAACATGCTCCATTGGTACCACAATTCAAAAGCATACATTTTTATCTGTAATCTTTATCCATTTTCCAATTTTTGGATGCATAGGAAGCAATTGAAAACATAATGGCTTAGATCAGGCACACCTTGGATTTTGAACTGGTATCTTTGCTATTTTGAATTTTAGAGAGGTCTTGACAACAAATTTTTCCCAATGCAATATGTCTTTTGATTCTTTACGAGTGATTCGAAGGATACGGTTTGTAGACTAAAGTAAAATGAAATATTTGAGAAAATGATGACATATTGTGTTGGACCAATCTGCTGCAAGGACCTCTTTAAGGTACTGAAGACAAAGGATATCGGTGTAAAGACCGTGTTATACTTTACCAAGTCATGGCATTTTCCATTCATTAGATTCCTATAAAATGAAGTTGAATGGATTGAGAAAGTATGGTACATTGATGTGATGGAATACTATGCAGCACACAGGAACAATAATTCTTAAAATCACTCCTTAACTTGGGAAGGACTGGAGAGAGTTATGCTAAGTGAACTAACTCAGTACCATAAGGACTAATACTGTATAAGACCATTGTTGTAGAAATAAAACGTGTATGAGGATTTAAGGAGAGAAGGAGGAAGTAGAGGGATGAGGATTGGCAGGAGGGGTACTGATAGGGTTTCACAATTTTATGGGTGGAGGGAGAGGTGCGTAAAGTGAATGGGAAAGATCTGGCATGAAAAACGATGTATATTAACTTAAACCAGTATATTATTGTTATTGTTATGTGCCGTCGAGTCGCTTGTGACTTAAAGCGACCCTATGTACAACAGCCCTAAACTCTGCTCTATCCTGTGCCAACCTCATTGTACTCCAGTCACTGAATCAATCCACCTCATAGAGGGCCTTCCCCTCCTACGCCGTCCCTCCACCCTCCCAAGCATGATGTCTCTCTCCAAGGACCTGTCTCTCCTTACAACATGTCCAAAGTATGTCAGACGAAGGTCCAGAATCCTTACCTCCAAGGAACAGCTTGGTTTAACCCTCTTCAGGATGAATTTGTTTGTTTTCTTGGCAGTCCATGGTACATTCAACACTCTTCTCCAGCACCACAGCTCAAAGGCATCAATTCTTCTTCTATCCTCCCTAGTCAGTGTACATTTTTTTAAGAAAGAATTTCTTTTTTTAAAAAAAAAGCAAGGATGGTGAGGCTTTGCTCACATACTCTGAGCATTAGGAGGGATCAGTCCCTGGAAAAGGGTATCATGATTGAAAAAGTAGAGCATTATTGAAAGAGGAATATTCTCAATGACATGTATTGACACAGTGACTACAGCAATGATATAAGCACAGCAGAGGTTATGAGGATGACATAGGATCTGGCAGGATTTCATTCTTTTGCACAGGATGTAGCTTTGAGTTGGAGCCTAATGCAACATACCTGAATAATAAGGAAATGTCTAAGTTATCATCACATTCACTAGTACATTTAGACCCATCATGGCTTTTATATCAATTCATCTTACTGTTTCCCTCTTTTATGCTGGTCTTGCGCTGTAACAGACATGGGAAACATCAGTGAGAAAAGAAACATAAGCCCCGATAGAATGAGGAAAGAGGTGAGTCCTGGTTTGGGGACATGGGTGGGAAATATTTCTGAGTGTGAAATATTTGAAAGGCAAGACTTGGCATTAGTTTTAAGGCATTGTAGGTTTAAAATATCTAATATCTGTGAGAACATACAGTAGATGAGATGACTAAATGTACTTTTTGATTCCCAGGAAAAAGTTTAGACCCAAGAGATAGATTTTTTGAGTCATGCTTTCAAGAAGATAAGAGTATGCAGAGCATCAAAGAAAAACAGATGGAAGGAAAGATATGGGAGATAGAACTTGGGAAACTTGGGGATAATCCCACGAGTCCATTTAAAGATTATAGACAATGAAGGAAGCTTGGTCAATTTAGTAAAAATATAATTAAGAAGTCTTAATTCAGTAGTCCCCCCACCCCCATGATTTCTTCCTGTAAATTCCAATCTGTCATCTAAGCTAATCTACGTTTTGAAACCATCAAGCTATTCACTGATAATGTTGGTCTTAAAAGTTCACACACACGTAAAGACACCTTGGCACTGTCAAACTTTGGAAACATAACTCAGTCCCTCAGCTCTGCAAAGGTCACTAAGGATACTCCCCTGCCTGAAAGCAGTGGGTGCAATCAATCACTGATTAGAAATGACATCTCTTGCAAAGACTTGCTCAGCAAAGGAGCTGAGCACCATCTTGATGAGGGATGAAAATGAGTCCTAATGACAACCTTCATTCCCCTGTACTTGGTATTACGAAATGTTTGCTTTTATTTGCTCTCGTTTTACTAAAAAGCATTTGGTTTACTGTAGAATGCAGCACGCTTCCTTCTTCTGTGCTTAACATAGAGAAGGGTGGCCAGTCTCACAAAGACTAATATTTAAAATTTCAGTAAAAAAAAATGCAGCCTCTACGTGATTATTATTGGCTGGATTGAAAAGAGGCTTTCTGAAACATGATACCAAATAAAATTCTAAAGAAACAAGTTGTGTTATCGGAGCTTGTTTTAGTTGTCCTTTTGGCCCCACTTACAGAAGGTTAATTGTATCAGTAAATAATATTGGAAACACTGTGGATGCCCAAAAGAATAAACCTATCTAACTTGGAAGTTGTTATTGTTGTTAAGTGCTATCGAGTCATAAGCAACTCATAGTGACCCTAAGAACAAAAGACCTGAACATTTGTATAACTTTCATCCTTTTTCCAGGTTCATAGGGTTTCCAGAGACAAGCTATTTTGGAAGTGGACTCCACTCCTGCTTCCAAGTTTGTTTTAATTGGGGAGCTCCACCAAACACTGTCCACCATGGTAACCATGGGTTACCATTATTGCATTTGACTCATCAGTGTCACAGTGTTCGTCTTCACAGCAAGCATGAGTTCCCTCTGTACAACAAATGGACAGACCAGGGCTTTACAACCTAGAAGAATGTTTGACCAAAAACAATTAAAAACAGGCCTGAGGGCCACAGATTAAAATCACCCACATTTGGCTTGGAAGCATTACTTTCTGTCCACTAGGCCAACTGATCTCTCTCTATGCTGGTGCTATTGTTCTTGTTGTTGTTAAGTGCCATTAAGTGTTGTTAAGTTGTAAGCGACTCATAACAAGATTCACAACACACTAGCCATCAGCCCTCAGCCTGCAGGTGTGGTCAAACATTGCAGTATTTTACATTCCAGCACGCCCAAATGCTGGTGGACTCTGGGTGGTCTCTGGAGACCCCCAATTGATCTGGCAAAGCCCCTGTGCTGACACCCACTTGAGATGAAAATAAAAAAGCTTGGAAGAATACTCCTTAAAAGTGTGGACACTGAGACATGCATACATAGGGTATGTTATCAGGAGAGCCTTGTCATGCTTGGGAAAATAAAGGGGTGAGCAAAAAAGAGGAAAGTCCTCAGTAAGGTTAATAGTAAGAGCAGAGATTGTGAGAATGGAGCAAGATTGGGTAAGACTTCATCCTGTTGTTCACAGAATTGATAGGAAATGTAGCCAACTCAACAATACCTATCACTGAACAATAGAAGCTATTGTTTGTTCTGGGTTAAGATTGTTAACCCTAATAGATATGAAGTGGTATCCACTTCCGAAATAGCAGGCTTTTGAAAACCCTATGTACAACAGAGCACACTTAGATTAGACTAGCTAATATGGCACCAGAGGCTGAGCCTTCATACTGGGAATCACAAAGGAGGAACAGTTGCAAACAGACCCTAGTGATTGCAATGTGGAATATGAGAAGTATGAATGCAGGAAACTTGGAGATTGCTAAGGAAGAAATAGAATGAGTACATACTGGCATATTGGGCATTGATGAAATGAAATGAATTCTCGTGGGTCTTTTGAATCAATCTCATCATATACTATGCTAGAAATGAAAATGTGAGGGGGAAACAGGGTTACTTTCATAGTTAAAAGGATCTTTTCTAGATCCATCTTGAAATACAATGTTGTGAGTGACAGGATAATATCCATATGCACACAAGGAAGACCCGTTAATATGACTATCATTCAAATTTGTACACCAACACCAAGAGCCAAAGAGGAGGAAATAGATGATCTCTACCAAATGTTGCAGTCAGAAATAGATTGAATATGCAACCAAGATACGTTAGTAATAATGGGTGACTGGAATGCAAAAGTTGGGAACAAGGAAGAAGTATCAGTAGTTGGGTAACACGGACTTGGTGATAGAAATGAGCTGGAGACAGAATGGTAGAATTCTGTACAATCAACAATTTATTAATTGTAAATACCTTTTATAAGATACACACACGGCAACCGTATACATGGACCTCACCTGATTTAAGGAATCAGATTGATTACATATAAGAGAAAAATAATTGGAGAAGCTTAGTATTAGCTATGGAAACAAGGCCAGGCGCTGTTTATGGATCAAATCATCTACTTCTTGTCTGTAAGATCAAACTAAAGCTAAAGAAAACCCGATCAAATCCACAAGAACCAAAGTTTGTTGTTTTAAATTTTTATTTATTTATTTTATACTGGTTTACTTACAAAGTTCATAAAGTTCATATACATTATTTTTCACACCACATCTAAAGTTTGATCTTCAGTCTATCCCTCTTGAATTTAAAGACCATTTTAGGAACAGGTCTTGAGGCCTTAAATACTAATGAGTGAAGAGCAGATGAGCTGTGGGAGGATATAAAGAATATAATCTGTGAAGAATTTAAAAGGTCATTATAAAGACAAAGAAGAGAAAACCAAAATGGGTGTCTTGGAATATTCAAAGAAGAGACTCTGAATATTTCACTAGAGCACCAAAAAGCCAAACCAATGGATGTAAAAGAATTGAACAGAAGATTTCAAAAGCCAGCCCAGAAAGAAAAAAATAAAGTATTATAGTGAGATGTGGAAAGAGCTGGAGATGGAAAATCAATAGGGATGACTCACTCAGCGTTTCTTTTTGTAAAAAAAAAAAAAAATTGATATTTTAATGAAAGGTTATAGAGAACTTGGATTTCCATTCTTTCCTTGTTGCCCATATTCCTCCCTGCCTCCCCTTTCCCCCTAATTTGCTTTTCTCTTTGGGAAAAAAAAAAGTCTTTCTGTTTTATACAATACCCTCCCCAATTCACTTTACTATGCAGCTCTTATTCTGGACTCTCGTCATGCCAGTAATATCTAATCATATATTCCTTTTATACAGTTCTCTTGCTCGTCTGTTTCAATGCTGTGTACACTATTTATGCCCTCCTTTCTTAGTATCTCCCTAATCCCCATGTCAGCCCTGTTTTATAACAGTAGCATTACACAGTATTTGTCCTTTTTGTGACTGAGATATTTCACTCAGCATAATTTCCTCCATGCTCACCCATTTTGTATAATATTTCATGAGTTCTTTGTTTTTCAGTGCTGCACAATATTCCATTGTGTGAATATACCACAGCTTCTCTAGCCATTTGTTTGTGGATGGACAATTGAGTTGTTTCCAACTCTTTGCTATTGTGAACAAAGAAGCAATAAACATGAGGGTGCATATATCTGTTTGAGTGGCAGTTCTGATTTCTTTAGGGTATATTCCCAGTAGTGGAATCGCTGGGTCAAATGGTATTTCTATTTCCAACTTCTTTATCTTGTTGTGGCACACTCAGTATTTCCTAAGCTGAAGGAACCAGAGAACAAATTCAAGCCTCCAGCTAATACTTAAGGATCCTGTCGACAGAATGCTGAAAATACTTCCTTCCATCTTCAGAAGAAGATGGAAGGAATCCACAGAGTCACTATTTAAAAAAAAATGGTTATACAAAAGAATTTCATGAAACAACATATGATCAAGAGCCTATGGTGATGAAGAAGGAAGTTAAAGCTGATCTGAAGGAATTTGCAAAAACAAGGCCCCAGGAATAGATGGTATACCAATTGACATATTTCAACCAACAGGTGCTGCCCTAGACACACCAGGTTATGCCAAGAAATCTGACAATCACCTGATTGGAAGAAATCCATATTTATTCCCATTCCAAAAGAAAGTTGACCCAACAGAGTGTGAAAATTATTGAACAGCATGCTTGGGAGGGTGAAGGGCAGGCACAGGAGGGGAAGGCCCTCTGGGAGGTGGACTGATTCAGTGACTGGGGCAATTAGGATGAGTGTGTCGGAGACAATGAGATTGGCACAGGACAGGTCCTAGTCTAGAGCTGTTGTACATAGGGTTGCTATGAGTCTCAAGAGACTCAACAGCACATAACAACAAATAATCCTTAATATCACGTCACATACAAGTAAGATCCTGCTGAAAATGATAAAAAAAAAGTCTGGAATAGCATATCAGCGGAGAACTTGCAGATGCAAAGATTGGGTTTAGAAAAGGCTGTGGCACTATGGACATTATAGCTACTGTTAGATATATCTTAACTGAAAGCAGAGAGTATCAGAGAAATGTCTATCTCTGAGAAGAATGGGCATCCCAGAACACTTGATTTTGCTTATACAATATCTATACTTAGACCAGGAGGCAGTCATCAGAACAATGCAAGGAAACACTGCATGGTTCAAAATCAGGAAGGCTCATCAACCTGCGTTATGCACATGACACACCCTTGTTTGCTACAAGTGAGGAAGACTTATAACAATTGCTGCAGATGATTAAAGACTATAGCCTACAATATAGATTACATCTCAACATCAAGAGAACAAAAATCCTCATCATTGGACCAATGGTACATCATGATACATGGAGAAAAGATTGAAATTGTCAATGATGTTGTTTTACGTAGGTTCACAATCAACACCCACGGTAGCAGCAACTAGGAAATCAAAATATACGCTGCACTGGGAAAATCTGCTGTCAAGGACCTCTCCAAAGTTCTAAAGAGCAAGAATACCAGTTTAAAGACCAAGGTGCATCTGAACGAAGCTGTGGTCTTTTCAGTTACTACTCATGCATCTGAAAATTGGAAAAAGAAGAAGGTCACAGAAGGATTGATATCCTTCCATTGTGATGTTCATAAAGAAAAGTTATCATGAACTACCAAAAAGAAAAAGCAAGTAAATCTTGATAGGAATGCTATCAGAGAGCTCCTTGCAGGAAAGGGTGGTGAAGCTTTGTCTCTTGAAGCATATTTCCAGGAAGAACTAATCCTTGCAGAGAGACATCAGTGAAAGAGAAAGACCCTCCTGGACATGAACTGACACAGTGACTATCTCAACGGCTTTGAATATGCCAGAGATCTTGAGGATGGTGCAAGATAAAGCAATGTTCAAATACATTGTTAACAGATTCACCATGTATTTGACTCAATGGTGTCTAACAGCAACAGCATCGTTTACTCTACAGGGAAGGAATGGCAGTTGGACAGGTGTTACATTACATTTCAAGTTCTATGTCAAGAATAACAAATTCCAAGTGTAACATTTCCACACCATACCAAACTATTGCCTATTTCCCACACAAGCTCTGCCACTCTTTACCTTTGTGTCTTTTTACATACCGTCTCTACTTCCTAGAAAGAGTGTTAATCTCTTTCTTATAATCAAACTCACCTTTCTAATCCGATATAAAATAACATCTCCCCTATGAAGCTGTGAACTGTAGTAAAATATCTACTCTTTCAGCATCATAAGTATATATTTGCTTGTCTGCCTCCTCACCCCATTTTCTAGGAGAGAATGTGAATTTCCTCAGAGATGATCTAAGTGTTATTTATTTCCACAGTCCCACGTCTGACACAGGGGCTAATCCATTGTATGTACCTAATGAATACCATCCCAAGGATTTCATTCCATAAGGACTGCAACTGAAATCTTTGATAAGTATTTGGAAATGCTATCTGCTTTGGGAAAGACATGCTTTAAAAGCAACACTATTCTGCTTCAGTAATATAAGCTTTTTGTGTTGTGTTTCCCCCCCCCCTTTAAAGTTTGATCTTTAGTAATGGCTCTTTGAGACAATAACAATTTGTAATTTCTGCCCCATACCAAAAACAATACAGAACTGTGAAAGGGCCTGGCAGAAAGCTAAAAGGGAATCCCTCCTTTCTGCTGTCTTGGCTGCAGCAAAGGTGGGGGGGGTATGGGAAGGAGGTAGTTCAGCAATAGCTCACCCTAAGGCATTGCCAAAGAAACCCTTAACAGGAGAATGGACTCCTTGTTGCAGCAATAGTAAGGGGATGTGAGTGGAACTGAAAGGAGGCACTCAAATAATTCCCTATGCAACCTCAAAGGGCCACCACAATTCCCCTGTGTTCAAGAGGACCTCCACATCCAGGGGGGGAAAAGTCCAGCTTGTGGAAACAACCTCCAGCCAAAGGCATGAGTCTCCCCATGGGAGCGCCCGGCAGGAAATGCCTCTTTGCTTTGCAGTAGAGTTCAGCCCTTCAAGTTTCCAGAGATACGTGTTTGTGGTTTCCCTAAAGGTGGGAATAGTCTACCTTGAACCCACATGCTAAATAATTAGCCTTCCCAGTGGTAAAGTTTGCAATTAGACCAAAATGTTTAGAGTCAAGTATGGCAAGCAAATTTGACAAGAGAAGTTTTCCATAATTCAGGTCTAGAAAAATTATCCCTAATCCAAATGTGAGAGAAAATAAATTGAGAACATAAAATATTTTTAAGTCTACTCCCATGATAGGCCAAACCCAATATTATGGTGAGCCAGAGCCCCTCTATGGAGCAAAGTATTTTCCTGAGTGAAGTAAATAACTTCTTCCTAAGCATGAAATGTTCATCCCCAGAGGGCATTTTAGTTGCCTGGAGTTTTTGTAAGACTGAGATTGTTGAGTAAGTTTGAGTCGAATCTTGTTTCTTTTTCCGTCTTCCAGCCTCTAGTCCAAATAATGCTTAACCAGAACTTTTTTTTTAAATAACAAATTATGTATGGCTTGATTCTTCACAAATGATGCAAATTATTTTACTAAGGGGAAAAATGCTAATGTTTTTAAAAAGTCATGATTTAGGAGAAGGAAAAAAACACCAAAACAACCCCCAAACTTTAAAGAATGTATTAGAAACAGAAATCTATGTGTGTTTTAACACTTGAAAAGCTTGGGGTTCCCCCCCTCCTACTATTTCTCACTTGGATACAGACCATGGGATCACAAACAGCCTAGAGGGCAACAAAGAGCTGGACCAGAGCACTCACGTGTAGATGACATTCATCAGCCTCCAAAGACAGCACTACCAATTCTTATGCCTATGCTCTTTGTTACAGGCTGTGCGAAGTGAGACACAAACTTGCACTGTAAAATGCATTTTTAAAGTGATACATAAATCATACTATTAATGACATAGCCAATTGAAACATGATCTCATGTATTTAGCATGTGCTTAGAATGAAACAAAGTGAGCACATTTTTATCATAACTCTTTAAGGATAAGAAAAATAGTACATATAAGCAAAATTGTTCTTTTCCCCCAAGTCATAAAAGTTATATTTTTTTTACAAAAATTATTCAACCTAATGTATTTTTCTGTATTTGCAATCTTTGCTGAGAAGTCAAGTTTCAATGTGAAGCATATCTAAAGAGATATTAATCACATTCATTTAGTCAAAATGTTTTTATACTTGTCTTAACTCCATTTGCCAATTATTGAGAGATGTGTAAACCTTTCAACTGGAATGTGTATTTATTTATGTGCCATTCTTCTAATTTTTTCAGTTTTACTTTAAATATTTGGAGCTTACATTATCAGGTCATTATAAATTTAGAATTGATGTATTTTCTAATAACAGTAGCTAATAAAAGTACTTGTGGAAGGAGGAGTGGCATCCACTTCCGTAACAGCTTGCCTCCGGAAACCCTATGAACCTGGAGAGAGGATAAAAGACACCCAAGCGTTGAGGACTCTCCTTCATAGGGTCTCTATGAGTCACCTGCGACTCGACGGCACTTAACAACAACAACAACAATAAAAGTACTTACTATGTGACAAATTTAATCTAGTTGTATTTGCAAGTAATATTCTTTTAGTTCTCACAACTACTCTGAAAAGAAGTTATCATTAATCTACATTTTACACCTTATTGTTATTATGTATCTTTGTTGTTGTTGTTGTTAAGTGCCCTCTAGTCGCAGGTGACTCATAACGACCCTATGAAGGAGAGTCCTCAACGCTTGGGTGTCTCTCATCCTCTCTCCAGGTTCATAGGGTTTCTGAAGGCAAGCTGTTACGGAAGTGGATGCCACTCCTCCTTCCAATATGTATCTTTAGAAAAGTTTAATTTAAATGTGTTGATTTATTTTACCCAATGTAATACTTTATTTCAAGCTATGCCAGTGTTTTTACCTAGATATTACAGCTGCTTAAATTATGCAAATATGTTATGCTTTCTATTTTATGACACTTTCGAAAGGACCTCTAATATTAAAAATGATTTTTACCAAGTTTATATTGTCTGTAATTACTATTAACATTACATGGTGAAGTCCAGAGTTGGACAGCTTGGAACTGGTAAGAGGGTTACAAAAGCATACTTACCTGCTTTTACAACACCAAACAAATGAATTGTGTTTCATCTAAGAAGATAGGAAAGCTAACAGATAAAAAAGAAATAGATAAAATATTTAAACATTTAAAATTGTGCTTGACAATGAGTATTTATTTACATATGGCTATTGAGAATTTGAAATGTGGCTTATCTAAATTGAGTTATGCTCAAAGTGTGAAAAGTGGGTAAGACTTTGAAAACTTTATGTAAGACAAGAGATTGTAAATTAACTCATTAATAATTTGTTATGTTGATCTTGTGTTGAAAATGTTTTGGCTATATTATACAAATTAAATTATATAGTTTATGTAATGTTTTGTGTAATTACATAAATTATATGATGAAATTTCATTTAACTTGGCCATTTTTACTTTTTTAAATTGTAGCTGCTAGAAATTTTAAAATGTCATAATTACCTCTCACTTGTGGCTTGTTCTGCATTTTGAGCACTGATTTGAAGACCTTCTTTGGAGTTTCTGCTCAACAACCTCACCATCTTACCAGCAAGAATCTAACTCATGGCCAGGAAGTCAGGGCCATTGAAGGTCTCTTACAAAGGTTTTTACCATTTCAGTTATTACTAAAGGAGTTTTATGGATTGGAGACTTGGGAAACAACCAGCAGGAGAAAGATGGGCAATCTCCTCTTGTGTGATTTACAGACTCTGAAAAGCTGCTGGAGGGTCAGCTGTGAGTCAGTTCTGACTCAAGGACACAAAAGGACAACTGTCTCCACTACACTGCCATCCACTCCTCAGGCTGTCCAGCTCCTCTGTTCTTCTGCTTATTTAATTTTCATGCATTCTCTTCCTGTCCTTTCATTGAACAATAGTAACATACTTAAATATATATGATTAAACATGAAGTATTTAAAGAGTCACAATTGAATGTTTTATATTTCAGTGTTAAAATTTTAACATTGAAAATGATGAAATAAAGAATATTTAGCAAATTTCACTCCAATCTGTTGGCCTAGTGGTAAGGAGTTGTACTGCAAACCTAAAGGTACATAGTTTAAATCTACCAACTGGCTCTGGAGAGGAAAAATGTATCATCTCCTGCGATGAGATTAATAACCTCTGAAAACCCATTAGAGGGTCATCTCTAAGTCAATAGTAACTAGATGGCACAACAATAACTTAAACAGGATCTTTCATTGAGGATTTATCGCCTTCAGAACCGCATGGAGAGTTGTTATGAGTCCGGGTAGACTTGATGGCAATGAGTTTGGTTTGGTTTATAATGTAACGTACGATGCATGTCATATTGGGCTGCTAGCTGGGAAGTCAGCAATTAAAATCTACCACCTTCTTCTGAGGGGAAGAAGGGCTGTCTCTTTCTGTAAAGATTTATAGCCACATAACCGCAAAGATGATCACTTTAAGTCAGAACCAACTGAAAGGTCAGAGGATTAATGTTATCAAGAAGCCTTGTTAGAATAGTAGGTTAAGTGTTGGTGACTAACAAAAACATTTGCAGTTGAAATTCACCACCTGCTCTCAGGGAGAAAGACAAAGAAGCATAAAGCATAAGAATAAAGTCTTATTCTTCACTGTCCGATTATTCTAAGCATGTCTTTCTCCACAGACATCCCTGCTGATAACATACTTAAAATAAGAGATGGTAAGTCTCCTTTTGTGCCATTTACTGGTTCCTGAAAACCTGCTAGGGGTCCAATATGATGGGGATAAATTTGAGTTTTTTAGTTTACATCTCTCAGGTTACAACAAAGTGATTTTACTGAATGATTTAAGATAACAAAAGAAAATTAGTAGCATATTCTAGAAAACATGCATTCATGTAGGATGGTTTATTTGTTGAAGTCAACTCTGCACATTCTTTCCTGGGTAGTTTTCTTTAAATTGCTGATAACCACTTAAAAATATCTAAGTAAAATTGAGCTCTGGTGGCATATTCTGTGGGTAGGACCATTGCTAACTCAAAGGCCACACCTCTCTGGTGGTTCCCACCCATCAGCTGCTCCATATGAAAAACGTGGGCAGTCTTCTCCATGTTATTTATTGCTGGAGGGTAAGCAATGAGTTGATTTCATCTCAGTGGCAATGAATTGAGATGCGGAAATAAGAATTAGTGCTGAGCTATTAACTAAAAGTTTAGTAATTCAAATCCACCAGCTGTTCCTGTGGGAGAAATGTTTAGCACTGGGTTTCTGGAAAGACTTACAGTCTTGGAAGTCCTAGAGATCTATTCTGCTTTATAGGCTAGCAGAGGCAGAGTCACCTTAAAGAGTTCTGGATTTTTAATCAGTACATCAGTTCTGTGATTGGGGTGGTGGGAGTGAGTTTGTTGGAGACAGTGAGGTTGGCACAGGATAGAGCAGGGTTTAGGGCTTTTGTATATAGCGACTCAACAGCACATAAAAACAACAATTGCCTTTTGTATATATGCTGTTGTTGTGTACTAAGAAGCCAAACCAATTTATAGCTAACCCTTCTGTGAATTTTCAGAGGCAGTTAATCCCACAGAGGGAGATTTTCCACCTACCTCCTGTGGAGCAGCTGGAGGATTTGAACTGTGTGCCTTTGGGTGAGCAGCACAACTCTTTACCACTATGTCACTAGACCTCCTTTTTTGGATATAAAATTTCTACTAAGTGGATAATACAAAAAAATATCTTCTGCCTTCTTAACTCTGTTTCTAGAAACTTATTTCTGATTTCCATTTCTGATTGAGAATCCATCTTCTTTATAAGTTATTGGCACTGAGCGTAATCTCACTTCCTTTTTAAAAAAGCAAAATTATCTTGACAAAGGAATGTTCCTCTTGATAGTCATATCTTTTTAAAAAAACATACCACCAACTGTATTCATTATAAAGTAAGTCTTTCTTTATACAAATTTGAGACAAATAAGTTTGGAAAAGAAAAAAAATGTTTTTGCCATCAAGGGATTTGTAATCTAGTTAGAGTTAATACGTGCATGCATAAAAGGAACCATCGTAATGGGAAAAGTCTATTATTTCACAAGACTGTAAACAAAAATAATACAAAACATTGAAGAAATATGTTGATCTTGAATTAGACCATAAGACATCAAGATGAAGAAAGAGTATTACACAAATGGCATTGTATAGAAAAATAAGGATACTGGAACAAAAATAGGGATCCTGAAAAGCTTTGAAAGATTTAAAAGGGTGGCTTCTAGAGTTCGGTTAGAGAAGTAAATGGATATAAAATTGGAATAGCAAAGGAAAGTTAGATTAAAGAGCCTGAACTTCCTTCTTTAGGAAGCGGAGTGCCAACACAAACTTAGCGCAGAGTGACTGTGTGATGTGAAGCATTATTTTAAGGTAATTAATCTAGAAATAGAGACTGGGATACAGTGGTGCGAGAGTTCCAAGGCAATTGCTTATTGTAATGACAAGGCTCTAAAAGGATAAATATTTGACCTGGGGTGATGAAGATTAAAAAAATAAAGAGAAAGATACCAGAGAAATGGGAAGGAAAATAGATTTCCAGATTCTTTCAAATTTAAGTAGTTGTCTATTAATAGCACTTGGAGGTGATTTTTACTTAAATAGTCTAGGGTCTGTGGATGTTATTTTAAAATTAATTTCTTAAAATTGACTAGCAGACCTATATACATACCAACTGTCACTCCGACAGCAGCCCGCCACTGGGGTCTATACATCTGCACCCGAGGAGAATGCTCACGTTTGCCTGCAGAGCAGCTGATAGGAGCGTGGTCCCTTATGTATTATGCCACCAAGGTCAACCAAAGAAATATTTTTAAATTCTTCTTTATGTACCCAAACTGCAATCAAGGTCAACGATAACATGCAAAGTAAATACAATTCAAAGTAGAAATTCCTTTAAGTAATCTCCCACCCCTGACCTACTAGTTTGAATTTACCTCATTCAAATACAGCAATTAAATCTTCAAAATAACATTATAGTACATTTCCTCCAGATTATCAAAACAGATGTTGTTGTTGTTATGTGCCATCGAGTCACCTGCGACTCATAGCGACCCTATGTACAACAGCCCTAAACTCTGCTCTGTCCTGTGCCAATCGCACTGTCTCTGACACTCCCATCCCAATTATCCCAGTCACTGAATCAATCCACCTCATAGAGGGCCTTCCTCTCCTGCGCTGTCCCTCCACCCTCCCAAGCATGATGTCCCTCTCTAAGGACCGGTCTGTCCTCACAACATGTCCAAAGTATGTTAGACGGAGCCTCAGAATCCTTGCCTCCAAGGAGCCACCTCGTTTAACCCTTTCCAGGACAAATCTGTTTGTTTTCCTAGCAGTCCATGGTATTCTCTAAGTCTTGATCTGGTCTATTATTGACACAGCAAACCAAAAGGCAATCCACTACTATAATAGAGTGATTCATAATAGAGTCCCCCAACTCTTCAAGGGAAGAGACTGGCCATTTTCCTCTCTCCTAGAAGCTTGTGTATTTGAATCGTCTACATCTTGGTTAGCAGCCTAACAAACTATGCACTCTGCCACAGTTATTGTTAGGTATCCTTGAGTAGAAGCTGACCTGCCAGCAGCTTTTCATAGACCAGTAAAAAGCTCCAGAGGAGATTGTCCATCTTTCTCCCTCAGAACAGCAGGTAGGATTTGAATATTGAAGGAGTCAAAGAATTGAAACTATTTCTAGGTGTACCAAACTGGGCAATGACTGGGAGGATCTTGTCCTTGCTGTTAGATGTCTTTAACTCGCAGCGGTTCCATAAACAACAAAATCTAACCTTTTCTCGATCTTGCACCAATCTTGTCAACTAGACCCTACTCAAGCCAATGGTGGCGTGCCAGTCCAACTCTTGACATTCTTCCTCTTTCACTGACCTGCCACCTTTCCCAGCAGGGTGCCTTTTCTCAAGGAATGCCTCTCCTGAAACATACCCAAAGCTTGGGAGACTATAGAGGTTCA
The DNA here is from genome assembly GCF_000299155.1 of Elephantulus edwardii. Classification (NCBI taxonomy): domain Eukaryota; kingdom Metazoa; phylum Chordata; class Mammalia; order Macroscelidea; family Macroscelididae; genus Elephantulus; species Elephantulus edwardii. The sequence goes on along the minus strand of NW_006399764.1, from coordinate 18,592,260 downwards.
CACTTGGCATGAATCTCGCCATGTCCTTCTCTTCTGAGCCTCACTCTTCAGTCATAGAATGTCACGTGAGCTCATTTACTCCTGACATTTCAAAGGGCAACAGTCACTTTCTTTCCAGATGGGACTTTCCCCCTTTCCCTTTTGATTTTCTTGTAACTGCCTGCTTTACTGAAAGTGCTTTTATGCTGGTGCAAACCTAGACAAAGAAAACTTTTATGCAAAATAAACAAAATAGAAGGCCCCCAGACAGGCTTTCTTTCTGGCTACCTTCCTCTGGCTACGTTGGAGAGGTTATTTATGGATGGCTGTTTATCCCCTGGAGCCTGACTTCATTTCTCAGTGAAGTAAAACGCCTCTGTATTCAGTATATTGGGTCTACCACCCCTGGGAATGGCTGGCCACCAAATATTTACCCCCATGGGGTCAAACACAAATCAGAGATGCACAGAGAAAGGAGAGGGCAAAATCTGTACCTTTCAAAATTAGCAATAAAGAGAGCGCTTCAATAAAATGATAAAACAGCATACCTTCCTTTACTAGAATAGGAGGGGGGAGGTCCCCAAAACCCGTCCCTCTAGGATATACAGTTACTTGAGACAGAGGATATTTTCATCTTACTACTTTCTCAGCGACCACACCCATTCCCTCACCTGGCTTAGCACCAGGCCCAGAGGGAGAGGCTTTAAATTTTTATTTTTTTTAATTGAAAACGGATGCTGCACCTTGTTTTTCATGCCTGCATTCTTCATCAGGAAAAAGAATTTTAAAAAAATTTAAAATCCTGCTTGTAGGCCAAGATTTCGTTCTGTACCTCTGAAGCCTCATAAAACCAAGAAATTAAAATCTGGCATTCAGTTCTACAGATAGTCACACTGGAAAAATCAAGAAATTCTGAAGTAAGTTTACTGTCTTCTCAGGAGTTCTCTCTAATCCGGAGTCTGCTTCCTACATCAGCCCTTCCATCCACCCAGAGGGCCTTTCTCCTGGTCCTACCCTTCCCAGATTGTCAGAAACCAAGTCACATGTAAAAGGTGAAGTCAAATAAACCCTGCTACAAAAGGGCTTGTAAAATAATCATAGTCATGAACAGCAAGGAATGAGGACAGCCACAAAGCTGTAAAGGGAATACTTGAGGGGTGGCCGGGCTTTAACTAACGTTCACGTGAGCTATGTAACATTAGAAGTTCTTAGAATTCGTAGGACAAAGTACAGGCATGTTTGTGTTTTCTCTGACTTGATAAGTCAGCTTGAGCTGGGTTGGGAAACTTACTTGAGGGTTTCTCCTCTCCAACCTGGGCACTATCAAGAGTCAAGAACAATCCCGTTTTCCCCTAAACACCCAAGTGGCATGGAATTCCAGCTCGGTCTACTCAGTCAGGACCAGCATTCATTTGGAATAAAGCTCCAGCCACTCCTGTCTTGGGAAGCAGGACTCCATGTGTTTGGTGAGAATGATCACATTTGGAAAGCTCTAAATTTCAAAGCAAACCTTTGGCAGATTCAGCAGTGCTCAAGTTTGGCAAGAAGAGTATAAATCAACGAAGAGACATCACTTTTAATTGTAATTTACAAATGTAAGTCCCTGTAGACTCAGAGCTGTGTGTGTTGTGTAGATCATCCCTCTGCATGGTGTGTGTGTGGGGGGGCGGGATCAGGCTGACACAAGCAGGCTTTGCTTTAATTAGTGCAGAAAACAGTGGTCCCTCCTCGATGCCCCCTTTCAATTATTTCCCTTTACAATTGCAGATCACCCCTTAGCTAAAATTTGTAATTGGGGTGGGGGTGGGGGAGGTGGAATCTGCAGAAACAAAAAGGGCCAGTCAGAGACAGTGCTTAGAAAGAGCTTTTCCATACTGATGCTTGGAGCTGTCTGCAGGGAGGGAGTTTGGGAGCTATTATTATTACTCCAATGGGTTTCAACTCTAGGGATGTCCCTCAAGGTTAAGGAGGCAGTCAGTTAAAAATAACTTTAAATTCCTCTCTCTACTCCTTGGCCCAATAGGGAGTTTGGGTTTTTGCATTGTTTTTGGTGGTTGTTTTTTTGGGTCTTTTTTTAAAAAAAAAAAAAAAAACAACAAACAAACAAAAACCAACATATCATGTTATAGAAGATCAAGGACTTGGTTTAAAGTGACAAAAGGCAGGAAATTTAAAGTGAAGGGAGTTAAAGCTCCACCTTCCAGCCTTGTCTCTGAGGCTAAGGAGTGAGAGAGTGATGAAGTGACAGCTTTAAGGGAACAGCACTGGGCTTTGGGACCTTTGAAACAGTGTGGTGGTTAATGCTGTTTGAAAGTGGGAAGCAAGTGGGAAAACGATTGTCCTAGGAGTTGATGGGCTCTGAAAAATCTTTCATGCTCACCGAGCAAAAGAAAAGCTTTGAGTTCTCATGCAGTCAGCCAACCTTGGTCATCTGATTAATGTTCTTGGGGTTTTCTGTGTCCCGTCCTTTTCTTCTTTGATTCTCAAGATTGCACACATACAAAGTTCAATTCTTCATCTTCATTGGAATCATGTAGAGCCAGAGTTTCCTTTTTAAAAAATGACATACTGAAAAAGAAACAAATAAGGAACAGTGGGTGATTTCATCTCTTGGTGTTTCCATGTTTGTGGAGTAGAACTGGGCTCAGAAGGGTTTTCAGGTCAGGATCATTCAGAAGCCTTTCTTGTAAAATTTCTCTGCGTGCATGTGAACGCAGTCATTTGTGCCATCCATAGATTCCATTAATTAAAGAGTAGATGCTTAAATGGAAGGATAGTGCTTGGGAAGCGTTTGAAATCCGTGGTTTGGACCACTGGTTTATAACAACCAGAAAGACATCCTCAGTGGTCACACATGCCTGTGGCTGAAGCTGACTTTATTTGGATCTATGTCTACACCTGCCTTCAAATGACACACTTGTTTGAACTTTGTATTTCTCAAAGTTAGATTTTTAACAGCAGCCTTTTCAAGTTAAAACTTGCAAAATGTTTGCAATGCCAGATTACTTTAAGTATATTGTGCTTGTGCATATTTTAAAAATCAGGTACAAAATTTAAAAATGCTTTGAGAAGAAATGTGATATATTATTAGTACCATTTATATTATCATCACATAGCAAACATGTGCCTTTTTTTTACTTTTGAAACTGACATAATTTTGGACACTCATCAAGCTAATTTTATTTCTATCTGACTCAAGAGAGAAAATGTCTTTTTCTTGGATTCTTCATCTTGTCTTCGCATTGTTGCAAACCCCTCAAACTGACCTTTTAGACTCACATCTTACATTGAAACTAATCTAATAGTCTCAGTGCGAGAGTCTCACAGGGTGAAAAGAAAGAACATCTTTCTTACATAATTAACAGTGGAAATGTTACACAGTCAACCCACAGCAAACAATCTAGCATCTCCTTACAACATGTTTGGTTCTTGCAACCATATCTGGCAAAATGTCATCACCAGAGTTTTCCAAATCTGGATTTCGATCCACTAGAAACTAGCTTCTTCTCTTACACCTCCTACATTAACAAAGAAAGAGTATACTCTGCTTAACCCACTAGTCTCTTAAGCTTTTGTTACTGTTGCTGTTGTTGTTGTTAGGTTCCACGGAGTCAGCTCTGACTCATAGCAGCTCTATGTACAGCTAACCAAAATCCTGCCTGGCCTGAGGCAACCTCAGAATCACCCATTGCAGCCACTGTCAATGAGCCTCCTTTCGGGTCTGTCTCTCTATTGCTGACCTACTTTCCCCAGATATGAGGAACCTCATCTAGAGATCTGGCATCGCCTCTTCCTCCACATGCAGAGAGGACGGGATGGCCTGGACCAGCACTGCTTTTAATGTAGGATGTGTGTTTAGTTGTGATAGATTTTACTAATCCATCTAAATCATTTTGCTATCTATTAATGACATACTTTAAATAATGGCCAGCTGGCTGAGAGTAGCAACCCAATCTATGGCCAAAAGAAAGACATTGACAGGCCACACAAGAGCCAGATCTCTGATAGCTGGCTTCTTGTACAACATTACTACTAGAACTAACCAGCATTATTGATACAAAGCATACTTCCATCTTAATCTTGGAGCGGAAAAGTCCTGTCCTGAAGTCTTGTGATTTGTTAATGAGAATAGCAAATATGGGCTTTAGGAGGGAGGGAACGGAGGGACACCATTAGCTCCGTGAGCTAAATAGTTATTATTCTTTTAAATATTATTTTTATCACTTTTTAAAAGGAAGTGATTAGATTCTTGTGGAAGAAACATAAAATTGTGAAAGAAAATGCCATTATGACTGACAGACAAATGAGTTGTGGTGCTGGAGAAGAGTATTGAATATACCATGAACTGCTAGGAGAACAAGCAGGTCAATTCTATAAAGGGTGAAACTAGGCTGCTCCTTGGAGAAAAGGATTTTGAAGCTCCATCTGACATACTTTGTGCATGTTTCAAGGAGGGACCAGTCCTTGGAGAGGGACATCATGCTTGGGAGGGTGGAGGGACAGGCGCAGGAGAGGAAGACCCTGGATGAAATTGACTAGGTGATTGGGGTAACAGGGGTTGGTGTATCAGAGACACTGAAGTTGACTCAAGATAGAGCAGGGTTCAGAGCTATTGTACATAGGGACGCTATGAGTCACAAGTGACTTAACGGCACATCACAACAACAACAACAACAACAACAAAAAATGGTAGTTATAGTTTTTTCTCTTATTATTACTGATGTTACTATTATTTTGCTCTGCCCATTTCCGCCAAATTTCCTTTTTGCCTAATTTTAGGCTGTGTTAAAGCTATGTATTTCCCAGCTTAGGAATTTTACAAGTTTTGTAGTTCTGTTGTTTGTTTTAAAAAAGGCTAAATCCCTTCCTGAATCCTCAGTAGATCAAAACGTTTAAATTCACACCCATAAGTAAAAGGTTAGAAGACTAAGTCTACCTGGAAGTATCTTGGAGAGGGGAAAAAAAAATCTGACAAATTTATTTTGGAATAACCAGCCATTGAATACTTTGCATTGCATTGTTTTTAGTGGTTTTTAAACCTATCCACGAAATCATGCGGGTGTTCTTATGAGGAAGTCTAAAGAGAGACCTTGGCCCCATGGTGTAATGGTTAGCACTCTGGACTCTGAATCCAGCGATCCGAGTTCAAATCTCGGTGGGACCTAGGCTATGTAAAGAGAGATCTTATTTGCCATATTGTCAGAAGAGGGTCTAGCTATGGCCTTGAGGATTGTAAGTCCTGTTTCTGCATGACTCCAGCCCCTCAAAATGCAAAGACTCAGTAGAAATTACTGTGCACACCCATGGGAGCAGAATATCCTATAGAGAGCTTTACAGTCAGATGAGTTTTATAGATCTGTTGACGGTAGAAAAAGAGATCTTAAATGGTTTTATTGATTCACTTACAATCATTCCTATACATTTTGTTTTATACAATCACTCCTATACATAGTATTTTATATAATTTTTATTGATCTCTGCCTACTGTCACTTCTTCTCTTCACGTTCTCACGGAATCTTTCCTATTCCTTATCACCCTACTCTGCTCACTGGCTTCCACTTTCCTAAGGAGTCCAGGCTCATTTTCCTTCTTTTTTTCCCTCTTCCCCCTCTCCCCTTCCCCTTTTGAACATTGATATATATCTTACTCAGTTATTCTCCTATTTTTACAATAGTGGTCTTATGCAGTATTTGTCCTTAAGTGACTAGTTAGTTCACTCAGCATAATACTCTCTAGTATCTTCCATATTTTATAATATTTTATGAAATCATTGTTCCTTAGTGCTACATAGTATTCCATTATGTGACTCTACCACAATTTCTCAATTCATTTACTTCTCGATGGGCCTCTGGGCTGTTTCCATTTTCTTGCTATTGTAAATGTTGTTTCTCTTAATCTAAAACACTAAATATTATTCAAATACTGATTCCAAGAACAACAGAGCCCAATGATGTCTTGGAGAGCTGATTTTACCTCTCAGGGTGCAGTGGTTGACTAGGTGATTAGGTTTCATGGTAGAGGTGGCCCTTGGGTGACACAAACAGATTGTCCTTAACAATAACCTAAAAGTTGTTGGTTGGCATTTACCAACATTACAAAAGACAGGTTTGAAATCTTCTGTAAACATGTAAAGATTAAACTCATTATCATCAAGCTGGTTTTGATTCCTAGTGACTCTCCTTTGCATTTCCTCCAAGGCTATAAATCCTTTTGGGAAGATACTACATATCTTTCTCCCTCAGAGCAACTGGTATAGTCATCAGAGCTCTTTCTGAAAGAGTTACAACCAAGAAGCAGTTCTATGCTGCAACACATGGGGATTACCCGAGTTGGAATTGAAATGCACTTGGTTTTCTCATTTGTTTGCAGATTGGGCCAGGGAGACTGGGAATGAAGGACCAGAGACTTCTGGCTGCCCATTTCCCAGGTTAGGTGACCCACCTCCATTCCTACTTTTTTTCTTTTTTTTAATTTCCATTCATTCATAATTGCATATTTTCGTCCCTGTCTCCCTCCCCCTGCCAGCTCACTTTTTTTTTTCATTGTTATGCAGTTCCCTCACCTCAACTCGGAATCACTTTATTATGCAACTTTTATTCTTGTCCTGCCAATACTACCTAATCATATCATTTATACAGTTCTCTCCCTCATCTGTTTCAATGCTGTGTACATTATTTAGCCCCTCTTTTCTGTTTATCCCCAACCCCCATGTCAGTCCTATTCTATAACAGTGGCACTATGCAGTATTTGTCTTTTTGTGACTGAGATATTTCACTCAGCAAAATGCTCTTCAGGGTCACCCATTTTGTATAATAGTTCATAAATTCTTTGTTTTTCAGTGCTGCATAATATTTCATTATTATGTGTGAAAATACCACAGCTTCTCTAGCCATTTGTTGACGGGCACTTGGGTTGTTTCCAACTTTTTGCTTTTGTGAACAAAGCAGCGATAAACATGGGTGTGTTTATATCTGCTTGGGTGGCAGTTCTGGGTTCTTTAGGGTATATTCCCAGTAGTGGAATTCCTGGGTCAAGTGGTATTTCTATTTCCAGCTTTTTGAGAAAGAGCCACACTGCCTTCCATAGTGGTTGTACCATTTTACACTCTTACCAAGAATGAATAAGGGTCCCAGTTCCTCCACAACCTTGCCAGCATTTGTTGTTTGCCGCTCTGTTGAATTTTGCTGTTCTTACTGGGGTGAGATGATATCTCATAGTCGTTTTGATTTGCATCTCTCTTAGTGGTAGGGATTTTGAACATTTCTTCATTTGTTTGTTCGCCATCTGAATGTCTTCTTTGGTGAAGTGTCTGTTCAGACGCACCTTAATCTCCAGAGAGACACCATTGCTCTTCAGTATTTTGGAGAGGTCCCTAACAGCAGAGTTTCCCATGGCAATGCGCCTTTTAATTTCCTGGCTACTGGTGCCATGAGCATTGACTGTGGAGCCAAGGAAACTAAAGCTGTGAACAATCTCAATCTCTTCCATATATATATATGTATATATACACACACACATATATGTATATGTATATATGAATGTATGTATGTTTATATATATATATATATATATATATATGTATGTGTGTATAAAGATAAAATTATTGTTGTTGTTGTTGTTGTTATGTGCTGTCAAGTCATCATGACTCAATGCCCAGTAACTTTGAATCCTGGCCTATCCTGAGCCAATCTCACTGTTTCTGATATACCTGCCTCCATGACCTCTGTCACTGTGTCAATCCTTCTCATCCTTGGTCTTCCTTTCCTGCACTGTCCCTCTACCCTTCCAAGCTTGATGTCATTCTCTAAAGCCTACACCCTCTGGGAAATTGTCATTGTCCAGCTCTCTGATGCGCAGCAAGTAATTTTACATAAAGAAATATATACAGATTATATAGATACAGATATATAGATATACATTTCCCCTTCTCACCCTTTTAGCAAATGTTAACATTTTCCTTTTTCTCAATGAATAATTTAAGTACACAGAGAAATGGGGTATATAATTAAATTTCAAATTGCCCTCCTTTTAGACGCCAAAACCAAAACTTAAATCAACTGCCTTCAAGTGAGTTCTGACTCATGTTAACCCTCCATCTGTTTTCTAAGGCGGTAAATCTTAACACAGACTGTGACAGCTTTCTCCTACACAATGGCTGGTGGTTTTGAACTGTTAACCTTACAATTAGTAGTACAACAAATAACCCCCTATGCTACCAAGACACACTGTCCTCAAATTTCATGAAGTACCTGGAATCATGTTTAACTTATACTACAAACATATGAGCACATAGGGTAAGGTACATCAGGCAGATTCTAACTCACATCCATTCCACATGACAAAGCAAACCTCCTGACAATGTTTTCTGAATTGTAATCGTTACAGAAGCAGCTTGGTAGCTCTTTCTTTTATGAAGCTACTATGTGGGTTAGAACCATCAACCTTTAAGTTAGCAGTCAAGGGCTTAACAATTTGTACCACCAGGGGCAGATACAATTTGATCTAGTTGAAAATTATATTTCCAAGAGAAATGCAAAGAAATATTTCATTTTGTCACGGCTGTATTGTATATTTTCAGTTTGAAAAACTTTTATTGCCCATAATTCAGAAGGCATTTCCTGAAAGCATTATGGTTTTCTATTAGAAATGCATCAGGCAATGAGTTTCATCTACATATGAGTAGATTACCTGGTCTTTGTCCTGCAGACTGTCTGTGTGAGTTGAATGACCATCTTTTCAGCTAATAATTAAGGCTTTAAACCCGTGAGTCTCCACGTGTCATCAAGTGTTCTTGCACATGACATTTTCTCTGGAAGCCTTGACGACTTCAAAGATAGTCTCCTCATCCCTCACCTCCTGTGTCTACATTCAGGAACAGCCCAAAGATAACGAAATATTTATGTTCTTAAGAAAAAATTCCTGCATATAAAACCAAAATATTTTCCTTTTTAAAGTTTGAAAAATATGTAATACATAAAATAAACATGATTTTGACATATAGTTATTCAGCTGCTTTCTTGCTTCATGTAAGAACTATCCCTTTTTATTTTAAAAAATCTTTTAAATCATGTTTTTCCGATGACTACAAAATATCCCATCACATGGATGTGCAGTAATTTCTGTTTTTGGATATTCAGGCTGTTTCTCATTTTTCACTACTATAAACAGACCTATTGCGGATATCTCTGCACATCAATCTTTGTCTGTATTTATTTATTTCCTTAGGATGGATTCCTAGAAGTGGAATTATGATGTCTAATGACATGGATGGTTTTCAGAGCTCTTTATACACCAGAGCCCAATAGTTAGCCAGAATATTTCAATCAAGCTACACTCTGACAATAGTTGGAACTGGACACGCACATAATGACTATGGCAGTTTCACTCCACCTCCACTCAGTCACTTCTGACTCACAGTGTTCCTACAAGACAGACAGGAAGCCTTCAGCATCTCCAAGGCTATAGTCTTTCCTGAAGCACACTGCCTCGTTTCTCTTCCATGTATCAGCTGGTGAATGCGAACTCCAAACCTTCCAGTTGCCATCCAAATGCCTTAGCCACAGTGACACTAGTGCTGTAGAGAGTTAATTCAGACTTAAGGCAGCACTCCATGGAAGTCACGGAAGCTGTGAGTCGTCACAGGAGCAGCCTACTGCCTCCTTCTCCAGCGAGGCGCCAGGCAGATGCGAACACTGTTTTATTTGTGGGTTTTTTTTAATATAGTAAATAAACTTTATTTGTCTGTTCCTTTAAGATGACATAGTCAGTAGTCACAAATCTGCACACAACACTGTTTTTTAGGTTAGGAGCCCAGCGCGTAGTGCACCATGCCATGAGGCTTCTCTTGGTAGCTCAGTTTTCTCCACCTAACAGTCTCTACAGGAATTCTTTATCCTTACTTTTCTGAGGATGAAGAATTTATCAAGCATTATTATACCCATATTCTTTTTTTT
>NW_006399764.1:18574155-18581942 GCF_000299155.1 Elephantulus edwardii | reverse complement strand
GTACATGTTCATATCCTTGAAGATTATACCCATATTCTGTATGAAGAATTCTATCCATTTTTATTGTAGATTCAACACTTAACATTAATTGAAATGTTCTCTGTATGTATTGTTGTTGTCACCGTAGAGTAAGAACCAACTCAAAGCTAATCCTCCAAGGACTTTCTGGAGACAGTAAGAAACACACTAAGAAACTGACCATTTCCTCCCATGCTGTGTCTGGTGGACTTGAATCCCATGCATTTGAGTTGGCAGCACAACTCCTTACCCACCAGGCCACTAGAGCTCTATCTCCAGATATAAAATCAGAGAGATGGACAATGACTAGGAATTATAGAAGAATTGATGCCTTTGAGCTGTGGTGTTGGAGAAGAGTATTGAGTGTACCACGGAGTGCCAAGAGAACAAACAGGTTCATCATGGAGAGGGTAAAACCAGGCTGTTCCTTAGAGGCAAGGATTCTGAGGCTTCATCTGACTTAACTTTGGACATGTTGCAAGGAGAGACAAGTCCTTGGAGAGAGATATCATGCTTGGAAGGGCGGCGGGACAGCGCAGGCGAGGAACACCCTTGATGAGATGGACTGATTTAGTGACTGGGGCACTTGGGATGGGTGTGTCAGAGACAGTGAGATTGGCACAGAATAGAGCAGAGTTTAGGGCTGTTGTATATAGGGTCGCTATGAGTTGCAGGCAGCTCAACGGCACATAGCAACAACAACAAAGTTATAAAGATGAATAACTAATTTCTTCTGATCTTTGTTGCATAAATCTCCTTTTCCTATCATCTACTCACCAAATCCACCAGCTGCTCAATGATTGACACAATGACTGCAGCAATGGGCTCAAGTGTGTCAGAAATGATGAAGATGGCGCCAGATAGGACAGGATTCAGGTCTGTTCAAAAGTCACCATGAATCATACTCAACAACTCCCCACAGCTACTATATTCCTGTTGTTGTTGTACCATCAGTTGGAACCGACCCATAGCTGACCCTCCAGTGGGTTTTCAGGGGCAGTTAACCTCACAAGAGGAGACTGCCCATCCTTCCCCTGTGGAGCAGCTGGTGACTTTGAACCACATGCTTTGGGGATTGCAGTGCAGCTTCTTGCTACCAAAATAAGAATTTCTCCTTATAAACTGTCTTTCAGTATTGAAACAAATTTAATTGGCTTGAGAACATTGCTATTGATCTGTTTATTTATGTGCTGTTTTTCCAGTGTTTTGGCACATTTCAGAACCGACCTGGATCTCCTAACTTGAAGTATATGTCATTTTGTCCAGCAGTTATGCATGTGCTTCTACTGTGAATTTATCAGAGAAATTCCTCTGTTTTACATCTATTCTTTGTTAAGATGTTACTAGCACTTATAATTTTTGCTGTTTTTTAAAAATTTTTGTCTGATCGTTTTTGAGATTTCCTTGTTGTTGTTGTTGTTGTTGTGTGCCATCGAGTCAGAACAAACTGATAGCTGACCCCCCGGCCCCCACCCCCGACCTCCCGTGGGTTTTCAGAGACAGTAAACAGCACAGGAGGGGATTGCCCTCCTCCATGGGGCAGCTGGTGGTTCTAACTGTGTGGCTTCGGGATTTCAGCCCAGCTTCTCACCACTAGGCTAGCAGAGTTCCTCAAGATTCCTTCGGGCCATGGAAATAGCTCTTTTTTGAGGGTTTATTTTTGTGTTGCTTTCAGCTTCTTCACATCTATCATCTTGATAGTTAGATGTCCTACGGCATTTTGTTTAGCCTTCTATTCCATAATTATTAGGTACTTAAAGATTACACAATGTCAGCCTCTACCAACGTAAGCACCTAATTATTAACGGAATACAATTGTACTTTCTCTACCTTTTGGGTCTCAAAATTTCTAGCTAAAGGAATTTGAAACTTGCCAGATGCTTTGCTTTTAGCCAAATTAGAATTCCAGTAAATACTTTTAATCTTTGCTAGATAGGTTGAATTTCGTGAAATGCTATTATGTACTCAATGGCAGATCAATAGAAACCTTAATAATAGTTAAAAGAAAGGGTAATTAGAGTCTGAAATCATAAGTCAAAGCTTTCCATTTAAAGAAGGATGTAGAGGGAAAATAGAATGTCTATTTATCATTCACTGTAAGCCCTTGTCAGAATAATGATAATAATGTAAATTTAGCCTCGTGGCAAGAAAACTACACTGCAGACCTGAATGCATATAGTTTGAACTCACCAGCTGCTCTGCGAGAGAAGGATAGGGAATCTCCTCCCATGGGATTAACTGCCTCTGAAAACTGGCTTCAGGGTTATCTATGGGTCAGTTCCGACTCAGCTGTACATAGCAACACAACAACAACAACATAGAGGTAAAGGAGTTCTGGTGTCTCAGTGGTAAGGAGTTGCACTGCCAACCCAAAAGCACTTGGTTCAAATCCATCAACTGCTCTGTAGGTGAAAGATCAACAATCTCCTTCTATGTGACTTATTGCCTCTGAAAATCCACTGGAACATCAACTATGAGCATAGTCCCTGCTGACCAACAGGTTGCGTGTGTGGAGGTAAGAGTCCATCAACTGCTCTAAGGAAGAAAAATGGTCCATTTCCTCCCATTGCTGTTCATAGCTTCAGAAAACTAATGCACGTTTGCTATCAGTAAGAACCAACTTGATGACAGTAAATCTGAGTTGAGATTTTTGTGGATGCAGGAAGAAATTACTGTACAAAACACTTAGTTCGGCTACTCACTGAAAGGCTGACAGCTCTGATGGAGAAAGAACTGGTGATCTGCAAAGACCCTAGTTGTTGTGTTGTGAGGTGCCATCGTCAAGGCGACTATGTGATCCTGTGAGCGACAGATCTGAACCTTGCCCTCTCTTGAACCATCCTCATGGTCCCGAATATGCCTCATCCCCGCTATTGGTCACATCATCCATCACTCTGTGTGTCAATCCATCTTGTTGAAGGTCTTCTCCTTCTCCGAGCCTCCACTTTTCCAGGCATGATGTCTTTTTCCAAGGACTGGGCCCTCCAGAAAACACATCCAATGAAATGAAGTTTCACCATCCGTATCTACAAGGAGTCCCCAGGATTCTTCCAAGGTAGACTTATTCTTCTGCCATTCCATGGCATATTCACTATTCTTCCCCAACACCACAATTCAAAGGCATTGGTGCTTATGTCTTCTTAATTCTTTGTGGAACTTTAGCATGCATGTGAACAATAGAAAATACAATGGTTCAGGTCAAGCAAAAAATAGTCTTTAAATTGACATCACTGCTCTTTGACATTTGAAAGAGATCCTTGCTGGCAGATTTGTCTATGGCAACACACCTTTTTCTTTCCTGACTGTAGGTGTTGATTGTGGGTCCATGTGACATAAAATCTTTAACAACTTACGTTTTCTGCAGTGTTGTTTGTTAATCCAGTTGTGAGAATTTTTTTTTAAAGTCAATCCATAACAATCATTAAAGAAACCGGTTTTGACTGTATCTTCATTGTTGCCTTCTTATCCTTACCTCCTACAATGTGCTTTTTTCTATGCCAACACAAGCCAGCTGTGCTCTCTTGTGGCAACTTAAAGGGCTAGTTAGACTTGAGCAGATGCGAGAAGGATGGGGCCTCACCTAGGAACACGTTCAATCAGAACTCTACTTCTGTAGACGTAAATGTACTGGCCTTGCACATTTGAGCTGTGCTTGGCAGTGAACTTTACTAGCTTTCTTCATTTCTAGTTCTATGCAAGCATTGAGTCTGCATCTAAGAGTCCAGAAAACAAAGAGCCATCCTGGAAATGTCATGTCTGTGAACTTTTGAGTGACAGTCACAAAAGGACAAATACTGCAGGGTATCACAGTTGTAAAACGGGGCTGACATTGGGGTTGGGGGAAGATTGAGAAATATGCAATAAAATAATGTATACTGCCTTGAAACAGATGAAGGAGAAAACTGTTTAAAAGGGATATGTGATTAAGTATTTTTGTCATGACAGAAGTCCAGAGTGGAGGCTGCATAGTGGAGCGGACCTGGGGGAAAGGATTGTAAAACAATGAAAGAATTTTTCTTTTGCTTTTCAAAGAGAAGAGTGTACTTGGGGGGAGGGATGGGCAGGGGGAAAAGTACAAAAATGAATGAATGGAAAACCAAAGTCTCTGTAAATTTTCATTGAAACTAATAGTAAAAAAATAATTAAAAGAAAAAAAAAGATGATAAGAGACAACAGGATAAGTAGAAGGTACACCTTCAGTTTCCTAAACCCTTACTTTCTCCTGTTTTACAACATTCCTTACCATACGTAGTCTAGCTTCCCTTAAAACCCTCTAATATGTCCAAAGTTGTGACAGTGGTCTCAATTGTCCTTCTCCAAGCAAGTATGTTTACGGTCATAGGCTAGGATAGACTTTCCAACCAATTCACAATAATAGTTTATGTTAAGTAAGAGCCTCTGATAATATGCATGATATAATTAACAAAGCAAATGCCTCTCTTCTTCAAACAGAATGATGTGACCTATGGCCTCGACCTAAGGAAAAGTTAACATTTCTGACAATAAAAAGTGGCAATGTGTGACATCGTGGTTGTCTACGTCACTAATGTCAAGAGTAAAAGCAGAGGGCTCTGTAATTCCTTCCTTGGCTATAAAAACAACAAATCACCATGTTGAAAAGAATATTAAAATGTTACTTATTTCTTGTTCTTAGTTTTACAATAAAAGACCAACTGCCTAGTATTATTTAAATATGATTTGCATGCTGTGTAAGGACATCTGGTTGCTGAGTGAGTGCATTATATGCAGTGAGCTGCTAACTGGAAGGGCGGCAGTGTAAATCATGAGCTGCTCCCCAGGAGAAAGGGAGGCCATCTCCTCCCAGGAGCATTTACAGCCTTGGAAACTTAATGGCGGGCACAGTTGTCCAGGTCTCAGTGACAAGGAGTTGTACATACTGAATATTAAATCTTTTTAATTTTCTCTCTATTAAATCTCAAAGAAATCTTTTCTTCAAACTATTGCATATGAGAAATGAAATGTCATATATCTATCTCTATCTTGCGCTCTCTCTCTCTCTCTCTCTATATATATATATATTGCTGTTGTGTATTGTTGAGTTGGAACTGACACATAGCTGACCCTTCTGACAGGTTTTCAGAAGCAAATTAATTGCACAGGAGGAGATTGCCCATCCTTCTTCCATGGAGAAGTTGGCAGTTTTGAACTGTGTGCCTTTGGGATTGCAGCACAGCTTCTTACCACTAGACCACCACAGCCTGTTAGATAGATGGATAGAGAGATATAAAAAAATAAATAATAGATATTTTACATATATAGATATATATGTTAAATTTACATTATATGTATGCGTGTATATATAGGAAGCTCTGGTGGCAAGAAGCTGCACTATAATCCCTAATGTCCACAGTTCGAAGCCACCAGCTGCTCTGTTGGAGAAGGAGGGGCAATCTCTTCCTTTGCAATTAACTGCCTCTGAAATCCCACTGGAGGGTCAGCTATGGAGCTACTGGAGGCTCCGACTCAATGATAAACAACAACAAAAATATAATATATGGGAGTCTGGTGATTTAGTGGTAATATATATTTAAATCTATATTTTTTATAAAGACATATATAACATATTTAAATATATGTATGATATATATTTATGAAAAAATACCATAATACTGAGAGGGAGACCATTGATAGTTCTGAAAAAGAGGTCTCCTGCTTGAAAAGGTAGTGGGTCAGTAAAAGAGATAGATTGGCTTAGTGAGCGTATCAGTCGACATAGTAAGTCCATCAGTGAGCTCACGTGAGCAGAGGTTGTGAGCATGACTCAAGAGAGCAGGATTTCAATCCGTTGTCCATTGAATGGCTAGGAATTGAAGCCAACTCAATGGCATCTAACCACAAGAACAGCATGTCACTGAATAGATCCTACGGCAGGTCCAGGGTTTGGTAGTTCAAACTCAGTTCCACCATTGAAGAAAGACTATTTGTTTACAAAGAGATTACAGACAAGAAAAACTGACAGAACTGTTTTACTCTCACCCGTGGAGTCACCATGCTCTGGAATTGACTCACCAGCAAAGAATTTTGGTGTAACTAAGACTGTATTTTTACTGAACGTTGAAATGCATCATTTATTTTACATTTATATTCTCTTCAAATGTGATATCTTAGGTTTTTTGCAAACAAATGAAAATGAGCATAAGCTACAGTTTTTAAGGCATTTGTCAATTATTTTATATTATAACTTTCAATTGTTGTTGTTGATTGCCTTTGAGTCGAGCACAACTCATAGCGACCCCATGAACAAAAGGCCTGAAGCCCCTCTGCAACTATCAACATTTATCAAAGTTCATAGGGTTTCCGGAGGCATGTTATTTAGGAAGTGGGTGCCACTCCTGCTTTCTATAACATCTTAAATTTAAAAATTATTGGTAAGAGCTATTTGAAGGTGATTTTAACTTATGCACAGATTAATATGACGCAGTACTCAATTAGATCTTAAAGCAAAAATCACTGAAAACAGAGACTTCGGAGTTCGTATCCTTAACTCAGAACAAGACCAAGTTTAATATTGGATTAACAGGTCATTTGTTGTTTAATGATGTAAAGTTCCAGTAAAACTCATGGCTCATGGAAACTTAAAATACACTTAACACAACATTTTGAAATGTAGAAATCTTATTTGCCTTCATGGGCACTTAGAAATTATAGTTGAATGAGTGTGTGAGTATAAATAGAACTTTTTCTCCTGACTAGAGGTGTTACTCTCTGCCTGGCTATCGTCCCACTCAGGTAATTACACCAGACCTTTTGAAATTACCCCTGAAGTTCTAATTAGACACAATCTTCTTTGCTTCCTGTTGTAAACTGCTGCCTTGAGTCTCACTCTGAAGTGTGTTTCAAACCCTTGTTCCTTTCCCATCTTCCTGACTTTGCTATCAGGGCCCAAAATAACATGGTGAGCTAGAAGGTGCTATAGAAGTGCGATTTGTAATTGTCTTCACTAGTGATGTTTCACAAGGGTTTCTTTTCAGTTAAACAAAATAGATTTGAGATGGAAACAATAAACATTAAACGGCAACTGTGATGCGTGCCATTAGTAATAGGACTTTTTTGGTTCCCCTCTGAAACAATTCTCCCCACCACACCAGCTTCAATAAATGGGAGATTTGGACCAGATGCTGAATCGCTTTGCAAGTATGAGTGATTATGTTATTAACAGCTTCCTGTCTATGAATAACACCTGCAGCAGTGAATGATCTTAATCATTTCAATAGAATATTTTAAACATCACCTCGATGAATCATCACATGCAAAAGACTCTCTCTTGAAATGAAAGAAAGCTGGAAAAAATTGTGAAATATGTGTGTTCTCAAATTCATCAGTTTTCCTGAAAAAATATATTACAATAAATGTGATTACCAATTATTATCTTACAAGATAATTAATTACATGAAAGGAGGTTGTCATCCTTCTGTAAAGCAGCTGGTAGATTTGAACCACGTGTCTTCTGTATTGCAGCACAACTTACCACTAGGCCACCAGAGCTCCCTAATTATTATATTGTTGTTTTGGGTGTCATTGAGTCAATTATGACTCCTAGTGACCCTGTGAACAACAGATCTGAACTCTGTCCTATTTTGTGTCATCCTCACACTTCCAAACACGTTAGAGTCCATTGTGCAGTCACCATGCCAATCCACCTGGCCAAGGGTCTTCCTCTTCTTCCTTGACCCTCCACCCTTCTCCCAGCAGCATGTCCCTCTCCTCTAGGGAATAGCCCCTCCTATTTATATATACTATATGTATAT
>NW_006399764.1:18558032-18573574 GCF_000299155.1 Elephantulus edwardii | reverse complement strand
TATATATTATATATAATATATATTATAGACCTAAAAATGTATATAAAATAACTCAAACAATTCAAATCCACCAGCTGCTCTAACAAAGATTGGTACTCTTTTCCTTGTGATGTACAAGCTCTGAAAAATCCACTGGAGGTCAGCTATGAGTTGGCTTTGACTCCTTAGCAATGCCTTTTACCCATCTTTGTCACTTAGAATAATGGGTGGATTTGAACTGCCTGCCTTTGGGTTTCCAGCAGGCCACCAGAACTCCCTGTCATATCTCTATGTGTGCATATAATATGAACTCCCTAGAGGGATACATGGATAGATATATAAATAATACAAAATCAAAGACATACATAAAATGTAAAGTCAAATTTAGATTTACGTGTGTATGTGTTATGGTTTTTCTTTATTGGGGAAAACCACAAATCCAAACCCACTGACCTTAAGTCACTTCCAATTCAATCAGTCAGGTTTCCGAGGCTCCAGATCTCCATGCGTGGAGACTTGCTGCCTTTCTCCCACGGAGCTTGAGGAGGGGAGCAACCCAGCTTTCGATCAGCATCTCAATATGGTGCACACACTACCACTAAGGGCACTCTCTCCTATTTTCTCATGTCACATATACATATTATATGATTTATTTTTGTACTTTTTTTTTTACGTAAGAGCTATTCAGATATAGATTACACCATCCTGGAAGCTTGTAAGAAAATTTCTGGGAACACATAAAATTAGGATTTGATACTAATATTGAGGCTGATTAAATTTGCATGTATATGTGTTGTGGTTTCTCTTTTCCTTTATGGAAAAAAACCCAAAACTCCACAAATAGAGTAATGTCATCTAAATATGACTTGACAGTCTAAGGAAATAAGGCATCCTGCAAAATTCTATGTGTCAGATAAGAAAAATGGAGGGAAACTGAACTAGAATATGCTCTTATGTAAATTATACCTCTTTGAGATTTTTAAAAATGGTTTAAAATTATAGGGCTGAGATAGGTCAGAAGAAGAATATCTTTAAAAAGCACTCTCTATTTTGGGTAACTGGCTAGGGTTTGCATTGTTTTCAACCACTCTTTAATAAATTGTGAGTTTTGGACACTGAGCTTTTCTATACAACGTAACGAATGGAATTAAACAAACACACCACAGAAGGAGGTAATTCAGCAATTTAAACTCTTTTGCAGGGATAATGATGTGAGAGAGTCCCTGGAAAAACTATCTCGTGGATTATTTCTTTTCCATAAATCTCCTCTTGCTTGGAGAAAGTTCTGAACTGTTTGTGGTTTTGCTTTTTCATTCAAATATGTGATTATTTTTCCAATTTTCGGCTAGGAGGGAAAAACAGAGGGCTGTTCCTTGGTCTCCAGACATGGTTGTTGTAGGATCAAAGCACGACACAGTCCAAAGTCATCCTCTAAGTATAGCGTCCCTAAGTATAGACACGGCTTCCAAGAAGCCAATGCTGGGCGTCACAATGTAATTACCATTTGTATTCTGGTCAGGAAGGGAAACTTTTCAAAAGTAAGAAGGGAACAGGTCATGCTTTCCTCAAACTTTAGTTGTTTTACTTTCTGCCACCATGTAGCCCCTGAGGTTTTAAAACCAGAACAAGAAGTGGATGGTTTCTCTGGTGATCGGCACATGCTCTGTAAATATTTATATCATAAGCTTTAAAACTGAGCAGTTGGCTATGATGTTGATGTACTCTACATGGCACTTCCTAAAGTTCCTTCAGGCTGGATCCAGAAAAATAATTTTAAAAAGAGAAAAATATGTCAAGAAAATACAGGCATTATTATAATGGATTAAAGATTGTCCAACGATGTCCTAAAAACAGGCTTCTCATTCACAATGTGCATGTATCTAGGTAGTTTGGAACCCTACATCTCCATAGAGAATGCATATGTCTACTTGGGAGGTAGAATGATGTAGTGGAAAGGGCATGATTTACAGACCAGAGACCTGGATTCCCGTCTTAGGTCCTAGTCATGCACTTAATAGCTCCACATCCTTGGGCAAGCTGCTTGCTTTCCTGGATTTCCGTTTTCTCATTTTAAAAACAACTGTTTTAGAGTATCTTATGAAGAATGGAGATGAGGCATAGAGGAGTCAGTAAAGTACCTGCCAGGTGGTAGGCAACCAGAGAGGACATCATTATGGGTGTTTTATCTTCATTGAATTGATTTCTTTTAACAATGGCAGTAACAAACTAATGCCTCACATTGTACTCAAATCATCTCAGTCTTTCAATACATATTTGTGTCTTCTTGGTGCTTCCTACCCCAATTTCTGACTCAGGGTGGCCTTGTTGCCACAGAGAAAAGCCCTGCCCTGTCTGTGCCATCCTAACCATCAGCGCTACACTTGAGCTCATGGTTGTAACCACTGTGCCAATCCATTTCATTGAGAATCTTTTTCGTTTTTTCTGACCGTACCTATCGTCCTTCCCAGGGACTGGTCCCTGCTTAGAGCATGTCCAAATTTGTGAGTTAACTGTCATTCACAGTGACCCTGTGAACAACAGTTACGAACCTTGCCGTGTCCTGTGATGTAATCATCATTTCACGACTTCATATCTTTGACACAGTGACTACAACTTTCCCCAGTGAAACGCATCTTTGGATTCTTGATTGCTGCTACCACGGGTGTTAATTATGTATAAAATGTGAAAAAGAAAACGCCCGCACTTAGGATTGTGCAAGTTATAAGCTCTTCTCAAATTGGGATAAAAGAACAATGGAAAATGAATATAAGTTCTTATTATTGTCATGTAAAATATTATAAGATTGTTATTAATCGATATTTTAGAGCAGCTGTTTAGGAGAACAAAATTCATTTTTAAGGCTATGGAATAAAGTGGACAAACTGCTTAATTGCTGTAACTTTTCATTATAAGTAAAAGTAAAAGTAGAGAACATGATGCAATAAGTTCTAAGTTCCTTTTACCTATCTTTGGGAAGCTCCTTTTTTGTTTGTTTTTGTTTTATCTCTTCACAATTAAAAAAATGAAACAGGAAACTTCTCAAAGGGACATTTTCTCAAACCTAATTATTTAGATAACAAGCCCCACCCTAAATTATAAATTAATCCCACTTGCATCAAGTCAGTTTTGACTTATGACAACTCTCCCTTGAGTTTCCAAGGATGAAAATCTTAACAACAGATGGCTTCATCTTTTTCCCCAGGAGCAAGTAGTAGGTTAAAACCACATATGTTTTGGGTAGCAGGTCAACAAGTAACTTACCACCAGTGTTTCTTACAATACAGTATAGAGAATAAACTCATTCCTAGATCCATCGGCTGGGATTGGTGAGCAGTAGGGTGAAATGTTGATTCGCTAGGGGGAGTGAGGCGATGTGATAAGGCCTCCTATTTAAAAACCCCTTAGGGCCCTTGGGCCTGCAGCCCTGGGGCCTGGTTTAAATAGTTTTTTGTCAAACATTTTTTTAAGTAGTATAGCCTTGATCTGCCCATTTGCTGTACAGAGGTAATTTGTAGTTGCTGTGATGCCAAACACTGTGACACTGATCTGTCAAATGTGACAATGGTTACTCATGGTGGACAGCATTTGGTGGAGCTTCCCAATTAAAACAAGCTTGGAAACAGGAGTGGCATCCACTTCTGAAATAGCTTGCCTCCAGAAACTCTATGAATGTGGAGAAATGACCAAAGTTATACAAATGTTCAGGTCCTTTGTTCATAGGGTCACTATGAGTCGTCTGTGACTTGATGGCACATAACAACAACTACAGCAACAAAAACAATAGATCCATTTTACCAGAACTGCCAAACACTAATGATAAAGAGAAAATCCTTAAAGACATCAGAAACAAAAAGATCATTTCCAGAATAATAAATATTACAGAAACACGTTCTTCAACAGCAACAATAGATGTCGTATGGTAATGGGATGATTTCCTTACCAGACTGTGGTGGTGGTTATGTACCCTCAAGTGGACAATGACTCTTAAAGGCCCTTTGGATGACAGGTCAGAACCTTCCCCTGTCATGCATGGTCCTCACTATCTCTGGAGCCCTTTGTAGCAGTGACTACCTCACTCCACCTCACTGATGGTCTTTCCCAGCATGATGCCTTTTTCCAAGGACTGACCCCTCCTAATAACATGCCCAGAGTATTACAAATGAAGTCTCACCATCCTTGCCCTCAAGGAGCACCTTGGTTGCACTTCCTCCAGGACAAATCAGCTTGTTCTTTTGGCCGTCTAGTAATATTCAATACTCTGTCAACACCAGAATTCATAGATCCTCCCCACCCCCACTTTGGCCATACTTATTCATTGGAATGAGAGAACAGAATTGTCAACCTTGAATGTCAGCCTCACCTAATCTACATTCAACAGAGGGTTAAATATATCTTAATATAAAGACTAAGATGAATCTAATGAAATGATTACTAAAATAACTACTATTATCATGTAATTTTTAAATAATTAAACCTGGTAGAAGTGTGTGTGCATGGGGGGGTAGGGAGAGACAGGAGCGGCGGGGGGCGGAGAGCATGAGTGTGTGTGTTTACTGAGGCTGTTGTATATAAGAGCAGCAACAAAGAAGGAACCTGGCTGGCGGCACTGGGTGGGTTCCAGCTCGTGTTACAGAACAGAAGTGGTTCTCTATGGTGAGCACTGCTGTGAATAGTCCCTAACATGTTGCTCTACCAACCATACATCTCTGGAGATCACACTGCCCGAGCTGGGAACTCTCTTCTCGTTAAGATGTGAAGCTTTGGAAATCTGATCAAAGGTCACTGTGAGTTAGAATCTACTTGATAATAAATTTCAGTGTTTGACTCTTTACAGAATAGATGACCAAGCTTTTCTCCTCTGGTGAAAGTGAGTGAGTTCTACCCATCGGCCTTTGGTGGTTTAGTTGTTGTTGTTGTATGCTGTGGAGTAGGAACCGACCCATAGCTGACCCGCCATGGGCTTTCAGAGGGGGTATATTGCATAGACAGAGATTGCTCATTCTTCTGCTCAGCAGTTTATGGCTTTAAACTGGGTGCCTTTGGGACTGTAACACCAGGTTGTGGAGTGGAGTGGACTCAGGGTGGGGGGATTGTATACCAATGAAGGAATTTTTCTTCTATGTTTCAAAGAGATAACTGAGGGGGGGGAGGTGTGAGCAGGGAGAAAAGTGCAACAATGAATGAATGGGAATCCCAAATCTCTGTAAATGTTCATTAAAATTAAAATTAATAAATTAAAAAAATATCAGCATAATAGAGATTTAATACAGACATATTGTGGGTTTGCTCCCAGAGCACCACAATAAATATCATAATAAAACAAATCACACACAAAAAAACCCCCAGTAATTGGGAATGTTTTTTAAAAAACACAGAAATAATGAAAAATGTTGTCTCCCATTTCTGAGATACGGCAGACATTTTTTACTTGTTACTGAAATGGCTGAAGGGTCGTGCCTTAGAAATCAGCACAAAATTAGATATGTTGCCTATCACATAACCCAAGACTTATCCTCTTCAGCAAGGTCAGCAAATTATGGTGGAAAACCTCAGACCAACCAGTTGTCTGGTTTTGTACATAAAATTGTGTCAGCTCACAACCACATCCAGTGGTTTCTGTAGTTCCTTTCACACTCTAAGGGCAGCATTGAATGCTTGAAAGCCCACAAGACTCAAATGTTTACTGTGTGGCCCTTTTGCTAATCACTATTCTACGAGATGTAAGAGATCCTCTGGTTTCATATTTGTGTGCAAGAGAGTGAATTTTCACTGAAGAAAATAACATCTTTAAGTGTCTTTACAATTCCTCATCCACATTGACATTCCCTCAGAAATTATAGTGTGCTAAAAATAGGAAAAATTGACTGGAAACCAAGAAAAACAATTAACAAGAGAAACAGTTCTTGTTTCTGTTGTGATTTAGCTATTTTAAGTTGAAGAAGTACTTTATTTTTTTTTAACTTTTTGCAATAGGAAAAGTTACAAAAACAAGACGTTAGACTTCTCATATATTCTCCACTCTGCTTTTCAATGTCACTGTCTTATTTTATATCACCATGGCATCATCTTCTAAGTTAGAAAATGAGCATAAAAGTTATGTTGTTGTTATTGTTAGCTGCTGTCCACTCAAGTACAACTCATGGTGACCCTATGAACGACAGACCAGATCCCATCTTCTCTTGTGCCATCCTCACAATCTCTGATACAGTTAAGGCTATTGCTGAAGTGACTGGATCCATCCATCTCAATGGGAGTATTCCGTTCTTTAACTGACCCTCCACCTTTCCAAGTGTGATATCCTTTTCTAAGGTCTGAAGTATGTGACATGAAGTTTCGTCATCCTTTCCTCCAAGAAGCTCACTGGCTGAACCTTTTCCCAAGTCATAGTATTGACAAATTTCAGACTTATTGAAATTTCGCTTCTTTTTTTCCAGCCAATGTTCTTTTTCTGGTACAGAAGCCCACTCAGGATCTCATAATACATTAATTTCCATATTGCTTAACTTGCTCTAATTTGGGACACTTTTTTCAGTATTCCTTTGTCTTTTTTGATCTTGATATTTTTGGAGACTTGTTATGGTTAGGTGCTATAGAGTTGACTACCACTCACACTGACCTTATGAACAACAGATCAAAACCTTGCCTATCATAATCTCTGCCACGTTCAAGCCCATTACTGCAGTCACTGTGTCAATCAATCTTGTTGAGGGTCTCCTTTATTTTGTTAATTCTCTAAATTTACCAATCATAAATTATTTTTCCAACAACTTGTGCCCAAGTATATGGGATGATGAAGTTTTGCCATCTTTGCCTCTAAGGAAGACTCTGGTTGTACTTTCTCCAAAATAGATTCTTGCTTTTTGGTTGTTTGGTTTGGATTTGTTGGGTTTTCTTTTTCAGTGTATGTACGCTATATTCAACACTCTAAGACTCCAATTCAAAGATATTCATTCTACCTTGGTCTTCCTTTTTTCATTGTTCAACTTTCAAATGTATATAATGCAGTTAAAAATGTGATGGATTAGAACAGGCAGATTTTAGTCTTTAAACTTACATCCTTGTTCTTTAGCACTTTGGAGAGGTCCTTGACAGCAGTAGAATATGCCTTTTAGTTTCTTAACTGCTTCTTCCATGGGTACTGAGCATAGATTCAAGTAAAATTAAGTGGTTGTCAACTCTAATTTCTTTTTCTCCATCTATCATGATGTTTTCTACTTGTCCACTTGTGACAGTTTTTATTTTCTTAATGTTTAAGTGAAATCAATATTGAAGGGTATATTATTTGATCCTTTTATTTTCTAAAATATAAAACAGTCCAAGAGTAGCTTTATTCAGATAGAGAGAAAATGTCCACATTAAGAGAAAAAAAAATAAAACAAAAAACTCAGTATTGTCTAAGAGACAGTAAAGGCATGCATAAATCATACAGCATTAACTGAACTTAAATAAAAAAAGCAAAAAGACTTAAAGGTAGGACAGAAACAATATTGCAAACAATTATGACTGATTTTTTTTCCAAAATAGATGATAGAACTTGATACACATCCTAGATAGTGTCCCTGAACCTCTAACTGGTCAGAAGTCCACCCACATTGTGGAAGGTAATCGCCTTTATTTTAGGTTAATTGTGTTTTTCACATGTAATTACTTCAGAACAGTCTACATTATTATTTGAGGAAACTACTGACCATCAAAAACCTAGCCAGGTTGATACATGTATACTTAATCACCACAAAAATATAGGTAAATATTTATACAACCTTAGTTAGGTAACCATTTTTCTTTTTTGTGGATTTTTTTAGAGTCCATAAAAGCATCGATCACAAAGGTAAGTAGAGGGATAAATTAGATTTTATAAATAACAAATGATCTGCTCATTTAAAGACTTCATTAAGAAAGTGAAGCAGGTACACCACCAACTGTAAGAGGTATTAGTAACCCATATGTATGCATCAGAGAGCTGGACAATGACCAAGGAGGATAGAGGAATTGATTCCTTTGAGTTGTGGTGCTGGAGGAGAATTTGAACATACCTTAGACTGCCAAGAGAATGCACAGATTTGTCTTGGAGAGGGTGAAACCAAGCTCTTCCTTCGAGACAAGGATTTTAAGAGTCAATTACACATACATTGGTCATATAACTGGGAGGCATCAGTCTTTGGAGAAGGATACCATGTGTGAAGGTATCAAGTAACAGTGCAGGAGAGGAAGACCTTGGATGAGATGGATTGACACATTAACTGGGGTAATGAGTGTAGGTGTGCCAGAGACAGTGAGATTGACTAAGGATAGAGCAGTGTTCAGAGCTATTGAGCACAGGGCCATCGAATCGATGGCACTTAACAACAACCAAAACAATGTGTGATGTAGGATGGGTCTCCAGAAGATATAAACGAGTCATAAAACATGTAAAGAAATGAATGACTTAAATGTGAAGGGTTTGAACAGGAACTTTCCTAAGGAAGTTATCTAAGAACCAGTAAACACAGAAATATGTCCTGACCATTATTGATGAGAGAGGGACACATTAAACTACGAAGTGGCACCAGAATGACTGAAATGTGAAAACATTGGCAAGAATCATCTGCAAGTCCTTGTGCATTACTTCCAGGAGTGTGAGATGACACAGCACTTTTCACATCCAACCATACTTCCTCCATACCTCTTCACCAGCCCCTAAAAAAATCCCGTCAAGTGGATTCTAACTCAGTAACCCTATAGGACAGAGAACAGCCCCTTATAGTAGGGAGCTCTGTAAATAGTGTTGAAAAAAAAAATAAAATCTCAAGTTTCTTCCTTGGAACAACTGGTGAATTCCAATAGCAATTTCGTCAGCATCCCACTGCTTTATACATTGTGCCACAAGAGCGTCATCTGACATTTCCTACTTCAGGCCATTGTAGACCTTTGTTAACCCACTGCCCTCTGTGAGCTCTGGCTCAGACCGACCCTTCCCCAAGTTTCCAAGACGAGAGATCTTTGTGAGAGTAGACTTGCCAGTAATCTTTAGCAAATGCAATTCTTAAAAAATATTTTGAGAGAAATAAACACTTGCATTCATTCACCAAAGGAAAAATGTAGTAGTTTGACTGAATGATTTTATACCGGAAATAAACCCAGTTCTCATCACTGTTGTTCCACGGTGCTCTTGAGTTGATTCCCATTTGTAGAAACACCATTTTCAACAGATTAAACCCCTTGCCAGACTGGGACTGTGCATTGTCCTTATTGACTGCACTTAAACCCACAACTGTAGTCACTGTGTCAGTCTACCCTGCTGAGACTCTCCCTTTCCTTTGCCAACCTTTTACTTTTCTAAGCAAGAGATTCTTTCCCCAAGGGCTTGCCCTTTTGAGAATAGGCCCAATGTCTGTAATGCACATTCTCATCTTTCTCGCCTTTAAGGACCACTCTGGTTGCTCTTCTTCCAAGACAGTTTTGTTTGTTCTTTTGGAGGTCCATCGCATGGTCCATACTCTACCAACACCACAATTCAAAGGCATTAATTCTTCTTTGTTCTTCCTTATCCTTGCCCAACATTCATGTGAATATGAAGCAATTGAAAATACTATGGCTTGGGTCAGGTACACTTTAGGTTTTAAACTGACATGCTTAATTTTTAGCTCTGGAAAAAGTAGGTTTACCCAAAGCAGTATGTCTATTGATTTATTACCAGCCTCTTCCATGTGAGTTGATTGTGGATCCAAAAAAAGGGAAACCAATTAAAACGACAGCTTTTCCCATGAATAGAAGAATAGATCAATTTTAGTGTGTTCATACAATGAAGCATTTTAAAAAAACATAGATACATGCTATAGCATGGTTAAATCCACAGATAATATCTTGAATGAAAGAACCCAGACACAGAAGAGCATATATTGCATATTATAATATACACAAAATCACAATCAAAGAAACTAATTGATGATGATAGAAAACAGATTAGCTTAGCACTAGAGGGAGTTATAGGCTTGGATTAGGTGACAGGAATTTCTGCAGTCCTACAAATGTTCCATATCTTTGGACTAGCAGTTACACATAGTAACATACATTTTTAAAAATCAATGAACTTTACACTTAATATTACATGCTGCATCTCCATTCTTTTAAAAAAGGAAGAAAAGGATAATCACAATAAATGTACATGGATAAAATTCACTAGTTAAACTACATTCTCAAGTTGAAATGTAAAATAAACATTCCATGGGTTGTTTACAAAATAATCAGAAGTATAAAATCATTGAAAGATTGAATGCAAAGAAATGAAGATCATAAGTAAATCCATAATAAAAAGAGTACCAAAAAAAGAGAGTCTTTAAAAGTGTAGCCAGCAATAAAGAACAGAGGCTATTTGACCTAGCACCTATAAAGACATAAATATTTAATATTAAATTTTAGTAGTTAATATATATTAATTAAGTGCTTGCTTCAGAGGGTCAAGGACTGCAGCCTCCAATATGGATTGAGGCTCAATGTCAAGAAGACAAAGATTCTCACCACTGGACCAATTGGTAGCATCAGGATGGATGGTGAAGAGATTGAGATTATTCACAGCGTTAGTTTGCTTGGCTCCACAGTCAACACTCTTGGCACCAATAGCCAGGAAATTAAAAGATGTATTGCCATGGGAAAGTCTGCTGTTAGGGACCTCTCCAAAGTACTGAAGAGCAATGGTGTCTCTCTGGAGACTAAGGTGCGTCTGATGCGGGCTATGGTTTTTGTAATCACTTGTTATGCGTCAGAGAGTTGGACAATGACTAGGGAGGATAGAAGGAGAATTGATGCCTTTGAGCTGTGGTGCTGGAGAAGAGTATTGAGAATACCATGGACTACTAGGCAAACAAACAGATTCATCCTGGAAAGGGTTAAACCGGGTGGCTCCTTGGAGGCAAGGATTCTGAGGCTCCGTCGAACATACTTTGGACATGTTGTGAGGAGGGACTGGTCCTTGGAGAGGGACATCATGCTTGGTAGGGTGGAGGGATGGCTCAGGAGGGGAAGGCCCTCTATGAGGTGGATTGATTCAGTGACTGGGGTGATCAGGATGGGAATGTCAGAGACAGTGCCATTGGCACAGGACAGAGTAGAGTTTAGGGCTGTTGTACACAGGGTCACTATGAGTAGCAAGTGACTCGAAGGCACATAACAACAATAACAATATATATTAATAATTGTACAAGGGGAAAAACTCAAACACAAAACAACTCGTTCAACTGAATAGAATTATTAGTAACTCATGTATGTATGAGATCTACGTACATATGATAGTTTGCAAAAATGCTGGTAGGTGGTGTCCATTTGATTGCAACTTATAGTGATTCTATGAACAACGGATGGAAACCATGTTCTATACTGCTCCATCACCACAATCTCCACCACATTCAAGCCCATTTTTGCCAGTACTATGTCAATCATTTTTGTTGTAGGTCTTTCTCTCTTTCACTGATTCTCTTTGCTTTGTGACCAGTAGCTTAAGAATTCTGTTCTAAGTTGGCCATCAATATTTTTGTATCTATATCCCACTCTATCTCTGACTAGCTACCTAAACCTATAGCTATATCCATCTATATCTCTATACCCATAGCTATCTTTCTATACAGAATAACTTGATATCTTTAAATCACCATATATAAAGTTATATGTTGTTGTTGTTGTTAAGAAACATCGAGTCACAGGTGACTCATAGCAACCCTATGAACGAAAGTCCTGGACACCTCCTGTATAACTTTCATCCTTTCTCCAGGTTCATAGGCTTTCCACAGACAAGCTATTTCAGAAGTGGATGCCACTCCTGCTTTCAAGCTTGTTTTATTGGAGAGCTTCACCAAACACAGTCCACCATGGGTAACCATTCTTGCATTTGACTCATCAGTGTCACAGTCTTTGACTTCACGGCAACCACGAGTTACCTCTGTACAGCAAGTGGACATACCAGGGTTACACGATCTAGAAGAACGGTTCACCAAAAACAATTAAAGGCAGGCCGGAGGGCTGTGGAGTAGAGTCACCCACCTTTGGTTTGGAAAAGTTATATGTAGGTAGATAAAAATATCAACATTAGAAAACTGAAATTGTATATGTTTTAGAAGATTACATATGGGTGTGTATTAAAGAAATGACAAAAATAGAAATGCACAAGGTGAAAAACCCTATGAATTAGTGCTATCAAAACGACCATAGGATTAAACAAACAACATAAATGAAAAAATCATCTACAGTGGGAAACATATATTTGCAATTACTATGACTGTCTAAGAATTCACTGCTAAGCTATGTATTTTTTTTTTATACTGAAATCAATAACAAAAAGACAGACTACCATTCTCCCTCAAAAAAGTAGGAGGCAGATATATGAAAGGAAATCCAAAGAATATAATAAAGTTGGTATATAAAAGATGATAGCCTCACTGGTAGTCAGAATAAAATGCAAATTGGAATCATGAGAATTCATTTACATGTATTAGCTAGGCAAAAATTAGAGATTTTGTTAACATAGAGTGTGTGGGAAGAGTGAAACTCATACATTTTTAGAGTGAGAATAATTAGAAAAACCAATTTGTAAAGAAAGTTGGTAATACTCAGTTAAGTTGAACATGTACATATGCTCTGGCCAATGTGGGAGGTAGAATAATGGGATCTCAAGATGTCCACGTCTTACTACTTTAAACCCTGTGAATATATTAGTTTCTAATATTTATGAGATGAATTACTGTAAATGGTTAAACTTTGCATCCCATATTTTGGGTATGTTATCAGAAGAGCCCGTCCATCGAAAAAGGCAACTTACTAGGAAAAGTAGAGGGTCAGGGACAGAGACAAAGACTCTCAACAGGCTTAACAATGGGCTTTCAAGCATGCCGGCGATCATGAAGACAGCGCAGGACAGGGCAAAATTCTCATCTGTTGTTCACAGGGTTGTTCCAAGTCAAAGCTCAAGAGCACCTAACAACAGTGCTTAGAAGAGGTCTGACGGATCCAATCCCAATTACTTTTGTTTCCAAATAAGAACTGCCCATATTGGTGTTGTGGTCTTTGTTGACATTCCTTTTAGCTTGGGATTAAAAATAAGTTTTCATCAATTCTGCAGAACAAACTTTTTTAACATAATGTTCTACCATGAAGCTCTGGTGGCCTAGTGATAAGGAATTGCACTGACATGGTAAAGAGTTACTCTGTTAACTTAAAGGCAGGGAGTTCAAATCCAACAGCTACTTCATGAGAGAAAGATGGGTAATCTTCTATGTAATTTATAGCCTCTGAAAACCTGATGGAGGGTCAGCTGTGAGTTGGTTTCCACTCAACAGAACATAACAAAAACAACTAACATTTTAGGTTGCAGGTTTTATAAATGTAAAAACATTGTATGTTGTTGTTACTTTTTAAGTGGCATCAAGTCATAGATGACTCACAGCAACCCTATTGGGGAAAAGATCTGAAAACTAGTATAATTTTCCTCTTTCTCCATGTTCATAGGGTTTCCAGAGGCAAGCTATTTCAGAAGTGGATGGCACTCCTGCTTCCAAGCTTGTTGTAATCAGGGAGCTCCATCAAACACTGTCTACCATGGATAACCATTAACAGATTTGACACATCAGTGTCACAATGTTTAGCATCACAGTAACCATGAGTTACCTCTGTACAGCAAATGGACAGACCAGTGCTATACCACTTAGAAGAATGTTTGACCAAAAAGAATTAAAACCAGGCATGAGGACCGCTGATTAAAATCAGCCACCTTTGGTTTGGTAGCATCACTTTCTATCCACTAGGCATACAGAGCTCTCTCTATGTTGTTGTTGTTATTGTTGTTAAGTGCTGTCAAGTAAGATAAAGCAGTATTTTCTTTACTCTTATTTTTTCATTTGTTAGCCTTAACTGAATAGTTCTTGAAGTACTTTGTGAACTAATTGCTAATTATTTTCTAAACTAATTCCCACATTTTGGAATTTTTTTTTCTTCCTGCTTCCTTAATGTTTTAGTGTCAATAAGGAAAAGAAAAAACACCGAATGACAATTGTCCTCATTAGTATATAGCAGGAAGCACTAAGTCCCCAGCCTAGGATACTAGAATCCCTACTTACTAACTGTGCAAACAGTTGTTGTTGTTGTTCTAAGTGATTTCTAGCCGCAGGCGACTCATAGCGACCCTATGAAAGGGAGTCCTCGACGTTTGTGTGTCTTTCATCCTCTCTCCAGGTTCATAGGGTTTCCAGAGGCAAGCTTTTATGGAAGTGGATGCCACTCCTGCTTCCAAGCTTGTTTTAATCAGGGAGCTCCACCCCACACTGTCTGCATTGGGTAACCAGCTATTAACACATTTGACACATCAGTGTCACAGTGTTCAGCCTCACAGCAACCACAAGTGACCACTGTACGGCAACTTGTACACCAGGGCTACGACCTAGAGGAATGTCTGAACAAAAGCAATGAAAGACAGGCCTGAGGGTTGCAGATTAAAAGTCACCCACCTTTGGTTTGGTAGCATCACCTTCCGTCCACTGGGCCAGCTGACCTCTCTCTCTATATTGATGTTATTGTTGTTAAGTGTCGTCAAGTCTCAGGCGACTCATAGCGACCCTATGAAGGAGAGTCCTCGACACTTGGGTGCCTTTCATCCTCTCTCCAGGTTCATAGGGTTTCTGGAGGCAAGCTATTATTTAAGCGGATGCCACTCCTCCTTCCAAGCTTGTTTTAATTGGGGAGGTCCACCCCACTCTCTGTCCACTAATGATTCTTTTTAATGATGCTTCTCAGGTTTTATTTTAATCACAATATAGTTTGCCATGCTATGGTTTGTTGATGTTTAATTATTTCTTCTCTATCCATGTCTGTTTATGACATACACTCAGACACAGTTAACATTTAATTTTCTTCTGTAGAGGCACTCTGTCCTTTCCTGCTGAATAAACCCAAACCAGTTATTGTCAAGCAGATTCTCACTCACAGTAACTCCAATTAGTATTGGACTCAAAAAAGATTTTTAAAGTGGTGCATTTTGGAGGCATAATTTTCAGGCCTTTCTTCTGAGCCACCTTTAGATAGACTCCAACTTTCAACTGTTGTTATATATCTTGCACTTGACTAATGGCGCCACCCAAAGGTGCCTCCCCTTCATCCTGTTGTTGTTAGGTGCTGTCGAGGCAAGTATGACCCACAGTGACCCAATGAAATACAGACCTGAGCCCTGTAGTGTCCTGTGCCATCTTCACAGTTTCTGACACCCTTGAGTCCACTGCAGCAGTCACTGTGTCAATCCATCTGGTTGAGGGTCTCCCCCTCTTTTGCAGATTCTCTACATTAATGAGCATTATGTCCTTCTCCGAGGAATAGCCTCTTCTAGCAACATACCAAAACGATGTGAGATGAAACTTGATTATCTTTGCTTCCAAGGAACACTCTAACTGCATTTTCTCCAAAACATATTTCTTTTTTGACAGTCCAAAAGATATTGAGGTTTTAAAACTTCCTCTTCATCATGTTGTTGTTGTTGTTATGTGCCATCGAGTCGCCTGCGACTCATAGCGACCCTATGTACAACAGCCCTAAACTCCGCTCTGTCCTGT
>NW_006399764.1:18552457-18557337 GCF_000299155.1 Elephantulus edwardii | reverse complement strand
CAGATTGTTGATAAATCGTCCACCAAGTGGAAATTAAATAAATTGTTATTAACAGATTACATCTTGGTAGAAGAATACAATTAAGAAGGTGGAAGTGTTAATATTAAGGAAGGATAATTAACTGATTAAGAGTCTATTTTGAAAACTAATGAATGATTCGTTTTCAAACCTAATGAATGATTTATGTTTATTTTCAAAACTAATGAAAGATTTATGTGTAAGATAGGGTGGTGACTATAGACTGGGTAAATAAGAACAAGTCCAATTCTACAAGTGCAATGAAAGTAATAAACTCAAGGTTTACATTGTACCTTAAACCAACACCCGGTGAATAAGCAGCTGTAGTTAGGTGCCATTGAGCCAACTATGGCTCATACCAAACCTACGAACAATAGATAAGAACCTTGCTTTATCATGCACTATCCTTATGATCTCCAATACCTGACCTATTTCA
Organism: Elephantulus edwardii; assembly: GCF_000299155.1. Taxonomy (NCBI): domain Eukaryota; kingdom Metazoa; phylum Chordata; class Mammalia; order Macroscelidea; family Macroscelididae; genus Elephantulus; species Elephantulus edwardii. The sequence continues at coordinate 18,556,883 of NW_006399764.1, read as the reverse complement.
TGATATCAAGTCCATTGTCATAGTCGACATGTCAGTCCATCTTGCTGAGGGTCTCCCTGCTTTTCTTTCCCTGCTTTCCTCGGACCCTCCACCTCTCCCAGCAAAGGGCTTGAATCAGGAAACCCTGGCATCAGATTTTAGTGCTTCTTAGTTTCATGCTTCGAGCCAATCCCAGCCTTGACCTTCTGTTTTTCCTTCTAAAAAATGGAAGTAATGAAGTGACAAGCATTAAACTAGGTTGCTGAGGAAAAATTTTTATAGAGTGTAAATATGATTAGAACTAGCACAGAACTGTGACTTCCTTCCAAGTCACCACAGTCCGTGTGATGATCTTCACCCACATTTCAGGGCAGTTGCAAGGTGTCTGTTCCTCCCAGGGCTGTGAAGTGCTCTGAATACTTTAATAAGATAGTTTGAGCATAAGGGAACTGTTTGGCTCATGCACTAAACCATCAGAAGAAGAGAGATGGTTTGGTAAACTTCCTTTCTTATCCAGTGCTTAGCATAAGCTCAGTGCTTCACGTAACAGACCCTTTGAGGCTGCTTCTAATATCATTGTTGACCTGGTCACCCTTGCTCTTCCCATTGCCCTAATATGAGTCCTGTTCTTCCTTTGCTGTTTGACCAAGAATAAATCTATTCTTTATTTGGGGTCTGTTGCATTGAAGTGTGCAGCATTGCTAATTTTGGATCCAATTATTAGAGAGGGAGTCCTTAGGCGTATTTAAACACCTAAGCCTGAATTCTCTATCAGTTGTCTGATTTGTAACACTGTATGTTTTCTGAATTATGTTCTCACACAGGTGTTATTGTTGTTGTTCTGTGCCGTCAAGTTGCCCACAACTCATAGTGACCCTGTGTACCTTGGTTCTGTCCTGTACCAATTTCATGTCTCCTACAGGCCTAATACCATTTCTCAAATCACTGAGTCAATCCATGTCATCTAGGGTCTTCCTTTCCTCCATCTTTCAAGCATAATGTCCTTCTCCAAGGACTGGTACCTCTTGGCCATGTGTCCAAAGTATGTGAGATGGCACTTCAGAATCTTTGTCTCCTGGGAGCAGCCTAGTTTACCCTCTCCAGGACAGATCTGTTTGTTCTCCTGGCAGGCCACAGTGTGTTCAACCCTCTTCTCCAGCACCACAATTCAAAGGCATCCTTCTTCGGTCATGCTTAGTAATTGTTCCACTCCCTGACCCATAGCAAGAAATCGTGAAGATCAGGGATCCTTAATTCCATATCAGATGAACCCAGGTTAAAAGGTACAGCAAAATCTCATTCTTTTTCACCAGCAATGGATGCACATTAGAGCAATGATCTTGGATACAATCATGTTGTTTTTCGAGGATGTGGAGTTGGCCTTGACTCATAGTGACTCCTACATACAGCAGAAAGACACACTGCATGGTCCTGCTCCCATTGCTGGTGAGATTGAGAGGGACAGCTGCAATATTTTAATGTCAGCTCATCTGACACCGAATATGGCTACAGTGTTTAGCAAAACAGCACTAAAGCAGGGCTGAAACTGAAATGCAAGCAACTCGGGCTTCAGAGTAAGAGTTTGCAATGGAAAAACTTTAAATGAAGTGTTTAGGTTGATTTTATTAGAGAGTTTGTGAGCTATTAGATTTCCCATAGGGGATAGAGGTTTCAGCTTTCCTGTTTGGATGAGGAGAAGAACGTCTGTTTTTCCCCTGGTTGATGTACTCCGGATACAGTAAGCGTTCTGTGTTCTGAATGGAGGGTGAGAACAGGGCAGAGGGAGCCAAGCTTTGAGCCTTTGTGCCTGTGTGGATTTAATTAGGCTAAACATCACACACAAAGATTTAGAAGTATAAATAGTTTATTCCTTACTTTTAGCTACAGGACATTGTCTTCCAAATAGAGAAAGAAAACCTACTTTTTAAATGAAAAAAATAAACACAAAAAATCAAACCCAAAACAAACCACCCAATATTGTTCATTAGATTGGGAAAATAATTGAAAATTCCTATAGATTATTCCAGGAGCCCAAACTGCGCTAGGGTTAAACAGGCCTTTGCTAACCGAAAGATTGGCAGTTTAAATCCACTCAGTAGCTCTGTGGGAAGAAGACCTGGTGACCACACAGACCGCTCAGAACAAGAAAGCAAACCATCTGCTGGCAAGTCTGTTCTACGTTGGAATGACTGTCCGACTGTTTTCCATGGTGGTCGATCTTTCCAGCAGGAGAAGACTCATCTTTCCTCTGGGTGTGGCATGGATGGCAGATCCAGTCTGAGGGCTTTTAGTTAGCACAATGGGTAACAAGTTAAACTATCAGAGATCCTACCGTACAGATTGTTTTAGTTGCCGTTCTGTGCTGTTGAGTCAGATCCAACCCCTAGCTGGCCCTCCAGTGAGTTTCCTCCCAGAGGCTATAACTTGCATGGGAGGAGATTACCCATCTTTTTCTGGTGAAGCAGCTGGTGGATTTGAACTGTGTGCCTTTGGATTGGCAGCACATCTCTTTACCACTGTTGTTGGTGCTGTTATGTGCTGTCAAGTCGCTTGCGACTCATAGCGACCCTATGTACCACAGCCCCAAACCCTGCTCTCTCCTGTGCCAATCGCACTGTCTGACAAACCCATCCCAATTATCCTAGTCACTGAATCAATCCACCTCATAGAGGGCCTTCCTCTCCTGCGCTGTCCCTCCACCCTCCCAAGTATGATGTCCTTCTCCAAGGACCGGTCCCTCCTTACAACATGTCCAAAGTAAGTTAGATGGAGCCTCAGAATCCTTGCCTCCAAGGAGCTTCCCAGTTTAACCCTTTCCAGGATGAATCTGTTTGTTTTCCTAGCAGTCCATGGTATTCTCAATACTCTTCTCCAGCACCACAGCTCAAAGGCATCAATTCTCCTTCTATCCTCCTTAGTCACTGTCCAACTCTCTGATGCATAACAAGTGATAGCAAAGACCATGGCCTGTATCAGATATACCTTAGTCTCCAGAGAGACACCATTGCTCTTCAGTACTTTGGAGAGGTCCCTAACGGCAGATACCATAAACCACTAAGATGCTGTGCACTACTAAAGCATAGAAAACTCTATCGGGCAAATTCTACTGTGTCATGTGAGTTTATAAGGAGTAAGAATCAACTTAGCCACACATAGCAAGATAGATTACCCACTGGATAAAATATTAGCTCATTTAAGAAGACACTACACTATTCTTTCTAACTAATATTTCTAGCTGAAGGAATTCTTGTGACCTAGTGGGTAATGGTGAGGAGGAAGGTTTGGTGGCTTCATGGTAAGAAATTGTGCTGCCAATGTGAAAGTATGCAGTTCAAATCCACCAGCTGCTCCATGGGAGAAAGATGGGCTATCTCCTCCTGTGTGATTCATTGGCTCTGAAAACCTGCAAGCAGATCAGCTACAGGTCAGTTCCGACTCAACAGTGTGCAATACCAGATAAGGAGTTGGATGCCAACCCCAAAGCGGGGGCTTGGACTTCATCAGTTGCTCTGTGGAAGAAAGATGGATAATCTCTTATTTGAGGTACAGCCTCTGAAAATCGGCTGGAGCTCAGCTATGAGTCAGTTCTGACTTGACAGCACCTGACAATATCAGCTAATATTGATTTATTGATTGCTACAAAGGCTTTATTTGAGCCCCGCAAGATATTACCTTTTGCTTTCAGTTAAGTTGTAGGGATGATTTTTTTTTCATTATTATTATTATTTTATTGTGACAGTAAGGTGAATAGGCAATATGCAGGATAGGGGAAGGAGCATTGGGCAGAGATGCAGAGGCCTGGGGTGCAATTCTTATTTCTACTAAATAATCACGTGCGCAGAAGCCACTCATACAACCTTATGCAACTGAGTTTCTTGCTTACATAATCCACAGTCGTATGGATCTGTCACTTGTGGGGTTTTGACAAGTCATTTGACCTTGCTGAAACTATAGTCATGCTCTCATAAAGTGAAAGTCATGATAACCCTTTATAAAGGGTGTATAAAGAGTAAATGAGAAAACAGATGTAAGGACTTCTCATGAGAACCCAACACAGTAAACACCGTTAGGAACATTATTAAGGTTAATAGTAGGCAGTGTAAATTAAGTTTTAATGACATCTCATGTCATATAGGGGGCTCTCATGGCCAAGTGGTAAGAAATTGTTCTGCCAAGCCGAAGACATATGGTTCTAATCCACCAGCTTCTCCATAGGAGAAAAACCAATCTCATTCTATGCAATTCACAGCCTCTGAGAACCCACTGTAAGGTTAGCTATGAGTAGTTCTAACTTGATGACACATGTCAAGAACAGCAGTGATATGATATGTCATAATTATAGAATAGAATGGAATAGATTGTACAATTGAAACTACCTCTAAATACCTGCTGGAGGGTCAACTATATTGGTTCCAACTTGTTGGTAAACAAAGAAATAATAAAATAA
>NW_006399764.1:18522843-18552337 GCF_000299155.1 Elephantulus edwardii | reverse complement strand
CAATTACTTGCCATACATCAGAGAGTTGAACAATGACTAGGAATGATAGAAGGAGAATTGATGCCTTTGAGCTGTGGTGCTGGAGAAGAGTACTGAATATGGACTGATAGGAGGACAACCAAATTCATCCTGGAGATGCTGAGACCAGGCTACTCCTTGGAGGCAAGGATTCTGAAGATCCGTCTGACATACTTTGGACATGTTGCAAAGAAGGACGAGTCCTTGGAGAGCAACATCATGTTTGGGAGAGTCGAGGGACAGAGTAGAAGAGGAAGACCTTGGATGAGTTGGATTGACCCAGTGACTAGGGTAATGGGAGTAGGTATGTCAGAGACAAGACTGTTGGCTCAGGATAGAGCAGGGTTCAGAGGTGTTGTATATAGGGTCACTATGAGTCATAAGTGACTCGACAGCAACTGACAACATCAATAACAAATATAATAAATATCCACGTGTTTGCAAGCTATTGAAACATTTCTATCACAAAACAAAATGTGCATGGATTACTGTGGAAAACAAACTTGCCTGGTAAGTTCTGACCAGAGCACAATAAAATGTGAAACAAAAGAAAACAAAGACAGAAAGAGGAGGAAGGAAAGAATAAAGAAAGATCATTAATTTAAAGCAAACTAAAAAACCTGTAGTCAAAATTCTTCATTCTGAGTCAGCCAAGTTTGACTGTCCACTGTAGCAAACTCTTCTTTCTCGACTTGGGGCTCTTTGAGTGTGTTGGATGGGAAATGAAAAGCTTTAACACTAAGAGGTAATGGCATGTCTGTTATTGTACTTGCTTTTTAGCACAAGTTCTGGGAATTTGCTACAAGCAGGATTTAATTAAATGATTCATTAGGGCATCTGCAGACCGTCTTTTCACGTTTCCTGTGTATATGGAGAGAGAAAATGCAATATCAGAAAGAACACAGTCTTTAGGGGATAGAAGAAAAACATAGCAGTTCTTGTTTTGAAAGTTAAATGTGGATGGCACCTTCACACACTCGCCAATGCATGGCCTTGCTCATTTCTTGGCTTGAAGCATTTCATTTTTGGGTAGATTTTTTTTCTTTGTTTCTTTTATCAGATATGCTTTGGCACATAAAAGGAAGGCAAGAAGGTAGAGAAGCACTTCATTTTTCTGAAGCTGAGAAGTGATGTGTCTGTAGGGTAATTAAGTTATGATAGTGTGACTCTTTCAATACAGCTCATCAGCTTTGATGCCTTTAGAGTCAACAGCCAACTTCTTTGAAAGCCACAGCTAATATTTCACTGGTTTTCCACCTGGAGACCTACCTATCTCCAAAGAGGAAAAATATGCATTTCCAACTCCAATTGTTGAATAGCCTCTTCATATGTTCTTTCTGTAAAACAAAACACACACGCTGGGAAAGGACAAAACACACACAGTGTGAAAAGGAACCGTCTCGTTTACACAGGCACATATTTTTACATATTTGTCTCTAAATGTACAAACAGGATCTGCTCTGCAAAATGCTCCAGGATAGTATTTGTTTCAAATTCATGTAATCAGCCATGTTGCAAGATGGTTATTCAAAGAGAAACTTAAAGATGTGTTATCCCAGCCTCATATCTAACATCCTTTCTCTCTCTCCCTGTGGACTGATAAATAATAGACAAGGGGGAAAAAAAATACTTAACGTCAGACAATACAGTAAAATGCGGAAATGTCTTCATGTTTAAAAGCATTATCATGACTAAAAGATAAGCTTCAGCCTGAGGGGGGGAAAATCCTGTGTGTAAGAGGAGAGAGCTCAATTAAAGTTCAAGAGTTTCTGGTTGTTTGGTGGATGTTAAAGTTTATAAGCAGATTTCCAGATGTTACGCTATCAAACTCTAACTCAAGCTCGATTCATTAAAATTGAGTTCTTGATCAGGCAGGACCTGTGACCAAATTGCCCAAATTATTACCTATTCACAGATTCATTTTTGTGGCGTTTGGCAGGTCAAGTCTTGCATTTGTGTTCTTAATGACAGGCATCACACTTCTACACAGGATGATCTGAATCCTAACCAGCCCATGCAAAATGACACGTGCAATTCTGGAAAACCAGGGCTCTCCAAAAGAGTGGCTGGGATGGCCTCCCACCTGCAATCAAGCCCCCAGATCGTTTAATTATGAAATAGGGGCTGGGGGTGGAAATACCCTGGAAAACTGGATTAACGCTATACTCCCATTCTTTAGGTCTACTGCACAAGGTTCCAGCAATGCTCATACTAAACATAAATATGTCTCTTAAATATGATTTAGGATTTCCAGAGATAGAGATTATTTCAAAACAATAAAACCCCTTGGCCTAGTTGAGGAAGACTGAATCATCTTTTATGAGGAACCTTGATTCTTTCCTGACTTACTGAAGTTGTTATATAAAGTCACAATTAGCACATTTGCTGGCCCCGACAGAAGAGAGATAAGATCAAACATCCCAAAGAGAAAGAGGGATGGTACCCACTGATAGAGCTTGTCCCAGGGGATTTAGGGCTGAAGCAGGAACGTGCCCTCTTCTACCTGGCCTGGCCTATTTTCCATTCTTTTTTGGCTGACACCTCTATAGTCTTTTGTTTTATTTTCCTTTTTGAACATTTTATGTGGTTTGGGGTGAAAGTTTACAGAGCAAATTAGTTTCCCATTCAGCAGTTACATCAGTTCAGGATGTTAGTTTCTGTATTCTCAGGGTGACAGATTTCTTCTCATGTCCCATTTCTTCCCTGGACCCCTATTTCCTTTGGCTCCTTTTTGTGTGCCCCATCCCGTTATTGACTTAATTTGGGGGCACATGTTAAATTCTTGGTCTTCTATAGTTGATTGTCCTGAGAAGTGTGTTCCTCACAGATGTCACTACTTACTTTAAAGGCTTTATCTATTGGTTGAATGAAAGATGATCTCCTAAAATGGGCTCCATTCCAGGCATCGAGAAGGCAAAGGTCCTCATCACAGGCCCAACATTAAGACAGATGGAGAAAGGATTGAAGTTGTAAATGATTTCCTCTTGTTTGGGTCAACGATCAACATCCTTGATACCAGTAACCAGGAAATTAGGCATATTGCATTGTGCAAGTTCACTGTGATGGACCTGGCCAAAATGCTGAAGAGCAATGTTGTAAATCTGAAGAATAAAGTCCACCTAATTCAGGCCATGGTCTTCTCAATTACCTGCTATGCATCAAAGAGCTTCACAATGAATAAGGATAACAGAAGAATTGACACCTTTGAGTTTTGGTTCTGGAGAAGAGTACTGAAGATCTTGCAGACTACCAAAAGAACACACAGATATGGCTTGGGAAAAGTGCAGCTGGAATGCTTCTTAGAGGCACAGGTGGCAAAGCTTTGTTTTTCATACTTTGGACATGTAGCTAAGTGAAGCTATTCCTTGGAAGGGGACATCATGCTTAAAAAGATGAAAAGATGTGGTATGGCGCTTTCTCAAAAAGTTGCAAATAGAGATACCATTCAACGCAGCAATTCCACTACTGGGAATATACCCCAAGGAGACCATAACTGACATCCAAACAGATATATGCACACCCATGTTTATTGCGGCTTTGTTCACAATAGCAAGGAGTTGGAAACAACCTAAGTGCCCATCACCAAACGAATGGATAGAAAAGCTGTGGTATATTTCCACAATGGAATACTACGTTGCATTGAAAAACAAGGAACTCATGCAATATTATTCAAAATGGGTGACCCTGGAGGAAATTATGCTGAGTGAAGTATCTCAGTCACAAAAGGACAGATACTGCATGGTGCCACTGTTGTAAAGCAGGACTGACCTCGGGGTTGGGGGGAGACTGAGAAGGATGGGTTCAATAATGTATACTGCATTGAAACAGATGAGGGAGAAAACAGTTTAAGAGGGAGAATTATTAGGTATTTTTGTCATGACAGGAGTCCAGAGCGAAGGCTGTATAGTGGAATGGACCTGGGGGGAGGGATTGTAAAACAAAGAATTTTTCTTTTACTTAGTGTACTAGCGGGGAGAGGGTTGGGAGGGGAGAAAAGTGCAACAATGAATGAATGGAAATCCAAAGCCTCTGTAAATTTTCATTGGAATTAATAATAAAAAAGAAGAAAAAAATGGAAAGATGAAGGAGAGGAAGACCCCCCCCCCCCAAATGAGATGGATTGACACAGTAAGTTCAGCAATAGGTTTTAGTGTCTCAGCGATGATGAGGATGGAACACAGGACAGGGCAGGGTTTATGTTGACTGCTCCTAGGGTCACTATAACGTGTACTCAACTTGAAGGTACCTAACAACTAAAGGGTCATTGATAAATTTATAGTTTGATGCCTTTGAGTAGTGTTTGAATAGAATATCCCATGAGCTTCCAGAAAAATCAACATGTCTACCTTTAAGGAAGGGCAACCAGGGTGCACCTTGGAGGAAAGGAAGGTGAAACTTCATCTCACATACTTTGGGCATGTTATCAGGAGTCTCCAGTCGTTGGAGAGGGACATCGTTCTGGAAAAGGTAGAGAGTCAGAGAAAGAGAGGAAGGTCATCAACCAGATAAAGTGACAATGACTACAGCAATAAACGTGAGCAAAGTGGAGATCAATCGTGGTGATGGTGCAGGACAGGTAAAGATTCCAGTCCTTGTTAATAAGGTCACTATGAGTCATAGTAGACTCAGGGGCACCTAGCAACACAAAACAAAGCATTAACGAGGCCTTCGAATTACGGGATTGGTGAAGAGTATTGAATAGGCTATGTCCTTCCAAAACAACAAACCAATCTGTCTCAGAGGAAGGGCAGCCAGAATGCTCGTGTGAGGCAAGGATGATGAGAATTCATCTCACACCCTTTGGGCATGTTGTGTGGAGGAGCCAGTTTCTGTAGAAGGACCTCAATTTACGAATGGTGGAGGGCAAGACAAAAAGAAGCACCTCAAAAAGAAAGATTGACATAGTAACTACAATAATGGAAGAAGCATGTCAGAGATTGTAAGAATGGCACAGGATAGGGTAAGGTTTGGATCTTTTGTGAGTGGGGTATTATAACCCTTCAGTGGGTTTTTAGAGGCAGGAAAACCACATGGGAAAAGATTTCCCATCCTTCTCCCATGGAGAAGGTATATACTCTATTATATACCTCTCTATATACCTCTCTCTATACATATGCATATGCATATACATACATATATATAAAACATAGAAATACGTATGTAGACATAACCTCAGCCAAATCTATATGCATACACTCATAGACATACTCCCATAGAACATCTGTCTGTCCATCCGTCCATCCATGCATCCATCCATCCATCCATCCTCACTCTTAAACTATATTAGCTTTGGGAATGGTTTGTTATTATCTCACTGTAATGGTCATCTTTCCTCAAAGTCAATATCAGAAAACAGTTGCCAACAAATCAGTTCCAATTCATGATAACCTTCTACCTGTCAAAGCAGAATATTGTCCCTTTGGGCTGTGAGTGGGTGATTCCCGCCCCCCTCTGGTAGCCAGATCTTTTTCCTGAGAAGTATCTGGACAAACTCAAGCCTCCAGTCTTCGAGTTTATTATTATTTTGGGAATGTATATGTGGTAGTATTTATCATTTGCTGTCTTTTACTCTTGCATATGTCTCAATGTCTTCTTTACCTTAGTCATGTTGTGCTGGCTTTCCCCTTGTTGTGTATTGGCTTTTACTTTGCAGAAGCTAATACATGTCTTCTGTCAAGGTACTGGTTTTACCTCTTTCTTGATAACCATCAAAGAATGTTTCTTTCAGTGAATAAATCTTCTCCTAAATTCAAACAATATTTGTTCTTCTGTGATTAGTTTATTTCATTCAGAATAATGTCTTCTAAAACCAACCATGTTGTTGGACTTTGTTGATTTTTTTTTTTTTTTTACGTTTCATAACATTCTAAGAGAACAAACAAGTCTCTTAGAGAGGGTGAAATCAAGTTTCTCCTTGGAGGCTAGGATTGTGAAGCTCCAGCTCACATATTTTGGCACGTGTCCAGGAGACAACAGTCCTTGGAGAGGACATCATGCTCAGAAGGGTGGAGGGACAGCACAAGAGAGGAAGACCCAGGATGAGATGGATTGACACAGTAACTGGGGTAATGGGGGTAGTGAGGCAGAATCCCTGAGAGGGGCTCAGGATACGGCAAGGTTCAGAGCTGTTGTACTTTGGGTCACTAGGAGTCGCAGGTGACTTGGTGACACTTAACAACAACAACAACAACGTAATATTCCATTGTATGCATGTACTACAGTTCATTCATTCATTAGTTGATGATTTGTTGTTGTTATTGTTATGTGCTATGGAGTCACCTGTAACTCATAGACACCCTATGTAAAACAGCTTTGCACCCTGCCCTACCCTAAGCCAGTGTCACTGTCTCCAACACACCTCGCCCCACTTGATAGATGATTTACCTAAAATTTTAATACATTTCCACCCTTGAGTGTTGAGAAAGTTGTGTTTCTTACATGACTTTAAATTAAAATTGATAATATTTCTTCCAAAGACCAAGGCAATATGGAGGACTTTTCCAAGAAAACGGAATAAATGATCAGGGCGTTTGCTAGGAAAAGAGCAAATACATTATCCAATCAAATTCCTTCCAGATCATTTTCCAAGTTTCATGAGGATTTGGACCTCTATTTCTGACCATGTCCTTGTTGCCAAATCTTGTGAGAATATATTAGAATTTTTTATAACTTTTCACTATATATTTCAAGAAGCCAGCAAGGAGAACCAAGAATAAACAAAGGAATATGGGAAACCCAGGCAAGAAACTATTAGATAGATGGTTACATTAGATTAGATTAGATGATTAGATTAGATTAAGGGGATTATGACTAATCCTACAAAATGAAATGCATACAAAAGAATTAAAATTAAAACAGTCTTCTCTGTAAACTTTTCCCAAGACTTTTAAAATGTATTTAGAGTATCCTAAATTGAAACAGAAATATATCCATCTTACCTACTCTTCATAAAATTGTACTTGGAAAAGGATAAAGCAAAGTTTAATTAGGGTAGAAAAAGTTGTTGTTGGTTGTGAACCATAGAGTTAGAACCAACCCATAACTGATCCTCTGACACGTTTTCAGAGGCAGCTTATCACAGAGATTGCCCATCCTTCTCCCATGGAGCAGCTGGTGGCCTCAAACTGCATGTCTTCAGGATGAAAGCATGGCCTCTTGCCACGAGGCCACCAGAGCTCCATAATACAAAGAGATAATACTTATTCTACGGAAAAACAGGTAAATAAGTAGTATTTTAACCCAAGGCTTAAAAAATTACGAGCTACATCATGCTCTGTATGATTGAGCTAAAAGTAATTTATGTATTTTCACAAGGTTGTAACAAAATAAACAAAACTCAGAGAAGTATATGCAACAGAGACCATTGTGGCCACAAAGCCAAAAATATTTACTTATTACGTGTTCCAATAAAAAACATGGTTTATCCACTCTTGTTCTCAATTAAATGGCATAATATAGTGAATTTTTTTCTGTATTACATTATTAATGGGTTGTTGTTGTTGTTGTTATGTGCCGTCGAGTCGCTTGCGACTCATAGCGACCCTATGTACAATGGCCCTAAACCCTGCTCTATCCCATGCCAATCTCACTGCCTCTGACACATCCATCCCGATTACCCCAGTCACTGAATCAATCCACCTCATAGAGGGTCTTCCCCTCCTGCACTGTCCCTCCACTCTGCCCAGCATGATGTCCCTCTCCAAAGACCTGTCTCTCCTTACAACATGTCCAAAGTATGTCAGGAGAAGCCCCAGAATCCTTGCCTCCAAGGAGCAGCCTGGTTTAACCCTCTCTAGGATGAATCTATTTGTTTTCTTGGCAGTCCATGGTACATTCAGTACTCTTCTCCAGCACCACAGCTCAAAGGCATCAATTCTCCTTCTATCCTCCCTAGTCATTGTCCAACTCTCTGATGCATAACAAGTGATTGCAAAAACCATGGCCTGTATCAGGCGCACCTTAGTCTCCAGAGAGACACTGTTGCTCTTGAGTACTTTAGAGAGGTCCCTAACCACATTTAATCTCTCCCCACCCCATGCGATTCATTGCTTCTGAAAACCTGCCAGAGAGCCAGCAATGGGTCAGTTCTAATTCTATGGTACACAACAACAACAACATTACATTATTATAAGCATGTTAAGCCAAAGAGGAAAATAGTTTAGCTTTGTGATGATGACTGAACTCAAGCCATTGAAAGTGGACAGATGAAATTAACAGCAAGATATCAAGAGAGAGGAGTTGGACTTCACTACTACTTACAAAAACAAGTGAGTAGAATCACAAACCATGGAACCAGGGTTTCTCTGCTGAGAACCTCCTAGACCCAGGAGAGAGAGTATTAATGATAAGATGCATGGAAAGCTCCGAGGAATGCTACAAAGCTCATCCTCTACAACTAGAACACTGAATTCAGATTTCTGGCCTCCTAAAGAGTGTTAAAAAGAAATCTTTGTTCAAGCCATACATGTGTGATATTTCTCATATTGCGGCACATACCTGTCCAAAAGTCATTCACTCTTTGTCTAACTTTATTTCTGAATTACAATTCCTTGAGATTTTATTACTGTTAATTAAAACCCAACAAAAACATTAATCATCTTGGGAAAAAGAACTTTGTTTTACTATATTCTGGAATGTATTCAACATAATTTTCTGCACATTTTGATAAGTTTCTTATTCATTTTTTGGGAAGGATACCATCACCCTTGTAAGAAGCCTAGTGATTATTAATTTTTTTTTTAACTTGGCATTCTTTTCTTTTACTACAGTTTGGGTGAAAACTTACAGGGAAACTTTAGTTTTTCGACTCAGGATTTGTATACATTTCATTTTGTAACATAAGTGGCAATTCTTTCAACATAACGGTACTTATTCTGCTTCCTTCATAGGTTTGACACATCCCTTTCTCTTCTCTTCCTGCCCCTTTCTGCTTTCTGAGTTTTTAGACAGTATATTCTTAAAAACCTCACTGATAGTGTTTTCTTGTGTCCTTTATTTTCCTACATAATCAACCCAAAGAGAAACCTGATCTTTCTCCCTTGCAGGCAAATTTGAAATAAAACTTTGACATGTGCTCATAATCAATTCATCAGAATAGCTGCTTTACAAACAGGCAAGTATCTTTTTTTTCCATTATAAAGAAAGCATATGGTAGAATTTATTTAATGATTACAAGTACTTTCCTATAGGCAAATAGAATCCTCTAAATAGAAAGTGTAGAAGAGGCTTAGAGAAGCAAGAAAGGGTAAACTGTTAAGCCTGCAACTGCTAAAGGCTGGATTTTAGCTTGGTCCACCGCAGGTACACAAAATATGATTCAAATCTCAGTCTGTCCATTTGTAAGCATATGCCAGGAAATTCTGTTTCTTACTTGGTGATTGAAAGATTCATAAGGTCTTCAGAAAATGAGAAAAGCCAATAAAGAATTTGATAAGTCATTTGTGCTTAATCCATAGCCATTTTACAAAGCTTTCTTTAGATATATTAAATCAAGTTTATCAGTCACAATGGTTTTTCACTAGGGGTCATTTTGCACACTTCACCCAAGAATGGCAATGTCTGGAAATATTTTTAACGATAAAGACTCAGGGCAGAGGAGGGGGGAGTGCTACTGACATCTAGTGAGTAGAGTCAGTTGTGCTGTTAAACGTACATCAAGGCAGAAGACAGCTCCCACCACCAAGAATTGTCTAGTCTAAGTATGAAAGGTTGGTAAACTCTGCATTGAAAAAAAAAATGGTAATGCTAATGAAAGACACAAACCCAGGGCCATCAGGATGATTTCACCTCATAGTCCAGATATCAGATTTCCAAGGCTGCAAATCTTTGCAGGAGAAGACAGCCCATCTTTCTCCTGTGAAACAGCTGGTGGATTTGACCTTGTCATTAGCACTGCAAAGCTTAGTGAGCTGTGTCACCAGCACTTCTCAGTGAAAGCAGTTAGTGAATTATACCACCAGCACCCTTTAGCTGGCTTGGGAAAATGTGTGGATTGAGGTGAAAGTGGCTAAGAGAAGTCAATTGTTGAAGAAGACTAAATCCACATTTTTCAAGAATTTATCAAGAAAAGTCTTATTAGTTCTTTTATGCTGCTGGCTTCAAAGAATAAGAATTCAATGTCTTAGAGTTTGGTACCTGAGTCCAATCAGGGCTCTTGGGTGAGCCCTTCCCTTAGGGGAACCCTGACAGTTCCGTGTGTGTGTGTGTGTGTGTGTGTGTGTGTGTGTATTCTCAGATTGATTAGCTTTAGGACCCACCCTATCCTGGGAAGAACTCATTACCATAAAAAGCAAACTACTGTTTCTAAACATAGGGAGCTCTGATGGCTTAGTGATAAGAAACTACACTATAATCCCAAAGATATGCAGTTTGAATGCACCAGCTGCTCAGGAGAAAGACGGGCAAGCTCCTCAAGTGTGTGATTTACTGCTTCTAAAAACACAATGGCGGATCAGCTATTAGTGTGTTCCAACTCATGGCACACTGGCACACCGACACCACCCCCAAACAAGGTCATATTTATAAGTAGAGGAGGTAAGATTTCAACAAGTACATTTAGGGACACAATTCAGTTGTAAAAAAAAAAAAACACCAAACACCACAAAAAAACAAAAACCCAAACAAGCCCCAAAACAAAACAAAACCAAGCAACACGTCAGTAATAGTAAGATCATATTTATTAGTCAAAATAAGCAAATAAAAATTATTGCCACTGAGCTAATTATAACTCATGGTAATTCTCTCCATTGAGTTTCTGAGGTAGTAAATTTTTTGTAGTAATTTATTTCTTGTTATTTTTGTAATTTATGCATGAACGTTACCAGAAAGTTTGTGAGTCTACCAAATATGTTGTTGAGGTTTGAGTTAACAGAACGTGGGAGAAAACATACTGCTCACATTTCATTTAGTTTAGTCTGGTCAATAAGCTAACTACACATTACCACTGAGAAGTCTAGCTGTCTAATTTACTTGTATCTTTGAATCTTAATGAGAGAAAAATGCCACATCTTTCCATTCTGAGCAGCTAGTGCAACTGAGAAACCCAAGACCATCCAGTTAGTAGCCTAACACTTAACCCACTGTGCCACCAGGTTACTTTATTCATCAAAAGAGTCATCAAATAACTCATTGATTCATTGGACAAAATTATGTAAAATCACATTTGATCAGATTAGATCAAGACTCTAACAACAACAACTACTACTACTACTAGTAGGTTACCAAGCGTTAGGAAGTTAACAGAGGGTTAATTTGAATAAAAACAGGAATGAGTCAAATTTAGTGGATTTGTTCTGGCCCCAGGGATAAAAAATAAAAGACCTTCATGGAGGAAACCAGTGACCAAGTTCTAGACAGTGTCAAATTAAGGTTGGACTTGACACTAGAGAGGCAAGGAGTGGCAGCCAGGGTATCAGATTATCAGGGAAGTGGAGGGCAGAGAGGTCAAGATAACCGAATGGGTATAAGAGAAGTTAAAGCAAAGCCAGAAGAGGCAGAAAATTGCATGGAGAAGCTCAGCACAGGCACCAAGTGGTGAAGTTGGCAGAGGCCTGAGAATCCTGGGAGTGTTGCTCTGTGGACAAGTCGTTAGGAAGCTTGTGTTCAGGGCCCTCAATTGCTCCTCTCTGGCTCATCACAGCCAGTCTAATTTTATCCCAGTGAAAATGAAAAGATCTCATTTGACATTTCCTTGGATGTCCTTGTGCGATGTGTAACGAACCCAGACAGGAATAAACCTTGTTAAGGATCAGTACTCAAGGGAGGCAGCTACCTGCTCTATTCATCTGAGCCCCAGAACCCTGATGTCAAGAGCTGGGGGGTCCCTATAGAGCATGCCTTTTCCCAAGACAGTATCTTGAGAGTTATTTTATGCAGGTTCTTACTGAGGCAACAAAAGGATTGATTGAAAATGACAGAACCATAAGATTTCACTCTTTAGTGATTTCCCACCTAGAATCAGCTGAGCTACCCTTGTAAAAAAAGTATGGGGGGGGGGGAGTCTTCCTCGAAAGTTTAGCATAATAACTTTGTCAGGAAACCAAAACCTGAATTTGCTGCCCTCGCTATCATGACCCCAACTCATAGCGGCCCTACAAGACAGAGTGGAACTGCCTCACTGAATTTTCTAGGCTGTAACTGTTTATTGGGGATAGTTCTACCCCCACCTTTCTTCCAAGGAATAACACATGTGGGTTAAAAAAACTGGACTTTTATAGTTAGTGCTCAACGCATAACTCGCTATGCGAGTTAAAAAATTGTCACTAGTAAACAGGAGATATAAACTGGCCTATGGGAATTGTGGCTAATACATCTTGACAAAAATAACATTTAATTGAATCAGTACAGCAAATACTATATAGGATATACTGTGTTTGCTGTTTTATTTCATTTTCCCAGCCTGTAAGATTCGAGGCCAGAGGTGGTGTTATCCACTCAGCCCTTACTCACAATGACCCTGAACGTCAGAGCAAACAGAAACCTTTAGTAAATGCCTGCTTGACGTCAAATCATTGCCATCGAGTCCATTCTAGTCCATTCTAGTTCACCCTGACCTGTCAGACACAGTAGAACTGCCCACTGTGTTTCCAAAGCTATAATACATCATAACAGAAGCAGATTGGCTTACCCTCCCTCTGAGAAGGAGTTGGTGCATTTGAACCTTCCAGTTGGCAGCCCAGTGCTCAATGCACTGCACTACCAGAGAAGTCTAGGTGTGGTATAAACAATGCACACACTTCCTAACCTTAAGTTTGACTTTCTTGGGTTAATATGTGATAAATAATTGAGTTTGTGCTTTAAGGCAATGGATTTAGGAGCTCAATTTATTATAAACTGCTTTTGATGGTGTTGTCCATAGGGTTTGCGAACCTCAAGTCTTACGTCTGGCTGTCTGAATCCACCAGTGTCTCCCTGGTAAGAAGATGGACTGTGCCCTCTTGTTGTGTGACTTTGGAAACCTGACAGATGGCAGTTACAAGTCAGAACCTGCTCGATGTTAGTGAGTGCAGGAGTGAGTAGAGGAGGTTCACCTTCGATAACTAGTACACTCTCTCAATCACCAATATTGGCGAAACCATCTCTATATTCACATCGATGAACAAAAGAGATGAAGAATTGAGATGAACAAACAAATAACACTGGAGAAAAGAAACAGATTATTAAGCTCAAAGTAACAAATACCATCAGAAATACCAGAGAAGATGGCCCCTAACAAATAAGAACAGACTATTAGAAAAGATATGGTGAAGAGATTGAGATTGTACAAAGCTTTAGTTTGCTTGGCTCCACAGTCAACAGTCTTGGCACCAGCAACCAGGAAATTAAAAGGCACATTGCCATGGGAAAGTCTGCTGTTAGGGACCTCTCCGAAGTACTGAAGAGCAATGGTGTCTCTCTGGAGACTAAGGTGCGTCTGATCCAGGCCATGGTCTTTGCAATCACTTGTTATGCATCAGGGAGTTGGACAATGACCAAGGAGGATAGAAGGAGAATTGATGCCTTTGAGCTGTGGTGCTGGAGAAGAGTACCGAGAATACCATGGGCTGCTAGGAAAACAAGTAGATTTGTCCTGGAAAGGGTTAAACCAGGTGGCTCCTTGGAGACAAGGATTCTGAGGCTCCGTCGAACAAACTTTGGACATGTTGTGAGGAGAGACCGGTCCTTGGAGAAGGACATCATGCTTGGGAGGGTGGAGGGACATCGCAGGAGGGGAAGGCCCTCTATGAGGTGGATTGATTCAGTGACTGGGATAATTGGGATGGGAGTGTCAGAGACAGTGCGATTGGTACAGGACAGAGCAGAGTTTAGGGCTGTTGTACATAGGGTCACTATGAGTCGCAAGCAACTCGACGGCACACAACAACAACAACATTAGAAAAGAATTTATGTCTTTGAACTGTGGCATTGGAGAAGAGTACTGGACTGCCAAAAGAACAGATAGATATGTCTTGGAGAAGGTACAGCCAGAGTGCTCCTTGGAGGCAAAGATGATGAGCTTCATATCACATATTTTGGCCATGTTGCTAGAAGAGGCTATTCCGTGGCGAAGGACATCATGCCTAAAGTCTGTGAGATGGTGTTTAATCATTCTTGTCTCTAAGGAGCGTTCTGGCTGCACTTTCTCCAAGACAAATCTGTTTGTTCTTTACGCATATTTGATATATTTTTCTAAAGACTATCTATAGGCAACAAAAATATTGATAACTGAAGAAAAAAAAATCTGTCGCAAATACTCAAAAGATATGAATAAAAGATTATCTGAAGAGATATTTGAATAAAAACAAAACCAAACCTAGAAACAGAAATAATGAGATAACATGAAAAAGCTTACTCAAGTGTGAAATTAAAACAAATATACAACACAAATTATACTTTGACATCTATGCAGTCAGTTCAAAAAAGCAAGCAATACAAATTAGAACAGAAAGTAAGGTGGACTTCATGAAATCTATTTTGTAGAAAATAATTGGTCACATTAAATATAGCTGGAAGTACAACTGATTATTATCAACGATGTGAAGGTACTGTGTGTGTCTTTTAAAACACAATACAAAAGGCATGTATAACTCAAAATAGAACTAAGTAAGCAGGCATGTCATCCTCTAATTTTGAGAACTTAAAAATACAAAGAAGAGCTTGAGCAATTGATGAATGTAAAAGAGACTGACATTGGTTAGGTACTTCAGGATAAATGAAAGGGGCGAATGAAATTCAGAATATGCCTCTATAAATTTTCAATGAAATTTAGCTCTGATTACTTTCTGTGATTTATTATACTTCATTGGTTTTGCTTCTCTTAGAACCCAGTCTAAGACATCATTTAATTCTTTTACATATATTTTTTTACTTTAAAAACCTTAATATCCTTGAGTTTAGGAATACATCTTCTGAAGTGAAAGATTTCTCAAAACTCTGTTTTCTTACAACTGAATTTATTTAGCTGATTTACACGGGGAGTGTTTTTCTCATTGCCATCAAGTCGGAACTGACTGAGAGCTGGCCTTTCAGTGAGTTTTCAGAGGTTATGGATCACACAGGAGGATTTTTTTCCCCATCTTTTCCTTGTGGAGCCACCACTGTCTTTAAGTTATCAGAGCAACTTCCTAGTGCCTCAGCAGAGTGCCCTTGTCTGGCTTTAGTCCACTATGAATAAGACTCATAAACTTTCAGATAAATACCATATTACTCTATCAATAAATGTCAAGTTGGACACATAAAACTAGTCTAAAGCATTTGCAAATACCACATTCATTTATGAAATATAACTAGAAACATTTTCATAAATATTAAATACAGAATAATACATGTTAACACCAAAAATATGTAATACTACTTTTAAAATTCTTATATATTTGCTAAAATATAGGTCTTGAAAGCAAAACTCTATAACTATTGATAAACTTTGCAATATTTTTTGGCTTTAAAGGTAGTTTGCTTCTGTACCTAAAAACTAACACAGAAGACTGGCCTGGGGGGAAAAAAAACTAGAGAATTATTGAGTTTAGTAAAGGGTTTGGATAAAAGTTGAAAATACTAAATTAAAAACATAGGTGGAAAATATTATTGGAATAAGATTAATTAACCAAGTCAACTAAAAATAATGTAGGGATAAAAAGCCATTTCAAATAATAGCCACAAATTAAAAATACCTAGGAGTACTCTTTTAAAGAATTTTCAAAATCATTATGATAACAACTACAAATTTCTGCTTGTTCCTCTAACATGTTCTTTTCTGACTTTAGAGAACCTAGATCATTAGCAATTATATTTGCATGTATATATTCAATATCTATCTCCTCTATAGATTCATAAATTATGAACTGCATCATCCCTTAACACAGTGCCTGGAGCCTTATAAAGTAAATAATATGTTGTTATTGTTATGTGGCATCAAATTAGAAACTACTCATAGCTGACACACTTATGGGCTTTTAAATGTTGTAAGCTGCATGGGAAGAGATATCCTGTCTTTCTTCCTTGGTATAGTTGGTGGATTCGAACCACTTGCTTTTGGGTTGGCAGTACAAGTCTTTATTACTAGACCAGCAGGGCTTCCTACAAAAATGGTTTCGAACACTGAATTTGCAAAGTTTGAAAGGAAAACCAATTAAAGACAAGGACCAAGATCTGTAGTGTCCCTGGGGCTGGATGCTATTGCTGTTTTGCTTTACGTGATCACATGCATCTGTTCCCGACTTATCACGTTTGTAAATAAAGTAGGAACATGTTTGCTGGAAATCCATAATCAGGAGTTATTTTTCTTTTCTCACCTGTTTCTAAACCTTATCAGCAAATGACTGAAAAAACTCCTACCTGATTGAGAAGACTGCACGATGTAGGTGTTGTTATTTCTAATTTTATTACTTGCAGGTCTCAATTTAACTAAAAATGCCAATAGGATGGTTTGAAGTATCCTAGATAAGGAGCTCTGGTGGGTTAGGGGTAAGGAGTTACACTGCCAACCCAAAGGCAGGTGGTTCAAATTCACCAGCTGATCTATGGGAGAATGATGAACACTCTCCTCCCATGATGCAATTAATTACCTCAGAAAACCTGCTGGAGGGTCAGTTATGAGTGGTTCCAACTTGATGGTACATGACAATAATCGTATCAAGAATAGCATTCTCAAGTTATTCTTCAGGCCTAATCAGTAAAATAATATTTTCTTTTTGATGATATACAGTGCACAAGTACTAGCCTAACTGAGTCAATTTGTACTCTTAGTGACCTTATAGAACAAAGTACAACTACTCCAAAAATTTGCAAAGTTGTAACCTTTAAGGAAGCAGAATTCCTCATTTTTCTCCCGAGTGACAAATGAACTTGAACCCCCAGTCTTTGGATTCATAGCTTGGTGCTTTAACAACTCTTGTCACTACAGTTTCATAAAGGTCAGCTTAAATACTAGACATTATCAAAATATTACTGACCCAAATCATGTTATTTTCGATACACATCTGAAAATTTAGACAATGAATAAAGAAAATGAATGAAACTGGATGCTTTTTAATGAAGATATTTACAAAAAATATTAAATATTCAATGAATTACCCAACAAACTAACAGCTAGAGTGTTCTTTAAAGGAAAGAGTGGTGAGAATTTGCCTCATCTGTTGGGGCGTGCTATCACAAAGAGTTAGTCATTGGAAAAGGGCATCATGCTTGAAAACAGAGGCTCAACAAAGGGCGAGGAGATCTGAGCTAGGTCGATGAAGTAACCGGAACCGTGGGTTTAAGCACAGCAGAGATTGTGAAGATGGTACAGGGCTTTATTCTGCTCAGTGTGGGATTGTCATGAGTCAAAGCCACAGCATCTAACATCAGCAGCAACAAAGTGTTGTTATTACATGCCATTGAGTCAACTACAATGCATAGCAACCCTATGAACTTTGTCCTATCTTGTGCAACAAAAACATTGTTGTTAGTGTTGTTGTTATGTGCCATCGAGTCGCCTGCGACTCACAGCGACCCTATGTACAACAGCCCTAAACTCCGCTCTGTCCTGTGCCAATCGCACTGTCTCTGACACTCCCATCCCAATTATCCCAGTCACTGAATCAATCCACCTCATAGAGGGCCTTCCTCTCCTGCACCGTCCCTTCACCCTCCCAAGCATGATGTCCCTCTCCAAGGACCGGTCTCTCCTCACTACATGTCCGAAGTAAGTTAGACGGAGCCTCAGAATCCTTGCCTCCAAGGAGCCACCCGGTTTAACCCTTTCCAGGACAAATCTATTTGTTTTCCTAGCAGTCCATGGTATTCTCAGTACTCTTCTCCAGCACCACAGCCCAAAGGCATCAGTTCTCCTTCTATCCTCCTTGGTCATTGTCCAACTCTCTGGTGCATAACAGGTGATTGCGAAGACTATGTCCTGTATCAGACGCACCTTAGTCTCCAGAGAGACACCACTGCTCTTCAGCACTTTGGAGAGGTCCCTAACAGCAGACTTTCCCATGGCAATGCGCCTTTTAATTTCCTGGCTGCTGGTGCCAAGACTGTTGACTATGGAGCCAAGCAAACTAAAGCTTTGTACAATCTCAGTCTCTTCACCATCCATCCTGATGCTGCCGATTGGTCCAGTGGTGAGAATCTTTGTCTTCTTGACATTGAGCCTCAATCCATATTGTAGGCTTCAGTCCTTGACACTCTGCAGCAGGCACTTCAGGTCCTCCTCAGTTTCAGCAAGCAGGGTTGTGTCATCCGCATAACGCAGATTGTTGATAAATCGTCCACCAATCCTGACCCCACATTTCTCCTCATAGAGCCCAGCCTCCCAGATAATCTGTTCTGCATATAGGTTGAAAAGGTATGGAGATAGGATGCATCCCTGGCATACGCCCTTCCCAATTTTGAACCATGCAGTGTTCCCTTGCTCTGTTCTGACGACTGCCTCCTGGTCCAAGTATAAGTGTCACATTAGAACGATCAAGTGTTCTGGGATTCCCATTCTTCTCAGAGTCAGCCACAGTTTGTTATGATCTACACAGTCAAATGCCTTTGCATAGTCAATGAAACACAGATAGACATTCCTCTGGTATTCCCTGCTTTCAGCCAAGATCCATCTAACATCAGCTACAATATCTCTAGTACCACGACCCCTTCTGAAACCAGCCTGGACTTCTGGTAGTTCTCTGTTGATGTGCTGTTCCAGTCGTTTTTGGATAATTTTCAGTAAAATCTTGCTTGCATGTGAAATCAGTGAAATTTTCCTGTAGTTTCCACATTCGGTTGGGTCACCTTTCTTTGGGATAGGAACAAATATCGATCTCTTCCAGTCAGTTGGCCAAGTGGTCGTTCTCCAGATTTCTTGGCACAACTTGGTAAGCCCATCCAGGGCAGCATCTTGTGACATAATGAAACAAGTATATCTGCCGATAGACTTGGTAGATCTAACTATCATATATGTTGTCATTTTTTATGTACAGTTAAGTCAGAACCAACTCACAGCTGATGCCCCAACGGGGTTTCAGAGGCAGTAAATCACCCAGGAGAAAATTGCTCATCTTGTGCCCGAGAAGCAGCTGTTGAATCAGAGCCGTGTGCATTTGGGTTGGCAATACAACTCCTTACCACTACGCCACCAGAGCTTCCCCAACACATGCACGTGATATGTGAGACAGTATTCCTAAAACTCTTAAACCTTCGCCAGAAGACCATTACACCACTTCTTTTAAGTGCCACCATGTACAACAAGATGAAACTCTTCCTGATTCTGCTCTCTCCTCACAATTTCTGCTCTATCTCAGCCCATTGTTGGAGTTCCTGTGTCAATCCAACTCACTGAGGGTCTCTAACCTTCTTCTTTTCCAAGCAGAGTCCTTCTCCCGTGACTAACCCCTCCTGATAACATGCCGAAAGTTTGCAAAAGGATGGCCCTGCTGTCCTTGCTTCTAAAGAGTTCTCTGGTGGCACTTTACCCAAGACAGATTTGTTTATTTCCTTTTGGAAGTCCATGATATATTCATTATGAATATATGCCATTATGTTTGTCCAAAATTCTCGGTGCTGGAAGCTATTCCCTGTTCATTTCTCAAAACTGCAGACACTTCCCAAGTATCATATAATATCCCTGTGTCACTTGAAGACTGGATGTGTGGTCATCTGCCCAAATACGACTAACCCCTCTACCGCTGCCTTTCAACCGTGGATGTGCATTTGTACACTTCTTATAAGTCTGTCAATGGGAAAGAAACTATTAGGTTTCCCAAACTTGTCAGCAAGAGAATTTGTTTAAACTCTATGTCTGAGTTTTTCTAAAGAACCTCAAGCTCGATTTCTGTCTAGTTCAGACTGACAGTGACCCTCCATCAAGTTTCTGAGGTTATAAATAAATAATGATAAGAAATTGCCATTTGTTTCCATGGAACAACTGGTAGATTTGAACTGCCTGAGATGCGTGAAGTACAACCTTTGGGTTACTAATGCAACTATGAATTGTTGTTGTTGTTGTTGTTGTTATGTTATGTTATGTTGAGTTGTTATGTTGACTGTTGAGTTGCCTGAAACTCATAGTGACCCTATGCACAGCAGCTCTGAAGCCTGCCCTGATATGAGCTAGTTTCATTGACTCAAATACATCTATTCCATTACCCTAGTTACTGTTTCAATCCATCTCATATGAGATCTTCCTCTCCTGTGCTATCCCTCTACCCTTCCGAGCATGATGTGCTTCTCCAAGGATCAGTCCTTCCTGTCCATGTGCCCAAATTATGTGAGATGGAGCTTCAAAATCCTAGCCTCCATGGAGAAATTTGGTTTCACCCTCTCTAAGACGAACCTATTTGTTTTCTTGGCAGTACATGGTATGATCGAAACTCTTCTGCAGCATCCAACTCAAAGGCATCTATTCTTCTTCTTCCATCCTTAGTCATTTCATTGCCCAGCTCCCTGTTGCTGTTGTAAGGTACCATCAAGTCAGAACCGCGCCATCCAGTCAGAGCTGATGCTGCAGTGGGTTTTCAAAGGCAATAAATTATAAAGGAGGATATTGCCCATCTTTCCCCTGCAGAGCAGCTGGTGGATTAGAACTACATACCCTGGCATTGTCAGCATGATCCCTAACCACTAAGTCACCAGAGCTCAGCTATAGATCACTATTGTCTGAATCATAATACCAAGGATCCCTAGAGGCAAAGTGGGTGACATGTTGAACCACTAACCGAAACGTCCAGAGTCCTTCTACCAGATACTCAGAGGCAAACGAGTAAAAGCTGAGAAGCTTTAGCCCATAAAAATTTACAGCCTCAGAAATCCGACACAAGGAATCACTTGCTGGCAGTGGGTCAGCTGTTCCTTTACGAATCATATCTTTTCAACCCTCTCTTCTGTTGTATTTTTGTTTTTGGTGCTCTCAAACTTCATTGTGTGTACACCAATCACCTGCTAATTGTCATTCTTTCCCTTTTTAAAAAACGTATTTCAAATCTACCATTTACCTATTGCTGGACTTTACCTACAAAGATAAAACTCATGTGCTTGTAGGATAAAAACAAATCAGACCAAGGAATGCTAAATACACAAAATAATATTGTCATTTCCACAGATGTGTGTATCCTGTTGCATATCTAGCAGTCAATTCAATATATGAGAATGTTAGGCATCAGTTTTAGAATAGAAGGAACTCCTAGAGAAGAAGATGGGGGCAAAAGTGGCGTTTGGGTCTATCTGCAATCTTTTATTTTTATTTTTAAAAATAGAATCTGAAGTAAACATAACAAAATGTTAACATCTGTTACATCTGGGTGGTCAGCATTTCAGAATCCGTTATCTCATGCTCTGACCTTCTCAGAATATCACATGCTTCAAAACACAGGGAGAAAATGAAAATAGTTCTTGCCATAGAATTTTGGCAAAGGCCATGGAGATAGCTAAATAAATGAAATTTCCTGATTTTTCTCAGGATTATTCTCCCGGTCAAATGATTCAATGAATTAATCAGGGATTATTTTTATCTTTAAAAAGAAAATCTTTCTCCCCGATTTCACATTTATAAATTGTAGGAGTGGGGCAAGCATTTTCTGGGAATGCACATACACAATAAATGTCACATCTCTAAACTCTTAATCCCACTCATCAAGTCAGTTGAGGCATTCCATCTGAACTATTATTTGACAATTAAAAAACAAATAAATGAGTCAAGCTGTTAGTTCCTGGCAGTTGTTGTGTGTACCATCTCTTTTCTATTCTGGATGCTTCTGCCAAGCCTGCCCTCCTCTATAATGGAGATTCTGTTGCCATGTGATGATGAAGTTAGCTGCCCCCTCCCACCAAATTCTTTTGGCCAAACATCAGGCTTCCTCACATTGGCCTCATGATTGGTTCAACAGCTAACCTTCACCTCTTCCCTCCAGTCAGCTCCCTCCCACCTTGCCATTTAAAGCTAGATCTGCTGTTTCTATAAACCATCCAGCTCCTGATCCTTTGAGGACGTTTCCATGACTACACATGGTCCATATTTCTTTATCTCCTTCACTCTCAGCTTTAACTTCTTCCTCTCAGAGTTTGCTCAGATTAACTCACCTGGTTGGCATACATTGTCCCCAAATCGAACTGTAAGTCAGAATTATGGTTTGAATTTCACCCTTTTTTTGGGTCTGACTTGCAACCATTATTAACGAAAGTTGGGGGGAGGATTCCTCAGAATTTAGAAAATATAACCTAACTTGTGAATCCTGGTAAAGAGAGACATATCTTTTCATTCACTCCTTCAGTACCAGCATGAAAAACAACCAATAAAAACCTTCATGTGGTGATGTCACCATAATAAGCATTGCCCTGTCATGCTTGGTCATTGTTCAGCTCTCTGGTGCATAGCAAGTAATGGTGAAGACCATGGCCTAGACCAGGTGGACCATCTTAACCTCTAGACATCATTGCTTCTTAGTACTTTGGGGAAGTCTCTGACCACAAATCTTCCCAGTGCAATATGTCTTTTAATTTTCTGGATGCTGGTGCCAAGAGTGTTGATTGTGGAGCCGAGCAATCTCTTCTTCATCTATCACAGTGTGGCCAATTGGTCCAGTGATGAGAATCTTTGTCTTCTTGATGTTGATCTTCAATCTGTAGTGAAGACTACAGTCCTTGACCTTCTGCAGCAAGTGCTTCAGGTTCTCATCACTTCCAGCAAGCAAGAGTGTGACATCTGCATAATGCAGGTTATTGGTGAGTCTTCCTCCAATCCTGATGCCACCTTCCTTCTCATAAAGCCCAGCCACCTCACTGATCTGTTCCACATATAAATAAAAAAGGTATGGGGACAGGACACATCTCTGAAGCCATGTAGTATTTCCTTTCAACTACTGTTCCCTCCTCATTGTTTCATACTTTTGCATTCCAGTTACCAATTAATGCATCCTGATTGCATGTTTGGTCAATTTTAGACTATGAATTTCTTCCTCTTTAGCACTAGATATAGAAGGATATACTTGAATATTAGTCATGTTAATGGGTCTTCCCTATATGCATATGGATATTATCCTGTCACTCACAACATTGTATTTCAGGATAGAACTTGAAATTGACTTTTTAACTATTTATGCAATACTGTTCTTATTTTGGTTTTTCATTCCTTACATAGTATATCATATGATTATCTGATTCAAAGTGGCCATAACCTGTCCATCACATCTCACTAATGCCTAGTATATCAATATTCAAGTGTTCTATTTCATTTTTAACAATATCCAATTTTTCCAACATTCAAGCTATGCACATTCCATGTACCAATTGTTAAACGATGTTTCACAGTTATTGATTTTTCTCATTTTAACTAACTGACAATCTGGGCTCTACCACTACACTACTATAACTATCCTCTTTGTTTAATGTTTATAGGGTTTTTGAAAGCCTTTTATTTACAAAGTATATGGCCTGTCCTTCTTCCTAGTCTGTCTTAAGCAGGGAGCTCCACCAAAACCTGTCCATGATGGTAAATCCTTTTGGAATTTGACACACCAGTGGCAATGATTTCAATATCACAGCAACCCTAAGTAATTGCAGTACAGCAAACTGACAGACAAGTGCGGCACCACTTATAACAATGTTCTTTCTAAATACAATCAATAGTAGGCTCGAAGGCCACAGGCTAGGAGGTGTTATTCCTTGGAGAGGGACATGATGTTGGGAAGGGTTGAGGGTTGATGAAAGAGAGGAAGACTCAGATGAATTGACAAGGTGACTGTTGCAATGGGCCCTTGTGTGTCAGGAAGTGTGAGGATGGTGCAGGACAGGACTGGTTTCAGATCTTTTGTTCAAGTCATACTCAACTCGTGGCACCTAACAACAACAACAACAACAACAACAACAACAACAGTGTTTTCTTGCTCTGTTCTGAGGACTGCTTCCCGGTCCTTGTATAGGTTTCACATAAGCACTACTAAGAGTTCTGGGATTCCCATTCTTCTTCTTCTTTTTTTTTTTAATTTAGGTTGTTTTTCATTTCAATGAACATCTACAGAGATTTTGGAATTCCATTCATTCATTGTTGCACCCTTCTCCCCGCTCCCCCCCCCCCCCCCCCGTTTGCTCCTCTCCTTGAAAAGCAAAAGAAAAACTCCCTCATTGGTACACAATCCCCCCCGCACATCCCCAAACCCTACCCCCAAATATAATCCACTCTGCAACCCTCATTGCATACTCCTATGATAAAAATAATGCCCTAAAATATAATACTTTTAGACTATTCTCTCCCCCATAGACTTCATTAAGATTATCCACAATTTGTTGTGATCTACACGGTCAAATGCCTTTGTGTAGTCAAAGAATCAAAGATAGACATTCCTTTGGTACTTTTTTGCTCTCAGCCAAGATCCATCGGGTGATAATGATAATGTGTCTAGTGCCAAAACCTCTTCTGTGCCCAGATTGTATTTCTGGTAGAAATGGTTTTCTGTCAGATATTGTTCTAAAGCTGAGCATCCAAATTAAACAGAGTAGGAAGAAGGATTGGCCATCCATTTCTGAAATAACAGGCCTTCCAAAGCCCCTTTAAAGAACTAGTCCCTCCTAATAGCATGCCAAAGTAAGTGAGCCAAATTCTTACCGTTCTTGATTCTAAGAGTGTAGTCCAGCTGCACTTTGTCAAGACAGATGACCAATCCATGTTGCTGTTGTATACCATTCAACCAGAACTGAATAATAGCTGACCCTCAAACAGGTTTTCAGAGAGAATACACAGGAGGAGACTGCCCATTTTTCATCTGCTAGGAGTGGCATCCACTTCCATAATAGCTTGTCTCCAGAAGCCCTATGAACTTGGAGAGAGGATGAAAGGCACCCAAGCGTCAAGGACTCTCCTTCATAGGGTCACTATGAGTTGCCTGTGACTCAACGGCACATAACAACAACAACAACAACAGTGAATTCAAGCAGCTTGTCTTTGGATTGACAGTGCTGCTTTTTACTCTAGGCCATAAGAGAGGATATGTAATATTCATCACCACCAATATCATGCAAACGAACTGATTCTTGTTCAATTTTTATTATTTGTTTTCCAACTTTACATGCATATCAGCAATTGGAAATACCACGGTTTGGGTGAAGTGTAACTTAATCTTTAAACTGGCATCCTTGTTCATTAGGATTTTAAAGAGGTCTTTGACAGAAGACTTGCCTAAAAGCAATACATTCTTTGATTTGTTGAATGCAGCTACCATCAGTATTGATTGTGGGGGTCAAATAAAGAGAAATTATTGATGATGTCAGTCTTTCCTCCATTTATCATGATGATTCTCTTTGATAGAGTTGCTCCTATTTTGCCAGACACAAAATAAAATTTTCTCCAAACAGAGTCTTCTTTTGCTGTTGTATCTTTCAGTTGGGAAGAACACTGCTCAATCCTGAATTTCTTCAGATTAAGCTGGGATTCTGATGTACAAACGTTCTCCCTGCAGTCTGTGACTCATGTTTTAGCATTATTTCTTTTCTCATGGCTGAGTTGTCTTTGTCAAAAGACTGTTTCAGACTAGTGAATGTACAGAGTCTTCTTCAGGACTGACTGAGGCCAATAACTAGTTGAGTCTCTGTGCTGTCTCCTTTCTTATTTTTTAAATAGATCCTTCACACTGTTTCAGTCTGACTCTTTGCTTGTCTGGCTTCTGTCCTCTTAATTTCTTTCAAGAAGCGCACAGTTTAGGTTTTATATTGGACTCTTAAAATTCTTTTTAGTTTTATTTCATTTAGAAGTTGCATCTGACCTTCTTGAGTGCTCTTGTTGCTTCACTAAGGAAATAATTTTATTTATAAGAAATACTTTCCCCCAGAATAGCTTCTTGGATATTATAGGCACAGAAGACAGCATATGGCTTGAGTTCTTCACCTGTAAATACATGGCATACAGTTTTCCAGGCCTTCTAAATTCTGGTAAGTATTTTTAGCAGTCTCCTTATTTTCTGCAGGAAATTGAATTATAACATACGTCTTTATATTCACACACAGTTCGAATCCACCAGCTGCTCTGCAGAAGGATGTACAATTTCTTCCCATGTGACCTGCTGGAGGGTCAGTTAGGTTGTTGTTGTTAAGTGCCGTCGAGTTGCAGGCGATGCTATGAAGGAGAGTCCTCAGCACTTGGGTGTCTGTCATCTTCTCTCCAGGTTCACAGGGTTTCCGGAGGCAAGCTATTATGGAAGTGGATGCCACTCCTGCTTCCAAGCTTGTTTTAATCGGGGAGCTCCACCCCACTCTCTGTCCGCATTGGGTAGCCAACCATTAATGCATTTGACACATCAGTGTCACGGTGTTCAGCCTCAGAGCAACCACAAGTTACCGCTGTATGGCAAGTGGACACACCAGGGCTATACGACCTAGAGGAATGTCTGAACAAAAACAATGAAAGACAGGCCCACCTTCGGCTTGGTAGCATCACCTTCTGTCTACTGGGCCAGCTGATCTCTCTCTCTAGGAGGGTCAGTTATAGGTCAATTTAATAATAGACAACAAACAACATGTGTGTGTGTGTGTGTGTGTGTGTATCAGATACATATACATGTAAATATATACACACACGTTGTTGTTACATACCTTTGAGTCAGAACCAACTTGTAGCACACCATCCAATGAGGTTTTTCAGTGACAGTAAATCACATGGGAGGAGAATGCCCATCTTTTTCCCTTGGAGAAGTTGGTAAATTCAACCCACATGCATTTGGGTGGCAGGGAAGCTCCTTACTACTAGGCCACCAGAACTCATCATACATACAGATATACGGTGTTGGGAGAGGGAGGTTACATGCACATAGACACATAAATGTACGTGCGTATCTAAATTTCTGTTCTTTTTCTAAAGCTGAAGTCTAGTGATTTTGTTATTGTTGCTGTATTTTTTTCTCCCCCTCCCCCCAAAAAACCCAACAAAATTATGAATCCTTTTTGATCTCCATTAAAAGGCCAAGTTGATACTTGGTGAATTGGTCCTTCTCTAAGCACTGTTCTAGTGCTTAGAATCCAATCTGATGGATATACTTACCGCTTAGATGCTGACGTGTTACAAACCAAACTCAAACTCAGAGCCTTCAAAGAGCAAGCACACTCTCGAGGAGTCTTGAGGCCAGCTGAGCAGGGCTGATCTGTGGTCAGCCTTAGGGTGAGAAGGCAGCTCTTACGTATCTGGAGGTCAGCTGGCTGTACCCTGTCCCAGCATGGCCTTCACTGAGATAACTGGGCTCTGCATCTCTATACATGGTCTCTGTTCCTCCAGCAAGCTAGCCCTGACCTGCTTAAATGATGGTGGAAGATTTGCAAGAAAGAATAACAAAATGAAATGTCTCTTGAAGCGTAGACTTGAAACTGGCACACGGTCACTTCAGTTGGTGTTCTGTTGGTTGGAGCCACCATGAGCCCAGCTCAGATCCCAGGGCTGGAGAAAGAACTCTCACTCCTTAACGGAAGTGCTACAGTGTCATAGGTGAAGTGTCAAAGAACCCTTTTTACTATCACTTGGCGCAGTTAATTTCCTCTTCTTTAATCTGAAAATCAAAGTAAACTGACAAACGTTGGCTGACAGCTACTGTGAGAAAGATACCACGCTAGGCACCACGAGGGGCCCTGCTCTCAACAAGTTAAATCTTGGAGAGAATGTACAAAGACGAAAAGTGAAGCGTTACATGGAGGCTTGATTTATGAGTAGGCTGTGATTCAAAATGTCTTTGTCCAAGTTGATTATTCAGAATCTGGAATGCATTTTCCCATAGAAATAGAAACGGTAATTGAGGATGCAGACAAAGCCATTTTTAAGCCATAATTTATAGCATATAATATAGTGCTCAATTATACCGTAAATACTATAGAAAACAATCACCTTTGTGAGAGGTTTATATTTAAACGTTTGTTCCTTAATTAGTGCTAAGAGAACGACAGCAAGCATCAGCATCCTTCTTGCACTCTAATTTGGGAATGAAGTCAGCAAATGACTCTCTGAAGCTAGAGAAACTTCACTGCATACTTTTATGTGCAAAATGCTTTTGTGTATATGTATATTCCATTTAATTTTCAACACCGTTCTGTACAGTATCTGGATAATTGTTTTTATAGATGTGAAAGCGAAGAAACATGGTGGTCTGTGACTTGCCCGAAGTCATAACGCAGGGAATTCTTTTTCTGAGGACTTGTCTAACCATGAGATCCTTCTTTTCCACTGTGTCCCAGTGAAACATACTGTGGACAAACCACTGCTGCACAGACTGTCTGAGATGAAGCTGATGAACTAAAATGGAAGCAAATTGCCATTGCCAGACATTAGCTTTGGGAATAGTTTGAAATTATGTCACTCTTTATTCCAAGTATCAGAATAGAGTTGCCAACAAGTCCATTCCAATCCATGACAACCTTCAACCTGTCAAAGTAGAATTATGTTCCTTTGGGCTGTGAGTGGGTGATTTCTTTTTATTTTTTTTACCCTTAGATTGCCAGGCCTTTCTTCTGAGGTATATCTGGGCCAATTCAAGCTTCCAGTCGTCAGGTTTAACAACTGCTGTTTGCACCAGTCAGGAATTCTTCAGAGGCTGATGATGCTCAAAGCAAATCCACAGTATTCTCAAAGCAACACATGTTGTTGTTGTTGTGCACCATTTAGTCAGGACCCATTCATAGGTGACTCTCTAGCAGGTATCGGAGGCAATAAATCACATATGAGGAGACTGCCTGTCGTTCTCTCATAGAGCAGCTGATGGATTTGAACTGCACACTTTTGACAGCAGCACAATTCTTTTACCATGTAACCACCAGAACTTCCTGAAAGCAAATCATAGCGATTCGAACAAAAAAAGTTGCAATATCAAAGAGGGATGCCAACACCATTTATTTTTATTAAAGCTGATGGCCACATCTTTCTCATAAGGAGTAATGTGAATCTAACCCACCAAACTTTTGGTTAGCAGCTGTCTACCTTCAACAGCTATAGCACCAGAAGATGATTGTAGGCTCTTACAAGTGAAATTAAAGGGCCAATTTTATCTTCCAGCTTAGACACCATTAACAGTGATTGTCTCTCAATCTCCCATATTATTTGAGAAATTGATGCATCTTTGGAAGAAATACTGTCAGGATGAGATTTCAAAAGTAAAGAAAAGTGGTCGCAGAATGACGCTCTGGCAATGGATCGATGAGAAAACCCTGGGGAGCGTCGAGCCGAGTGAACTTTGCATTTAGTTTCTCTAAGAAACCGTACAAAATTTTTACTAGTTTTCTTTTTTTAAAAAAAGAAGACCAAAATCATGTAATTACAGGTACAGATACCTAGAGCAAGAAAACTAAACTCTCAACATTATTCAAGCGCCTAGAATTGAAACAAAGTCAAACCTCCAATTGCAATAGTGAAGGATTCTGTTGGAAAGATGTTGACCGACACAGGGAGTATCCAGGGAAGGTGGAATAAATGCACAGAATCGTGTGCCGTAAGGAACCAGTTCACATCAAATATTTCAAGAACCTGGACCTGAATTAATCTTTTTTTTTCCACTTTATTTTTATTATTATTATTTTT
>NW_006399764.1:18499821-18522613 GCF_000299155.1 Elephantulus edwardii | reverse complement strand
GAAGTATACATAATTTATCTCTTCTTTCTCAGTCTCTTCCCAACCCCGATGTCAGTTCCGTTTTACAATAGTGGCACTAAGCAGTATTTGTCCTTTTGTGACTGAGATACTTCACTCAGCATAATGTCCTCCAGGGTCACCCATTTTGAATAAAATTGCATGAGTTCCTTGTTTTTCAATGCAGCGTAGTATTCTATTGTGTG
The DNA here is from genome assembly GCF_000299155.1 of Elephantulus edwardii. Taxonomy (NCBI): domain Eukaryota; kingdom Metazoa; phylum Chordata; class Mammalia; order Macroscelidea; family Macroscelididae; genus Elephantulus; species Elephantulus edwardii. The sequence continues at coordinate 18,522,410 of NW_006399764.1, read as the reverse complement.
AATATACCACAGCTCCTCTATTCGTTCGTTTGTTGATGGCCACTTAGGTTGTTTCTGACTCCTTGCTATTGTGAACAAAGCCATGATAAACATGGGTGTGTATTTACTTGTTTTCTTACTGCTCTGAGAAGTGAGAGTCTTGGCTAGCTAGTACTCCACATTCTGAGCCCATTTTGTGTGTCACAATGTCCAGTTTTCTGTGTGTCTAATTGGAATGACTCAAAAGACTGTGTCCCCCTCAGAAGTAAGACATGATGATCTGCTACTGAAAAATATACCCTCTGAAGCTCTGTGGAGCACAATTCTTCTTTGACCTGTCCAGATCTCCATTGGTCAGAATCAAAAGTTACTGTATTTCAGTCAATAGCCTCTGGGGCAGGGGGAAGTATAAAATCAGTGTGTTGAGCTTGGAATTGACTTTTGTTGTTGTTGTTGTTGCAACAATATTATAAATTGTTGTTGTTGTTAAGTGCCATCAAGTCATAGATGACTCATAGTGACCCCATGAACTAGAAAGACCTGAACACTTGTGTAAATTTCATTGTTTCTCCAAGTTCATAGGGTTTCTCGAGGCAAGCTATTTCAGAAGTGGATGCCACTCCTGCTTTCAAGCTTGTTTTAATCCAGGTGCTCCACCAAACACTGTCCACCATGGGTCACCATTACCACATTTGACAAAGCGGTGTCACAGTGTTTGGTGTCACAGCAACACAAGTTACCTCTGTACATCAAGAGGACAGACCGGTGATATAATACTTAGAAGAATGTTTGGCCCAAAACAATTAAAGCCAGGCCTGAGGGCCACAGATTCGAATCACCCACCTTTGGCTTGGTAGCATCGCTTTCTGTCTACTAGGCCAACAGAGCTCTCTTGTTGTTATTGTTGTTAATTGCCATTGAGTCATAGATGACTCATAGTGACCCAATGAACAAAAGACCTGAACACTTGTATAACTTGCATTGTTTCTCCAAGTTCATAGAGTTTCCAGAGGCAAGCTATTTAAGAGTCACCAATTCTAATATTTAAAGGAGAGCAGGTGATATAAGTAAGTGAAGCAAGGAAATATACAACATATACAAAAGGGGTATAATAGCCAGGAGTGAGCAATGCATGTCAGGTTTCCACCAAAGTCACTCTAGTTCACAGAAACCCAGCAGCAGCAGCAGCAGCAGCAGCAGCAACCACTTTGCTAGCCAAACAAATAAGCCTGTACATCATCTCAATTATTAATGTGGTTTTATTTCTAGAGTAGCTAAAACATCCTTTGGCACTCATTGACTGGCATAAAAGAGAAAGGATTGCATGTTTCATCTTTCATTTCCCAGCATTGAAAGTCTGGTCTTGCAAAGTTGAGCATCAAAATAATAACTAAAATTCCCAAGGAAGTGCTATTCCTCTAGCATATATGCTGAGTATGTACCACCAGCCACACACTCTTAGACACATCTTATTGGCAGGAGAATTTCTTTACATTCATTCAATTATTCATTCATCTAACTATCCATCTATTCAGCTTAGGTTTTATTCATGATAAAAATGGAGAATTACAACATCACATCACAGGAGGGCTTCACTCTGGAGACATCTTTAGCATAAGGAGAGTCTTAGTCTTCTCTTCCATCTACATTAAGTCATTGCAGAAAATCAGGACTTCCAACATTTCAAGGGACCTAACGTTCGTAAACTTCCTAATTAATGGCTACAAATGACAATGTCACAAACAAACTTGGCAACAAAGATACTGTCATACAAAAATGTCATAGTGGATGTGCAAGCAATTCTTGAAAGTTTAAAGTCTGCAAGAAAAAGTCTAAAATAAAAGCGTTGTTGTTGTTATTGTGTATCATCTAGTTAAAACAGACCCATGGTTGAACCTCCAACACGTTTTCAGAAGCAATTAATTGCAATGGGGGAGATTGCCCCTTTTTCTACTGTGGAACAGGTGGTGGATTTGAACTGCATACGTTTGTGTGTGTAGAACAATTCCTTACTGCTCCATAATGAATTGTCAAGTAACTGACACAGACAATCAAAGCTAAATACTTCAGAGCTGGGAAGAATCACTTAAGTCAGGGGTAATTTAGAACAAAATGCAAATAAGGCTGGGGAATAGCTCTAGCATTGAGTATGAAAAGGAGGTGAGTAGAACCATTTTAGATATGGGGACCAGACAGAGGAAAAGAACTTATTTCTCTTACTCAGTCTTTGCCTGTAGATTTAATGTGTTTGGAAAAACATTTCAATGAATGAGGCCTTCATTACTCTACTATGAACGATCTATTCAATTTCCTGGTGGATGTCATCTGGTCACGTGATATGTAGCGTCTGTATCCTTTAATTGGCACATTTTTGTTTCATTTCCAATGTGTTGTTTCCAACACATTGTTTCCAGCTACCACTTGTGTTCATTCTTCCAGCTGATCCAGTAAACTAATATCATCTATTTCAATACTTAAAATGTGGCTACATGGCTAGAAAGTGATGAGCATGAAAAGAACTACTACAAATTGAGGCTGGAGAGGTATTGAGCATAAGCTTGCTGTTACTGCTGTTAGTAGGTGCTAGTCATTTGAGTACAACTTCTAGAGACCCTCTGAACAACAGATCTGAACTCCATCCTACTCCTCTGTGCCCTGTGTTCAGAAAAATATTTTCTAAAACAGATTTATATATATTCATTCATATTCTCTCTCCTCTCTCTCTGTCTCTCTGTCTCTCTCTCTCTCTTTCGCTCTCTCTCTCTCACACACATACACAAACATACTTGTACACTGACGGCACTCAAAATACTGTCTCTATTTCTAAAATCTGTCTAAATAAGTATCTTTTGTTATCTTTTTAAAAAAAGTTTTACCATTTTTGTTAGTTAGAGATCAAGTTAAAATACTGGGGGAAAAAGAGATAAAAATAAGGGGAGCTCTGGTGGCCTAGTGGCAAGAAGCTGCACTGCAATCCCAGAGGCGCACGGTTCAAATCCACCAGACGCTCTGCCGGGGAAGGAGGGACAATCTCCTCCTGTACTACTCAGATCCGATTTGACGGTACACACACACACACACAAACAAAATAATAAAAAAAATTTTAAAAAAATGAGGTGACTCAAAATATAGTGGTTTCTTTCTCACCCCTGTAACAGAGCAAGGCTGCAGAGGTGGACAGAACTCCCAGACAGCTCACTGTGTCTTCCAGGAAACTGATTGCCCCCCTATTTTGTTGCTCAGTCTTCAACTAATATGCTCTCCTCATCTGTCATTGAAGCTCCTCTATCAATATTGACCTTTGAAGCCATTGTTGTTATTAAGTGCCACTGAGTCAAGAATGACTCAAAGCAACAGTATGAAGAATAGAACTGAACTTTGTTCTATCCTGAGCCATCCATTTCACCATCACACATGTGATAAGTCCATTGCCACAGACACTGTTTTGGTTTTGTTTCTTCTTCACTCTTGAGGTAAGGGGTTGCTGCTGCCAACACAAAGGCACAGGGTTCACACCCTCCAACTGTTTATAGGACAAAGATGGGCATTCTCCTTGTTGGTGGTCCACAGCCTCTGACAACCCACTATAGAATCGGCTGTAAGTCAGTTCTACCTAAATGGCACACAACAACAACAGCAATATCAGTATAAAAGGAATAGTTACCATTGTGTTTCCAGATACGATGTTTTAAAATTATTTGTTAGCATATTTGGAATTATGTCAGAACTTAAATTTTACAAATAATTTTCTTCACAGACAAAATTTTATAAGAATATATTTAGAGCTCTGGTGACCTACTGGCAAGAAGCTATGCTGCAATCCCGAAGGCACACAGTTCAAGGCCACCAGCTCCTCTATGGGAGAAGGATGGGCAGTCTCCTCCTGTGCAATTAACTGCCTCTGAAAACCTGCTGGAGGGTCAGCTATTGTTCAGTTTTGACTCGATGGCACACAACAACAGCAACAACAACATATATAGAGCTAGCTACATAGCAGTTTGGAAGAAAATGGAAAGGAATGGGAACAGAGTGAATAGGGAATATTTTCTAGTATATGATTGTTCCAGGAGTATATTTTAATATGCTGTGAGTGTAACAGTTAAAAGACTGTTAGCATAAGAGAAAAATGGAGACAAGTTTAAAAACAAAATGTTGAGAATCATTACTTCTGCTTGGTAGTAGAAAATAGGATGACTTAGGTGTATAAATCTTGAAGCACTTTGCAGAGAACATACTTATTAAAAGTTCTCAGTAGATATTTTTCCTATATTTAGTATAAAAGCAGTCACTATTCTTAGCATAATTATTCCGTTCTGTATAATTTTATTGCTCTTGGTCTGAACAGTGACAAACTAATTATTTCTGCCCAGATTTTCAAGGATTATCTACTCAGTGGGTGACATTTCCTCATACGTTGTACCTCAGCACCCATTGTTCAGAATATAGGATCGAAGGACTTGCGGTGGAAGCAAGGTTAGATTCAAAAACCAGCCTCAAGCCATGTAATTCTGCAGGCAAAAATGGAGTAAAATTCCTGTCTAGACCTCTTGACCTGATTATAATTCTCTGAAATCTGCTTTATCAACTTAGGGTGTGTGGGCATCCCCAGGTAACAGCTGGCATGAGCCTCTATTCCATCAGGCAGTAGTTCAGCTGGGTCATGGTTCAACTGATACTGGGTTATAGAGTTTGAAGCTCTACTTATTTAACAGCTCTATTTAAACAAATGCCAGTCGAATAACTACTCTGTTAAACATGGCCCTGTGAAAGAGATAGTTGTTGTGCAACAAATAAAGAATAGTATAGTTAGAAAATCTGTTAAGTGCTTTGAAGGGTAAGGGCACAATTAAAGTGGTTTATAAGGGTTGGGGGGCAGTAGAAGATGGTCAAAGGAAACCACCATCAGATGACATTTTGGCCTTGACATGAATAATAAAAGAGTCATTGGGAAGAGAAAGTTGATCATTTCTTATCCAAGCAGAGGAAGCAGGAGTAGAAAGGTCTCAAGAAGTTTGTCTGTGTGGTGAGTTGAATTGTGCTCTCCCAAAAGGTAAGTCTGATATCTGAGAATGTGACTTCATTCAGAGACAGGGCCTTTGCAGATGTGATTGATTAATTACAGGTCTTGGGATAAGATCATTCTGCATGTCGAATTGGCCCCAAATCCACTAACTTGTGTCCTTTAAAGACAAAGAAGAGACATTGAGCAGAAGACAGGGTGAGGTTAGAAGCAAAGACTTGGAGTGATAAAATGGCAAGCCAAGGGCCACTGTAGACTGCCACTTAGAAGCCAGAGGAGAGACAAGGAGCAGACGTGCTCTCCAGCCCTGATTCTCCAAAGGAACTGCTGAGGCCTTGATTTTGAATGTACCATCTCCAGAAGTACAAGGAGAAAATACATTTTTGTTGTATCCAGCTACCACTTGTATTAATTCTTCCAGCCCAGCAAACTAGTATCATCTACTTTAATACGTAAAATGAAGCTACTACAACATAGAGCTCAGTTGGCCTATTGGACAGAAAGTTATGCTACCAAGCCAAAGGTGGGTGATTTTAGTCTGCGGCCCTCAGGACTGGTTTTAATTGTTTTTGGTCAAACATTCTTCTAAGAGGTATAGCACTGGTCTGTCCAGTTGCTGTACAGAGGTAACTTGTGTTGCTGTTGCTGTGATGTTAAACACTGTGACACTGATGTGTCAAATGTGATAATGGCTACCCACAGTGGACAGTGTTTAGTGGAGCTCTCCAGTTAAAACAAACTTGGAAGCAGGAGTGGCATCCACTTCTGAAATAGCTTGCCTCCGGAAACCCTAGGAACTTGGAGAAACGATGAAAGTTATACAAGTATTCAGGTCTTTCTAGTCCATAGGGTCACTATGAGTCATCTATGACTTGACCTCACTTAACAACAATATGACTACAAAATGAGGTGGAACAGGTATTGAGCATAAGCTTGCTGTTGCTGCTGTTATTAGGTGCTACTCAAATATTTGAGTACAACTTCTAGAGACCCTCTGAACAACAGATCTGAACTCCATCCTACCCTGTGCTGTCTTCACTTCCTCTGAAATACTTGAGTGGGATGCTGCAGTCACTATGTCAGTCCATCTCATTGAGGGTTTTCCTTTCTTTGATGGACATTCAACCTTTACAACTATGATGTCCCTTTCCAAGGAATAGCCTCTCCTAACAACACTCCTAAGTACGGGAGAAGCAAATTCACCATCCTTGCCGCTAAGGAGGCTCTGGCTGCCATATCTGTTTGTCTTGGAAAATCACACAACTCAACATCATCAATGCTTCTTCTGTTATCCTTATTCATTGTCCAGCTCACAGATGCTTAGCAAGTGATTGAAAAGACCATGACCTGAGTTACCTTTATTGTTAAATTGACATAATTTCTCCTGAGTATTTTGGGAAGATCCCTGATAGCAGTTATTTTTCCAAGGCAATGTATCTCCAGACTTTGTGTTTCAAAGATGTTGATTGTGGATCCACATAAGATGAAATCATTGACAATGTCAGTCTTTTCTACATCTATCCCCAGTAGTGAGAATATTTGTTTTCTTGAGGTTGAGATGTAACTTATATTGAAGTCTTTGAGCCTCTACAGCATATATTTTAAGCACTCCTCACTTTTAGCATGCAAGGCTATATAATCAGCATAATACAGGGTTTTTTTATGAGTCTTCTTCCAATCCTGATACCACATTCTTCTTCATAAAGTCCAGCTTCCCATATTAATTGTTTTGCACACAGGTTGACTAGGCATAGAGAAATAATACACCCCTGATAGACATTTTTCCTACTTTTAAACCCTACTGTGTCCCCTTATTCTGTTCAGACAACAGTTTTTTGTTCTTTGTATAGGTTTGATAGAAGCATAATCAAATCTTCTGGGTTGTTGTTGTGGTTAAGTGCCGTTGAGTTGTAGGTGACTCAAAGCAACCCTGTGAATGAAAGACCTGAACACTTTTATAACTTTCATCCTTTCTCCAGGTTCATAGGATTTCCAGAGGCAAGCTATTTCGGAAGTGGATGCCACTCCTGCTTCTAAGTTTGTTTTAATTGGGGAGCTCCACCAAACACTGTCCACAATGGGTAACCAGTCTTGCATTTGACATATCAGTGTCACAGTGTTCAGCTTCACAATAACCATGGGTTACCTCTGTAGAGCAAATGGACAGACCAGGGCTATATGACCTAGAAGAATGTTTCACCAAGACACTGTATAAATAATTTACCAAAATATCCATATACAATAAAATTTGTTAACAGCCGTTTCGTGAAGTGAGAATGACCTCCCCTAGTCCGTACACCAGGGCAGCATGGATTTTTAATCTAGTTTCCCTTCTCCTTCATCCACTGTCTTATCTGATTAATCACTATCTCCTGCTGGTTCTATCTTTGTATTACAATGGCAAAGGATGTTACTTTTAGAAAGGTCTGGGGTTCAACCCAATGAGGGTTTTGCAGCAGACTTGTGAAGGTTTGGGCTGCCGCTTCCATGAATAGTATCATCTGAACACTATGGGGTAATTCCACTCTGCCCTACATGATCATTGTGAACTGAACTCGCGGCAACAGGTTTTCATGTTTGTTAACTTAGGGCTTTTTTGCTGGTTAAGACCTCAGACGATCTGGATCGATGTAGTAAATGCAACAATAGGCTTAGATGCAGCAGAGATTTGGGGAATGACTCGGGACTGGGTAGGAGTTCTTTTGGGCATGTGTGAAATAACTATACATTGGAGTACTCTACAGCACTTGGAGACAGTAAATTCACATTCTTCCTGCATTCGTGATCCACATCTTTGTTGCCTTGCTGTAGATTTCTTCTATCTCTTCCCTGAACTCTAACTTGTCCTTAAACATTTCATTCTTCAGACTCTAGCGGGAGAGGTTAGACAACTGGTTGAGTGTCTGCTGGGTTTGGACTCTGATGAATCTGCACTTTCTACTGCACCTCACAGGAGCCTCTTACTGTGGTCTGCAGTGACTGTTGTGCTGTGATCTCTGCTCCCCAGCTGAGGCTGGTCATCTTTCATACCTGCCGGCGTACTTGGACATTACTCTACTACTATCTATTACATCCTTTAGCTCCTGCTCACGGTGTTCCCCCTTTAGTGAGCTCTGATAGAGGCTTACAAATCCTGGAAATCGTAACTAAAGTTCCTCCTCTTCCGTTCTGCTTTCCCAGAGCTTCTGAACTCAGCCTTATGTCCCATACATGTTCAAATTCTTTCTTTACCCACAGCATTTTACTCCAGAATGGGTTGTCTCAGTAAGAACAACGTGGGGAAAGAGACAACATTTAGTCCATTATTGTGGATGTTCAAGACTTTTAGGTAAAGCTAAGGAAGAATGACACTACACAGAGTTAAAAATAAACTCCATACTTGTGACGTTATCATAGACATTTTAGTGAATTCAACTTCCATTGTCTTCTACTTAGCTCCTTTTCTCCTGACTTCAAAATTAGTTTCTGTATCAATAACTTCCAAGACAGTCATACTGATTTAACTTGGTGGAAGCCATCACTCAAATTACAACTAATCAGTTAAGGCACTTTGATGTAAGAATCCATATGTACTCAAGTTCAGCATCCCATGGGAAAATCAGAACTTCTATCATTGGATGATAGTATTTCTGCACAGCAGGATAATTAAGCTTTGTTGTGGGCCTCTTGCCTTACCCTGATGTCTAAGGGGATCTTCCTGAAGTGTCACCATAATATCCAGGTGTCCTCAGGTAGAATACCCTGGGGTTGTGATCTCCTATCCCGTCCACAATATTTAGAACAGGTGTTGCCTATACACTGCACATCTCTGTGTCTCTCTGTTCTGTTCAGGAAGTGACATGGGGAATGTATAAATAGACTCGGTCAAACTTTCAGGCTCACAGATCTATTAATGCTTTCAGAGTTTGCCAGAGGATATTTCTTTCCAGCACAGCATATGCATGAGTTTCCATGCTTAGGCAAAAGTGTAAGGCCTTGCAGCCTGTTATGTTTCTGAGACAGCACCCAGCAAGGTGAACCCATTGCCTTTGCTACATTCTGTGGATATTTTGGGGACAAGTGTCAGGCCTTGTTTCATGAGCACAGGTGTATTTGAAGAGCATTTGGAGAGCAAAAAAGGGTGTTGAAAGAAAAAGAAGAGACTCCAACCAATTTTAGAAAAGCTTTCTTAGTGTTTCCTTACACACATCCCAGCAATGTGCACGCGTGGATGCACTGAGGGCCAGTCATGTCTAATCCAGAGCATTGCTGTTTGTCATTGTTGTCAGGTGCCCTGCGTACAGTGGGAGGAAATAGTACTTCGCCCTCCAGCATTCTCACACTCGTGCTGTGTTTGAGCACATTGTTGCATTGATTGTGTCAGTCCTCTGAAAGCAGTGTAGCCAGGATGAAGAGACTGCCCCAAATACTGTGGGCGTGTTATCAGGAGGGGATAGTCCTTGGAGAAGGACCCTTGGGCTCGGAAAAGCAGAAGTTCAGTAAAGGAGAGGAAGACCCTTAATGAGATGGATTGAAACAGTGATTGCAACACTGAATTTAAGCACAGCAGAAATCGTGAAGATGAAGCAGGACTCGGGGGGCAGGGTTCTAGATGGGCTTGTGAAGAGTCAGAGCCAACTCAAGGGCGCTTAACAACAACATTATATCAAAATTCTAACCCAATGGAGTTGGTACTGACTTGAGTTGACAGTGACCTTCCGTAGAGTTTTCTGTTGTTGTTTGGTGTCAGTAAGTCAACTGTGACTCATAGTGACCCTCTGAGTAGGAGAGCTAAACCTTGTTCTATCCTGTATCATTCTGTCTCTGATATGTTCAAGTCCATTGTCCCTCTAATCTGAGGGGCTTCCAGCTCTATTCCTTCTAGCACTAACGATATTGCTTTCTTATTTACAGGGTTTTCAAAAGCCTGTTCTTTCAGAATGGCCAAGCTTGCTTCTTAGCCTATCTTAATCTAGAAGCTCAGTTGAAATCTGTCCATTTTAAGCAACCCTATTGGTATTTGAAATATAGGTGACATAGCTTCCAGCATCATAGCAACCTGCAAGCCACCTGAGTGCATCAAACTGACAGTCAAATGCTATACTCATAAGAGCAAATGAATAGTTTTCTATGCTGTAAAATTTAATGAGAGGAGACAATCTTATTGAGGATCTTATTCTTTTTCTCTGACTCAAAATGTAAGGTCCATTTCCAGGAATTGGTTCTTTCTGATAACATGTTCAGAGTTCTGGAAGAAAGCCTTGCTCTCCTGGCCTCTAAGAATAATTCTGGTTGTTCTTCATCTAAGACATTTGTTCATTCCCTGGCAGTTCTATTTAAACCCTGTTTAATTTGGACTGATGTTGTGAAAGAAATGGATCTGAATCACAAAGAAATCTCACCTAGGAAAGCCTTATTAATGTGTGTTGTTATGAGCGAGGAAAAGGTCCTGAATTCATTTCAAGGAAGATGAGAAACAAACCACCAGTATATTAAAAACATGTGACTCTGAGTCTTTGCACCATAGAATCAAATGAAGGTTCCCTTCACCAGGCAGAAGCTAGGGTAGGTATTGCTCTCTTGATGAGTTACAGTTCTGCCTTTCTTCCTATCTACCTTGCCACCTAGAGATTGTATGGTGCTCTAACTACCACCGTACATGGGGATCCACGTGGCTGGCCACAGCTGATAGATTGTTAAAACAACACCTTTTTTTTTAAGCTGCTGCTGCTGATTTTGGTGAAATAGAGAAAGGCTTTGTCGCTGCAAAAAGTATATATTTAAATTTTGGAACTTAAACAAGTAGCCTTGTTTTTTTTTTTCCATTTTTTAAGACACAGTGTTATTTATCTCATTAAACCAATTGATGTCAAGTCATTTCCATCTCCATCAGGTTTCCAAGCCTGCACATTTTTATGGGAAGAGACTCCATGTCTTTCTCCCATGGTGTCACGCTTCTCCAACCAACAAGAAAGTACCAGGTGATGTAAGGAACTATTCAAGACTTTAGTCAAGAGAGAAGGAGAGAGGAACTCACAGTTGAGTATTCTTTCAACCTGTGCACCCTCATAGCTTTTATTGAGAAGTTTCACATTACTTAAGCAGTAAAAAAATGTTAACTGGGGTCTAATATGGTTTTTACTTTTTCTTATTTGCCGACCTCCCCTGTTTCCATAACCACATCTGTTTCAGAAGGCAACATTAGAAGAAGAATCAAGGTCTTTTGTCTTATAGATGTCCATACTAGGGCAAACTGTTCTTTTGCATTGGTTATATATATTCTTTTCACTCAGGCAGCTCCTGCTTTGGTCAGCTTAACCCTAAACCACGGAGCAGATGGTAGATTTGAACTGCCAGCTTTTTGATTAGCAATCTAACATATAGTGTCGTATACTCCCAGGACTCCTTGTTTATTTTATTACTAGGCTACAGATTGGATGTGAACTAATTGACTATCTATAGAGCAGGTTTGAACTTTAGTATTCAAAGAGAGAGATTGTGAGTTAGTTTGAGAAGTTTGGAGGGCACAGGTGCTCTACCTCTCAAAACCCCCAGAAGAGAGGTTCTAAGATGTGCCATCAGTTTATAATTTTATACATTTTAAAATGTAATACAGTTTCATATATAATACTATCTAAAAATCAATGTAGATGTAATATATGTATGTTAGAAATGTATATAGTTATAACCATTTCAGTTTGTCCTTTTAGTTTTCTTTTATCCAAATATTTTTGCCTGTTACCAGTATTGCTAAAGAAGTCATAAGTGTACTTTAGATATAAATAGAAATTAAAGAGTTTAAGACCAAATTGTAGTAGCATTTTCAAACGTGTAATTCTTGACAGACTGATTATCTGGAATAATCTTAATAAATACATGAAAATAGGATCCATAATCAAGTAAGTTGTGAAGATTGTTTTTTGTCAAATGGCATCAATTTTATCTTTAATTTGCCAAAATTCTTAGAGTCCTTCTTCCCATGGTATACACTATAAATTTCCAAGAGGGAACTTGTAAGTTGCAAGGTGTTTATATCACATTGTAAAACAAGTTATTTTTCTGTGAATTATCTCATGGTACAGTAGTAACATTTTTTTTTAATCCACTCTGGGAAACGCTGCCAGAAGGAAAAGCAGAAAAATATTTGTACTAACTTTTCCTGGTAGGGAAGTAAGGAGAATTGGCTAGTGTTGAAGAGGTCTAGGGATCAGGATAACATGGTCTGGTTATCTTAAAAGGACGAGAGCAGAATATACAGAGACTAGAGTTGGACCTTGTTCATGAGAGAGGGCCTAAGTTCAAAGCCAGAGACCCCAAATATGTTACCAAGTTCAAGGAGTCAGAACCTGAAACCCAAAGATGAGGAACAGAATGGGAAGTATGGCACCAAATCTAAGTACAATGCATGGGTCAAAACCTCCCACCATAACTGGCTCCAACAAACTGCCAGGAAGGTGGAATCAACTCAGCTGGTATTGGGTTTCCAAGGCTGTAAATTGAAGAGCAGGAAACTGATCATCTTTCTCCCTTGATGCTGTTAGTGGATTTGACCAAGGGACAAGGTGTTTGAGCTCACAGAAAACCTCCCTACAGACTAGGCCACCAGCGTTCTTCTTGCAACCATAAACCAGACCCCGAAAGACTGAACTCACTGTCTTCGAGTTAGTTTTGACTCATAGCTACCACCTAGGACAGAGACTGTAACTCTTTACAGTTATAGACAACCATACCTTTTAGAGTAGCTAATGGATTTGAACCACAAACCTTGGGTTTGCAGTCAGAAGTTTTAACCATGTAGTTCAAATTGGCTCCCAAGTAAAGGTTCTTTAAACAAGATGATATTGTTGTTGTTATGTGCTATGGAGTTGCTTGTGACTCGTAGCGACCTTAGGTACAACCACTCTGAATCCTGCTCTATCTTGAGCCAACCTCGTTGTCCCCAACACACCCATCCCTATTACCCCAGTCACTGAGTCAATCCATCTCATAGAGGGACTTTCTCTCTTGTGCTGCCCCTCTACACTTCCAAGCATGATGTCCCTCTGTAAGTACTGGTCCCTCCTTCCAACATGCCCCAAATATGTCAGATGGAGCTTCAGAAAACTTGTGTCCAAGGAAGAGCCTGGATTCACTCTCTCCAGGACGAACCAGTTTGTTTTCCTAGCAGTCCATGGTATATTCACCACTCCCCTCCAGCACCAGAGCTCAAAGGTATCAATTCTCCTATCATCGTTTCTTGTTGTCTTGCTTGCTGATGCTTAGTGATCTTAAACAGGATATGGGAAACAAAATGTCCTTATGTCACATCATAGTTACTTGGTGAATTAATAAAAGGAATTCAGTCTAAGAAAGGCTATTTCTTGATGTTCTCCCAGACCAGAAGCTGTAGTTTACCCAAACCAGAAGTTCTGTTTTTCCCAGCCCAGAAGCTGTAGTTTACCCAGCCCAGAAGCTGTTTTCTTCTCACAGAAAACCAGGGTGGTACATAAAACACTGCCCACCAAAGTCTTCATGGCCAGACGGAGACACTTGAGGGTATTCGCAGGCAGTTGTCATCCGTCATTGGCAAAGAACCACATCTTCTTAAGTTCCAGAACACATGGATCTGAGTCTGAGCAATTAAGAACAGAAATAGCCAGAATTATATAAACACAGACGTTGTACTTTAAAATCTGAACTTTCAATGACTGCAGCCAAGGAGAGTGAGTGTAAACGTTCTGTTTCTGGTTGAAGGGGACCAGGGATGACAAGAGAAAGGAACCAGGACAGGGAAGAGGCATTTCCCATTGCTGTTCTTGGCTGAGGAACGCACCCGTTCCCAAGGAAGGGAGGTCTGGGGCAACAACAGGGCCTTTCTCTGCTTAGATAAATCTATGCTTAACCACTTGAGTGTAGAGATTATTTCAGAGAGTGAAGTCAGCCATTTCTAAGTAATTCTCCTGTGTTGTTTTCATAAAAGAAAATTTTTAGTTTGTACTGGTTTACTTACAAAGTCTGTATACTTTGTTTTTCACACCAGCTCTTTCTCATTTCCTTTACCCACCCCTTCCTCCACCCATCAAATTGTGTGACCCTTTAACCCCCCACCTCATCCTCACCTCTCTGCTCCCACTCCCACCCCCCTTGGGTCCTCATACACATTCTACAATAATAGTCTTATACAAGGACTGAGTTAGTTCACTCAGCATAACGCTCTCCGGGCCTTCTCAAGTTAGTCAGTAATTTACAAAATCGTTGCTCCTGCGTGCTGTGTAGCATTCCATCATGCAAATGTACTATAATTTCTCAATCCATTCAATTGTGGTTGGACATTTGGGGTGTTTCCATGTTCTTGTGGTGGTGAATAACGCTGCTAAGACCATGGAATTTCTGTGTTCAGCTAGTAATTCTCCTGTTTTATAAGATACACTGCTTCCCCACCCCACCCCCTACTCACACATTCTCTTTCACACACACACACACACACACACACACACACACACACACCCCATGGCAAGTGACATCAAGTACATGTTAAAGCGTTATCATCAGAGTGCTGGCGATCAGAGCTGAGAAGCCAAGGTAGCAATGTCCTGTGTATAGAGAAGACCAAACAAAAGTGTTTTCTCTCTGTGTATCAAATATGTTACCTACTAGCAAAGGTAGGAAGATCGAGTGGCCTATTTATTGGCAAGAAGTTGCACTGCAATCCTGAAGGTATGCAAAGGCGTCCACCAGCTGCTCCACGGGGGAATGACGAGCACTTTCCTCCCGTGGCATTAACTGCCTCTGAAAACCCGGTCTGGGTCAGCTCTGGGTGATTTCTGACTCTATGGTACACAACAACAGTAGCACTAGCAAAGGTAGGATCACAGTGACATATCCTTTCTTGCCATAGTGCAACACATTGGGACGTTGGCAGCCAAGAATGGAGGAAGCAGGCAAGCTGTAAAGTTTCTAGATTATTAGTTACTAGTGTCTAACAGGGAGCTCTGGAGGCTTAGGGAGTTGAGCTGCTAATTCAAAATCATCATTTCTCTGGTGGTTTGAATCCACCAGTTACTCTATGGGAGAAAGATATCAAATCTCCTCTGATGTCATTCAGCATCCAAAAACCTGCTGGAGTCTCAGCTTTGAATTATTTGCTTTGATTTTTTGTTTGTTTGTTTGTTGGTTGGTTTTCTTTGGTGGTTTTTGTTTGTTTGTTTTTTTACCCAGTACATATTGTTGTTATGTACTGCTGAGTGTTGACTCAGAACTGAATCAGAGCTGACTTTCTACTGGGTTTTCAGAGGCTGTAAATTGCACAGGGGATGATTGCCCATTTTTCTTTGGCTGTAACATTTACTGTAACATTTAATTTTTTTCAGGTCTAACTCTTCGAGGAAGTGTTCTCTGGCCGGTGATCTTAGATCACACCCTAAATTTTATTCCTATCATAATAGCATCTTTTATTTACTTTATTAGATTCATCATTACTGATGACAATGTATTTGACTTACTGAGTAACTTGTTTTACAATCTTTCCTCCCAACTACACGCATAATATTCATGGAAGCAGGGATTGTATTTCAGTTCCTCACTGCTACATGTTCAAGCCTTTGAGTTGTGGTGTTGGAGAAGAGTACTGAATATTCATTCCATGGGCTTCCAAAAGAACATATATGTCTCGAAAGAGTGAAGCCACAGTGCTTCTTGGAGGCAAGGATGATAAGGCTTTGTCTCACATCCTTTGATGTTCGCCAGAAAGAGATCTCATTCTTAAAAAGATTGAAGGTCTGTGAAAGAGAGGAAGACCTTTAAAGAGATGGATTGACATGGTGACTGCAGCAATAGACTCAAGTGTACCAGAGATGATGAGGATGGCACAGGGCACAACAGAATTCATACCACTTGTACATGGGGTTAGTAGGTGTCATACTAGACCCAACAGCACCTAACAACCACACACACACACACGCATTAGGAATTTATGATTGGTGACAGTGTTCAAGCTGGATACTTAGTTACTAACTGAAAGGTTAGAAGTTTCAAATTCACCAACATGGGACTTGGAAGAAGGTCTTGAGAATCTATCCGGAAAAAGCAGCCTTAGAATCACATGGGGCACAGTATTCTGACATGTAAGGGGCTGTCAGGAGTTTCAATCGACTGGACAAAGCTACTTAAATGGCAGCACATCTGAGTGCCCTGTCAGGATGCATATGACGGTTCAAACATATTTGTTGACTAAATGATAGTTGAATAAATATTCATTCCCTCTCAGCCTTGTCTTGAGAATGTAATGGGGAAAAATATGTAAAAGGTTTAGCTCATTTCCTGACCCTTAGTGATCAACATTTATATTGATTCCTTCCTCCTTTTTTTTTTTTTTTACTTTTATCCCCTCAAATGCAGAATTCATATGATTCAAACTCAAAGGACATTACATTTCTAGGACTAAAATTTAAAACAAAGAACATGACAATAACATTGACATTTGGAAACTTTCTGAAGGGAAATATTGTTTGCAAATATGTAGTAGGATATACTCAACCATTCCATAGTCCAATGGTGATACTATTACCTCTTCCTGGCTACCTTTTCAACCTAAAAATTTGATTAGTAACAGAGAGTAGGATATCTTGCCTTAAAAAAATTATTAGCCACACTCTTTGGCAAACTAAAAATTAGAACCAGACATCTGAATATCCAGCCTGAGCTAATTAGTATTTTTCCAAAGAAAAACACAAAATTCATTTTGCAAAGATTAAGTTTTATTTCAATGGGCTTAAACCATACAAATTTCATCTTCCTGATTTTCTCTTAGGAAATTTACCCTAAAAAAATTATTTTTTGCTCCAAGTATCCATTTTATCCAATGAGAGGTAACCCATCATTACCCTATCAGCTAGAAGAATTTCAAAACACGGCATTAACCTGAATGACTCCTTTGGCCATCTTCTGAAAATAAAAGGGAATTGTCTTTTTTTTTAAAAAAAAAAGATAAAAATAAATTATAATATGGTCAATTGTGTACTCTTTATACCACTGAGAAATAAAGAGACTTTGAAGCATAGCTTTCTTTTTCAAAGCCAGAAGGAACTAGAGATTATTATACAACCTCTAAATTTCCAAATGAAGATGACTTTCAGGAAATCCCGGTTCAATAATGTATGTTGTATTGAAACAGATGAGGGAAAAAACTGTTTAAAAGGGATATGTGATTAGGTATTTTTTGTCATGACAGAAGTCCAGAGTGAAGGCTTCATAGTAGAGTGGACCTTGGAGGAGGGATTGTAAAACAATGAAAGAATTTGTCTGTTACTTTTCCTAGAGGGGAGTGTACTGGGAGGGGGGGGAGTTAGGAGGGGAGAAATGTGCAACATTAAATGAATGGAAATTCAAAGTCTCTGTAAATTTCATTGAAATTAATAATACATTAAAAAAAATTACATATCTCAAACCAAGCAGTAAATGGGCAACAAATCCAATCAAACTCTCACCATTCAAGTCACCAATTCACGTGTTTGTGGATTTCTTTTGCGTGGTTTCTTTTCTTCTCCTCGGCCTACTTTCCCAGTAAAATGACTTTGTCCAAACCCCTTGCCATTTAGCTTCTGCACTGGATCCAGATTCTTCACCAGATGGTCTAGAGAATGGAGACAAAAATAAATGAAAACCATTCTTGAAAAACTTGTATTGTCTATTTCCATTATTGCTAATAATATGTACTTTTTCTTCCTCATTCACACTCTGTGGAAACAGTACTCGAAAATAAATTCTCAATCAAGACTATTCTTTCAGTTTCCAGGCGTATGCAGGCTTTAGGCACAGGAAGGAAAGAGTCTGCTTTTTTCCCCAACACAGATTTTTATTTAGCAGGACAGTGAAGTTAGAAAAGAATGAACCGATGGCACCTAGGCTGCCAAGGAAACCCTCTAGTCAGAGCATCACGCCTCTCCATAGATGGTTCTGTAAGGTCAAGAGTCAAAGAGTAAAATACAAGGAACGCCGGGGTGGACGAGCTTGAAATGGAGACAATTTATTACCTATTACTGCTTGGTACTCTGCAGAATATCTTTTTCCTTTTTTCCACTCATGCTTATTTAGAATGAAGAGAGAGAGCAGCTATGATATCCTACCCAAAGTAATTGTACTCGATGATGTTACGAGCATTTCCCCAGCCTGATTATCCAAATTAAGACATTTACTAACATCCTATAAACTTGAGATATTAATGACCATGAAGGGGGACAGCCAAAAGTCATAGGTAAATATTCAATCTCTCATTTCTCTTATCGTCACTGAGTCAAAACCAACTCAGAGCCGACCCTCCCATTTGGCCCCTTAGACTGAAAGAGGAGGTTGCCCATCTTTCTCCCACAGAGCACCTGGGGGAAGTGAGCCATCAGAGCCACAGCCTTTGAGTCAGCAGCCCAATTCCCTCCAGCTTAGGGTACCAGAGTTCCAGTGTTAGAGACCCACAATGTGCCAGACCATGTGTCAGAGATTAATGACCCAAGGACAAGAAAGACGGACAAATTTTAATCTCTCCACCTAAGGACTCCTCAAGAGTGCTTTGGAGGACACTCCTCTCAGTTGAAATGCCATCATTAGGATGATCAAAGAAAAATCAATGCCTTCGAATTGCAGTGTTGGAGGAAAAAAATACCCACTATACCAGTGACTTCCAAAAAACAAACAAGTCTACCTTGGAAACCAAGAGCTTCTTAGCAACCTGGTGCCCCATAGAGGCAAGGATGGTGCAACCTCATTCACTCACTTCGGGCGTGATGTCAGGAGGAGCCAGTTTTTAGAAAAAGACATCATGCTGGGAATGGTGGAGGATTAGAGAACGAGAAGACGACCCTCAACAAGATGAATCAACACAGAGACTGTAACGATGGGCTCTAGTATGTAGGAGATTATGAATATGGTGCAGGTCAAGGTTCCAATCCATCGTTCATAGGCTCACAATGAGTTCTAATCAACTCAGCAGCACAAAAAAACGACGACAAATGGCCCTTGGCTGGTAGGTAAAAAGGTAGAAAGTAGAGTCCACCCAGAGGGTCCTCAGAAGGAAATTCTGGATAGATTTTCCAAAAAAAGGCAGAATCAAACCCCCGTGGAGTCCAGTTCTATTTTGATGCTATTTTATATGTCGCTATGGATCAGAACTGACTCAATGGCAACTCCTTTTGTTTTTGATGTTCAAGGTGCTAAGTTAAGCTTTTAAAGAATCTGCGGCATAGATGGGAAGCCAAGGTATACAGAAAGACATGAAAAGGTACTTTATTTTCACACAGATAATATGTGTGTTTAGCTGAGTTTGTTTGTCATGTTTTATTTTTTGCCAAGCTTGGCGTCCCCTCATAAGGCATTTTCATAACTAAATTATGCTATTTAAAAAACTTAAAAACTGGTGGAAGGGAAAACATAGTTTGAAAAAAAAAAAGGTATGCATAACACATGATATTTGCACAAAAATATTATATATTAGCAAGGAAAGAAAATGTTTCCTTATGGGATTCTGGAAATTTAATTTAATCTAAGAAGAGAGTAATGCAGGTATATGCATATGTAAATTTTAACAAATCATATGCTTAACATTTGTGTACCTTTTAAAGATAAAAGTGATACACAGGACTATTTGCTTCATATCTTTATAGAAAAGGAGCTCTTTTGACTTAGTGGGACGGAGTTACATTGTCAACGTAAAGACACAGGATTAGAATCCACCAGTAGTTCTACGGGAGAAAGAGAGTGATCTCCTCCCATACAATTTACTGTGTCTTAAAACCCACTTGAGGATCAGTTAAAAGTCAGTTCTAACTCAACAGAATACTTCACAGCACACAAACACACACACATTCGTGTGTATATGTTTATGTGTGTATACACCTATGGGCTACTGAGTTGGAAGCAACTCGTAGATTAACCTTCAGTAAGTTTTCAGAGGCTTTAAATTATATGGTAGGAGACAGCCCACCTTTTACCCACAATGGTTCCTCTGGTGGATCTGAACTGCCTGTTTCTGGGTTGATAGTGCAACTCCTTAACCACAAGGCTGTCAGAGCTCCTCTGTGTGTGTATATATATACACATAGTGTGTTGTTGATTGTTGTTATGTGCCTTCATTATTGTTTGGTGCCATCAAGACTACTATGACTCATAATGACTCTATGAACAATGAATCTAAACTTTGTGATATCCTCTGCCATCTGCATCATCTCTGATATATTTGAACGCATTGCTACAATTACTGTACTAATCCATCTCACTGAGAACCTTTTTTCTCTTTCACTGACTCTCCATGTTTCCAAGCATTCTGTACTTTTCTAAGGACCAGTCTCTCCTAACAGCATACCCAAAATATGCCATACAAAGTTTCAATATACTTGCCTTCAAGACATAGTTGTTTGGGTATTGGTTTTTTTTTTTCATATTCAGTGGGATATTCAATATTCTTCTCGCACTCCAAGGAACTCAAAGGAATCAATTATTCTTCTTCATCTTTAGTCATTGTCCAACTTACAGATGCATAGAAAATTATTGAAAAGACTATGGCTTGAATCAGATGCACCTTAGTCTTTAAACTGAAATCATTGCTCTTTAATACTGTATGTGTGAGTTTATACTCATCAAATTTCAAAAATTGCTTGAATGTCTTTACAAAGCTATGTAACTTTACCAGATTCCAAAATAAGTAAGTGAAAGAAAACTGAAGGGGAAAAAATATAGAAGTGAAAATAAGAAGTCAAATAAGAAGCCAAAGACATGCCATAAGTCTTACTTGTTACTTGCAGTGGGCTATAATTCTGGCTCTGAGCCTATGAAAAGAAGAAGGCATGACTCATAATGGCCACAAGATAAAAACAAACAAAAAGCTCAAAAGAAGTCCAGCTATTCTTGGTATTGGGGACTGAGAGATATTTTCACATGGGTCCATATGAAATGGACACAGTGAAGTGTATTGAACCATGCCACTAATAAGAGTCATACAGTACATTGAACCATGCTTTTTTGTTGGGTGGTTTCTTATAATGCTTTTCATGTGGGTCAATGGTATAATAATAAAGCACAATTCTGTAAAAGCAATTAGAATGACACTGAGCAGACCAGGGAATGTCATATGAGGAGAATAGATATTCTCATAGTTTCAAGGCCAATAACAGTGCTGTGGTCTGGAAGAACTCAGAAAGACTTCATGGAGAAGGGGATATTCAACTTAGCTTGAACATAGTTCAGAAGAACAGATAAGTTGGCAAAAGTGAGGAGGTTATTTCTAGTAATAGAAGGACCTGTGCAAGCCAAGGACTTGAAAGAAAAACTCTGAGCAAACAATAAGTAGACAAGGTTGGCTCACAGTGAAAGAAGAACAAGGAGGCTGGGGACATCAGAGGCTTCAATAGTACAATCTAAGAAAACTCATGTCTTTTGAGTCAAAACTACATTATAGCTGACTGTATTGGAGTAATGAAGTCAGTTTGAGGATTAAGTTGTGTCTGATTCAGACCATGGTCTTTTCAATCACTTGCTTTGCATTTGAAAGCTGGATAATGACTAAGGATGACAGAAGAAGATTTGATGCCTTTGGACTGTGGTATTAGAGAAGATCTTATGGGCTGCCACAAGAACAAGCAGATATGTCTTAAAGAAGATGGGCTAGAATGCTCCTTAGAGGCAAAGATGATGAAGCTTTGTCTGGTGTGCTTTGGGCATGTTGCTAAGACAAGCTATTCCTTGGAGGGACAGCATGTCTGGGAAGGTGGAAGGACAGTAAAAGAGAGGACAACCTTCCGCCAGATGGGTTGACACAGAGATGGGCCTGGGTGTGTCAGAGATTATGAGGATGGTACAGAATAGGACCGTGTTCAGATTGGTTGTTCACGGGGTCACTATGGGTCATTCTTGACTAGACAGCTCCTAACAATAACAACAACTCATGCAAGAGGAGATTGCTTCTCTTTCTCTCACAGAGCATGCTAATGGATCCAGGCCACCAGAGCAGGATGGCCTTTGAGTTAACTCCTTAAGGTCCACACCACAAGAGGTTACAAACCAAGAAGTTTAGTCTTTATTTCAGAGACAAAGCTTGGGAGGGCTTAAGGACACAGAGAATTTTAGAGTTGTGTGATATAAGATGGCATTTACAAAGTTTGATCTGGCTTTCTTTGAGTTGATAAATAACTAAGGGAAGAAATAGAACAGGTTTCAAGACTGCCTCCAGGCCTTTAGATGATGTCTCAGTGAGGAGGTATAAGTTTATCCTCCTTTTACCTGTACACAAGGTAAAAGGAGTGACTGGCGTTAATTCTCCCAGACAATCCAGAAACCACACCCATAGCCACTCTTTAGTTCTCTCTCTTTGGTTGTACTTTAAATTTGGGCTGTGGTTTGAAATAACAGGGGAAAAAAAACCCAAAACAAACAAGCAAAAAAACCCTGCTAATGAGAAACCAAGGAGGATGTTTTGGAACTTTCTCAAAGCAACATGGAAAATAAGAGAGAGATGGAAAACAAAATATTCTCAAAGGAGATGGAAAAGATGACCAACCTGTGGAGCTCAATGGATAGAAGACCAGGGAGAGTTTGTATTCCAATGAAGGAATTTTTCTTTTACTTTTTAAAGAGAAGAGCAAACTGGGGG
>NW_006399764.1:18416497-18499321 GCF_000299155.1 Elephantulus edwardii | reverse complement strand
TAAAAATAATGCCCTAAAATATAATACTTTTAGACTATTCTCTCCCCCATAGACTTCAATGCCGTAAACATATTTCATCCAGTTTTTCTGTTACTTCTTAATCCAACTTTGGCTGAAGCAGGTGGAGGGACATGCAGCTCCCCCATATCTTGCTGTGTTTGCAAAGTCTTCATACTTATCTGAGAATACTCACTAAACTCCATTTCGAACACTGCCACCTGACTGTCGTTTTTTCATACTGTGGTTTTCTGTGATGCTGGAAGTTTTGTAAGGGGAATTAATTTTTAATGGCCCATTAACTTTTTTCCTTTTATATATATTTTTTATTATTACTAATTTTAATGAAAATTTACAGAGACTTTGGATTTGCATTCATTCATTGTTGCACTTTTCTCCCTGCCCCCACCTCCAGTTCTTTTACTTTTCAAAGAGAAGCACATTAAATTTTTAAAAAAGTGGGTTTTTTTCATTGTTGCAGATTCCCCCCTCCCTCTTTTTCCCTCCCAGTCCTCCTCTCAAGGCACTCTTTGTTCTAGTTTGTTGTCATTCATACATATAACGCCTAATCATATATTCTTTTTGTCAGTTATTCCCCTCATCTCATCTTAGGCAGTGTTCATTATCTATCTACTCTTTTCCCATTCTCTCCCCAATCTCCCCAAGTTTGTTCTATTTTTATAACAGTGGTGTTAAGCAATATTTATCCTTTTGTGGCTGAGATATTTCACTCAGCATAATGTCCTTCAGGCTCCCCATGTTCAGTACTGCCTAATATTCCATTGTGTGAATATACCATAGTTTTTCTATCCATTCATTTGTTGAAGGACACTTGGATTGCTTCCATCTCTGTGCTATTGTGAATAATGCAGCAATAAACATTGGTATACATACATCTGTTTGAGTCGTGGCTCTGATTTCTTTAGGGTATATTCCCAGTAGTTGAATTTCTGGGTCAAATGATATTTTTATATCCAACTTTTCAAGAAAGTGCCAGACCACCTTCCATAATGGAACATTCCCACTGTAGTGAATAAGAATTCTAATCTCTCCACAACTTGCCAGCATTTGTTCTTTGCTAGCCTGTTGAACTTTGCTTATTGTTGCTAAGGTGAGATGATACTCACAGTTGCTTTAATTTGCATCTCTCTGATAGCTAGCACACTTCTTCGTGTGCCATCCTTTTGCCATCTGAATGTCTTCTGTGGTGAACTGTCTACTCATACCTTGTGCCCATTTTGTGACTGGGTTTGCTTACCTTTTTCTTACTGAGGTGCTGGTGTATTCTATTGATTTTAGATATAAATTCCTTATCAGATATGTCATTGCCAAATATTTTTCCCTCTGTGAGTTTCCATCTTACCTGGTTGGAGAAGAATTTGTTTTGTTTTGTTTGTTTGTTCATTTTTTTTTTTTTTTAAATTTAGGTAGTTTATTTTTCATTTCAATGAACATCTACAGAGATTTTGGAATTCCATTCATTCATTGTTGCACCCTTCTCCCCACATGTGCATAGGGATTTAATTCTTAGAAGGTCCCAATCATCTATTGTATTCTCTCTGGTTGTAGGTGGAACTGGAATTTTAGGGCTACCCATGGCAGACGCAAGGATTCTGAGGCTCCGTCTAACATACTTTAGACATGTTGTGAAGAGAGACCGGTCCTCGGAGAAGGGCATCATGCTTGGGAGGGTGGAGGGACAGCACAGGAGGGGAAGGCCCTCTATGAGGTGGATTGATTCAGTTACTGGGATAATCGGGATGGGAGTGTCAGAGACAGTACGATTGGCACAGGACAGAGCAGAGTTTAGGGCTGTTGTTCATAGGGTCGCTATGAGTCGCAAGCGACTCGACGGGACATAACAACAGCAGAAAGAAAAACTCAATAATCATCTTTCAAAAGCCAGGCAATTAAAACTTCTTGGAACAAAGTAGAGCATTGTCTGATAGTAATCAGAAGATATGGAAGATGAAGTGCTGAAAGATGAATCCCCATTGGTTGAAAAGTTGTAAGGCTTTCAGAATACTCAGTGGTGTCAACAATAGGCTCTAACATACCAATCATCATGAAGATAGTGCAGGACAAGCAGTTTCCTTGCTTATATATGAGGCCACCATAAAGTGACTGAATGACCAAATACCTTCCACAAAGTTACCAGTTTCCTTTTCAAAATTATCACATAATTCAATCACTCCGTGATTGTATCATATAATTGTATCACATAATGTATCACTCCATGTATTCAAACTCTCATGCCACGTTTGTGATGCTCTCATTCACTTGAGGAAAGGTAGGAAAAAGATAAAGGGGAAAAAATAAGAGAGAAACAAAGAAAAGATCCGTTTACTCTTACTTTTTCTTCTCTGAGCTGGTTGACTTATATGTATATATGTTTAAAAAGAAAATAAAAAAGAAAGAGCTTTTTTATGTTATAGAGAAGTACTTCTTCATGAAACTTAAAGACTATTGTTGATAACATCTTGACAAAAACAAAAAAAAATCACAGTTAAACAAACACACAATATCATAGTAGATGCAGAATATATTAAAGTTGTTGGGAATTTAATTTACTTGGATCCATAACCAAAACCACAGTAGCAACAGTCAAGACATTAAATGACATGTGTTGAGCAACCAAGGACCTTGGGGTTGTTTTTTTTTAACCATTAAAAAAAAATTTTTTATATGTTTTTATATATTATAACATTTTTTAAATTGTTTTCCACACACATTGTGTTTCATTCATGCACATTGTGTTTTATAGAATCTTTCATTTATGTTGTGTTTCATACATTCATTTATATACATTGTATTTTATATAGTTAATTACTATTGATCTGTGCCGACCTCCTTAAAGTGCTAAAGAGTAAGGGTGTCCTTAACGTATGCCTGATCCAAGTCTTTGTACGTTCACTTTCTTCATATCCATGTGAAAGTTGGACAATGTAAAGGAACTTAAAAAAATCAATGCCGTTGAATTATGGTTGATATTGTGGCTAACAGTATCATCGTTTGCCAAAGGTCAAACAAACCCACCATGGAAGCAGTATAGCCATAGTAGTGAACTGAAGCAAGAATGGCCTTTGTCTCGTCTACTTTGGGCAGATATGAGGGGCCAGTTCCCAGAGAAGAAAAAGCAGAGGGTCAGCAAGAGAGAGGAAAGGCTTCAAGGAGGGAGAACGATAGTGATTGTGAAAATGGGGTGAAGCAAAGCAGAAATTCTGAAGCCGGAGCAACCTCTGACAGGGGTTGTACACAGAGGGTCACTATGACTTGATGGCACTGAATAACAACAACAATTTAGAAGTGAGCATGAAAGAAAATGACCCGCTGTCTTCAGCTGCTTCTGAAAAGCTGAGACCCAGCACCTCAGACTGAGAATTGTATCTATTTCCAGTTTTTGTGGGCTGAGGTTTTTATTGCTAGGCTTGAGAGAAAAGGAACTCAAATGTTACACTGATTAAGTGCTTAGCTACTAATTGAGAGCTTGGTGATCCAAACCACTTAGTGGCACCCGAAGAGGGAAATCTGGTGATCAGTTTCAATAAAGATTATAGCCAAAAAATCAAAACCCAAACTAAACCACCTTGGGTGGCAGTTTTGCTGTGTCACATGGAGTCCTTATGAGTCAGAATGGACGGGAGGTCACTCAACAACATCAAGAAGTACCCTTGGGTATGGTTTGCTTTCTTTAGCATGTCTTCTATTTGAACAACTTAAAGGCTATATACTTCTCAGGCCACGGCAAGTGTACTTGACTGAGAATCAAATCCCATGAGTTCTAACCTCCATGCCACCCATTGGGTAAATGCTTACAGTTCCCTAATTCTCAATAATCCCTTTCCTTTGTGGTTGGCAAATTGGTGATAAAACTGAGATTCAAAATTAATTAAAGATGTGAATAGTTTTGTGGCCATGAAGCCCACATAAATAAAGGGGAGCTGATTTTAGACTGATGGATATTTGCTTAGAAGAAGAGGTTTAAGAAAATCTTGAGAGAACGTCTCATGTACAAGGGGTCATTTTCACGGGCCTTGGATCTTTATTCATGGGAGCAAAGACACTCTGAGAGTCTAAGAATCTCACCCATGAAGGGCAGTTCTGAAAGTCCGAGGGCCTCAGAGTCACAGAGCTCACCACTCCAGCCTCTTGGTCTAGTGTGTCCACAGGTGCCCATGTCTAAACTTAGCTGAACTTAGAGGACTCTGGGTAGTTCAGAAATAGTTACTCACCTTCCTATGACTTTGTTTACTCTTTTAAAAATAGACGTGGAAGATGATCTGACCTCAAAGGGCTCTATGGCAGCGTGCGAAAGAGCATACAGTGCTTTGCCCACACACATCTCATTAACTGCTTTTCACTATTATCATTTGATTACAAAAGAACCTTAATTCCACTAAGACAAGGAAGGCAAGTCTGAATTAGGGCCCAAGTTTTAGGATAAGCTAACATAGGGTCACTAGGAGTCTCAAGTGACTCGATGGCACATAACAACAACAACAACAACATGAATGTAATTACTGAATATATGTGTGTGTGGGTGTATGTATTTCATATATAATTTTAAAACATCATGATGTATATTTCATACCTAATGTGCATAAAATTTGATATTTGGTATATAACATATAGCATATATAACATATGGCAAAATTATATATAAATAACATTCTTTAAAAAAATAATTCATATAACACCCCAGGCACTGTTTTAGGCATTGTAATAAACAAAGAAGATTTATTTTTTAAAAAAGAATTCATATAAATACAAACATGCATAAACGTCAACTTGACTTATCTATAATAGGTCTTGGGCACCAAAGAAATGATTATATACTAATAGTTGGCAACAAATTCAGTATGGGCTGATTATTTTCAATGAGTCTGAAGCCAGATATGCACCTCCTAGAACTCATTGTTCTGCAGAAGGCAATCCCACTCTTTTAGATCCAAGAGACTAGCTCTGACCGTAGAATTCCCACAGGAGGGAGGGAATTTTGCTCCTGTAGTCACAGCCTAGGCAACTCTGGTGGTCTCATGGCAAGGAGCTGCACTGCAGTTCTAAAGGCATAGGGTTTGAGGCCACCAGCTGCTCTTGCTGGAGAAGGATGGGAAGTCTCCTCCCATGTGATTAACTACCTCTGAAAACCTGCTGGCCAGTCAGGTGTGGGTTGGTTCTAACACCATGGTACACAACAACAACAACAACTGTCACAACTTATGGATTGATATTTCATGAACTCTATGATGATGTCCTGTTTTCCACATACATTTCCAAATCAGAAGTGATCTAAGCTGCAACATGATCAGAAGTGGCTGGACAACGCTGCCTGACCAATCTGGACTAATAACACTTCTTTTAAAGGAATATCAACAATAATGGATATACATCATCCCTACTCCAAACTTAATCTTTTGTTCTTTATACTATAGCACTTTTTGTGCAATACAGTTATTGAAATTGGATCTACTTGTGTTCCCCATGCGCTCCTGAGGTCTCTGACAGCAGATCTATTTATCCCTGTGTTACTATCGCTAATCAGAGATCCGAGCATAAAGCTTGTTCTCTATCAATGTTGTGTTGTTTTTGAGGACCATTGTGTTGGAACCAACCCATAGCTGACCCTCCAGGGGGTTCTCAGAGGCCCAGGAGGAGAATGCTGGTCTTTCTCCTGTGGAGAAGCTGGTGGATTCATACCTTCAAACAACATGCCTTTGGGATTGCAGCACAGCTTCTTACCACTGGGCCAACCAGAGCTCCCTAATAGCAAACAAATCTATTTGCTGAACACCAAGCTACACATAGCAACATAAGAAAGTGTGTATTACCATTCCTAATTTACAAACCAGGGCACCAAGTTTCATAAGGTTTTGTTATCTCCTCAAGGTCTTATATCAGACAGAGTGGGATATCAGACAGGTGGCAGAGATGGGATTTGAAGTCAGATCAGTTTGGCTCAGTCATGTCTTGGTAAATGGTTAACAAAGGATTCTCCAGGAGACAAAAACCCGACAGTTTTTGCTGAGTCCCATCGTGTAAATACTTCCATTATGGGTAGTGTTGCTCTATTAACACAACATCAGCTGCCTTATAATCACATAGCATCAAGCTAAGTCACAATGCAACATCAGCTGGTTCTCAAACCTTCTAAAAATTTAACAATCGGATCTTGCAAGTTGACTTCAGCACTCAAATGTTTTGACTGCAGCTAAGTTATGGCTGCCAGATTCCTGTCTTGGTGGCTGAGGACCCTCCAACAGCTATCATGGAATCGCCTTCTATAACCTCTGGCTGTTGGCAGCCCCTCTTCTCCAGACTACTTTGCAGCTGGTGGTATTAGTGACAAATCCACTCACAAAGAACTTCTTTCCTGCCCCAAAGCTAACCACTACTTCTGCTTTTAGACACGCGTTAAGCAGAGGATTTTCAAATAACAGTCCTCAAGTATTCTATTCTTCTAATTTCCACCTTTTTTTGGTAAACAAAGTAACAAGCAAAAAAAATTAAAAAGCACTACTCAGTTGAGAATTTAACAGGACAATCTTTTCTTTGAGCTGCACTATTGTGTTGTGATGGAAATGCCCACTGAGAAGATGTATTCATGTTCAAATAACAATGT
Source organism: Elephantulus edwardii (assembly GCF_000299155.1). Classification (NCBI taxonomy): domain Eukaryota; kingdom Metazoa; phylum Chordata; class Mammalia; order Macroscelidea; family Macroscelididae; genus Elephantulus; species Elephantulus edwardii. The sequence continues at coordinate 18,492,705 of NW_006399764.1, read as the reverse complement.
GATTTTTGTGAAGCTGCTTATCTCATGTGTCTTCAAGGGAAAAAAAAAGTGTTTAGAAAATCTCACTGAGTCCCCAAAGTTTTCTTGGGATTGTCTGGTATGCTGTGGAACGCTAGCAGGATCCACACAGGAAGATTAGAGGGGAAGCTGTCGGCACAGTTAAAAACTCTCACGTTATTGTCTCCCTCGGGAAGCCACTCAGGAACATTCTGTATTGAGAGTGCAAAGCTGCTAGGTCAATGGGATCATTTCTCTGTGACTTGGGGATTTCTCGGAGCCAGAAACGTTATCCTAATTTCATTTCTGTGACTGAAGAAAATTACATCAGCTGCTCGCAGGACAGCAGTCCTCAGTACTCCATCCACTTAAGCCAGCCCTGGATGGCAGATGTGGGAGAGTGTCATTATTGGTTGTATGAACAGCACAGTGTACTAAAATCTGGTTTGTCGTTGTTGTTGTTGTTACTGTGTACTGTCAAGTTGTAACTGACCCATAGCTGACCCTCCAGTGGGTTTTCAGAGGCGGTAAATCGCACAGGAGGAGTTTGCCCTTCTTTCTCCAGTGGAACAGCTGGTATTTTTGAACCGCATATCTTTCCGTTGACAGTGCAACTCGTTAACCATAAGCCCCCTCTCTAGCAAAGGTTCATCAACTCTTTGAGAAAAGTCCATGTCAGAATAGCACGAGTGTCAGGAAAGGAAGTGGATGTTGTGCAAGCATCTGTGAGTCCAAGCTACTATGCTTGCAATACAGATTAAAGTCGTGTATTACTAATGCAAAGAACACAGACAGTGGAAGTATAGTTACCAACTTAATATATCAAGAGACTTTATTCCTGTTTGCGATCCTCTGTTATATGACTCTATGTTCTGGAATTACGACTTTTCTTGTCTTTTATTATCTTGTGTACAGAAATGTGACATACATTAAGTTATTTCTTTGTGTCATTTTTCATTTCCAGAGTGTGAAGGATAAAATGATTTTATTATCAAAGGAAGCTTAGACAAATCATCTAAAAGAAAGAAATCTAAGTTAGTCAAGTAGCATTATTTTTTAAAAATAAATATTTCAGGAAAATAACGTACTCTTTTTTTTTTCTTTGACCAAGACGATATCTGAATACATCTGGATAGAAGTGGAGGGAAATGCCAATCATCAAATGGCTGGAAGTGTTTGATATCTGTCAGCATTCAGGCCGAACACCTGGAACCCTGCACTCATTTCACTCTTTATCCAGATGTTCTGGCAATCCAGAGGCTTGGCTGAGATAAAAAAAAAAATGGCCAAATGGGATACCTGTTTGGGAAAGGAGAGGAAGAACAGAAACAACTAGGAACAACTTACTACCTGCCAAACTCTTTCATTTACCGTTTACATTTTATCTTCCTAAGAACTTCATGTGGTGTTACAGTAATTTGCAGAGATGGAAATTGAGGTACAGACAATGGGCATTCTTTGTAAATGTTATATAAGCAAGAAACAGGAAAGGTGGGATCTCAATTTCTATATAATGGAGAGACCTGTTCAAAGTGAATACAATTAAATGAAAATTAATGAAAGGTAAGAGTTGAAGATAGAATTTCTACATAAATAATACAAGCATGCATGTAGGTTTATAAGCACAAATAACCACTGCTCCTATTCTTCATCTTAAAGATTTTTAAAATCTAAGCCTAGCTTCTTGGGATAAGGAAGAAACCCATCCAAGACAGTTGTTCCATTCTTGCATGAGTCCGTTTACTGCACCATACGTTTCTTTGGCTCTGAATGCACAGTTCGACTGACTAAATACAATTATCTCATTACTTGTTTCACCTCTCTGGAGTTGGGAATTTGGGATAATTTTGCAGAAATGATGTATTTCATTAGAAAAAGGTATGCAAAAAGAGCATGCAAATATATGAGCGATGATTAACTTGGGGGAAGACTGGTGATTGGATTTTATAACCCTTTCTAAACATCCTGTGGGGTAAACATCTCTTTGTACACAGCAAAAGTCAAGTTGGCCCGTCTCAAGGTTCTTAATGATGGCTTTATCTTGGAAAAAACAATGGATCAGATTCTTTCCTTTTGAAATGCCAAGAAACATACATTCCTAATGGAAGAGGAATCCAATGTCAATGTACCAATTGGATAAGACGTAAGACTCTGCTCTGCAGCAGAATTGATGACTCATAGATAGAGGCTGTTTGTTCTGACCTGTGAGACATGGCTAAATGCAGATCTGATTTACCTCTTTGACAATTGTCAGGGGCAAAGACACTCTTCTCCCAGAGAGGAGGCACTAGAGAAGAGAACACCCTTGTCAGATAACTCTACATGGTTCCTTCATTAGAAAAAAAGAGGAACTCCTGGGTCTTGAAGATGAACATGAAAATCTGCAAAGGGTGGTCTGATCACAGGCCTGAGACGTCTGCTGACCTTCAGGTTGGAGCTCTGAGAAGAATCTCCATTTTCTAAATACATTTTTAAAATGAGACTCTACAGAGTAAGGAAATAAGGGTGAAAAAGGGCAGATGAAAGATGAGTGCGTAAATGTTAGTTCCAGAAAATAAGTGACTGGGCTGGGGATAATGTACCCTTGGAAATAGCAGAGGCTGCAGAAATGTTTCAAATAAGGAAATAAATCATCCAAGATTTTGGAATGCTTTTATGCATTGAAATAACAAGAAATAGTGCATCTTCAATAAGAAATAGTACATCTTCAATAAGAAATAGTATATCTTAAATAAGATCATTGGGGGGCAAATACCCTTGTAATTGGATTACTTGTTTGCTAGGGGGGAAAAAGGTCAAGTCACACAAAATTCTAACTCGAGTATTCTCTTTGGAAAACTTAAATACACATACATTTACAAATATTTAATGGACAACTAAAGAGATGGAGTACAATTATATATCTACACAATTATACCCTTTTTTAAACCTAGACTCACCCTGGGGCAAATGCTGAACATCTGCAACACAGAAGCTCAACTCTGACTTGAATCAATTCAAACCAAATCTGAGGGTTGTTTTAGAGGTCTCATTCTCCCTAATCAGTGGAGTTTCCCATTATTCTTACTTCTCTGATATCAAACTCTGATATTGTTGTTGTTATGTGCCATTGAGTCCTTTGCGATTCATAGTGACTCTATGTACAAGGGCCCTAAAAGCCGTTCTATCCTGTGCCAACCTCGCCGTCTCAAATACACTCATTCCCACCACCCCAATCACTGATATTCCTGAAGATTTTCATGCTTAAATAAGTATAATACTAAGTTTGCATCAGCTTTTACTAATATTTCATTTACATTTGTGTTGTTGTTAGGTGCTGTTGAGCTGACCATCACAGATAGTGACGCTCTGAACAGCAGGTCTGTATCCGCCCTGTCCAGTGCCATCCTCGTCATATCTGATACACTCGGCCCATTGTTGCAGTCACTGCGTCAATCCATCTCGTTGAAGGTATTGTTTCTTTGACTGATCTTCCACCTCACCAAGCATGATGTCTTTTTCCAAGGACTAGCCCTTTTAATAATATGCCCAAAGTATGTGAGATGAATTTTTGCCATTCTTGTCTCCAAGTAGCATGTTAATTACATCCTAAGACATACATGTTTATCCTTTTGACAGTCCATGGGGTATTCAGTACCTTCTCCAACATCCCAACTCAAAGGCATTGATCCTTCTTGTATTTTCCTTATTCACTGACAATCTTTCAGGCACATTGTAAGTAATTGAAAAGACCATGGATTGGAATAGGTATACTTTAGTCTTAAACTGGCACCATGGCTCCTGAGAACTTTGGAAAGGCTTTTGAGAGTGGACTTCTCCCCATGTAACACACCTTTTAATTATGTACATGAGTTCAGATATGGTGCAGGACCCAGAAACACTTCCTGCTGTTACACATATAAAGTTTCCACAAATCATAGTGCATTGGAAGGTAACTGACAATAACATTATTGATAAGTGTTTGAGTTGATGTTTCATTCTTATAAGCACACTCTATGCCCAGTGTCTGTGTCTTTGGTGAACATAGATATACAATTTCTCCCCAATTGGTTTGAATTACGCATCCAATTTGATATGACGACTTTGGTTTTAATTATGAATGCTGGAACACTGGAAACCATTTTAGGTAAGTTTTAAAATAAATTTCTCGTTCTTCTGTCAAGTACTATTGCATTTTAAAAATGTTTAAGTCTAGTCTAAAATACTGTATTAGGCTTGTACACCTCCGGCCCTAGCGGGAATGGAAGAGGCACTAACCTTCGTTACCATTGCCAAGAGGCCAGAGTCCTTATTGACAGCTTTCCCCTACATTTAATCCCAGCTCTACTCTTTCTACTGCACATGTGTTGTATTCAGAAGCTAACTCATATCCTTACTTTTTGAAGAAAAGTCGTGTGACATATTATAATGAATTTATTTTCTATATTACACTTCCTAGGCAAATTTGCATTTTTAAAAAAAAACCCCAAAACTGTTATTCAAGAACTTTCCAAGAATAAAAATTTCACCACTGGTAAAATTTCAGACACTGGGATCTGAGTTGAGCGGATCCTGTGATATAGCAGAAACATCCCCGGCATTTCAAATACTCAGAGTTGGCATGCGAATTGCATTTATATATGAGCTTGAGCTGGTCTGTTGAGTATGCATTTAAACAAGTCCGTGCGCACTTGAGAATTATTTTGTATTTCTAATAAATGATTTCAAATGTAAAGATTTTCTGAGAATAATTTTAGCATAAGAAGGGTGGAATTAGTAGCTGAAAGGAAACAGGAATATGTATTTCAAAAATTGGCCTGTGTCTGTCACAAGCCGTGAAGGTTGACTCTTTGTATTGCACCTGGATTTTCCTTACTATATATACTCCCTTTCTTGGTTTTTATTCGGTTGGAAAACGTCTAACTCAAAACTAAGATTTCAGCCTACCTGAGAAATGGTGGCTCCTTCAGCCATTGCCTTCCCATATGTGACAATGCTTGAGTGATTTTTTTTCTCCCATGGACAAAAATGTAACTAGGTTACACATGTATGCATATATATACTAGGCTATATATGGAGTGTTTGCTAAGCTTTTAAACTTCTTCACTTGACAAGATTAATTAGGTTAATTCCTAGAATAAAGAAATCAACTCTGTCATTTACTATTGTTGTTGTTAGGTTCTCTCAAATTGAATGTGACTTAAGGCAACCTTATTAACACTAGATTGAACTCTCTGCTATCCTGCACCGTCCTCATCTCCTGTAACTTACTTAGAGCCCGTTTCTGCAATTGCTGTGTCAATCCACCTGGTTGAAGATCTTCCTATCTTTCACTGACCTTTCCTGGCATGGCGTCTCTCTCCAAGGAATATAGCCCCTCATAGTAGCAGGCCCAGGGCCTACTGTTATTTTACTTTGGAGAAACATTCTTCTAAGTGATGCAGCACTCCTCTGTCAATTTGCTTCACTGAGGTAATCTGGGGTTGCTATGATGCTGAACCTCGTGCCAGTGGGGGTCAAATGCCATAATGTCGGCCCATGGTGGACAGTGTTTGGTGGAGCTCCCAGTTTAAGAAAGGTTTGGAAGCAGGAGTGACATCCACTTCTTAAACCACAAGCCTCTGAAAACACTTTGAACTTGGAGAAAAGACGATAATTATAGAAAGGCTTCAGGCCTTTTGTTCATAGGGTTGCTATGAGTCATAATCGACTCTATGGCAATAAATAACACAACAACACTAACAGGCCCAAAAGTATGTGAGATGAAGTTTTATTATGAATAGATGTTAATTGGAGAAACTCACTGTGAAGTATCTGAGAACTTCCTATACTAGAATCTTCACACAATTTTTTTTACTCTAAAATTTAAAAAAAAAATAATTAAGATAAGAAAATTATGTAAATACCAAACTCTTTTTTGGTGATGTAAACATCACAGTTACATATGGGGACCATGACAGGGGGAAGTATGAATAATTGGAAGAGCTTAAGGCAGATTCTTGCGGTACCTTCTTCTCTGGAAGTCTTTTAAGATAAGTTAAGCCATCTTGTCTCTTGGAATTGTTTAGATAGAATGGAATCAATAAGCTCTGTTCTCTTCTGCCTTCTTTGTTGTATGATTCTCTAATTTATCTAGTAACATGAGATATCGGTTACCTCTGAGGCATAATTTCCATTCTTATTAACATTCTCACAGAACTTAATTTCTTTCAGACTTAGGTTGAGTCATGTTTGCATATAATAGCACAAAGGGCATTGTTTCCCTCTTAGCATACCTAATGTCTCACTTCCTCCAACAATGGGAATGAGACACAAGGCATCTCTGAGTTGTTTTGCAAATAATTTTATATTCCTTGCCTCCTAGTTATCTTCTGGGTTCCGTGAGTGGCTTCACAAATTTCTCTCCACGAAAAGAAAAAGTACAGTTACATCATTATGATAGAACAGTACTAAATGTTTACATACATTTAAGTTTGTGCATATACACATATGTTGTTATTATGTTGTCATTATTATTATGTGCCATGGGGAACTAACTCATATCTGACCCTCCAGTGTGTTTTCAAAGACTGTAAATCCCATGGGAAGAGTTTGCCTATCTTTCTCCTAATTTAGACGTGTGTGTGTGTGTGTGTGTGTGTATTTTTACTTTCTTAATCTTAGAATATCTGATGCTTATCAACAGTCATCTCTAATGTAACATCCTTCTATTTAAGTCACTTAACAAGATTAAAAAAATGAGAGAAAAATCATACTTTTCTTTTGAAGCCATAAATAAAAAAAGTAGGATCAACTTTTTAAAAACAGAACAAACAAAAACATCTAAGCAGGTATTTTTCTAGTAATTGTAACTTAGTCCATTGTCTCCTCCATAGCAACTTCTACTTATTCCCAGCCCAACACCACTTACCCACAAATCCATTTTCCAGTGTGTGTGCGTATTGTGTGTGCCTCTGTGTGTCTCGCTGTATGTGTGTGTACCAAAACCAAAACACAGCTCATAGCAATCCTCCCTCAGGCTTCCAAGGCTATAAATCTTAATCAGAGTAGACAGTCTCGTTTTCCTCCTGAAGAACAACTCGTAGATTTGACTTTTGATTAACAGAACAATAAATATCACACTGCGGCACCAACATTCTCTTTGTGTAGATATACATATATGTATCTAGGCAACAGATTGTTGTTGTTGTGTACCATTGAGTCAGAACCAAGCCGTAGACAACCCTCCAGCGACAGTTAAATACACAGAAGGAGATTGGCCACCTTGCTCAAAGCAGCTGGTGGATTCAAACTATATGGCTTTGGGACTACAGTGCACCTTCTTACTACTAGGCCACCAGAACTCCTGAATAGTTAAATAGATATACATATATCCAGACATCTGGGTAGCTATGCACAATATTCTAATTAGCCAGTGTCATCTATGCTTCATTGAAAATAAAGCCTTCATATTCTTCATAGTCCTTTCAGGCCAGCTGCTTCTGAGGAGAGGTCATGCTTAATGCCTTCATTAGAGTGTTAAAATCCATCCTGAGTTCTTAAAAACTTTCACACCAATACTATCCAGGCAAAGGAGCTTTAGTGGCCTCGTAGGTAAAGCGATGCATTGTCAACCCAAAGGCAGGTGGTTTGATTCTAACCATCTGCTCTTCAGGACAAAGATGGACCATCTTCTTCCCCTTCCTTCTTGCAATTTGCAGCCTCTGAAAACCCTTTGGAGGATCAGCTACGAATCAGTTCTGATTCAATGACAATGAGCCAGTCATAATTCACTCAAGGAGAAAGCAGGCAACCTTGAAAGAATTGGCTAATGGTAATAAACTAGGGATCCTTGTGGTCCCTTCAGGTTTTGCTCCACACTGATCCCTGTGAAGTTTCTTCTCTTAGTGAACTTGCCAGGCTGGTTTGCAAGGCTGCACAGGAATCCCTTCCTTGCCCTTGAACGTGCTAAAGCTCTCCAGCTTCTCCTACTTTGTCTGGCAAGCTGCTCCACCCCCTAATGGCTTTTCGCAAGAAACAGAACCTCCTCATATCTAACACGCTGTCCTGTCATCTGCTATTAGGCAAGCCAGCTTCTGAAGCTAATGACTGGAGACTTCTTATACTGTTCTCTTATGATAAGCTTTCAGACCATTGTAAGGTTTGCTTAAAAAAATATAGATATATTGGTGGAAATAGTAGAAGGGAAAGAGAAAATGGAGAGAATTGGAGAAAGAGAGAAGAGAAACACTGTAAATGTGGGCCAGTGCCTAATTATAATTCAAGACACTGCAATTTAATAAAAACAACTCCTCCAGAATGTGGCCATAAGGAAAGACTTTCCACAATCTGTTCATCTGCATAATTAGTGATGGAGGACCTGGGAACAGTTGGAACATTGCTGAGGAAGGCCCAGGTCACATTATTGATAACATAAATAACAAAGATACAGATTTCCCCAAACTACAACATCAGAATGTAACTAACAACAACCTAATAGGAGCACAGAAAACAAACAGAAAGCAGATAAACTCTGGAGCTGGGCAGGCAGCAGCCTGGAGCCAGGCACATCATTCTTCAAGGCGAATACCTTCAGGTTTCTTACAATCACCTAAAAACAGAGCAAAGGAGCAATTCACTGGCCACCCTCTTCCGAAGACGCCTGACTAGTGCCAAGAGGAGGCAATGGCAGTGAGGCAAGCCTCAGGCTTAATATTTTCAAAGGCAAGAAAACAATTCTTCCTAAAATTAAATTTGTCTGGCAAACAATAAGGGAAGAGAAAATCAAGCTCATTGCCTTTGAGTTGGAACTGACACATAACTGACCCTCCAGTGGCTTTCTGAGACATAAGTCACACAGGCAGAGGTGGTGACCTCTCTCTTTCAGACACTGGTGGATTCAAACTACTGGGAGGCTGCCTTTGGGTCAGCAGGACAACTCCCTGGTGACAGCCACCAGAGCGCCCTGTTTAACAAATAACACAGGAGCCGCTTAGCAAATTCTTCATTAAGGACTGATACATATTCTTAATACCTTGAAAATAACAATTCATCTCTATAAAATGCTACACAAGCCTACTGAAAAGAAAGAACCACATATCCCTGAAGCCTCTGGGTGTTAAAACAGTCAAGTACTTAGTTTCTAACTGAAAGCTTGGCAGTTCAAATTCTTGTAGAGGTGTCTCAGAAGAAAGCCTCAGTGACAGACGTCTATCCGGAAGACCATACGCATTGAAAACCCTATTGAGTTCAGTTCCACCCTGAAACACAAAGGGTCAGCCTGAGTTCTCATGGGCTCTGTGACAACTTGACAGCTGGCTTGGTTTTGGTTTATAAGAACCACGACAGCAGGAATCACACCTATCTTGTTACTGTCTATGTTTTCAGCTTTGGGCAGAGGTTGAGAAGCCAGTATGCTCACTACACATGTGTTGGCAGACTGGCCAGGGGCAAATAAAGCAAACTAAAAGTAAGAGAAGGTGAGGAATTACCCCCCAAAAAAGGCATTGTCTGCAAGTGTGGGGTGTGAGCTTTACTGCAGACAGAGCTATGCTTCCAGATAATTCTTTCCAAACCAAGTATCAATTACAGAGAGGTGGTAGCTACACAGACTGGACAAGATCGAAGAGGTCCAGATAAATCACATTAAGATATGTGTCCACAGAAACATAGGCCCTGGCACACCGGAAGACACTGTGTCTTCTGATAGCAGGAGGCCTTCATTGGTAAAATAAGTTAGAGGCCTCTGCAAACAAGAGATGCTCAGCCCACAGAGTGTGGAGGACTGTATGAGGGACAAGGCAAACATTCTTCACTGCACATACCTCCATCCTGCATGACTGTCCTGAGGGTAAATAGACCAATAGTTTCAACTTCCAACAATAGAAAGAAAAATAGTAATACTTTTTTAAAAGTCCGTGTGGCTTTGTGCTTTAAGACTTTAAAAACCACACGCATACCTGTGGTTTTGAAATAGCCTTAAAACCCCAGCAGGGATGAACCTGTCGGACTGGGTGAGTGAGATAAAATAAAGGTCTGTTCCTTCGTCGGAAATGAACCTCTTCACGTAGCACTGTGGTGACTGTGCTCTTGGCCACAGAATAGAAGGCTCGTGGAGTGTAGACCTACCATTTTTAAAAGCAAAACCCATTTGCTTTGGGGTTGAATTTGATTGATGGCAACTCCATGTATATCAGAGTATGACTACTTCACAGAGTTTTCAGGAGAGGGGGTCTGTTGGTTGGGTTTTTTAAAAAAAATAAAATTGCCAGTCTTTTCTGCCAAGACACCTTAGATCTATACCGGTAGATGCAAACCATGAACCTTTCAGCTGGCTGCTGCACAAACTGACCATTTACACCACCAGGCACGCCTATTCAGAAGTAGGACAGCAATACATACATATTTGAAGGGAAATTCACGCTTTAAAACTCAGTACTGTGTCACTAACACATGAGCTACATGGATTTCATTAGGTTGCTCAGCACATGTTTATTGAGTTCCTATTATGTGTCATGCACGTTTCTAAGCCTTGAACTCTTCCTTAAAAATAGGAAACAAGGCAGACAAATATCATCCTGCACTGAGCGGAAGTCCCTGGGAGGGAGCACAGGGCCAGGCAATTGCTTATCTTGGCCTCAGTGCGCGCCAAGGACAAAATTTTTGTCTTCAAGATGGTTTTCATCATTTTAAAATCATGGCTGTCCCTAGACCAGTGCCTTTATCTGCTGACTGGCTCAGAACAATGGGCAGAAATTATTGAATGGACTTTGCAGGAGGTAAGAAGCAAAATAGAGAGACTTTACGTTGTTACTGAGTATCATCGAATTGGAAATGACCCCTGGCCGACAGTTTCCAGAGGCAGTCAATTACATATGAGGAGATGGTCTATCTTCCTCCCATAGAGCAACTGGCGAATGTGAACAGTGTACCTTTGGGTTGCTAGCAAAAATCCTTTGTACTAAGCCACCAGTTTCCTAGGAATATTTACAGGACTATATCAAACTAAACTAAAGCCACTGTTATCCAGTCAGTCTGACTCCTAAAGACCCTTCATCTTTTTTCATTTTTCAAGGTTGTAAGGTTTTATAAGAACCAGCAGAGCAGCTGGTTGATTTGAACCACTGACTCTTAATTTGTAGCCCAATAGATAACTCACAATGTTATTAGGGCATCTTCACAAAGGCTTAGAGGGTCAAATGTTGAACCTTCCTATAGCTCAGACAGTGGAATACGGCTAGATATCATGCATATCATTCATTATATCAATTATTGTTATCAAAGAATTTGACTCTCATGAACTAAAGTCACTGTACTGAGGGAAACTCTGGCCTGTCTTGGTGTTATTTTACTGCGTCATGGAAGATGGTTTAAGGTATTGGTTCATAGATTTGCAAATCTCACAGATGGCTAACTCTGAGAAGAAAGCACACAATAAAGAAAAGGAAAGGAATATCATAGAGGAGTCAATTTTCTAATTGAAACAAGGTCATTTGTTAAAGACAATTTAATATTTTTTAATAGGAAAATCACCAGAGTAAATGACCATTACTTTCAAGAAAGTGCAACTTGCATTAATACCAATACACATGACCAGTAAGGGCAGCTTTCGTACTGCTGTGCTAATATCTCAACTCCCCTCCCAGATAACAGAGATCACTTTCTCACTCAAGCTGCCTGCGTGGTAGGTTTTAGGGACAATGAAAACATCTGAAATGTGCCTCTAAATTGCTTTTCATCACCAATTTATGCTGGAGCCCAGAAGTCACACACATCTCTCCATGTCCACCCACAATTTGTTGGCCAGTACTAGTCGCAAGGCCCAATCGAACCACAGAAAGAACAGGAAGTAGAAATTCACCAAATGCCCAAGGGAGTTATTTGCCCTGCAGAGTCCGTTTGGCAAGCTGTGCATAACATTGTGCTTATTTTCTTATCTCAGTAGGCATCAGTGTAAACTTAGGAAGCTCTGTTAGCCTAGTGGTGAGGAGCTGCACTGCCAACCTGTAGGCGTGCAGTTCAAATCCACAGGAAAATGATGGACAATCTTGTCCCATGTGATTAGCTGCCTCTGAAAACCCACTGGAGAGCCAGCCCTGAGTGGGACCCAACTCCACTGCCCGTGGCAAGAGCAGGAAGACTTTGCCCACAATAGTGATGCAATGTTGTCCCAACAAGATGCATTTACAGAGTGACTCCAGCAATGGGCTCAAGCGTGTCAGAGATGAGAACGGTACAGGAGAGGACAGGGTTCAGATCTATTGTTCGCAGGATTGCTATGAACTGTGCTCTGCTCAACAGCACCTGAGAACATGTCATCAGTCAGGTCCTATTCACAGCGACCCTGACCCCGTGTATGGTTTGAGGAGACACCACCCGATCCCATGGCCCTTTTCCAGCTGCTGGTCGGCTTGGACCCATTGTTGCCGTCATGTACTGGGGGAAAGCAGAAAGGAAAAGAGAGTGAGAAAAGAAAGAAAGGGGCATTCAAAAGATTAACTTTCCTCTGGCAATTGGGAGCCTTCTTGGGATGTGTGTAAATGATGACAGCATGCCCGGCCTTCGTGGGCTTGTCTCCTCCAGTAGAAGAGAAACAACATTGAGAGCAAGATACGAAGAGGCCAATATCAGGATGGACAAGGGCATGCACAGCCCGCCTGGAGCTCGGGCTCCTGCCCTTGGATTGAAAGACAATTTGCCTTAGCTGTCAACAGCGTCATGCTTTATAACCCGCTCTTAATCCATCCCCTGAAGGATGATTATTTCAATGCGAACACTGCACCCAAACAGCTAAACAGGTCTGAGTTGGCCCAGCAAAACCCAGCAACATTGTGTTGACCCTAGAGGTTACATAAGAAAGAAAAAAGAAGCGGAGTTTCCTGTTTGGGGTGCTCATTGGATCCTGGTTGTTTTGGTCTGTGTGGTTGCCTTTGTCACTGTTAATACATGTGGCAAAACCACCCCTCAAAATGAAGTGAAACCTCTTTTCTCAGCCATTCTAGTGAGCCATGAGGCAGGGCAGTCTTTGACTGTTTTATGGAAATTTTGATTTTTCAAAGTAATAAACAAATCTCAAAGGAACCAGAAAGGAACTCCTGGAGCCCTGCCACACTCTCTGTGTGGGCTTAAGAAACTATATTTGATGATGGCAAATTTCCTTTTCAAAAACACCCCAAACAAAGCTTAAGTTCCAGAAATGTTTTCTGGGCCAGACTTGTAGTAAATTTTCCTTGCAGGGTCTGATGCAAGATGGACAAATGGAACTAAGACTTAATCCCCAAGTGAGGCAGAGGGAAGTTTAGACAAATATGCACTGTTACCAGGGGAGGATTCAAGCCTTTGATGCTATATTTCAAAGAAAGAGCAGTCTGTCTGTCTGTCTCTCTCTCTCTCTCGCTCTCTCTCTCTCTCTCTCTCTCTCTCTGTGTGTGTGCATGTGTGTGAGAGAAAGAGGGACAGGAAGGAGTGGGGGTATCAGTATTGTCACCCATTAAAACATATCTTGAATAAGGTAAATTCATTTTTTTTATGTTGTGAGAAAAACTCTAAATTAAAATGATATACTACTCTTTCTTTTTCTCATGAATGCTCCCCAAATGTAGAGTTAATATTTTCTAATATCCTTCCTAAAAAGGTCCTGTAATTAGCATGTGTAATTCTGTGTATTTTCCCATCTTCTAGTTACCTATATTAGCATCATGCAGACATAGTCTAACTAGACTTTTTGATTGTTGTTGGTGGTGCAACATTTAAAATATAAAGCTCTTAATGCCGTAGAATCCTTGAAAAACTGTTCACATAGACATCTAAACCTTTTATTGTAACAGTTTGCAAAGGAAAAAAAAATAGCTCTATTGACGAGAAGCTGCACTGCAATCCTGAAGGTCACTAGCTGCTCCCTGGAAGGAAGGTGGGCAATCTCCTCCCGTGCAGTTAACTGCCTCTGAAAACCCACCGAAGGATCAGCTATGGGTTGCATTGAAGTATTTGGTATTTTAGTCGGATGTTAATGGGGAATATAATTTTCTTTTGAAACAAAAGTGAAGCCTAATTGTCACTGGATGTTTTTTTAATAACCTGGCATTGTGGATGGTCCAAAGGACTGTTAGTTGATTTTCTCAAATAGATCATGATCCCAAATTTAATTTATCTTACCCAAAGCTTCCCTTGGATTCCTGAAAAGAAGTAAGTTCAGTTGAAAGCATAGACACCAGAAGCTTCCTGTTTATAAATTGATTCCTTCCCTGAAACCAGGATCAAAAGTAGAGTGAGGACTTGAACTGCCAGAAGAACTGAGTGTTTGGGGAAGTGCAGGCAGAAGTGTCCTTAGATGCCAGCTTAATCGTGGAGAGAGTTCATGTTCATCTTGCTTAGATTAGACTCATCAGCAGGAAAGACTAATTGCTAGGAAAGAACATCATGTTTTATAAAAACGGAGGGCTAGGGGGGAAAAATGGAAAACACCATTCGATGGATTGACATGGTGACTATAAAAATATCTCAAGTCTTGTGAGGATGGATCAAGAAAGGAGGGATTTGGCTCTGTCCCACACACTGCCACCGTGAGCCAGAGTGGACACCAGGGCACCAACAATGAGCAGAGGATGCTGGTGCCTCGGGCAGTCAGTCAGCACAGCACAGCAATTATGGGGTCACTCCACGGGCACTCCATGTGCACCTCGTTTATTTACTGCTAAGATAGATTTTATGAATGCACATAGCCAGAGAGAAATAAATGACTACATGAACACTGTTTCAAGAACAAGGGAAAGCTTTTTATTTATTGCATGCCTAACGACTCTGCAAAGTTCTCTTTCTTCAACCCATCTTCCTCCCACAGAGCAGCTGGTAGACTTGAACCGCATACCTTTGTATTAGCAGTGCAATTCCTTACCATTAACCACCAGAGCTCTAAAGTCCCTAGAAAGTTCTCTTCCATCCAACATAGAAAGAAGGGTAGATAGATATACAAGCTGATGGATGATAGAGATACACATACATAAATACATCTGTCACCACTCCCACATAAAAGAAAATAAGTCACTCACCCAGCTCACAAACAATGAGTTCGGCAGGGGTCCAAATATAAGTCCCTGACAACAAAGACAGCTTTCTTCCCACTGCAGCACAAATCCTCTTCAAAAATTACCTACTTGCTAAAAAATGTGCCAGGCCCAGATGGTGTTACAGCTGAATTCTATCTAACTTTCAGTGAATAGATAATCCTTATGCTATTCAAAAAATTTGTGACCATAGCAAAAGATGGAAAACTTCCCAATTCAATTTAGAATGCTAGCATAACCTTGCTTCCCAGGCCTGACGGATATACAAGAAGAAGAAAATGATAAACAAATGTCATTTATGGATATGGATTCGATGCCCTACCTCATGTGCAATAGTCCACATGTGGAATCCAGGTACATATATAAAAAGAATGGTATACCATGACCAAATACATTGCAAGAATACACGGGTGGTTTAGCACTGAGAAACAGAGCAACACAACTCATTCGGCTAATAAATGGAAAGAAAACATGATAGCGATACAGTAATTAATGCTAAGAAACACTTTTTAAAAATGGAATGGCATTTCTAACTTAGAAACTAAAACTTCCAGTTAAAAAAGAAATAATGTAGTAGAACTATCAAGACAATTATTCAACATCAAATGTAAACAGGCTAATGGGAAAAAAACCCCAAACCAAAACATTAATATTAAAAAACCAGAGGAAAATAAAACTAGTGATATCAATTTAAACTTAGTAATTCTCGGAATTAAAGAAAGTAAGTAGTGCCCCGGCGACCTATCATAAGAAGTTGTGCTGCAATCCCAAAGGTATGCTGTTTGAATTTAGCAGCTGCTCCTCACCTCAGGAGAATAATGGGCAATCTCCTCCCCATGCAATTTACTGGCTCAGGAAACCTGCTGGAAGGTCAGCTACGGGTCACTTCTGACCTAATGACATAAAACTACAGAGATAAGAAAGAGAAAAAAAAATACATACAAAGATGACATCATTATGCAGGTGGCAACACAAAAAACTCTGCAAAGCTACTGACACGAGTAAGTGCATCTGATGACATGATTAGACAGATAATTAATTGTTATATACAGCCCATCTCCTTCCCAATGTCCAAAAATATAACCCATCACCACAAGGCCACCAGAGGTCTCTCAGAATAAAGTTAAAACTCTCATATTAACACAGGAATAAAGAATTCTAATCAGGTTAATTTTTTTTCTTATAAAACCACAAAATGGTAAAAAAAATATTCATTCAGTATATGATAATTAAAAAAAAAGAAATTTAAGAAAAGAAGGGAAATGGAGAAAGAAGATCTTTCCAAATAACCTAGAAAAACTTTAGTTGAGGGGGAACCCTTTCGGACATAGGCTTCCATAGGAAAAACATTGTCCTGGATTTTTTCCCAGGATCTGCACAATACTGGGAACACGGTGTTTATCAGTAAAAATAGTTTAATATATTAATATATGAAGTGAATGATCAAAGATCAAGATCATTGTCCGTGAATAAGCAAATAGATTATCAAGAAGGAAGTGAAGAAGTTGCTTTAGTACATCCTAAAAGTGCCGTTTCAATTTGGTGGGGAAAAGATTCAATATTTAATCAATGGTCATAAAAGTGTTGACTGTCCTGGAGTAAGTAGAGCTGGATCTCTTAGCAAAAATAAAAATATCCCAAACTCAAATAAATCAAGGCTGTATAGCAATCGTATAAGTGTACTTTCTCTATGCTGAATGTAAACTTTATACATAAGCATAAACACAAATACATGTGTAAAACATATAAAGACATATGACCAACAACTGTGCTTATTTTAGACACCCCTGACCCAGTGCCTGGCCTCCTGGTCCCCAGTTTCACAGGCCTGGTGGGACTTCCTCGTCCAGATTTCCTTGGCTCGCGTTCACCTTCTCTTCACCACCCCACACCTGCTCTTCTTCTCGGGTGCGGGTGACTGCTCTCCAGATCCCCACTCCAGTGGGATCAAATGTTCTGAGAAGGAATTTGCCTTCCAGATGTGTCTTCATGACTGTATACGTGCATCCTAATTTGAAAACTGGAACTTGACAGAGTATCAAGTGGGAACAAATTAGTGTAACTGTTCCACTAAGTTTTTATTGTATGATACTGTTCTGAAGTCATCTGTGCTGGGCACGTGGTTATTAGAGAAGAAAAAAATAAGCCTCTACTTTAATGGATATTGCAAACAATACAGCAAGGTGGACTTCGAGGGAAGAGGGAAGTTAGAAGAAAGAAAGGAATGTAAGACTAAATGGGACCATCTTTCAATTTTAAAATGAAAAATCCACAGATCAGTGGTCGTTCAGTGTGGCAGAGGGCTGGTAATTTTAGACACAGCCCCTGAGAACCATGCCCTTCCTTACTTTCTAAGTCCATGAGCAACAGGGATGACCTGTGAGAGCCAAACTTAGTCTTGGAAGACTGTTTTGCAGTTATTTACTCTTCCTGCAGCAAAGGGACTCCCAAACCTGAAGGAAATGCATTTGCCAGAAGATGAGCAGCCTATTTGACCATTACCCCTGCCTCAATAATGAACTATGGCTTATAATTCCTATTACCAAGAATGAGATTGGCCATTGTTAGTTGTCGTGGAGACAGCACACAACTCCTGGTGACTCCATAAGCAATGGAAATGAGCACTGCCAGGCACTGGACCATCCTCAGGATCAGTTTTGCACCACAGCCTTGGATCCATGGGTCTTTCACGGGCTAATTTTCCGAGCAAGCTTGCGGAAGCTTTCTTGTTTGTCTCCAATCTGCAAATTCCACTGGAATATGTTTAGCATCATATCAACATGCAAATCTTCATTGGCAGACTGGTGGTGTCTGAGCACGAGGTGAATTGAACAGGAATCAAATCAGTCTTTCCACAAAGAACAAGGGAGTTCCACTCCTGCTCTTTAAGACCCAGACTTTAAAAAAACAAAACAAAAATACAAAAACAAGCAAGCAACCAACCAACCAAAACCACCACCACCACCACCAAAACCTGCCGCCATTGAGACTCATAAAACTCCTCCACTGAGTTTGCAACACTATAAACTGTAAATCTTGATAGAGGAAAACAGCTCACCTTTCTCCTGAAGAGCTACAGATGGATTCAAACTCCTAATCTGTCAGTTAGGATTGTACCACCAAGGTGCCTGGAGTGTGAAACTGTGGCTGTTGTATACTGTCTAGTCAGAACCGAGTCACAGAAGACCCTCCAGCAGATTTTCAGAGACAGTTAATCACAGTAGCTGGTGGATTCAAACTACATAACTTGGGGTTGGTAGCACAACTCTTTACTATTAAGCCACCAGAGCTCTCTAAGCATGAGATGAAGTTCATGTAAACAGAATGAGGAGACATCAGAGTGGTTTAACCAATTACTCCTGTCTTTCCTGAGAGATAACCTAGTACAGTGGAAGGATGCCATAAGTTCTGTGTTCAGATATGTACTTCATCTCTTGGGGAAATGACTTCATTTTTCAAAGATCCCGTTTTCTTTTCTTTGTAACTTGGATAATAAATAACATTCTTACTCCTCAGGAAAACACACAGGACTGTCTTCCCTGCCTCCATTCAAATCTCTTCTCAGAAGAATTTTTGAGAAGGGAACACAAAGAATATTTCCAAGAATTTCCTCCCTAATAGGGAGAAAATGCATATCCAATTTGCTGTTAGATAAGGCTCATTCAAACAGTCAGTGTCCAAAGCTTTTTCAATCATTAATTTCATCAAAAGACAAGTCTTCCAAGAACAGCATATTGATTTTATTCTACATAGGCTCTCGGCAGATTCAAGCATTTGTTTCAGTGTGGGACAAGATTTTTGGCATGAGTTTAGTAAAATGTTGGGTTCTTAGTTTGCGTAACTGTTGCGCCTCTAAGGAGCAGACACGAAGCCTTGGCTCTCTCCCCTGCCCTGCACGCCTGGCCTTTCCCCCAGCACATCCTCAGTCCGGAAGAAGCTTTGTCAGGCCCTACCAGGGCCGTGAGATCCAGGCTGCTAATCACAGAAAAAGCCTCTGCAGGCTTCTCCTCTGTCTCCGTCTTGCAGAAAAATGCTCAATGTCATTTTCACTTCAAGTATTTCCAATGTCAGTTATGGACTTCTTCTCTGATGCAATCAGCTTCCAAATGCTGGAAAGTTTTATGAGCTTCACCAGAAAAGAGTTTGCTGACTGTATGGGCGATGACGAGACACTGAATTTTCCTGTCCACTTTGTAAAAAGAAGGAAAGAAATAATAACTGAAGTTCCTATTCATTTAGTGAGAGTCCAGGTGCCAGAGCCCATCTAACGAATCATTAAATCACTTTGTTTTTCCCCAGCGATATTAGGGGGAGTTATCAAAGCATTTGAGTTGTGGTGTTGAAGAGTGCTGAATATCTTTTGGACTACCAAAAGAAGAAATAACTTTGTCTCGGAGTAAGGGCCACCAGTGTGTGCCTCGGAGGCAAAGATGATGAGGCTTTGTCTCACATGTATTGTACAAGTTGCTAATAGAGGCTATTTTGGGGGAAGAGGCGTCACCCTTGAAAAGGTGGAGAGTGAACAAAGGAGAGGAAAACCCTCAATAACATAGTTTGACAGAGGAGCTATGGCAATGAGCTCAAATGTGTCAGAGATGATAAGGGGGACTCAGAACATGGCAGAGATCAAATCTGTTGTCCATAGGGTCGCTACGAGCCATACCCAATGACACTTAGCAAAGATAACAGCAGCTAGTGGCAGAGTCCATGGTAGTTGCACTGCTAAGCCAAAGGCTGTAAAACTCCAGCAGTCTGGATACTCCAGTAGCTCTGAAGGGGGCATTTGGGCAGCGTCCTCTCTTTGTGATTTTCAGCCTTGGAAACCTAGTGCAGGGTGGCTGAGAGTTGGAAAAGACTTGATGACAGTGAGCTTTTGAGTTTCCATAAGATTAGGATGGAAGATTAAGCATAGGTATACATCACAGATATGATTGCATTTTGCAATGATCAACATTCCTAGAAATTTACTATTTTCACATATGTGACATATATCAGGGAGCTCGGTGAGAGAGAGAGAGAGAGAGAGAGAGATAATAGATGATAGATAGATACATAGATACATAGATACATAGATAGGTATAAAAGGCTGTCACTCTGATTTCTTATGAAAAGCCTGTGTTATAAAGTCTGACTTCTTAGGTTCAGGGGATAGGGAATGGTTAAAGCCCAATTCCTGCCTTAGGGAAATGACAGATTGGTATACAAGCCATTTCAGTGCAATGTGGTCAGGAGTGCAAAAGGAGTTAGAGCTAGGCTTTAGAGGGACATCAGAATGGATGCTTAACTAAGTCAGCCTTGACTCATCAGCATATACGCAGAGCTCTGGTGACTTCGTGGTAAGAAAGCTGTGTTGCAATTTGCAATTCTGAAGACATAGGGTTCAAATCCACCAGCTGTTCTGAGGCCGAAGGATGAGAATTCTACTCCCATGAGATTAACTGCCTCTGAAAACACACCAGGGGTCAGCTATGGGTTGGTTCTGATTCCACAGCACACAACAACATCCAAGACTCATTCATACTCTTTCACCTTAGTTTACTAGGTAAACAATCAGAGGTACCATTAAAAAGACAAAAGATAGATGTGCACACGCGTGCGCGCGCGCGCGCACACACACACACACACACACACACACACACACACTCCCCCTTTCGTCTACTGCCTGCAAAATAGTCTAAATAATCCATACACCTACACACAGAGAGGACTCTTTCTCCTCCATTGTATTAGAAGTTCATTACGTGATAAAATTATATATTTTATAGCATATTAGAGATATATATATCCTGGTAGATAAGATTCTAACCATTGTATTGGGAAAAACAGAGATTGAGTCTTAGCTGTATGTCCATGGATAATCTACAAAATCTCACCGAATTTTGCTTCTCTTGCCTGCAAAGTAGACTACACAGATTCACAAAGTTCCAAAGTAAATTGGATGAGGATATTCGTAGGAAGCCCTGGGTTCAGTACCTGGCACCCAGCATGAATTGGAAAAACAAGAATTATCATCATTACTATGCTTGCCACTACACCATAGGCAAAAATTGACAGCCCAAGAGGTTTCTCTTAATTGTAGATTGTCTAACGACTCAGTCCACAGCCTCTCTGTAACACTGTTTATCTCTCCTAGTGATATTTTTTCCTTATCACATTTTTATTATGGGACCTGTGAAAATGAGAGAAACCCTCAATGAGATGAGTTAACACCAAAAGTACAGAGTGGAAATGTTTTCTAAGATCTCTTGATAGATTTATTCTTTAAAGTTTACTGACTTCTAAGCTTCAGTCAGAAAATACTCTCAATTAATACTTGACGTAAATATCAGGCTCCAGAGTCAGCGTCTTAAGGAATCTTATGCTAAGTGGGCCAAAGGCACAGAAAAGCCCCAAAATGATTTGTGCAACCAAGTTAACAACTACTCCTTTTCACTCTCCCCATTCCGAGGATGAATTGCTCCTTCTCTTCCTCTTCATCTCCCACATCCTAAACAGATTTCCTGAAAGACCTTCTGGTTAAGTTCTCATCCCCTTGGCAAGGCAACTTGTCTGCTGAGCCAGTCAGCTGTCTCATTGAGATTCACTGCCAGGTGGACAGCTTTGATGGCAAGGAGGTGGCGTTTCGCCCAGTTAAGCAGCTTTCAAGCCTCGAGCCATAAAGATGAGCTCCTGGCCCTCCTTCCTCCAGGAGGATGCTGCAGACATATTGCCTGCCCTTGGAAGTACGGCTTTCCTGTGGTGCAAATTATTGAGCTGTGCAGAGCGCTTTACTTACTGCTCTCCCCTCAGAGCATTTGAGACGCAGACCTTGTCCAGTTCCTGTGTCAGCTTTTCTCCATTAAAGGTGCTGTTTGGGTAATTAGCTTGAGTTGGAAGCAAGCAAGAAGTTAGGGGAATGTGTGGGTTTTCTCTAGAAAAAAAAAAGGCTACAGGAAATAAAATAAGTAAGACCTTGTGTTTCCAAATGAGACTTAACTCTGCTTAATAGACATAACCTGGAAGCTACATAAACCAAACGTTATTACATATTTTGTTTTCTAGTCCATTTTATTCATGTGGACAATGAGGACAAAAGATAAGCAAAGACTCAAAGAATAATATGTTAAAAGAGACAGAACAAAATATTTTATGTATGTATCTATTTTCCCCCTTATCCTATCTATAAGACAGAATCAGTTAAAATGAAGGAAACTCTTACTGTGGAGGGTTGACACAAAACCACAACAGCAGACTCAAATGCACCAAAAGTGATGAAGAAGAGACGGCGTCCAAGCAGCCAAAGGTCACTATGAGCCACAGTCAACTCAACAGCAACTAACAACAAGAGTTTTAGACCAGAAAATTGCAGATCATTAAGCACAAGCAAAAATGGCTCTCTAAATTAACAACCCAAACAGAAGCAAAATGGAGGAGACCTGACTGGATGAGGTCTACACAAAAGACAAGCCAGAGGTCCCGTGAGGAGCATTTGTCGGGATGGGGCTGCTTTCACTAAAGGCCAAGGGATTCTCTCACCTTATCTATCGAGGGAGATTTTCCAGGACCATCCAGGAGGCTTTGTTTTGCTTGTGGAGAAGTTTGGTGAATGAAATGTACCCAACATCTACCTGGAAAACCAAAATGGCAGAGATGGGGCACAGCTTTTCAGCGAGTGACCCACAGAAGAGTTGCTGTCACACTGCATTCAGCTGCACTCAGGGTTTGCCTAGCTGAACTATTTACACTGGGGGACACATAAGGGATTATACGAACCTCAAAGCATGTGGAATACTGTCCACAAAGACAACCTAGATGGGATTGTGGGATCCTGACACAGGCAGGCAGGGGAAAGATGGCAGGAGAAGTAAGAACAGCAGCTGCTGGAGGGAAGGAATTGTCTTACCCATTGGATGACCTTCAAATGTGAACCCTGGAGACAAAAGCAAGAACGCACAAAGACATCTGTTATCTGAAATACTTCAATTGGTATAACATCTATTCCTGGGGCCTTATTTTTTGCTATTTCCTTCAAAGCAGCTTGAACTTCTTCCTTCATCACCATAGGCTCTTGCTCATATGTTATTTCTTTAAATTCTTCTGTGTCTGCCAGTTCCTTTCTATATAATGACTCCGTATATTCTTTCCATCTTCTTTTAATACTTCCTGGATCATTTAATATTCTGCCCAAAGCATCCTTGATTACAGCAACTCTAGGTTTGAATCTGTTCTTCAGTTCCTTGAGCTTAAGAAATGCTGAGTGAGTCCAGCCCTTTTGATTTTCTGACTCTAGCTCCTCGCAAATTTCATTGTAGTATTTTGCTTTGTCATTCCGAGCAGCCTTTTGGAATCTTCTGTTCAGCTCTTTAGTATCTTGAATTCTTCCTTGTGCTTTGGCCTCTCTGTGCTCCAGTGCAGTCTTCAGAGTTTATGACTGACAAATGTCTCATGTTGTTGTTGTTTTGTGCCACTGAGTCACCTGAAACACATAGTGGTCGTATGTACAATTTGATGTAAAAGTCTAACATCATTTAGTATTTTCAGAAGCATTATTCTGCCCACGAAATTAACATCGAAAATACATTCATTTTTTTCATTTTATAAACAGAAACATCTGGAATCCAAAAATAAAGAACTGTGTTGTTGTTGTTGTTGTGTACTCACCTGCCAGTGAGCTTCCCAATCTCTCTTACTAGCACTAGTCAAACATGAACATCTCTTCCCCTCTTTGCCCCCATATCTCTACTTTCTACTTCTTTTCACCTTCGTCAGTGTTTCCCTAGTTTATCAATTACCTGGTTTACTGCTAAACAGGGTGTACTAGTTGCCTTGGCATTAATACTAACTTCCCATGCCTCAAGGGCATCAGAAGTGTGGACTTCTGAGTTTTCTGGCTGGTTTGTTTTTGCTTTTGTGTTGTTGTTGTTGTTTTGCTTGCTTGAGGGTTTTTAATAATGAAACTCTCTGCATTGATGGAACCAGAGTGTTCCTGAAAGTTAAGGGTAGTAAAACTTCATCTCGTATGAATGGAAATCCAAAATCAATTGAAACCCCAAAAAATAAAAACAACAAAACCCCTTCATCTCATTTATTTGGCCATATGGAGTCACCATGCTGTGAAGGGTAGAAGGTCAGTGAAAGAGAAGACCCTTCGTTAGAGGGGTTACAACAGTGACTACCATGATGGACTTGAGAACTGGAGGTCTTGAGGACTGTGCCGGAGGGGGCAAGGTTCAGATTCGTTGTTCACACGATCCCTCCGGATGCCCATTGACTCAATGGCACCTAACAACAACATCAACAGGCCTGGATGCAGCTGTTTTGTAGGAAGACGAGTAAATACTCTCTTACCCCGCTGGTGAATTGAGAGGAGACGCACTTGCATTTGTACAAGGTTTAATAGGTGACTCTTAAGAAGTAGATCACTCACTGGGGCTTTGAAGTAGACTTGAACTTCCAACCTTCAAGTTAGCAACCAAAGACCCTAATCATTCTTATCACTGAGGGATTCCTCCTTTAAGTCAGCAAGGTGGAGGGAAGCCAAAAGGGAGGAAAGAGTCACAAAAGACCAAGATGACATTCCTGCCCAGGGTGAGTACAAGCAGCTCAATTATGATTGGTCCTGTCTAACTACATTAGGGACCAAAAGTCCTCTTTAAGCAGAAGTCAGAGGACAGTACTGATTTATGCCTTAGACCAGATCTCCTTATTTTTGCTTGTACTGTGATTTGTAACTTAAAGTTACCCTAAGATAGCTTTAATAGAGAGCATAATATTATGGTATGCCAGAAGCAAGAAGGAATGAAAATGAATATTAACAGCAAGGCAATAGGGTCAAAGCAATAAAGACCAGGACACATGTCTCTGTCACTACCATTTAACTTTGCACTGTGGTTGCACTGTGTAAATCCATAGGTGAGGCCGTGTTCTAATAAATATTTATGAAATTGTTGTTACGTATCAGAGAGTCTCCTGCGACTCAGCAATTCTGTATTCAATAGCTCTGAACTCTGCCCCATCCTGCGTGAGTCTCACTTTCTCTAACACACCGACTCACACACTAAAATATTTTTGACCCACCGGTCATAATTTCTCAACCACAGATCTACATCTTATTTTAAATTATTGCATAGACTTTTATTCTCTAATGTCTAACAAATATTATTTAACTGTTCTACTAGGGAGCCCTGGTAGCCTAGCGGTCGGGAGTTGCCTGTTACCCCAAAGGCAAGTGGTTCAAATCCACCAGCTGTTCCATTGAAGAAAACGGGGCAATCTCTTCCCATGTGGTTAATTTCCTCTGAAAACACACAGGAGGGTCAGCCATGAGTTTGTTCAAACTTCTTGGCTCACAACAACCAGTTAGTGCCCCACGTTTCACATCTGTAGTTGAGAGGGTTGCTCTGAGTCGTAGTCAGAATGATGGCACCTAACAACAACTCGGGATGTTCTATTATGGTTTTACTATTAAGGAGTATTGTTGCATGCACAGGTTGGTACATAAAAATTTATGACAATCTTAAGAATGTGTTTTGTTGTTGTTATGTGCCGTCAAGTCTCCGGCAACTCATAGCAACCCTATGTGCAACAGACCTAACCCCTGCTCTATCCCGTGCCAATCTGTCTCCTATACACCTACCTCTATTACCCCAGTCACTGAATCAATCCACCTCACAGAGGATCTTCCTCTCCTACGTTGTCCCTCTGTTCCCCCCAAACATGATGTCCCTCTCCAAGGACTGGTCCCTCCTTGCAACATGTCCAAAGTAGGTCAGACAAAGCTTCAGAATCCTTGCCTCCAAGGAGCAGCCTGGTTTAACCCTCCCTAGGACAAAGCTGTTCATTTTCTTAGCAGTCCATGGCATAGTCAACACTCTTCTCTAGCACCACAGCTCAAAGCATCAATTCTTCTATCCTCCCTAATCATTGTCCAGCTTTCTGACACATAGCAAGTGATTGCAAAGACCATGGCCTGAACCAGGTGTACCTTAGTCTCCAGAGTGACACCATTTCTCTTGAATACTTTGGAGAGGTCTCTAACAGCAGACTTTCCCATCACAATATGTCTTTCAATTTCCTGACTGTTGGTGCCAAGAGTGTTAATTGTGGAGCCAAGCAAACTAAAGCTGTTAACAATCTTAATCTCTTCACCATCTATCATGATGCTGCCAATTGGCCCAGTGGTGAAAATCTTTGTTTTCTTGATACTGAGCCTCAATCCATATTGAAGGCTGCAGTCCTTGACCTTCTGTAGCAAGCATGTATATATATTCCAAAAGTATAGTTTCTGGGTCACGTTCCATGTTAAAAGTCTTGAAAAAGATGTCACCAAATTGTCCTCCAGAAAAACTGAACCAGTCTCCACATTCAGAAGTGGATTCAGAGCACACCCTTTTTCCCACAATGCACAGAGCAGAGGGAAACCTTTGCATACATATCCCATATATTTAGAATTAACAGAATGGCAACTAGGTGAGGTTGAGTGTCTAAAGTGGCTAATTAATTGCAAACTTTGGTCCAGAAGACAGAGGCCCCACCCTCCCTATTGCCTGGTGCCACTTCTTCGAGACCCACTGAGAACAGATCATTATTCACCTCGGAATTCTCTGGCTACTGTTTGGCATCACATTTTCTCAATTTCGTTTCCATGAACTGCCACTAATCCGAGCAGTGTGAACCAGTGAACTACATGGAGAGTGGGCACATGCTAACCCCGTTCTCACCTTGTTACACAGCGTGGCCTTGGCCAAAGCCTTGAATCTCCACCGCGCAATGGTTTCTCTGTAGAAAACATGACAGTGCCCTCCAGGGAGAAGCAAAACTACCTGATTCCCCTCCTAACTACAAATGTCTGTTAGTGGGAAAAAAAAATAACGAAAGAATTAGAAGTTCTTGTCCTCTAGGAGAGAGAGCAGTGTCACAGTGTAGAGCCCAGTTATTAACCCCAAATAGGCAGCTCGAGTCCACCAGCTTCTCCGGGGAAGAACATGAGGCTGGCTGCTTCTGTAAAGATTCACTGCCTTGGACACCCCCTGTGCAGCTCCATTCAGCTCAACAAGGTCACTCGTTGAGAACTGACTCGATGCCAGTGGGTGTTTGGTGTATTTTCTAAGAGGAGATGAGTCACAAAGTCTCCTACAGAGATGTGTCTTTGGGTTTATCTGGAGAGGAAAAAAATATTTAAAAATTACCACCCCCTCCCAAAAGCAAACATAACCCAAAATAATATCATGGACTCTTACTGCTTTTATGTCATTTCAAAAGTCCACACAGTTGCTGAATCAGGTGATGAACAGATATTTCCCCCATTTTACCATTCAATCTATGTCATGGTTAGATCATTTTCACTCTTTAAGTGGACCCGTGCACCTAGGAAAAGACATTTGTTTGCAAATATATATTTGCACAAATACAAACTGCCACAGGCATTGACATCCCACTACCAAAATGATCCAAACCATCTTTGGACGTTGTGTTTGGCTTTTCTTGCCCTTTGTTACCCTCTGACAGCCATTTGCCTCCCACCTCCACCTCTTGTGGACAACTAACCTATCTTCTGCCATCTCTGTCAGCACAGCTTCAGGGGTTCATTCCTTTCTCTTAAAGAGTCTCACTTAGATCTCATCGTCTGTAGCCTTCGAGTCAAGTCCAAGGGAACTAAGACAAGTTCACCTTCTTCTCTTCTCCTCACTAAGGGGTCATGCTGTGTGACATCAATCACCATCAACATCATCATCATCTACAGCTCAGGTGATGGTGTTTCTGGAGTAACATTTTATTTTTTTAATAAAAGCACTATTACATCATAACTTTGATAATATCTACAGTAATTGCAAGCAAGTTGATTCCATACAACTACTCTACAACTTCCTTATATAATTACTTCCATGGGATTTTTTTTTTTTTGAAACCCCATAGCCATATCCCAGTCAATGTCCCCATTCTTCTTGAGGGAATTATTTCATTAGTTTATTGCCTGAGTTGGCTTATTTCCATTTCTTCTTACCCAAATCCACTCTTCATACCAATTTTCTCTTCCTAAAATGTATTCAATTATCTCACCCCCTCCTTCTGAAACCTTAAGTGACTTCCAGATATGATCATTTACCAAACTAATTCTATGCTGCTCAACAATGTGTCCAATATCCTCAAAATATGAGGCCAGCTCTTCAGAAGAAAAGTTTCAGAAGTACGTAAGTGCATAAAAAATGTGCTCAACACATGAGTTACCAGGAAAATGAAAATCAAACCCACAGTGAAATGAAACGAGACACTCAGTTCAAATGCTAAAGTATTTATGGACAGGCTGTGTCACCTGATACTTCTCTATAAACTCTAGGTTTGTGACAAACTTGACCACTTACACTTGGAAAGTGGATGTGCCATCAGCTGCTCTGAGGATGAAGGATGGGCAACCTCATCCCATGCGAATAGCTGCCTCTGAAAACCTGCTGGAGGGTCAGCTATGGTCAGTTCTGACTCTGGTGCACAACAACCACATGGCACAGACAGGGTGACACCCTCTATGGGGAGTTCTGGTGGCCTAATGGTAAGGAGCTGCACTGCAATCACGAAGGTACCCAGTTCAAATCCACCAGAGTTAGGGTAAGTGCCTCTGAAAATCTGCTGGAGGATCAGCTATAAGTCAATTTGGACTCTATGATTGCAAAGCAACAACAACAACAATAGCAAAAACCAAAACAATGGCCTATACCATATTTTGCCCAGTATTCTTTTCCTCTTCTAATTCATCCATCATTTTATACTGAACTTTTCCCGAAACCTATTTGTCTACATATCTTTTTAAATTGATTTTCATATAATAATACCTTTACAGTATGTTCCATTCATATACATTGTTTTATACAATCTTTCATTTACATTGTATTTCATACATTCATATACATTCTATTTTATATTTTTATGCTAATTTATTTACAAATACAAATTCTAATACATTGTTTTTCACACTAGATCCTTCCCATTTCCCTCACCCCCCACCCATCAAACTGTGTAAGCCCATGATTAATCCCCCTCATCCCACACACCCTCACCCCTCTGCTCCCATCCGCGCTTCCTGGATCCTTATTCTCATTCTACAGTAATGGTTTTATACAATATTTGTCTTTGAGGGACTAAGTTAGTTCATTCAGTATAATGCTCTTCAGTCTCTCCCAAATTAAGTAATAAGTTATAAAATCATTGCTCTTACAAGCTGCTTAGTATTCCATTGTGTGAATGTACCATAATTTCTCAAGCCATTTGATTATGGTTAGGCATCTGGGCTGTTTCCATGTTCTTGTGATGGTTAATACCGCTGCTATGAACATTGGTGTACAAGCCTCCATTTGTGCCTCAGTTCTCATTGCACATGAAGAAATGCTCAAAATCACTGCTAATAAGAGAGATGCAAATCAAAATCACAATGAGATACCATTTCACTCCAGTATCAGTGGCAAAGTTTAACAAGACAGCAAGTAATAAATGTTGGAGAGGATGTGAGATAGGAACACTTGTACATTGTTGGTGGGATTGTAAAATGATATAATCAATCTGGAAGGTAGTTTGGCACTTCTGTATGACCCAGCTAACCCACTGCTTGGAATATACCCCAAGAAAATAAGAATTCACTACATATATTTGCTCTACACTTTTCTCAATCAGTTAGAGGAGAGTGGACTTGGAGTGGATGCCTGATACAGATATAGTCAGTCTGTCGGTTGGACGGGACTGGTCCAGTGCAGAAGGAGAAAATGAACCAATCAGATGTGATCCCTTTAGGGAATGCGATGATCAGCATCTATTGGCAATAACTGTCAGAGAAAACAGTTCCTCCCAAGTTCAGGTCCGGCTAGTCAGTCATTTCGTACACTATACAAGCTGAGAAAATGGGCAAAAACGTTTACGCGAGAGGAAATCATAAAGACAGGTAGGGACACCTTGAGACGGAAAGGCACAGAGCTGAGGTGGGGGGCTGAAAGAGAGAATGCTGTGGCCCTCACGCTTTCCTGGCCCTGGGGGAGTCCAGCCCCATCCCAATTCCTGTTCTTGGCATTTTGGAAGTTGTCTCCAGAGGCTTCTGAGTGAGTTTTGGTTTTGCGTTCAGAATACTTTTACCACGTACATCAATCTGCTTTTAGAATGGCTGCCGAGTATGTCTATTTTTCTTCATTCTCACTGTAGTTAATGTCTACGTAACAATGTTGGGGGCAATACATCACATTTTTCTTTTGCTTTTTATACAAAATGAGAAATATACAGGTTGAAATAAGAGGTAGCTGGTGGTGGGGGGTGGGGAAGGATAATGAATGACAGTCTGGGATTGGAAATCTTGAAGAATCAGGTAATTTTTGTGTCTCTTTTGCTCACTCGCTTGCTATGTGTCAAATAGCCCCTGTCCTTTCTCTTCAGTCCAAACTTTCCCTTACCCTACAGATTACTGTTCTCACATAGGGATGTCCTCTTCACCCCAGTTTCTCATCCTAATCATTCCTTGCCTTTTCAATATTCCCTCAACTTTTTTCAATATCCTTTCCACTCATCTGGGCTGATTCAGGTCCATTCTTTTCACTTTGGTTGTCTGTTCTTCTAGAATATAAACCAGGACATCTCACACTCTTCTCATTGGTAACTAAATTTTGAAGTGACTCTCAAGATTCTAGCTTCCTGGTGTACACGTCTTGCAAAATTACCTCACCTTGAGCTACAACAGATAAACATGATGGAATATCACTCCTACGAATACGTCACATTGTACAGCAAACGTGAAGAAATATTGAGGATGTAATTAAAATCTCTAATTGGTTGACTTTGGATTAATCAAAAGAGATTATCCTTGGTGGGTCTGACCTAATCAGATGAACTCTTAAAGACAAATTTAGAGGGCAGACAGACAACGTCAGAGAGATCTGCTCACGTTGGCCTTCAGGAAGGTAAGACTTGCCATGAGTTCGAGAGTGGCCAAAAGCTGAACTTTGCCAGCAACCTGAACGAGTTTGGAAGGGGATTTTAAGCATCAGATAAAACTGTAGTTCTGGATGATACCCTGATGGCAGCCTTGTGAAATCTCAGCAGAGAAGCCAGCTAAGCTGTGCCAGACCCCAGACTCAAGGAAATTGTGAGAGAATAAATGTTGTGATGGTGGTTATGTGCCATCGAGTCACCTGCGACTCATAGCAACCCTATGTACAGCAGCCCTAAACCCTGCTCTGTACTGTGCCAATCTCACTGTCCCTGACACACCCATCCTGATTACCCCAGTCACTGAATCAATCCACTTCATAGAGGGTCTTTCTCTCCTGTGCTGCCCCTCCACCCTCCCAAGTCCCTCTCTAAGAACTGGTCACTCCTTGTAGTATGTCCAAAATAAGTCAGAAGAAGCTTCTGAATCCTTGCCTCCAAGGAACAGCCTGGTTTAACCCTCTCCAGGATGAACCTGTTTGTTTTCCTAGCAGTCCATGTATATTCAATATTCTTCTCCAGCACCACAGCTCAAAGGCATCATTTCTCCTTCTATCCTCGCTAGTCATTGTCCAGCTCTCTGATGCAAAGACCATTGCCTGTATCAGGTGCACCTTAGTCTCCAGAGACACACCATTGCTCTTCAGTACTTGAAGAGGTCTCTAACAGCAGACTTTCCCATCGCAATACATCTTTTAATTTCCTGGCTGCTGATGCCAAGAGTGTTGACTGTGGAGCCACACAAACTAAAGCTTGTTTTTCTAAAAAGGAAATTTCCCTTTTCTGTCTAAGACCTTACAGTGTCATCAATGCCTTCAGGATAAGTCTAGTTTCATTGGCAAGTTCAATTGAGTCTTGTCACGTTCAGGTCTTGACCTTGTCAGTCTCTTAGTTCCGTTTGAGCATCCTTCTCTCCTCCATGGCCCTTCCACTCTAAATGCCACTGTCATCCCACACTCTAGATTTTGGCAAAGTGTTGAGTCTGTTTCAGAATTATCTGTGGAATGTTTTAAAAACATCACCTCACCATGTGAGTTCCCTGGACATTTTGGGTGGGAACTGGTTAGTGAGTCTGTCTTGCAAGTCTGTTATGCATCTGGGGTTAAGAGCACTGCTTGGTCCACACTGATACACCACTTACTTTCTCTGAGATACGGACACGTCCACTCTTCCATGCTGTAGCTTGGAGCACAGTTTCTACAGTACCTGTGCAGTCATCAGAACCTAGCTCAGATGTCATTCTTTTGTGTCTCCTCCTCAACATCCCAGATGGAACAAATTCCTTTTTCCACACTGTTCCCATATTTTTTCAAGCGTGGCATATATTACAAGGTGAAATCCTTCTCGCTTATGGACCTCTCTCCTCTGCTGGAAAGAGAAATACCTGTCAAGGAAGAGACCATGTTCCCTTTGCACTTTCCCCAGTCTGAGTTCAATGTCGCTAATGTGGACATTGCAATGTTTACATACTATCTGGTTAGTGAATAATTAAATATTAATGATGCAGTTCGCTTAAGTACAATATTTAGTGAGCAAATAAGTGGATGCATGGTTATTAAGTAGTGTTTGAGACTGACTATGAATTGGCCTTGTTCTAAGAGCTGTATAAGGACTCCCGAGGCCAACATGGACAGCAAGGTAAAACAAACACATCCTTTAACCATTTCCCACGAGAGTTAAGTAACTTGCTTTCCACATATCTTGTTTCAAACCAGGGCACTGGCTCCAGCAGATGCTGTTTTAGTTGTCTTCCCAAAGCAGCGCCAAAGCTTCACCCTCTGGTGATAGACACGTCTTCAGTGATCTTGAAGCGTTTCCTCTATCTTGAGTGCTTTCTGTTCATGGTTATTCAGAAGCAGATCTTACAGCTTTGACCCACATGTGTTTTCTTTAGTTTACAACATTTGTACAAATAATGTATTGCATCAACTTGGATGCTCTCTGATCATCCTTGACCACTCTCTGTAGTGTAATGGAAGATTCACACCTCATAAAAACATTCCTGGCCTTTCCCCTGGAAGTCACCTTCATAGGTGTCCTTTGGCCACAAGCTCAAAGATTGTGAAATATTCATATAATGGCTGTAGTCTCTGACTCATTAGGCATCAGCTTTAGAGTCAGAGGGAGCCGGACCCGATGCCCTGGGCAGCCCTGACCTGAACCTTCTCTGGGATCTAGCCCTGGATGTCCTACCACCTCTCAGGTGATTCCTAAGGATTTTGTTCCTAGGCAAGTAATAACAGCAAAGCTTTATTAGCAACCTTTAATTTGTCACCTGAGCTTATATCAAAGTATAGGATCATGCACCCACTGCAAAGAAGGGGGGCGGGGTCACAAAAGACCCATCAGGAAGCAGGGTCTTTACTGAGTTGTTAATTCAAGAAGAAACAAGTACAGAGAGTTGCCAGAGACCACTGAAGGCTCGTAAAGTGCTTGCCGAGTCCCCAGATGTGTACTGGAACCAACACTGATACTTCATCATTGTGAAGCACTTTAAATTTACAAAGAACTTCCATTTCCATCATCTTAATTGATAATCCAAGTGTCTTTGTTCAAGAATTGCTTACACAGGAGTGTAAGGTCTTGGTACAAGAGTTATTGTCACTGCATCATAGATGATGACACTGGACCACACAGTGTTTCATGAATTTGTCTATGCTCACAGAGCCAGTGAATAGGCGAGACCATAAGTCATGTCCCCTTCATACTGCAGTCCTCCGTTCAAATAGCTAGATATTCTCAACAGGCTCCCGTAGTCGTACCTCCCAGCTTGCAAAAATTGCTCCAGTGTGGTCTCTAATATCTTTCTTAAATAAATTAGTTAATGTTGAAAACAGTAGGAGGTCTGGCAGCCTAGTGGTAATAAGTTGCTCTTCAATTCAAAGACAAATGGTTCAAGTCCACTAGCTGCTCCGTCATGAAATAAAAGTACACAATCTCCTTCCATGTGATTTAGAGCCTCTGGAAACCCGCTGGAGGATTAGCAAGGAGTTGATTCCAACTTGAGTGCAATGAATGGGAAAGCTTTTAAAAAACAGTTATTTTAAATGAAAATTATAGTTTGGGCCACGCTGGACCTAGAATTTTGCATGACAGTAGTGATGTCTGTTGTGAAGCTCATGCCACTTGATGAGGGTATGGGGAGGGCTCAGGTTCATTCTGCATCACTCCCTGACTTTCATTCTATGGGTATTGGAGATTTTATGATAAATAGGCAAAACTCTTTTTGGAACACTAGCAGTTAGTGATGGACAAATTCCTATTTCAGGCCATGCGGAAGGGGTGACAAACCACTCACTACCATCCAGTTGATACAGAACGAAACGTTTACAAACTGTTGTTTCTAAAAAGTGCTGCCGAGTCATAGATGACTCATAGAGACCCTATGAATGAAAGACCTGAACACTTGTGTCATTTTCATCGTTTCTCCAAGTTCATATGGTTTCTGGAGGCAAGCTATTTCAGAAGTGGATGCCACTTCTGCTTCTAAGCTTGTTTTTTTTAATTGGGAAGCTCCACCAAACACTGTCCACCATGGATAACCATTATCACATTTGACACATCTGTGTCACAGTGTTTAGCATCACAGCAACCACGAGATACCTCTGTACAGCAATGCACAGACCAGTGCTGTACTGCCTAGAAGGATGGTTGACCAAAAAAAATTAAAACGAAGCCTGAGGGCCACAGATAAGGTCATGGTAGCCTCACTCTCTGTCTAGTAGGCTGACTAATCTCTCTCTATGTTGTTATTAATCGTTGTCGAGTCGTAGTTGGGTTAAATGCTGAGTCACATAAAAAAAAAATTTTTAAAAAGTGCTGAGTCACTCCTGGAAAAATTTCTAAATTTTAGGTTAAGTGATGAGTCATTTCTGGTGAAAGAGATCTGATCCTTTGTAATACGATGGTGGTCTTAGATGCCTATAATATACAAATGATTACCTCTCTCTTCACTCTCTCAGTGGGGAGCAACCTTATGATATTTTGAATAAAGAGTATGTTTTGGAGTCAGCTAAAATGGATGAAAATTGTGTGTTTACTTTTAGTCATATCAATGCAGAACTCTCTCTGAGCTTACCTTCTCTCTTCTATGTACAGTGTAGATCATTAAACTGGCCTCACTGGGACAATGCAACATTTAATTAGTACTTATGTGATTTGCTTGTCCTAGTGACTCACACTAGAAATCCTTCTTCAACACACTATTTTTTTGGTTGTTTTCATAAAATTTTTATTTTATACTGGTTTACTTACAAAGTTCATACACATCGTTTTTCACATTGGATTTTTCCTATTGATTTTACTCACCTGTCCTTCCACCCTTTAAATTGTGCGACCCTATGATTAAAGCCTCCCCCCCGCATCGTCACCCCTCTCCTTTCAACCCACCCTTCTTAGAGCCTCTTACATGTTCTTCAGTAATGATCTTATACAGTATTTGTCCTTATGGGATTGTTGATTCACTTAGCATAATGCTTAAAAAGATCTTTCTCCAATAGATCAAGATTCTGATCAAAGCACCAACTTTTCTCCAAAGTCTTCCAATCCTCACCGTCCCATCTCCTCCATCACCCCACCGAAGGAAGAATAGAAGTTTATCTGTCTGGATTCAACTCTTGCTAACAGCACACTGTGTTCTGTGCATGTTTTGGTGTATCTGTCTTATCCACTGAAACACTCCACAAAAGCAGGAAAAATATTTCCTGTTCTAGAATCTAGGAAATTATCTGTTCTCTGCATGCTTAGTCAATGAAGCCAGATGTCATGGAGTTCACTCCACCACTTGGAGACTCTCTCTGTGGGAGGGTAGAAATGTACTGGCGAGGTTAAAGAGCCAGTTTTTTAGATATAGTTTGCCAGATCTTTCCTCTTCCAAGAAGTCTTTGCATAGTCTTGAATCTCCAACCCATCATTTACCAGTCAAACAGGGTGTTTGTACTATCAGATATTCTCATTTAAATAACTGATTTGTGCTAATGATTTCAACTCCTATGTGTGACCCTATATGACAGAGGAGGACTTCCTCACAGAATTTTCTAGGGGGTAATGTTTTCTTGGTACCAACAGTCAGGAAATCAAGAAATGAATGGCATTGGGAAAATCAGCTGTGAGGGACCTCTCAAGAATACTGAAGAGCAATGATGTCAGGCTAGAGACTAAGGTGCTCCTGATCTGGGCTATAGTCTTTGCAATTACGTGCTATGCATCAGAGAGTTAGACAAGGGATGATAGAGAGAGAATTGAGCCTTTGACCTGTGGTGCTGGAGAAGAGTGTTGAATATACCATGGACTGCTAGGAGAACAAACTGGTTTGTCCTGGAGAGGGTGAAATCAGGCTGCTCCTTGGAGTCAAGGATTCTGAAACTTCGTCTGACATACTTTGGGCATGTTGCAAGGAGGGACTGGTCCTTGGAGAGGGACATCATGTTTGGGAGACTGGAGGGACGGTGCAGGAGAGGAAGACCCTCGATGAGATGGATCGATTTCTGTGAGTGGAGTGGTGGGAATGAGTGTATTTGAGACAGTGAGGTTGACACAGGACAGAGCAGGGTTTAGAGCTACTGTACATAGGGTCGCTATGAGGAGCAAGCAACTCGCTGGCATATAACAACAAGAATGTTTTCAGAAGGCGATTGCCAAGACTTCTCTTATAGAGATCCTCTGTGAGTTCAAATGGCCAACCTTTAGTGTAACAGCCGAGTGCTTAACCATTACAGCACCAAGGCTCCTCTCTTCAGACTATAACTAAAAATCTCATTGCCATCCAGTCAGAACCAACTCATATCTGCCTCTCCAGCAAGTTTTCAGAGGTTTCAAATCACATGGGAGGCATGTCCATCTTCCTTCCTCTCAGCAGCTAGTATTTGAATCCCCTGACATCGGTTTAGCAGCACAGCTCCTTCCCCAAGAGGTTGCCAAAGCCCTTTAGACCACGATGACCTCATAAAAAGTGCACACACATCTTTGCTTTTCTTTTTAATTGAGTAATACTTCATCTTAATAATAATAATAATAAAAATGATAAATTTTAGCAGGTCTAAAATAGTTTATAAACTGTTACATGTATTGTTATAGTTATGGATTGGAAAATTTATAAATAGTTTAAAACAGTTATGTATGTTGTGGTTTTTATGTGCCATCAAGTCACTTGTAACTCATAGTGACCCTACGTACAACAGTTCTGACCCCTGGTTTATCTTGAGCTAATCTCACTGTCTCTGACCTACCATTACCCCAGTCACTGAGTCAATCCATCTCATTGAGAGTCTTCCTCTCTTGAGCCGTCCCTCCAGCCTCCCAAGCATGACATCCCTCTCCAAAGACTGGTCCCTCCTTGCAACATGCCCAAAGCATGTCAGACAAAGCTTTAAAATCCTTACCTCCAAAGAGCAGCCTGGTTTCACTCTGCTCCAGGATGAACCTGTTTGTTTTCCTAGCAGTTCATAGTTTATTCGATACTTTTTCTCCAGCACCACAGCTCAAAGGCATAAATTAATCTTCTCTCATCCTTAGTCATTGTCAAGCTTTTTGTACCTTACAATGCATATGAAGTAATTGCAAAGACCGTGGTCTGGATCAGGTGCACCTTAGTCTCTAGACTGACATCATTACTCTTCAGTACTCTGGAGAGATCCCCTGAGAGCAGACTTTTCTAATGCAATTTCTCTTTTGATTTCCTGGCTGCTGGTACCAAGAGTGATTATAGAAACAAGCAAACGGAAGCTGTTGACAATCTCAGTCCCTTCACCATCTAGCATGATGCTACTAATCAGCCAGTGTTGAGAATCTTTGGTTTCTTGATATTAAGTTTCAATCCATATTGAAGGCTGCAGTCCTTGAATTCTGCTGCAAATGCCTCAGGTCCTCCCCAGTTTCTACAAGCACAGTTATGTCATCTGCATAATGCCAATTGTTGATGAGTCTTCTTCCAATTCTGATCCCTCATTCCTCCTTATACAGCCCAGCTTCTCAGATGATTTGTTCTTCATATAGATTGAAATGGTATGGTGATAAGATGCATCCCTGACTTATATCGTTCCTGATTTTAAACCATTCAGTGTTTCCTTTTTCTGTTCTGATAATTGCCTCCTGGTCCAAGTATAGGTTTCACATAAGCACAGTAAAGTGTTCTGGGATTCCCAGTTCAGAGTTTGCCACAGTTTGTTGTGATCTCCATTTTCATATTTATATTTAGGTGTCTATTAAACACATAAGAAATGAGCTTTTATGGAAGGCATTTTCTATTCAAGCAGTTTGATAACGATGAGGGGATTCCGTAGTAAGTAATATTTACCTATTTCTTTTCAGACCCTAAAAGAGAGTGTTTCTATGAGATTTTTTCATAAGCCAAAAGGACATTAAACAAAGTAATTACCACTGGAGGGGAGGGGAATGTTTGCTTTCCAAAACCACCAAAATAGCCTGCCTAAAGATGCCCAATACCACATAAAGCCTAAATTAACAGTAAGGTTTAATGCTCACAGACACAGAGCAAGGCTGTGATGTTGAGACGCTGACAGTGTGGTCCCCGGGATGGAGCTCGGTGGCGCCTCTCTCACGGCTCAGGCTGTACAGGCATGCACTGCCTCTTGAACCGTTCCCTGCAAAACCAGTGCTGAACGTTAGTTTTACTTTTGTTCCTTTTTACATAAAAGTATAAATCCTCTTCGGATTTGATTTAGGTCATGAAACAACTACTAATGTGATTCCTCTGTAAAACTTAAGTGGTATAATGTGAACTTTGAAAAGGTAGGACACATCCATGTTTGTTCAACTACATAGTCCCCAGGATAAGCTAGTCCGGACAGTTAAGGGAGAATCACTGTAAAGTTGCTTTGTTTCCCCAGATTCAGATGTAATCTAGACAAGGAAGGTTTTGAATTGCAGTTTTTTATCAAAATGCTTGTCATAAACTCCTAGAAGACAAAATTATTTACCTGTTTTGTTCCTTTCTGTACCTCAGCCCTGTGTGTACATATATTCTGTTATATCCTAAGTGACTTAAAGTTAGCTTCTTTACCCATCTTCTGTCGGTGGCCTGTATGGTCTTTCCAATCACTTGCTGTGCATCTGAGAGCTGGACAATGAATAAGGATGACAGAAGAAGAATTGGTGCCTTTGAGCTGTGGTGCTGGAGAAGATCACTGACCACCCAATGGATGGTCAAAAGAACAAACAGATATGTCTTGGAGAGGGTGCAGAGTGGTGTTTGGAGGCAGGAATGATGAGGCTTCCCCTCACATATTTTGGGTGATACTTTTTAAACTACAAAAGGTAAAACTTTGTCTCGTATAATTTTGTGTGGAGGGGCCAGTCCTTGGAAAAAGACATCATGCTGAGAAAGGGGGAGAGTCAGAGAGAGGAAGCCCCCAACATTATGGACTGGTACGGTGACTGCGGCCAGCTTCTGGAGCACAGCACAGACCATGAGGATAGAACAAGACAGGGCCAGGTT
Organism: Elephantulus edwardii; assembly: GCF_000299155.1. NCBI lineage: Eukaryota > Metazoa > Chordata > Mammalia > Macroscelidea > Macroscelididae > Elephantulus > Elephantulus edwardii. The sequence continues at coordinate 18,453,297 of NW_006399764.1, read as the reverse complement.
CAGATCTGTTGTTCACAGAGTCGCTTTGAGGCTGAGCTCTGGTCAACAGAAACTTTGAAGTGAAGACACAAAAGAACTTGATAAAAAGTACAATATTTAGCTATTAATCCTGTTGTTTTATTGTTGTTGTTAATGCTCTGTTAAATCAATTATGAGTCATAGCAAAAGTTTGAACAATGGCTCTGAGTCTTGCCCTAACCTTTCTGTCTCTGCTATCCCTACCCCACTGCAAAAGTCACTGTGTCAATCCATCTCATCCAGTGTCTCCTTTTCCTTTGCTGATCCCCTACACCTGCAAGTATGATGTCTTTATCCAAGAATTGGTTCCTCTAGGCAACCTGCCCATATTATCTGAGGTAGAAATTAAAAATCCTTGCCTTCAGGGCACAACTTGATTTCATCTTTTCCAGGATAGACCTGTTTGTTCCCTTGGCAGGCTATGGAATGTTCAATACACTTCTCCAGCACCACAACTCTAAGGTATTGACTCTTCTTCTGTCATTCTTGCTCATTGTTCAGCTCTCAGGTGCATGGTAAGTGATCGAGAAGACCATTACCTAGGTCAGGAGCACCTTAGTCTCTAGACTGACATTGTTTCTCATTAGCTTTCTGGAAATGTCCCTCACGGCAGATTTTTCCAAAGCAATTCACCTTTTGATTGCCTGACTGCTCGTGCCGGGAGCGTTGACTGTGGATTCAAGCAAAATTAAATTGTTAAAAACCTCAAACTTTTCCCCATTTATCATGATACTGCCAACCAGCCATGCGGTAAGGATCTTTGTTTTTTGTGATGTTAAGATGAAGTCCATACTAAAGGCTGCCATCCTTGACCTTCTGCAGCAAATGCTTCAAGTGTTCTTCAATTTTGTGGAGCAAGGTTGTGCCATCTGCATTATACAGGTTGTTGACGAGTCTTCCTCCAATCTTGATGTAACATTCTTCCTCATAAGGTCCAGCTTCCCAAATAATCTGTTCCATGTATAGATTGAAAAGATATGGGAAAAAAAGGACATTGACCTGACCCACTCCTGTCTTGATTCTAAACCATATAGTGTTCCCTTGCTCTGTTCAGACAACCACCTCATGGTCTAGGTGTAGGTTTTACATGAGCACAATAAAATTTCTGTGATTTCCATCCTTCTCAATGTTATCCACAATTTGTTGTGATCCACACAGTCAAAGGATTTGTAAATATGACACAAAATTCAGAAATCATGAAATATTGAACATTCCAACTATGTGAAATAAAGGCATTTTCTGTGGAAAAAAAATTTACACCATAAAAACAGACCAAAAAATCAAATGCTAGTCAGGGGGAAATACCTGTTATTCATACCACAGAAGAGAGCTAATTTTCAAAAGGTCTAAAGCTTCTGCAAACAAATCAGAAAAAAAAAAACCACACACACACACAAAAAAAAAAACACAACAATTCAATAGGAAAACGAACAGAGGGCATGAAAAGACAAGCCATTTGGGGAAAATACAGCTAGCTCTTAAATATATGAAAAAAAACTAAGACTTTGAATCATTTTAAAATGTCAGTGAAAGCAGAAATGAAATATTTTCCTCTTTCAGATTGGTAAAAATAAAAATATTTGATAACACTGTGTGAAAGGAGGTATGAGGAATCAAGCACCATTTTCTGCTGCAGGTGGGGATTTGGTTCAGTGCAAACTTTATGAAGAACAGTTGCAGTATTTACCAAAATTGCAAATACACATACCATTCAGTACAGGTACGTAGAGTCTTCTGAAGAAGCAGTGATTTCAGAAAATAATCTCTGAGACTGTTTAGGGAAAAAGCAACAATAGAAACAGGTATCATATTAATCATAAAAAATTGGTCAAATATATTAGAGACTGCACAAATTATTGTTGGATTCATCTATTGGTTTATTAAAATGAATAAGGCAGCAGGTTTAAAAAACCCCAAAAGCCCCCCAAAAAACACCACACACACACACACACACACACACACACACACACACACACACACCCAACCTAAACAGAAAAGAAGCCCTGGTCACATAGTATCTCACAAGTGGCTTTAACTAAAATGTTAGCAGTTTAAATTCACCAGCTTCTCTGAGGAAAAAAGATGGAAAGTCTTTTCCATTAAATATTAAAGCCTTCCTTAAAACCCAACAAAGGGTTGCTATGAATCAGAATCATTTCAAAAGCAGTGAAGTTTTGAGAATTGTTGTTGTTAAGTGTTGTCGAGTTGTAGGCGACTCATAGCGACCCTATAAATGAAAGACCTGAGCACTGTTCATAGAGTTTCTGGAGGCAAACCATTTTGGAAGTGGATGCCACTCCTGCTTCCAATTTGAGAATATGAATATGAATAGCACCAAATTATTAGAGAAAAAGAGGAATATGTTTAATGAGATGAGTTATCACAGTGGCTACAAAGATGGGCCATTGTTGGCCATTGAAGTAGGCCATTGATGGGCCCTAGGCCTTGAGGAATCAACTGATTCAGTGATACTTCTTGTTGTAGTGAACCTAGAGACCCTTGCAAAGGGCGAACGTATGTCAGAACTGATGAGTCTGGCACAGGATAGAACAGGGTTCAGATCTGTTGTTCACGTGGTTGCTATGATTCATACTTGACTTGAAAGTACCTGATGACAACAATTTATACTTTAAGGTTTTGATAATCCATTTTGCAGTATTTTATAGCAGGCTGGAAATTTTTTTCCTAGAGAAATTTGAAGTTTTGTGCACATTTTGGTGAGTAACCGGGGCCCTGATGATTGTCAGAGTATCCAGTTCTCACTCTGTCTGGCCTTTCCTATCACCCTGCTCATCCATCCACTAACCTCTCCTTCCTCTTCCCTCCTTTCTCACCCCTGCCCAATCGCCATGATTGCTTCTGTAAATATTTGTGTGTAAACCTTTCCTGAGATTTTTTTCTTTCCTTCCAAGCGATCAATCCTATCTTGTTCCATAACGTTAATGAACACGCATAATATCTGATCTCCATTCATTCCACTTTTCCACTTTGTCCTTCAACAGAGGCATTTTAGTATTTTTTTAAGCAAAAGTGGTAGGCTGTTAGGAGAGCTTCTGAGGGTAGCAAATAGATCGTATTCTCAGCTGCTAACCACAAAATCAGAGATCTGCATTCACTCAGAGGCATGCGGGGAAAAGGCCTGGTTTTCTGCTTCTGAAATTCAGCCACTGAAAACTTCATGGCGCATAGTTCTTCTCTGACACAATGGGGGCCTCACGAGTCAGAATCTGCTCCAGGCAACCCATGTGGTTTCACTTTTTGGTTCTGATTTGACTTGGTTTGGATATTCCAAGACAGCCTTCCTGCTTCCTTTTATAATTTTCTGTAAGTCTCTTCTCAGTTTAACACAATAGAGCCATTCCCAAGAAAGCCCAAAGCTGAGAATTTATTCTGTCCTGCTCTTGACCCAGTTGCTCCTTTTATGAAGCCCTCTGTCTTGGGAGCCCAGACTTGGACCCCCAAATGGTCTCCACCCTCAGCCAGGAAGTTCTCTGCCCCCCAAGGTCGGAGCAGGGGCGGGAGCCGGGCCAGCGAGCCGGCCCTGGGGGTTTATCTGCCCGATTGTCTGGAGTGACAGCAAAGAGCGGGCGGCTTGATGAATCCAACGAGCAGAAAAATCTGTCAAAACACGCAGAACGCTCATTGCCGGGATCGTGGCAACATTGCCTATTTGTTTGGAGCGCGTTTAATTATTTTTAAACATATGCAGTCTGTAGTTCAGTGAACATGTCAGGGATAATAGAGGAAGAAAAGCAAATGAGGGGAGGGGGCCCTGCCCCCGGAGCGCCTCGTCTTCGCAGCTGGCTGGTGGGGAGGAGCAGTCGATTGCTGCGAAAAGTGTGGCTCCCTGTCTGTCACCTAATGAAACGCAGTAGGGGGATTAATGTCATTAGCTGGAGGCCAGCCTGCTGTGTTGTAAACAGATATACATCCTGCCTCATTTGGGGGAGGTGCTCTCTCCCCCCTGCCCACTGGCCTGCAAAGGTCACTCTGCCAGGCTGGCATTATCAAAACTGGGAAGAAATGAGGTTGGTGGGGAGAGCCTTGCGGTCTGGGATTTGGCCACCGAATGTCCCTCCTCCCACCCCTCGCCTGCGCTAATTGGAGCTTGGGTTTCTTCTTTGGGACAATCAGAGGTAACCAGAGAAGATAAAAGCTCTATTCGCAAATGCCTTACAGCCCAGAAAAAAAGGTTTTCTTTTGATAGCCAAATAGACTAAGAAGTGTGGAAAAAAGTCAGGGGGATAGAGCTTGGATGTTGATGACCAGAACCCCACCCTCTTAGTCTGGAACCAAGAGTTTGTCTCCTGACAGAGGAACTTGTACAGAACTAAAGACAGGGGAGTTCTTGGGTTTGCTCTTTAATCCACAGCAATGTGACCCCCAAACTGCTCAAAGTGAGGAAGGGTTGGCAATTATAGTCATAGAAAATGCAGGACACCTGACTTTAAAGTAAGTGATAGAAAAAAATTAGAGGTTGGAGGGAACCAGGATGTCAAAACAAATCAACAAAGAAAAATACAAAACACAAACAAGGATGTCAAAAAGAAGAAGTAGTTCTTCACAGAGATTTGTGAGTGATATTGAGACACAAATAGAAAATGTAAATTAAACATCAGAATACTTTCCATCTTTCAAGGAAAATATTAGAAATAACACACTCCCCGCCATCAAGTCAATTCCAGCCTACAGCAACTTTGCAGGATGGAACAAAACATCTCCATGAGGCTTCCCCGGGCTGTAAGTCTCTGTGGGAGCAGACTGGCATGTCCCTTATTTGTGTGCTTGCTATTAGATTAGCATTTCTGATCTACCTGAGGCTGTAAATCCCTGTGGGAGCAGACCACCACATCCCTTACCTGTGTGGTTAACACTTCTGACCCATCTGTCAGCTGCCCAACTCTTAACTCTCTGTTCCACCATGGTACCTGGGGAAATAAATAGAAACAAGACAAAACAAACAACAACAACAACAATAAAACAATCAAGTACGGAGGGAAGGAAGAATATTTGTGAGAACCATGCATTTGAAAATTTAGACTCGACTGGATATTTCATAAATACTAGATAAAGTTAAGACCAACAAATGCTCCTTTGTAAGAATTTGCCTTCATTTCTCCACATCGTGGGAAGACACTCTATACTGTAGTTGTTGAACACCATCATGATGGAACTGACCCATAGCTGACCATCCAGTGGGGTTTCAGAGGCAGTAAATCTCACAGGAAGAGATTGCCCATCTTTCTCCCGTGAAGCAGCTAGCTGATTTCAGCTGTGTGCCTTTGGGATTGCAGTGCAGCTCTTTACCATGAGGCCACCAGAGCACCCTAAATTCTGTACTAAAAGTTTTAAACTGTGCCACGATGATTGTATTTGGTGCAGTAAATACACTATAGCGTAGCCTAGAGGCAAGAAGCTGTGCCGCAATCCTGGAGACCTGCGCTATCCTGAGGGCCTGCGGTTCGAGGCCACCAGCTTTTCCACACAACAACATCATCACTCTAGCAGCCTCGTGGGTAAGGAGTTGTACTACCAACCCAAAAGACAGCAGTTCAAATCCACCAGTTGCTGTGAGAAAGGACCATCTCTGAAAAAGCCCCTTCTCCCCCAGACGCTCAGCCAGGGCTTGGTCCCAGTTCCACAGCAATGAGGTGGGAGTTCATTACTCTTCAGGGGCTCTGTTGATGTGGTATAAAGCATGCTGCATTACTAACCAATAGATTTTGTGACTCCAGTCACTTCAAATCCACCAGCTACTCCTAGAGAAGGGAAGGGCGTGGAACTGGAGGATGGCGCAATCTTCCCCCATCACAATTTACAGCCTTGGGCGTCGTATAGAGGATCGACTACTTCTTTTAAAGGTCAGAGTTCAGCCCCAGTGTCTGGAGGAATTGAGTCCTGGCTCAGCCCTCCTTCATGTGTCCCTCCGGCCCCCAGGTTCAGCCATAACCCTTTCTTGGAGCCATTTCACATTTAAAAAATTAAAAATAAAAAATAGCAACACACTCCTTCCTGGGAACTCTGGGGGTGGAGGTGAGGCTGAGACAGATGAGGTCAGTCCCACTGTCTGAGGCCAGTGAGGTCATCTCTTTCACATGTATGATTTCCACCACTGAGGAGGCCTTGGAAGCTTCATGGGGGAAAGTCTGGGCAGCTACCTGGGACAGCCGTGAATCGGAATGAGTGTACACCACACAACAACAACTTAACCTGAGAGTATGAAGTTAGAGGTCCTTTCTGTGAACAAGAAGTAAAACAAATGAGTCTAGGCATCATTAGTGCTTTTCAGAAAATCCAAGTGCATCGAACAGCAAGAGATATGTCCATGTGTAATTAGCACAAGAATCTGAACTCTCCGTTTCAATATAACTGATTGGCTACTGAGATTTCTTGTTTGTTTTTTAGTTAAAGAAATGGAAAATAATGCCCTAGGAGACTCCCTCTCGCCCAGCCAAATCTAACAGTTCTCATGTATGATAAAATAAACTCTTCCAGCTGTGGGATGCTGGGGCTATATTTTCATCTCTCGTGTCTGGTGACTGTATAAACTACAAGAACAAAGCTGGAGTGATTTATATGTGTCATTAGAAACTTCGGATTTTTTAAAGGTTCATAAACATGTACAGTATGGAACATATTAGACATAGTGCTTGGATAACAGAAAACATTCCCAATGAGTTCTCATAGTTACAAATTGGATCCCGAGAGGGAGGAGGGGATATTTTTCCATCACCTTCAGAGACCACCTCATGGTCCTGATGTCTCAGTGACCAGGATGTTGTGTGGCCTCTGGTCGGAGGCAGAAGGAAGTGTGGGTTTGTGAGGGTCTGTCCTGAGTTTGGTGAGGACAAAGAGATCCTGAGTTGTCCTTCAGTGTGCATCAGAATCACCTGAGAATTTGAGAAGAATTTAAATATCCACAAGCATCCTCAGAGAATTCCAATCCATTCTGTCTGTGGTGAGACCTAAGAAGGGTCTGTATTTGAATAAATTCCCTTCCCTCCAATTATTCTGTTGTTGTTGTTATGTGCCGTCGAGTTGTTTGCGACTCACAGAGACCTGAAACACTACTCTGGTCTTCAGTACCACTCATTGCCACTGTGTGTGGAGTAACCTCCTCATTTGGTCAAACCAGTCACTCTTGAGACCCCGCTAACTCCCGGTGACTCCATGTCTGTCAGAACACCATCCTCCACAGGGCTCCAATGGACAATTTTTGATAGCAGAACATCATGCCTTCTTTCCACGGAGCTTCACGTTGGACTTGAACTTCCATCCTCTCCGTTAGGAGCCAACCATGTGATCATCCATGCCTGCCAGCTTCCCCGGGAGCTGTGAGCCCGATATTACATTAGGACAACTCTTGTCAACTTGATGATATTGTGCTCAATACACTGCAGATGGATTGTGTCTCCATACCCCCTGGCAGTCTGTCTGTAAGCTGGAAACAACTGACCACAAAATATTGCAGCAAATTTGGAAGTTATTCCCTTTAACTCATTTCAGGGCCCCTTGACTAGAGAAAAATGCGTGGGGATCTTGTGGCCGTGTGTGTATGATTACCTTCATATGTGCGGCTCACAGACGTGGGGCCTTGAGCGAGAAAGACCATCTTTCATGTAGAAAGCAAGTTAGGGGCGGCGCTTTGTAAGTAGCTTAACACAAAACACTCAAGAAAACTATATACAATAGTATTATTATTTTTAAGTGCTAGTTATACTGTTTGGCACCTCACGGCTTGGATCCGTCCCAAAGTCAAGCCACTGGAGAGGAGGAAAATCTTGCTGTTTTCAGGACCACATAAGGGGACAGAATCTCCTCTGTGACACTTTCTCTGGCCAGCTGGCCAATTGTTCCAATCCAGTGAATCTCAGATTCTGCACACGTGTTTAGGAAGGAGGAGATGATGAAGAATACCAAGCTGTGCCGGTGAGAAGGCCAGAGATGAGGCTTTGAAACTGTGCACAACAGAATAAATACCTTTTTTTCCATCGGGCCCCACGAAGCAGGCAACCCAGGACAATCGTTTTCCAATTAGTCAGCAGGTTTCAGCGTCATTACCTTTGAGATCGGATTTGCTACCATTCAAAAGTGCATCAGAGCCCGAGTCGGAAGGCTTGAGAGCCATTGCTGGCATCTGAGGTCTGGGAGGAGATGGAATGAGATTAGCTGCAGGAAAATGGGGAGGGCTTCCAGGACCAGAGGGGCTCTACCTGGCTCCAGGCTTAACAGTGAACAACGTTTTCAGCATATGGCCTTACAATGGATTAGTGATCAAGTACGATTAATCCTAATAGATCGTCTTTTGAACCTCGGTGGCTTGTTAGGTGAGAAAAAAATTGTCCCCAAAGTGTCAGGTGAAACTCTCATTTGAGGTAAGACTACCATGTGGAGATGGGTCTCCATCTGGTGACTTCCTTTTGTGCAACTCCACCAGAAGGTGTTTTAATGAGGCTTTTATAGCAGACGCCACCTGCCACTAATCTTCCTCTCTAAAAAGGTGTAATTGAGGGTTGGTTTTACAGTATGGCTCATATCCTAACCTTGGGAATTCATCAAGAAATGCAAATCTGGGTGGGATGGCGTAATCCTGAAATGCCATTTTGGCTTTGGGTTTAGACTGAAGTGGTTATAGAAATTTGTGGTTGGCTAATTACAACCAGCTATATAGTAGCTTCCCCTTTTCAGTTGATTAATATGTGTGTCATCTCAGAATTAAATAACCCTCTTGATGGTGACCATATGTCTTCATTCAATTCTTTGCACATGTAAAGAGTTGCAAGGCTGCTGGTGGTTCACACGACTTAAAGGTTTCGTTTACACTGCTAAGGTTTAACTGGTTCAGATTTACAGCACACAGTCCTCTTGGTAGACCGGCGCTAAGATGCATTATTTCAGGAAGATGTGAGCAGACTGCAAAATCACCGGAAGGGTTTCCATCCATGGGACTAGAAGTGATTAATTTTTTTTTCTCTTTGTTAATTTAAGGCACAGATTTTATCACCCTTCCTCTCCTGACAGATTGATAATGGATTGCACTGGTATTTTAACCCAGGGTTTCTTAGAAATAAAAGATACTGCAGAAAGTAGAGCTTACTCGAGTACAATTTTAAAAAAAATAATAAAACCAACCCAGCAAATATGTATTATGTACAAGGTTTACTGCCAGGAAGTAGGAAATAATAGCAAGAATAATAATATTACACAACACCACCTTGTAGCAGTGAAGATTGTTTGGCCCTTCACTTCTAAGCTACTCAGAATACTTTTGAAAGTCAGTTTTCTTTGTTGATGTCACCTCAGAATATTATGTTGAGAAACATCATCATTCCATAGCATTCCAATCAATAAAATAATGTACAAAAATATTTAAATAAGCTTTGATCTGTGTGTTTCATTTATGTTTTTTGGAAGTCAAAGAAAGCACAGTCCCTTGTTGACTTGCCTAGTTTAGTAATAGCAAGAAAAGTTACTGTTGTTTGGTGTCATCAAGTCAAGTGCAACTCACAGCCACCCAATAAATAAATCGAAACCTTGCCCTGTCCTGTACCATCCTCATGACCTCCGCCACGTTCAAGTCCAGCGTGGTAGTCACTGTATAGATTCCTGTCATTGAGTATTTAATTGTTTCTTCTTTTTCACTAACCCTCAACTTTTCTCAGCATATATTTTCCCAGGGAATGGCACACACACACACAAAAATGTTACATGAAGTTTCACTATCTTTGTTGCTAAAAAGCACACTAGTTACACTTCATCCAAGATGCATTTGTTCCTTTGGCATTTCCTGGTATATTCAGTATTCTTCGCTAACACCCCAATTAAAAAATCATCAATTCTTCTTCTGTCTTCCTTACTCTTTGTTTAACTTTTACATGCATATAAAGCAATAGAAAATACCTTCGCTCAGATCAGGTGCATCTTAGTTATTAAACTAACACTCTTGTTTCTTTAACACTTTAAAGAGGTCCTTGGCAGCTTATTTGCCTAATGCAACATATTTTTTGATTTCTTTCGTGCTGCTACTATGGGAGTTGACTGTGAATCCAAAGAAATCAAGAAAGGCAGACGAGCCAATATATCTCAGAATCCAAACTGAGCTCGCAGGTTGACCTTTCTAATAGAAAGCATAACTTTAATTAGGAGTTATAAAAGAGTGTCGTGATGCTATGTTTGTTATTGTTAGGCATCCTTCAAATCAACTCCTACTCATGGAAACCCTGTAAACAAACACTGTCCCTAGAAACAAAACCCCGTCCAGTTTCTTGCCATTTTCAGAATTGTCGTGTTTGAGGCTGTTGTTATAGTCACTGTGTCCTTTCATCTCCCCGAACCTCAATTGTTCCAAGCATGATGTCTTTCTCCAGGGACCCTCCCTGATCAAGTACCCAAGGATAAGAGATCTTATCACGAGACCTATCAAAAGCCAAATCAAACTCACTGTCACTGAGTCTATTACAAAGGTCCCAGAAATGTATCCAGACAAAGTAAAACCCTCAAATAAAACTTCCAAGGCTGTAGTCTTTACAGAAACCAATTGTTACATGTTCCAACCACCAACCTTGAGCAGATGAGTGTGTAAACACAGTGCCGCCATGTCACCAATGTGTTAAATCTATAGTTATACATTTGAAATTTTGCTGTTGCTATTATTATTGTTTTAATTACTGGTCTCATTTTTACTGTGAATATTTTTTAAAATGCAAACGTTCATTTATGTGGATATTATTTATGTGTTCTCTTCTGCCCACTAAAGGCCCTCTTCTCTCTCACACTTATCCACATTAAACATATATAAGCAAATAAAAGGAAAAAAAAACTAAATATAAGGTGTAAAGTGGTGGGTATGATTGCCTATCCGATTCTGGGCATTGGTCCCATTACTTTAGAATCAATTCTTCAGTGGGGACTCAGATGGATGTGTGGAAGCCCTCTGTGTTAGATCGCATGGAAAAGGGCTCACACCCACCTAATTAGCAGGATTAAATGTGCCCTGTCAGCCCTCAGGGGAGCTGACTCTTCGGAACCATGTTGTTTCCATATCCTCATTGTTCTCCATGCTCAACCATTCAGAAGCTGGAGAGACTGGATAAGTGGGTGTGATAAACTATGGATCCATTATTTAACCTGCCTCCCCCATAGAGAATACTTTTATGATCAAAGTTTAAAAAAACCCAATAATTGTAACTTCATGATGCTTTTTTGTAGGACACTCCAGTCTTACAAGTGAGTCATGAGAACTAATTGTGCCAAAGCAAAAGAGGGTGGAATTGTCCTCTCTCTATTTTGACAATTAGGCAATAGTGAGTAGCAAGTTCTGGCTGCCAATTGTAATGTTGTCATACCAAATCCACCAGTTCTTCTGTGAGGAAACAATATGCAGAACCTTCTTTTATTTTTTTATTTTTATTTTTTTTTAAATTTAGGTTGTTTATTTTTCATTTCAATGAACATCTACAGAGATTTTGGGATTCCATTCATTCATTGTTGCACCCCTCTCCCCGCACAAACCCCTCCCCCCTCCCCCCCATTTGCTCCTCTCCTTGAAAAGCAAAAGAAAAACTCCCCCATTGGTACACAATCCCCCGCCCCCGCACCTCCCCAAACCCCACACCCTAGCCCCAAATATAATCCACTCGGCAACCCTCATTGCATACTCCTACGATAAAAATAATGCCCTAAAATATAATACTTTTAGACTATTCTCTCCCCCATAGACTTCAATGCCGTAAACCTTCTTATAATGATTTCCAGCCTTTAAAGACTTAATAAATGATTGCTTTGAAGAGGATTTGATTTAGTAGCAGTGGATAGAAAACTTGGTTAATCCTTATCTCCAATAATCCATAAATGTTAGGTTAGCATACACAACATAACTTGACGAAACACTAACACTAACCAATTCTAGTGGCCTAGGCCATAGGGAGCATTGGTGACCTAGTGGCAAGAAGCTGTGTTTCAATCCTGAAGGCACATGGTTCAAATCCACCAGCTGCTCCATGGAAGAAGGAGGGGTAATCTCCTCCCGTGTGATTGACTGCCTCTGAAAACCTGCTGGAGGGTCAGGAATTGGTCGGTTCTGCTTCTACAGTACACAACCACAAGAGGCCGTAGGGAGTCACACTGCTAATCCAAAGGCCATATCTCTCTGGTGGTTGGAATCACCAGAGGCTTCTCAGAAGAAAGATGGGCACACTCCTTTCCCCACAGAGTTTGCAACCTTAAAAGCCCAGTGGAGATGTTAGCTAGGAGTTGGTCCAACGCAATGACAATAGTTTTCTGACATGCAAACCAGCCACCCGAATAGCACCTTGAACTTCCTTATTGGTTAAGGAATTGCATTAAACATGCATGCAACTTCTCTCTGCCTTGGATCCTACACTGAGTTTTATTTTACTTGCTTTTGAGTTGGCTTTATTGAATGGCAGCCTCATGTGCGAGAAAATGAAACCTTGTCTGATTCTGTGTCATCTTCATAATATTTCATACGTTTAGTCTTTTAGTGTCTTCCAATCCAGGGAACTCATCTTCCAGCACTATATTGGACAATTAATCACAATCCATAATGTTTCCATTAACTAATTTTTGGTACTAGATTGCCAGGACTTTCTTCCTAGACCATTTCAGCCTGGAAACTTCGCTGAAATCTGTCCACCATTGTGTGACTGACTCTGCTGGTGTTTGATTACCAGTGGCTTAGCTTCTAGTCCAGAGCTGTCACACTGTGGCGAAGTGATAGACAAGGAGGAGACACTTATTTTATGCATCCTTAGATCCCTCAGTCAGGCTCAATTCAGGGAACTCTCACGAGGTAAGAAAATGGCTTTGAAGTTTCCTCACTTTGTGTTCCCTCTGTTTCATTGTTGCCTCCTGATAACGTCTGATTAGCTTAGCTATCCTGTCCCTACATCAAGCGGCACCCATCCTCCCCTCAAACATCACTACACACCCAAGCTGCTCTATCACCCTCCAAGCCACATTCTGTGAATCACAGCCTTAACTTAGAGATTCATTCCTATTTTCACTAACCATTATTTTTTTAATGGCCCAGTGTGCTCTTGGAAGGAGGAGTGGCATCCACTTCCATAATAGCTTGCCTCCGGAAACCCTATGAACTTGGAGAGAAGATAACAGGCACCCAAGCATTGAGGACTCTCCTTCATAGGGTCACTATGAGTTGCCTGTGACTCGACGGCACTTAACAACAACAATAACAATAACAACAACAGTGTGCCGTGTGATTATGAACATTTAGACCTAAGGGAATATTCTTTTGTAATAGTAAAGTAGTGTTATCTGGAGTGGGAAATATTGTTGTTGTTATGTGCTCTCGAGTCGCCCACAACTCACAGAGACCCTTTATACAATAGCTCTGAACCCTGCCCTATCCTAAGCCTGTCTCACTGACTCTGACAAACCTACCCCCATTACCTCAGTTTCTGTGATAATCCATCTCATCTGGGGTCTTCTGCTCCTGCGCTGTCCCTCCATCCTACCAAGTGTGATATACTTCTTTACGGACTGGTCACTCCTGGCCATGTGCTCAAAGTATGTGAGACAAGCCGGGAGTAGTGGCGCGCGCCTGTAGTCCCAGCTACTCGGGAGGCTGAGGCTGGAGGATCGCTTGAGTCCAGGAGTTCTGGGCTGTAGTGCGCTATGCCAATCGGGTGTCCGCACTAAGTTCGGCATCAATATGGTGACCTCCCGGGAGCGGGGGACCACCAGGTTGCCTAAGGAGGGGTGAACCAGCCCAGGTAGGAAACGGAGCAGGTCAAAACTCCCGTGCTGACCAGTAGTGGGATCGCGCCTGTGAATAGCCATTGCACTCCAGCTTGGGCAATATAGCAAGACCCTGTCTCTTAAAAAAAAAAAAAAGTATGTGAGACAAAACTACAAAATCCTTGCCTCCAAGAAATAAAAACTTGGTTTCACCCTCTCTAAGATAGAGCAGTTTGTTCTCTTGGTGGTCCATTGTATGTTCAATACTTTTTTTCAGCACTACAACTCAAAGGCATCATTCTTCTTTTGTCTTCCTTAGTCATTGCCCAGCTCTCTGATACATACCAAGTAATTGTGAAGATCATGGCCTGGATCAGGGGCACCTTAGTCTCTAAGCTGACAACATTGCTCTTTAACACTTTGGAAAAGTCCCTGACAGCCAGCTTCCCCAGTGCAATTCATCTTTTGATTTCTTGACTGCTAGTGCCAAGAATGTGGATTATGGAGCCGAGCAAGCTGTAATTGTTAAGAATCTCAATCTCTTCTGTATCTATGGTTGTGCTGCCAATTGGCCCAGTGGTGAGACTCTTTATCTTCTTGACAAAGAAATATTAGAGGGCAAATAAAGCCTTATGGTACTCCCAAATCATATCATTATTTGCCAAAACTTCGGTAATTTTTAAGTAAAACAGTTAATTGACGTACAAGGTCATGTTCATAGACTTTATTAATTATAAACATTTTTAAATGTAGTATCTCAGGAATCTTGATAAGAATGATACAATTATTCAAATGTCTTTCCGAGGTAGGGTGTGGAGGTAGCTGGAACTCAGGCTGAAAGAAGACACAGTGACTACCATTTTCTATGATACTCCATTCCTGGATGTGAATACCAGCTGAATAATCCTTTGTCGCAGCTAAAAGTCAACTTAAAAAAATATTTCTTCCTCACACACAGCTTTTAAAACATTTCCACTGGTCCTGTTTCTGTACAGAATTCCTGTACCTGGTATGGCCTGTTCACTACCACTCGGCCTCCCTTATAAATCACGTCTACGGTTCTTTCTTCAACATCATACTTTCTGCCTCTCCTCAGATCTCCCTTGGAGCCTTGCAGTGTGCCATCCTTCCCTCGGAGAGCCCACCTGTAAATGAACTTCTTCCTCTCAGATTTTCCACACGAATCCCCAAAACGAGGTTGGCTCACCTTGTCATTTTATTGTTGTCTGGCATTATATCCCACATCTTCCTCAGCGTGTCACATATGTTTGTAACGCAGGCCAGGAAAAGTTTCAAGAGAAGAGAAAAGAAGAACCCACTGAGGAAGGGAAAAGAAAACGGAAGAAAAGACATCTCTCTATTTCACAATACTTCATTTCTCTGGAACTATATGATGGGTGGTTTTCAGCATTGTTAGGTGCCATCAAGTCCATTTCGACTCAAAGTCATCCCGTGTGACTGAGAAGAATTTCTCCATAGAGTTTTTTCCATGTTATAATCTTACAGGTTTAGATACTCTGGTGTCTATCCCTCGGGACCACTGGCTGGGTCATACAATCCCCAATGACAAGCAGCAGGTGTCTAGGAAAGAGCTAAAAGTGTGTTTATCAGACAGGAATGCACAGAGGATTCTTGAACCAGCAGCAGAAATTCTAGTTTGGTATGCCTGGATTAAACCCCAAAATCTTCGTATTTGACAGCGATCCTGCCCCGCTGAACAGGAAGAGTACGTCACAGTCGTGGCCTGACTCACTCAGACAACCATTATTCACCTTGGTCCTTAGCATCTCAGGTGTTCACAGAAACAGACAGCTAAGTGGAGAAATGGTAACCTTTTTTGGCAGATATTTTTAAAATAAATTTTTATTGCGTATGAGTTTGCTTACAAAGTTCATATACATTGTTTTCCACACTGGATCTTTCCCATTTCCTTTACGCATCCCTCCCTCTGCCCATCAAATTGTGTGACCCCATGATTAACTCCATGCCCATCATCACCCCTCTGCTCCTAACCTCCCCCACTTGCATCCTCATACCAATTTTACTAGTTATCTTTCTATTTCTATAATAATGGTCTTATACACTATTTGTATTTTAGAGCTATCTTGGGCCAGTTATGCCCCATAAGTAAAACACATTTCAAGTATTAAGCCCAGAAAGAAATTAATCCAGGCTCAGAAGCAATTATTGTCCACAAACCAAAGGAATTGAAATGATTATAGGCCAGAGATGTAATGTGGGTGTTAAGACTGTTTACAGAACCAAAGCGCAAAGGCATGGAATTTTCTGACAGAGAGTCGTTTGTATATACAGTGTATACCGTCCATCAATTTGCATTCTAAAGAAAACCAAAGTTTGTTTGCCTGCAGGTACAAATCTCACCCTGAAGCAAACTCATTCCTTGGCACCCAGGCTGATGCTGTCTTGTTAGAGACAAACCCACTCTCGTTTTCCACTTTAGCCACTTCTGCGGGGAGTTGCATTGCTATCTCAAAGGCCCTGGCCCCAGCCCATCTCAGGAGGTTTGAATCCATCAGCATCTCCATAGGAAAAAGCCAGGCAATCACCTCCCATGAGATTGACAGCAGTGGAAACCCGATGGGGTCAACTAACAGCTGCTTCTGACTCAATAGTGAGCAGAGATGAAAAGCTGGTTATTCAGAGTAGTGCCATTTAAGGTCCCTCTGCTTCTTGCTCATCAGCCAGCCACTGAGCACAGTGCCCTCAAACACTCAATGATCAAACAATCTGCATGGGAGGAAGCTTTGTTTCTGGAATGTTCTCTGACGCTGGGCTAAAACAGTATGTGTAGTGAGCTAGGTGTTAGTTTAGTAATAGAAAGGTCAGTGGTTCTAATTCACTAGCCTACCTGAGGCAAAACAAAGCAGTCGGCTCACGGTCCTACTAGGTTGGGACTCCCAGTGGTCCTCTGTCCTGAAGGCTCCTTACAAGTGGGAGTCAAATTAATGGCAGTGAGTTGGCTTTGACAATGGATGTTCATGTTTCTAGAGGGTGTTGTTAGATGCCATGCAGTTAACTCCAGCTCATGGTTCCCTTTGTGAGAATGAAACGCTGTCTGATTCTGAGCTGTCCACACAATCTCTTCTGCGCTGGAGCCTGTAATTGTAGCTACTGTGTCAATCCATTTCATCAAAGGTCTTCTTCCTTTTTGCTGACCTCCAACTTCTAAAGGTTGTTGTTGAGTACCACTGAATCAGAACAGACTCATAGCTGAGGGTTGTAGCTGACCCTTCAGAGTTTTCAGAGGCCTTAAATCGCACTAGAGGAGATGGTGCATCTTGTCCCTCAGAGCAAGCGGTAGATTCAAACCCTGTACCTTTGGGTTGACTGTGCAATTCCTGACCACTGAGCCACTGGCGCTCCATCACTTCTGAAGTGTAGGAGTGCTGACTTAGGGGTAGACACGACTAAGCTCTCCTAGTCCACCCCAGAGAGCACAGCCTGACTTGTCTCTTCTAGACGCTCACAGGCTTGGGCATCTCTTGACCGTCCCCGACATGTAGGTGTTCCCTTCACATGGTAACTTCACCACTATGAGACCGTGTCTCCTTGCTTTTCTCCATTTTATAATTCACCACTCATAAAGAATTAGTATCCATTCATTAAACTCTAGTCAAATCTCATTAACTTAATTAGTAAAATCTTCAAAAAAGACTATATGTGTATGTATATGTATATGTAGACATATTCTTGCTGCTCAGTTGGAACTGACCCATAGCTGACTTTTCAGTGGATTTTCAGAGGCAGTTATTTGCATGGGATAAGATTGTCCATCCTACACATACATACATGTCAGTCAGTCACATTTACAAATATAGAAGTAAAGACACTGCAAATACCTTTTGAAGGAGACACAATTCACTTCATCAACCCTCTCTTAGGGAATTCAGGTAGCTTAGTGGTAAGGAGTTGTGCTGCCAACCTAAAGAGACACAGTTCGAATCCACCAGCTACTTTGTGGTAGAAAGATTGGCAATCTCCTCCTGTGCTATTAAATTGTCTCTAGAATCCACTGGAAGAGCAGCTATGGGTTGGTTCTGACTCAGTGGCACACAACAACAAGCCTGCCACCTCAAAGTTCTTCTGCTGGTTATTTATCACTGACTGTGCCCGGGGGCATGGGTGTAAGGCAACCCATTTCTGATCTGTGGCTATCGAATGTCTCTCCCACTAAAAATATCAAATTTCCTAATGTGTATTTAGTAAGCACACATAATTAACAATAGAAATGGCACAGCTTTTGACTGACAGAATATCTGCATCAGTCCTTACAGGCTGCATCAACTAATACTTGCAGTTCAGTGTCTCAAGAAGCATATCTTTCTGTCATAGTGAGAAAACATTGTAGGCAGACATGAACTACTGGTATATAATGAAAATCAGCAATCCTATTTCTCTTCTTTTGGAGCTTAGGTATGCATTAAAGCCGAAGTTTCCCTTTTAGTCATAAAGCCTGCAAACTGGATACAATGTTAACATCCCACAACCTAGTGTAATGCTTACCTAGGAGAAAGAAGGATACTTCCTTCACTTTCATCCAGGGCTTTGTATTCTGACAGTGTTTTACTTTCTCCTTGATTAATCTTGTGCTGGCATGGATTAAAGTTCCTTCTAAAACAAGAAGTGCCATGGAGATAGACACCTTTCATCTTTAGAGACAAGGAGGCCCTGTGCCACACGGGCAGGTGGCAGTTCCTTTGATCAGCATTTATTTGCTCAAGTCCAGAAATTGAGTCAGCTCTGCAACACAAGAGGACAGCCAGCATCCTGATGGAACCAATGCTAAGCCATGATCAGCAATTCCCATCAGAGCATCTTAATCCACTAGCTTGAGTTGTCACCACGAGTCCCAGGAGCCCATTAAAACAGCGTCAGGTCACCTCCACTGCGCCTGCGCATTCACCCCAGAATAATTATCCTAATCCCCTTAGCTGACCCAATCCCTTACCACTTAGGAAGTGCCCTCCTATGCAGGGTGCTGACATTTCCCAACAACACTAGCCTCTTTGAAACGCCAATCAAAAGTCCTTCTTGTTAAAATACACGACCCTCTCTGCAAGCATAAACAGACCTTCATACATCATCACCACCAGCATCATTAAAAAGCACTTTACAGAACACCCACCTGTGTGTGATGCTGCGTTGCTGGGCCCACAACTGGCCAGTGCCTGCAAGTGCTGACCTCAGGGAGGGGCGGCCACAAGGCTGCCACTTCAAGGTGCCTCTGCTGCTTACTTCACACTGTGCCTGGGGGCACAAGCCTACAGCAGGCCATTTCCGATGCCTCAGTAATTGCCCCAGGAGGATTAATTAGCTGCTCAACTGAACCGAGCTTGGAACAATAGTGCACCGTTAAAGTTTTACCAAATGTTATCTTGCAAACTTCAGTTACTAACCCTAGTTCTGTGAGTTGGAAATCTATTAGATGGTGCCCTGAAACAATGGAAGTGACTCTCTGGAGTCACTGGTGATGCACACTGTTAATGTGTCCAAGTACAAACCGAAAACTTAAGAGGTTCCAGTCCCAGAGAAGAAAACGCCTCAGGAGAAAAGCCTGGATATCTGCTTCTTGGAAAAACCTGTAGGATACAGTTCTTTTCTCACACACATGAAGTCAGCACAAGTCAAAATCAACCCCACAGCATCTGGCACTGGTACTCGTGTCCCCCCCATCCCCACCCCCGCCCCACCCCGCCAGCAAGTCAGTTACGACTCTTAGCAACTCTCCACTGGTAGTGCTCAACTATTGTGTCTACTGAGCCTGGAAGCTTCAGTATTTTTTATCCTTCTCCTGTATGCTCTATCCTTGTATTTTATCCTTCTCCTGTATGTTCTATCTTTGTAATATCCTTGTATGAGTCAGCAATAAGGAAGGAAAGATGAAGAAACTCTTAACAGACTAATGTCACATACCTGCCAGCAGCCCAAGTTAGAGGACTTTGGTTTATCAGTCATTTTTCCACTTATAAATGGGGTGACCATGGAGAGCTGGACAATGAATAAGGCTGACAGAAGAATTGATTCCTTTGAGTTGTGGTGCTGGAGAAGAGTACTGAATATCTCATGGACTGCCAAAAAAACCAAAGAGATATGTTTTGGAAAAGGGTGATCAGAGTGCTCCTTGGAGCATTTAGATGACTAAGCTTTGTCTTTCATACCTTGAACATGCATCTTGAACAGGGGTATTGCGCTTATAAAGGTGGAGGGTCAGTGAAGTACAGAGAAACCTCCAGTGAGATGGACTAACATGAGGAATTTGCCATTGGACCCTAGTATGTCAGAGATGATGAAGTCAGTGTGGGATAGGGCAGGGTTCAGGCCAGCTGTTCATAAGATTACTGAGTATACTCAATGACACCTAACAACAACAAAATAACAACAATTGTGCAGAAATCATTAAAGGTTCTGAGTGTGTGTTCTTTTAAGTATAAAATAGTAACAGATAACAGGAGATATCTGAAAAGTCAAGATAAAGCAATCTATAATGAAAATATAAGATTTGGCTTCAATATTAAAGAAATATTGTTTAAATGATTTGTTAAGTACCATCAAGTAAATGCCAGCTCATAGACAGCTTATGTGCAACAGATTGATAGCTTGCCTTTTCCTGTCATCCTGACAAGCTCCACTTTGCTAAAGCCCAGTTGTTCTAGTTAATGTGTCAATCCACACAGTTGAGGACCTTTCTCTCCTTCACTGAGATCCCACTTTTCCAAGTCTGATGTCTTTTTTTTGAAAGATTGACTTCTCTTGATAACATGCCCAGAGTACGTGGGAAGAAGTCTCACCATCTTTTCCTCTAAAAGGATCCTGGCTGTTCTTCTTCCTAGATAGATTTTTTTTTTGCTCTTTTGCCAATCCGTGGTATAGTCAAGATTCTTCACCAGCACAATTCAAAGGCATCAATTCTTTCTCAGGCTTCCTTCTTCTTTGCTCAGCTTTCGCATACACACGGAAAACATCACAGCTTGGGTCAGGCATGCTCTCAACTGACTTTCTTGCTCATGAGCAAAGAGGCCTTTTGGTAGCATATTTGCCCAACAAAACACATCTTTTGATTTCTTGACTGATGCTTAGTTGGGTGTTGATTGTGGATCCAGGTAAAACGGTAAATTATAGGCAAGATTGTTGTTATTTACTAAATTTGGGGAGGCTTCTGAAAGGTGGAGCATTGAAAAGTGTTGATTGAAATTAGAGTCATTAACTGGGAGACCAACAAATGAAAAAGTTTTATTTAGTGCAAATTGCATACAGGTAGGCTCAGAAAGCTGGCACAATAATGCAAGGAGAATGAAATATCAAAGTGTTTGAAGCATGGGAATTTGAAAAGGAAGTAGTAAACAGAGGGAGGGAAATGTGAAGAAATGTCAGTGCATCAGTGGGGGAAGTGTTCCAGTATCAATTTGTTTATTCATTGCCCCGGTCATGTGCAAACCACAAAGCAGTAAATATTCTTTTCCTCTGCGCCAGTTAGTATGCTAGGTAACTTTACATGATTCCTCCCCTGAAAAGTAATACGGTAAACATGGAAGAACAACAACTGTACAGCAAGAATCTTGGCTCTTACCTGTATCCTTTTTGTCTTCAATTTAGTACCATTTAAAATTCTTTTTAGCTGTTTCCCTCTTCCTTAGCGTTCTAAGAGAGACAGAATAATCTCTTTTGTACAACTTTAGAACTTGCCATAATGAAAGGGAACAATAAGATCTTCAATACAACTTGAAACAAAATTTGATAAAAATCTGCATGATTTCATTTCTCCCCCCCCTTTGCAGTATTTCTCTCACAATCCAAGTTTAATTTCTATCCTTTGCATCAATTCTATAGTTATTACGTGTCATTGAGTCTGAACCAACTCGTAGCTAGGACTCCAGTCAGTTTTCAGAGGTTGTAAATCCTAGGAGGAGATTGCCCATCTTTCTCCCACAGAGCATCTGGTAGATTAGAACCTCACATTTTTGGGTTGGCAGCACAGCTCCTTACCAACAGCCCACCAGAGCTCCCTAAATTCTATGAACCATAACAAATAATATTACCCTTAACAGGAAACATGACAAGAATAAATCTGAACACATGTTCTTTTTCTGCAATTAAAAAACAAAATGCATGTCGGAAGCAGTTTCACTTTAAAAAGGTCTCAATTTATTGATATGAGTTTCAGTTTCTCCAGAAATAGATGCCCTAGTCAAAAGTCCTAGAAATATCTGGAGATGGGATTGGGTATAGATGTGTGTATGATAGGACCATGGCTATTTTGGGTGCATTTGGGTCTTCTTCATTTTGGCTTCAATTTAGTGCCATTTTAAATGTATCTAGCATTGGGGGTAGTTGTTATTATGTATTATCTAGTCAGAATTAACTCATAGCTGATCATCCAGCAGGTTTCCAGAGGCAGTAAATCTAGTGGGAAGAAATTGTCCATTTCTTTCCTGTGGAGCAACTAGTGGATTTGAACTGTAAACCTTTGGTTCACAGGGCAATAGGAATTGCACTGCCAAACCAAAAGAAATAATTTGAATCAACTAGCTGCTCGGTAGGAGAAAGATCGATAATCCCATGCAATTTACTGCCTCTGAAAACCCACTGGAGGGTCAGTTATGAACTGGTTCTGACTCTTCAGGATACAACAACAATAACAAACCACCAGACACCAAATTCACAAGCAAGTATAGTTTATCACTGAATAGTTTAATTCATGGTTTGCAATTCACAAAGATTATAGCAAACAGTATGCTGTCCAAAGAAGGAAAGAGAAATAAGTACAGAACAATACGGTCTGCTGATTTCAGAAGTCACTTGAAAGCATGAGTACTCACTGTGTCTTTTAATTCTGAATGAATAACCAGGCTTTTGAGCCTGTGCCACCAAAGCGACCCTACAGAACTTCAATTTCTTCATTGGTAAATGGGGGACAGTTGTGCCTGCCATAGGGAGGATGTCAGCAAATTTGAATGAGAAAAAAGTATAGAAGTTACTGGAACCAACCTACCTAAAGTAGCGTCAAGAAGACAAAAATTCTCACCACTGGACCAATCGGTAGCATCAGGATGGATGGCGAAGAGATTGAGATTGTTAACAGCTTCAGTTTGCTTGGCTCCACAGTCAACACTCTTGGCACCAGTAGCCAGGGAATCAAAAAACATATTGCGATGGGAAAGTCTGTGGGTAGGGACCTCTCTAAAGTACTCAAGAGCAACGGTGTCTCTCTAGAGATTAAGGTGTGCCTGATACAGGCCATGGTTTTTGCAATTACTTGTTATGCATCAGAGTGCTGGACAATGACTAGGGAGGATAGAAGGAGAATTGACGCCTTTGAGCTGTGGTGCTGGAGAAGAGTACTGAATGTACCATGGACTGCCAAGAAAACAAACAGATTCATCGTAGAGGAGATTAAACCAGGCTGTTCCTTGGAGGCAAGGATTCTGGGGCTTCGTCTGACATACTTTGGACATGTTGTAAGGAGAGACAGGTCTTTAGAGAGGGACATCATGCTGGGTAGAGTAGAGGGACAGCGCAGGAGGGGAAGGCCCTCTATGAGGTGGATTGATTCAGTGACTGGGGTAATCGGGATGGATGTGTCAGAGGCAATGCGATTGGCACAGGATAGAGCAGGGTTTAGGGCTGTTGTACGTAGGGTCGCTATGAGTCGCAAACGACTCGATGACACATAACAACAACAGCAACAACATCACATACACCATTTTACCTCATTCCCGAGTCTCCCAACAATCTGGAAATGGCTTGATTATTATGTGTTTGGTCATTTGTTTTTTACTTCACCCTCTAGAAAATAAGCTCAAAGGGAACGTATCTGCAAAGTTCAGTGTTACACATAAAGGTTTCTCCCCATATAAAAGGGTCTTAGTAAAAGTTGCACGTACAGTAGGTAATTAAGGAATGATAGGTACATAAATGCAGGTACACACCTTATATATTCATTTGTTTGTAGTTTATTTCCTACATAATACATAGTTCTTGTTGTTGAGTACGATCAAGCTGGAACCGACCCCTTGCTGACCCTCCAGTGGGTTTTCAGAGATTGTTAATCACATGGGAGGAGACTGCCCATCCTTCTCCTGTGGAACAGCTAGTGGACTTGGACTGACTGCCTTTGTGATTGCTCTACAGCTTCTTACCATTAGGCCACCACATATATTAATAATAAAGCTTACACATATATGAATAATACAAATATTTACTTTAGAACTAGATAACATCATTATTATATATGTGTGTGTGTGTGTGTGTGTGTGTGTGTGTGTGTGTGTGTATTTACATATATATTGCTCCATGGAATCAAGGATTCTGAAGCTTCGTCTGACATATTTTGGGCATGTTGCAAGGAAGGACTGGCCATTGGAGAGGGACATCATGTTTGGCAGAGTGGACAGGCGGCGAAGGAGAGGAAGACCTTCAATGAAATGGACCGATTCTGTGACTGGAGTGGTAGGAATAAGTGCATTTGAGATGGCTAGGTTGGTACAGGATAGAACAGCATTTAGAGCTCTTATACATAGGGTCGCTATGAGTCGCAAACGACTTGATGCACATAACAACAACAACATATATATATATGATACAACAAGGACACAGGAAGATTGTAAAACTAGCTTACTGTAACATAGCTAGAGAGAGAAATCTTGGAAATAGAATCTACAGATTTTTAATGCCAGTTTGTTCTTCTATGACAGGATACCTGCTCGATCTACTTCCAGGTAATCACAGACTGGGTGGTTTCAAACAACAGCAATTTCTTCTTTCACGGTTCTGGAAGGCAGAGCCTGAAATCAAGATGCTGACAGCCCTGTGCTTTCTCCCAAGGCTCTAGGGGTATAGTTCTCTCTCTCTTCTAGCTTCTGGGGCTTACAAGCATTGGTTGGTTTGTGGAAGCTTAACTCCAATATGTTAGTCTCTTTCTCATCTCATAAGGACAATCATATTGGATTTGTGTCCATCATACTCCAGTATGACCTCATGTTAACGTAACCGATAACATGCAAAGGCCCTGTTTTCTAATAAGTCCGTATTCACACCATACCTGCTCAATCACTTTGGAGGCCTTGAAGATACAGTTTTGGGGGTCCCAAAGCAACTGGTAACACTGCCTCCCCAGGCCTTGGCTAGTTTTTATTTCCATTCTTTCTTCTAGGCTCATCTTAGAGTCCTCACTTGGTGACTTGGCCCGTCCGTTCCAATATTTCCGTGGCCTCCTTCCTGTCCCCAACAGCCAGGTCCATATGCCGATGCCAGACAGACCGTGTGCGATTCCCTGGCTCTGACCTTGTTAAATAGCTATCCTGATGCTCAAATTTCTAGAAAGTGGCGACTCAGCATCCGTAGAGTCCCTCATTAATTACTGATTTAAAACATCAGACACTCTTAGCCTGAATCCCAACAGGGCGAAAGCCCCCAGAAGAAACCCCACCGATTTCTTCCCTCTCTGCAGTGAAGAGCCTGGGCCCACACATGCACCGAGCGCCGGTGGACCCGACACCCCAGCTGTGCTGTTGAAGGGTGACTGTACATGGACAACTGCTTCCAAATCGAGCTGCTGAAATGTGGCCTCGCAAGTCTTTGACAGTGTTAATTACTGACTCCTCCTGGCCTGCCAGCCGGGCTGCTCCACCGAAGGCCTCGCCATGTGGAACTTGCTCCCGGCGGCTCTCCCTCTGAGCTGGCATTTGGCAGCAAGCAAGCGACATTTGAAAAGATGTTTTTATTTGCTCGAGCGTTTGGTTCATTCCCCCACCCCCTTCCTTCTGACACTTGGGGTTGAAATATGGATTATTTTTTTTCCCCTCGATGGTGGCAGAGTTCCATCAGGGTCCTGAATCCTGGCTCTAATTAGATGCTAGCGAGAGGGTCGCCCGTAATTGCTGGACATTGACCTGGGTCTACTATGCAGAGTCTTAAACCCTTGGACCTGGCAGGTGAGAGGGCACATGGCAGGTAGGGACACTGTCTCTCTTGAGTCACAGCTTTGGGGCTAGGGTCACGCTACTTGGTGCATTGCTTCACGTTCGTCTTCAATGCTTCATTTTTTTTTTTTCTTTTGAGCATTTATACAAAAGGGAGCCTTGCTTGGGACAAGAGTGCTTTTGTGAAAGAGTTCCTGAGAGGAAAAGCTCCACAACACTTTTCTGCCTGATTTAACTTGATCCGTCAGGAACAGGAATTTAGCCAGCTCTGCGATGAAACAATGCAAGTCACAGTCCCAAGGTGGGTAGCGTGCCATTCACTACCATGAGTCTCTTGGCTTCCTCTGTGGGTGTCCTCTCGCTCCACCCTAAGACCTAAGGGAATAAAGAAAAGAGCCAAGCCACTAAAATAGCTGTGATAGAAAGCACTGTGGTCAGAGGGCCAATGCCAGCCCCAAAGGCATGTACCAACCAAAGTGCAGATGTTCAACTTGGCAATGCCACATGGCATGTGAGGTCCTTTCAGAGTCACTGAACCAAACAAGATGACGAAGGTTTTCATCTTCCAGAACATGTGCCCATTTTTCTAATTGCTAGATTGACTTTCTCTTTCTCTGGAAGATTAACTGTAAGGAGTTCTCCATAGGCTCATGTGGACAGAAGACTTTACTCTTTTTTCTACTTTTGGGGATCATGATGTTTTCAGATGGAGCAAAGAGACAGGGACATAACAGGGCATCATCAATGGGGTTTTGTGCTTTCTGCAGTGACATCCAAAGTGTGACCCTTGGGGTAAATCCCCCAATTGGCAAGAAGAAAGAATGCAATTGTCTTTCTAGGGTGGGTGTTGTTGTTGTTAGGTGCCATCGAGTCATACACGACTCATAGCGACCCTACGAACGAAAGGCCTGAGCACTGTTCATAGGGTTTCTGGAGGCAAGCCATTTCAGAAGTGGATGCCACTCCTGCTTCCAGGCTTGTTTTAATCGGAGAGCTCGATCAAACACTGTCCACCATGGGTGACCATTATCACATTTGGCACATCAGGAATCAGGCTTGTTTCAATCATGAAGCTTCAGCAAACACTTGTAGGGTGGGTAGGGGGACAGTAATCTGTACCTTCATTTGAACAGTCACCTTCTGATGTTAGGCATCCTCTGTGACTTCTCTTCTGTCAGAAATACACTTCACTTTCCATAGCAAAGCTATTGTTACTTTGGGGTGCGTGCCCTCTTTAAAATGAAAAGAATTTTGCAGAACTTTTTTCCAGATCAATTTAGGAGGTAAGTTTTAGACAGAGAAACCTGGATTAATAGCTGAAAACAGAGGATCAATATGAGAACGTCATAGTTCATACTTTTAGGATCATTTAATTCCTTTATTTATTGTGATCTGATTTGTGGCAAAAGCTTACAGTGCAAATTGTTTTTCCATTCGACAATTCACGCACATTTTGTTTGGTGACATTGATGACCATCTCTTCAGTGTAACAGCATTCTTCACACCCCTCACTATGTTTGCCATGTTCATCTATCCTTCTGCCCTATTCCTTCCTGCCATCTGCATTTATTGCTAGTACTTAATGCCACCTTTTCCACCTTAAAGTGATAGAGTGTTCTAATGCCTCCTTGGTACTATGCTAACCTTATAGGCTTGTCTGTCATTTGTCTGGAAGTTCATGTCCACTGATCCTTTGAACTAAATGTTTCCTTACATCTTTGATTTTTTTCACTTTTCCTTTTTCCATATGGACAGAGACCCACAGGTGTATCTTCGATGGCCACCCACAAAACTTTAAGGTCCCAGAAACTACTCACTAAGGTTGGATGTGAACATTGTCATGGCAAACTATCTTATATCAGAATTGACCTTGATGTCCCCCAAGACTGTAATCTTGGGTTCAAAATCCAGTAACTACTTCCCTGAAAGTATTTGTTTATAATTAAGAAATTTCACCCTAACTCCCTGTATCTATGAATATATATTTAGGACATATAAATACACTACACATGTAGAAACATCTTCTGTAAACCTATACATATTCATGGATGAAAACTATTGGTCATCCTACGTAGGAATATTTATCTAATATTCACTTGACATTAATCATTATTACTGTTATGTGCATAATAGTATATTTTTCCCCCATAGCTCTTCTACTCCTCTCAGTGTTTTGCTTTGCTTTGGTTATCTGTGCTGACCTTTCTAACACTGCATATTGCTTTTCTTTTCATTATAATTTTTAAAGCTTACCTCTAAGACCTGTTCTGTCTTGACTGTTTCAGTGCTTTCCTGAGAAAGGTAACACAGAGATATTGAAGAGAGACTCTGACACCCAGGTTCTGTGGTGGGGGACCCACATGGGCTTGCTCTCCAAAACAATATCTGTTGGAGATGATGGAGGCAGGAATGGGCAGACCAGTGCTTGCCACAGAGTCCTCCTCATACATGAGTCAGTCAGAGATGGACCACACTGAAACAAGAGGGCATAGCTTTCATGCAACCACACTGACTGGACTTTGGATGTGGGCATCATCTGGCATGAGTGTATCCTTGGGAGAGGCTGTTCTATTCAGCTAAGGTCAGCCCTAACAGAAGATTAGCTGATGTCTGTAGCCATCATGCCTCACTATGGAATGAATGCATCTCAATGAACTGTAGCATCCTCTTGGAAGCTCTTGGATGCCTTTCTATGTTGTCTGTCAACTTAATGGACATTTTTACCCATCAGGGAAGAATCCCTACTGAATTCTACTTGATTTCTTTTCTTGAAAAATAATTACAAGGGAAAGATTAATGAGACCGTATTCAGTTCCTACTGCTGACGCTAGTCTTGGGGATACAACCAGCCTTCTCTGGGTTGGAGGCACATCATCTTTGACAAACACCTCTACTAGGGAGACTCACTTGTGTAGGCCTGAGGGGCTTGATTCCCCAAATCACCTTTCTCTTTTCTAAAATTCTGTCAGAATCAACACAACTATGTTAAAATCTCTATCACATTGATAAATTTTCCATCGACCTACTTTATATGACTACTGCTTCCTCCCGTCCTACTGAGCTTCTAGCGATTATTTCAGTTGCATTTTCACTTGATTCTGCAGTGATTTTTACAGATTTATCTTTCTTCCATCGGGCTCAGCACTTTCATGGTTGGGTTATGTTATGATTTAAAAGGAATTGTTCTTTTGGTGACCAGTGGGAAATGGGAATAGATTCTGAGAAGTGTGTGCTGAGAGAATCTCTGGGCCTTTTTTCAAATAAATGGCGAGAGACAGCTAGTAAAGAGAAAATGGACGACTTTTCAAAGATTTGGAGTACAACTGATTTTTTTTTTAATTCACTAATCTGCAAGGAAACACTTCATGGTTCAAAATTGGGAAGGGCATACGCCAGGGCTGTATCCTGTCTCCATACCTTTTCAATCTGTATGCAGAACAGGTTATCTGGGAGGCTGGGCTCTATGAGGAGAAATGTGGCATCAGGATTGGTGGGAGAATCAACAACACAACCATGCTTGCTGAAACTGAGGAGGACCTGAAGTGCTTGCTGCAGAAGGTCAAGGACTGCAGTCTTCGATATGGATTGAAGTTCAACATCAAGAAAACAAAGATTCTCACCACTGGGCCAATTGGCTGAAACAGTATGGATGGTGAAGAGATTGAGATTGTTCACAGTTTTGGTTTGCTTGGTTCCATAGTCAACACTCTTGGCACCAGCAGCCAGGAAATTAAAAGGCATTTTGCAATGGGAAAGTCTGTGGTTAGAGACCTCTCTAAAGTGCTGAAGTACAAAGATGTCAGACTGGAAACTAAGGTGTGCCTGATACACGTCATGATCTTTGCAATCACTTGCTATGCATCAGAGAGCTGAACAATGACTAGGGATGATAGAACGAGAATTGATGCCTTTGAGTGGTGGTGGTGGAGAAAAGTATTGAATATATCCTGGACTGCTAGGAAAACAAACAGATTTGTCCTGGAGAGGGTGGAGCTAGGCTGCTTCTTGGAGGCAAGGTTTCTGAAGCTTCATCTGACATACTTTGGACATGTTGCAAGGAAGGACCAGTCCTTGGAGAAGGATGTGATGCTTGGGAGAGTGGAGGAACAGCGCAGGAGGGGAAGACTCTTGATGAGATGGATTGATTCAGTGACTGGGATAATGGGGGTAAAAGTGTTGGAGATGACGAGATTGGCACAGGACAGGGCAGAGGTTAGGGCTGTTGTACATTAGGTCGCTATGAGTGGCAGGTGACTCGACTGCACATAACGACAACAACAACAATCTGTATGTCCAGGGAGCACTGGTGACTTAGTGGTAAGGCATCACAATTCAAATCCACTAGCTGCTCTGCAGGAAAAAGAGGGTTGACATGGTGACTGTGGCAATGGCCTTAAGTGTGTCAGAAATTGTGAGGCTAGAACAAGATAGGACAGTGTTCAGATTGGTTGTTTATCCAGTTGCTGTAAGTCATATTCAACTTGACAGCACCTAACAACGATAACAGCAGGGGCCTTTAAGTAGTTTCCAAATCAAAGCAGCCCTATGAACAACAGAGCAAAACACTGTGATGTCCTTGTAATCTTTGATACTTTTGAACCTAGTTGCAACTCCTGTGTTAATATCTATCATTCAGAGTCTTCTTTTTCATTGAACTTCATTCTATAAGGACTCAACCCATTTCCAAAATACTTGAGTTGATGTCTCAACACCCTTGCAGTAAAGAGCATCCTGGCTACATTGCTTTCAAAACTGACTTGTTAATTTTTTCTGGAAATCCATAGTATACACAATATTCATTACCAACAAGCACCATAATTAGAATTTACCAATTTCCCCTTGGTTTTCCATATGTATATGAGGCATTGACAAGGCCACATCTTGGTCAGGTGCCCGTTAGTAATATAGTTGTTCTTTAGTACTTTAAAGAGGTCTTTTGCAGTATGTTTGCCTAATACAATGTGTCCTTTCATTTACTGACTCATACTTCCATAATTCTCTGGAAAAATACATCTCACCTACATTGGGCAAGGTGTCAGGAAGAGCAAGTTCTTGAAAAAAAGAAATCATTCTAGGAAAGGTAGAGGTCAGTGAAAGAGAAGATGATCTTCAATTGAATGGATCGACACAGCAATGGACTTGAACATGATGGCAATTGAGAAGGTGGCCCCGGGTAGGGCAACGTTCAGATCTGTTGTTCCTAGAGCGTCTGTGTGTATTAGTCAACTCAAAGGTGTCTAACAAGAACTTTGTCACTGGGAAGAAATACTTCAACTATTTGTTTTAGTCAATTATCGCAACTATAAGATACTCTTGAAGTAGGGAATTCTACTTTTGCCCAAATACGGGTATATGTATTATATACTATATCATAGACATAGCTTACTACTGACTCATTATAAATGGAACCTTTACCAATAGCTCTAATTATACATGTTAATCATTGCAAAATGGATCTTTGGGGAAGAATGTTTTTGTTCCATCTTTAAGAAATCCTTGTTTCATGGTAGTAGTTTTAAGATATATATTTAAAAAATAATAAGATATCAATGTTGTGAGATATTGTCGAGTATGACTCACAAAAAAACCTATAAACAACAGATCTGAACCCTGTACTATTCTGTGCCCTCATCACAGTTCCTGATACACTAGAGCCCTTTGCAGCAGTCATGCTGTCAATCTACTTGGTCAAGGGTCTTCCTCTCTTTTGCTGATCTTCTACCCTTCCAAGCAGTCCTTCTCCAAGGAATAACCCCTCCCTACCAACATGCCTGAGTTATACATGAAAGTTCTGGTACTAACGTTATTCATAAGTATTTAACCAAAACCAGTTTCCTTTGAGACTCTTACATGCTTTTTTGTAATTTTTTAAGTATTTTTAATTTATTATCCCATATCATCATACTGTTCTAGATTGATTTGGCTTTGGGCTTTCAAGTTTGTTTGTTTTTTCCATACTCCTTTATGTGTACTTATAGACTAATTTTCTTATCTTAGCTTCTGACTTACTATCCAACTGGCTAGCAGATATGAGCTAGACTCCTCTTTTTCTCTCATTCTCCAAATTAAACTAATATTCAAGATAATCAGCTATCTCAGGAATATTGTAAAATCCATTCCTTATTTTCTATCATCACTGCTTGTCCCATTCAATGTTTCAAACAATAGTCTTATACTCTGTATTGTTTCAATTACTAAAATAGTTTACTGTCTACTTAGTGCTTTAATCCCTAATCATCTACTTACTCTTCACATTATTGCTATGTGATTTCAGTAAAATACAAATTTAAGCAAATCATTCTCTTTGTTAAAATCTATTATAACCACATGGCATGGCAGGAAATGTCACCATTTCCTGGTCTCTGAATTTTTGTCCTCAAGACATAGTATCTATCCCCTCTCCTAGTAGATACAGTCATTTGAACATCATGCATGATTTTAATCTCATTTTTACACCTTCTATAATGACTTCTTTGCTTGCCTGCTATAAATAGTAGTAGCTGTTGTTACATGCTGTTGAGTTGCCTGCAACTCATAGCGACCCTATGCACAATAGCTCTGAACCTTGCCCTATCCTAAGCCAGTCTCCCTGTGCCCAACACATCTAACTCCATTATCTCAGTTACTGTGCTGATTCATCTCATCCAGGCTCTTCTCTTCTTGTGCTGTCCCTCTACCCTTCCAAGGACTGCACCGTTCTGGCAACAGGCCCAAAGTAGGTGAGATGGAATTTCAAAATCATCACCTCTAAAGAATAACTTAGTTTCACCCTCTGCGGGAAAAACCTCTCTGTTCTTTTGGCTGTCCATGGGATATTCAGCATTCTTCTCCAGCACCACAGCTCAAAGGTAGAGTTCCACCTTCTGTCATCCTTAGTCATTATCTAGGTCTCTGATAACTGTGAAGTAATTGCAAAGACCATGGCCTGAATCAGACACATTTTAGTCTCCAGATTGACAATAGTGCTCTTCAGCCCTCTGGAGAAGTCCCTGACAGCAGACTTTCCCAATGCAATTCATCTTTTGGTTTCCTGACTACTAGGCAAGGATTCTGAGGCTCCATCTAACATACTTTGGACATGTTGTAAGGAGGGACCGGTCCTTGGAGAGGGACATCATGCTTGGCAGTGTGGAGGGACAGCGCAGGAGGGGAAGACCCTCTATGAGGTGGATTGATTCAGTGACTGGGGTAATTGGGTTGGGTGTGTCAGAGGCAGTGCGATTGGCACAGGACAGAGCAGAGTTTAGGGCTGTTGTACATAGGGTCGCTATGAGTCGCAAGCAACTCGATGGCACATAACAACAACAACAACAACCGTGTCAAGAGTGTTGATTGTGGAATCAATCATTGGGTGATCTTTAGAAGGAAGTCTTGTGAAGTTTCATCTCACATACTTTAGGCAGGCTGTTAAGAGGGGCCAGTCCTGGGGAAAAGACATTATATTTATGAAGTGGAAAGTGAGCTAAGAAAGAGAGGACCCTCAAGAAGATGGATTGATGCAGTGTCTGTAACAAGGGGCACAAGTGTGGCAGAGATGCCGAAGATGGCACGAGATAGAGAGGGTTCACAGCCATTGTTCCTAAGCTCACTCTTAATGTAGTTGACTTGATGGCACACCTCACAAGACCCTAAAAGTCACAGAAGAATTAAGAGTTGATGTTGAAGCCCTGTGTGACAGTGAGGCAAGGGGAAACAAAGAACTTCAAGAATAAAAGAAGGAGACAGAACAGGAGACATGTGACCCTAATGACAAAGCATTCGAAACTTGAGTTGATTTAACCAACTACAATTAACAAGGAGAGCTTGGGCATGAGGCCAGTGACAAGAAAGCACTTTTAACAAGTACAGTTCGTGGACACAAATATATTAGTAACGTATGTGGGGCAGATGACATCTTTGATAAAGTCCAAAGATACACATAAGCATGTCTACAAATTTTACTTTACCCATCTCAATGTTTCTATATCAAGATACAGGCTATGTATAGATTGTTACTAAGTGCTTTTCTGTTGGAATTGACTCAGCTGACTCTCCAGTGAGATTTTAAAGGCTGTAAATAACATGAGAGGAGATTGTTCATTTCATGGAGAGACTGGTAGATTTGAATCTTGTGCCTTTAGGTTGACTGTGAAATTTCTTACCGAAGCCACCATAGATCCACACTTTTTAGTTTATTTATTGATTTTAATTCTATGGGATTGATATTCTATTGTATATGCAATTTAAAAAATAAGCTTGTTTGTAGACATTAGCTAAACCAAAAGTGTTGCAGTCTTCCCTACAACACCAGGAAACTCTGGGAGGGCCTGCAGTCAAACTAGTTAGGAAGTAGACCCAAGAGAAAGTCAAACATAAGAGTACAGGTTAGTCTGTAATAATTCTATTCATTTCTGATTAGATACATTGAGATGTGACTTCCTCCAGTTGAGTGTAGGTAGAAAGTTTGAAAAGAGCATCACCATGATGCACTGATTCGTTTAAAATACATTATTTCCATTTAAAGAGTTTAGGGTTTTTTTCAGTGATTCATTCTTCAAGAAACATTAAGAAGTTTTCCCTTGGTATGTTGGCTCTTTGAAGCTTGGCCTGGCCCCCTTTTCTCCCACCTCTGCCGTTTCTTTGTTAATAGTGAAGCCACCATCTGCTTGAAAATGAGGGTCTCTTTTAATGGGACTTAGGGTGGTAACCCTGCCGCCTGAGGCAAGTCTGAAGTTAGAAGTTGGCTTGCGACCATCTTTGCTTTCAGCACCAATGTAACCTTCACCCGTGGGTGTTCAGTTTCTCCTGGGTCCTCTGTTTATGCATCTCCCTGGTGGCTCTGCCTCTCCAGACAGAGTTCAACCTCTTGGGTCAAACAAAATCTGTGCCATATTCTATTCCATCTCAGGCACTGTCCTCTCAAAAATCAGCATTGTGAGAAAACCCATGCTAAAATATTGCTAATGAATCCCAGGAATTAGCCAGGCTTTCCAAGAGAAGAAAGGATGTGAATCTTTTCAGTGAAATTTCTTGTCCCTCAAACTCCATTAGTCAACAATTCCTGTCACAAGTTCATTGTCGACCTATCTAACTCGATTTAGCATACCAATACTTGATTTTAATTTTCTGAGAGATACTCCTCTACGATACTTTTGACACATTCTACCAGTTCTTTGGAAACATAGCATATGCATAAATTAGCATGAGGCAGCAGAACACTAATTCCAGAGAGGCAGCTTGGGTACTTCAGACAGCTGAGGATGGGTAACACCCATGGAGAGAAGGCTGGGAGTTATAATGAGGCGTTTTCTCTGCATAAACAAGACACAGTTTTCACTCTAATCCAGGTTAGTCTATAATGATCTTCCTTGGCAGCTGTGGCAGGCGTTCTGGAGATGACATTACATAGGAGGCATTTTGTTGAGGACATTTTGCAGTGTACGTTAGCAGAATGGATTCCCACACTTCCCCGGATTAGCAGATGGCACTAATGACAGCCATGGCAGTAGAACTCCAGTTAATGAAGGAACTCGATTGAGGCAGAAGAGGCTCTGTACTTGAAGAAATTGTAGCCACAAACATCGCAAAATGTCTGAGATTAGTGCAATGAGATAATCAGCACCATGACTGAACATGGCGCCAAGTAGGAAAGGACTCAGATCAGGAAATACTTCTAGACCAGTAATACAGTAACAAAACTAGCATTGTCCTAGACGTCAATTTCATAGGAGCGAGAGGGTGATAAACAGAGTCACTCTCTATTTTTTTAAATTTTATTTTATTAATTTTAATGAACATTTACAGAGATTTTGGATTTCCATTCATTCATTGTTGCAATTTTCTAACTGCTCCCCCCTCCCCCTAGTTCACTCCTCTTTTCAAAAAGCGAAAGAAAAACTCCTTCATTGGTATACTATCCCTCTGCCCTCCCCACCCTGAGTGCACTCCACTGTGCAACCTTCATTCTGGACTTCTGTGATAACCATAATACGCTATCATATAGCGTTCTCTCGCTCATCTGTTTCAACGCAGTATACATAATTTATCCAGTTTTTCTCAATCTTACCCCAACCCTGATGTCAGTCCCGTTCTACAACAGTGGCATTATGCAGTATTTGTCTTTTTTGTGACTGAGATATTTCACTCAGCATAATGTCCTCCTAGCATCACTCATTCTGAATAATATTGCATGAGTTCCTTGTTCAATGCAGCGTAGTATTCCATTGTGTGAATATACCACAGCTTCTCTATCCATTCGTTTGTTGATGGGCACTTAGTTTGTTTCCAACTCCTTGCTATTGTGAACAAAGCCGCAATAAACATGGGTGTGCATAAATCTGCTTGGATGGCAGTTATGGTATCTTTAGGATATATTCCCAGTAGTGGAATTGCTGGGTCAAATGGTATATGTTTATTTGTGTGAGGAGTCCTGGTAGTGTACGTAATCCATAGGGAGTCGCGTCACTAACTCAAAAGTAGTTTGAATCCACTCGTCACTCCTCAGAAGAAAGGTCAGTCTACTGCCCGGTGATTTGCAGAAACCCTATGGAGGGTCAGCTCTGAGTCCCTTCCAACATGCCAGCACATGGATGACTGATTGACGGGGTGGGGGGGGGAGGTGGTATTGGTGGTCCCGTGGTAGAATTCTTTTTTTATGTGCAGTAGAGAAAGAGTCTGCTCCTAGCCGTGCCCCTGGGGTGCAGGCTGCCATCTATCAACACAGAACTTCGTGTTGCTGTCATGCTCAGGAGACTCCAGTAGAATTTTCAGAAAAAGAAAGACTAAAGAGAAAGGTTTACAAATCTATTTTCAGAAGTTAGGCATTGAAAATCCTCTGAATTCTAACAGCACCATCCTGTTATGCATATGATTTGCTGGCCAATGAAATGCTATTGGAATCCCACAGCTGCTCCACGGTAGAAGGATGGACAATTAACTTCCATGTGATTTACTTCCTCTGAAAACCCCCTGGAGGGCTGGTCCTCACTCAAAGGCTCATAACAACAAATCTATGTATATACTTCCGACCAAGAAAAGCCCTGGACCAGATGGTTTTACAAGTGAATTTTATAAAACATTTAGAGAAGAACTGTTACCAATTCTACATAAATTATTTCAGAAAATAGAAGAAGATGGAACCCTCCC
>NW_006399764.1:18412696-18413252 GCF_000299155.1 Elephantulus edwardii | reverse complement strand
AGGAGGGTGGAGAAAACAGTGCAACAATGAATGAATGAAAACCCAAAATCTCTGTAAATGTTCATTAAAATGAATAAAATTTAATAATAAAAAAACCAAAACAAATCTATGTATATATAAAACTAACAAACTTGGATTTTCTAGGGAGCCCTAGTGGCTAGTGGTAAGGGGTTATACTGCCATCCCAAAGGCAAGTGATTTGAATCCACAGCTGTTTTGTGGATAAAGATGCGTGTTCTCCTCCCTTGTAATTTACAGCCTCTGAAAACCCACCGGAAGGTCGGCTATGAGTCAGTTCCTACTCAATGGAACACCACAGTAAAAAAAAATAGACACATTGATGTCAAGTCAGAACCAACTGTAAATTGCATGGGAGGAAGCTTCCCATGTGCCAGCCTTCTGCTACAGGTGCTGATGGATTCAAACCATCAGTGGGTTCACCTTTGAGTTAGCAGCACAACTCACTTGGGGAGGAGGGGAGTAGATAGAGATAGAGATATATAGATAGAGAGTAGAGAGATAAGATAGAGAGATAGAGTTATATAGAGAGATAGAT
>NW_006399764.1:18394960-18410635 GCF_000299155.1 Elephantulus edwardii | reverse complement strand
CGGAGTTTAGGGCTGTTGTACATAGGGTCGCTATGAGTCGCAGGCGACTCGACGGCACATAACAACAACAACAACAACAACAACATAATATATAATATATCTATAAATATCTACATAAAATTTCTTGAGTAGCTGACCCTCCAGCAGGTTTTCAGAGATTGTAAATTGTAGGGGAGGAGATTATCCATCTTTTCCCATGGAGCCCCTAATAGATTCAAACTGTCTGTTTTAGGTTGACAGCACAACTCCCTATCTACTAAGCTACTAAAACTCTGTAGGTAAGATAGAGATAGAACAATTAGATAGATAGATAGATAGATAGATAGATAGATAGATAGATAGATAGATAGATAGATAGATGGATGTTAGAATGAATATATGAAATACTTATCCTTATGTTAATTCATGGTACATGCTATAACATTTACTTTTCTGCATTTATTACCCAACCGTTCTGCTCTATTATTTAAAAAGCTCAAATTCAGCACCTTGCCACTGAGTTGGAACCAACCCAGAGCTGACCCACTGTTGAATATATGAGACTATAGCTTGAGTAGGAGAATGTCAATATTTCTCCTGAGGAGTCACTGGTGGATTCAAACTTCCAGAAAATTGTGGCCTTTGAGTCACCAGTGCAACTCCTTACAGACAAGCCAAGAGTTCAGTAAAAGGTGTTACCCAAGTCATTGATGGTAGAGCCAGAATTGGAATAAGAATTACAATTCTTTTGCATTCACTGGTAGCTCCTCTGAATTTTAGTGGCTTTCAGTGGCACTTGGATCCACTTAGAATTTTAAATCCTGGGCTTCTCAGTAGCTGAAAAGTCACTCCTGCATCCTCCTCAAGCTCAGGCCAGGCAATTTCCTTGATCACAAAACTCTAATCATCCTTATTCCTTTGAGTGCCCTGAACTGGCAAAGCCTTTTCTTCCTTTATGGACAGACCAAGCCCATCTGCTCTGAGAATGCTCTTTCCTTCACTATTATCCTAACTGGATCCTTTATGTTCTCATGTTTTAAATATCACCTCCTCAAATCTTCATAGTTAAATGGATTTTGTTGTCCCTCAACTCCTCCCCACCACTATTATCTACCAGAAGATACTTTTTTCCTTAGTAAAACTCATTTCAAATTGTAGTTCTTTACTCTTGTTTGATATTCTGCTATCTATTTCTCCCACTGAAAGCTGCAGAAGGAGCGGAAGGAGGGGATGATGTTGCCTTATACTCCACACCTAACACGGTGTCTTATTCTTGTTAGCTGTTTGTCTTGGCTGGAGTGGGTTCTCTAGAAATAGGTCCAAGGCAAAGCGTAAGTGCTAATGATTTACTGAGAAGTCCAGTCCCAGGACAGCAAGACGGAGGGAAAAGGAAGCGGAGTGAGGAAGAAGGATAAACAAATAAAGCGTCACAGCCAGGCCTCTCCATTACAAAGCTGGCTGTAACTTCGTAGGAGACACAGCTTCACAAGAAACACAGCCAGTGGACCAGTCAGAAAGGATATTTCTAGTACATTTCAACAGAGACACTGTGCCTTGGAAAAGTTATACTAGAGAGGGAAAGAAATTTTTATCTTGTCTCTGTTTTTTCATTGATCAAAGTTCTCTAATAAGTAACTAATGTCATCCTTTATTCCCCAACTCCTGCATATTGGGAAGGCCTGGGATGTGGCATGTCCTGGGTTGTAGTGTTTCATTTGAGCTGCAAAGTGGTAGGACAAAGGGTATCTGCTAGTCAAATCGAGCACAGATTGTAGATCTGTATGGCTTCCACCATAACAAGCACGAAGGAGGCAATACTGGGTTCCAGCATCACCAAGGGGAAGCTGGGACAGAGAGAATTAATAAAAAATGCCTAGTGACTCCTGCAGCCATAGCAGTACAAGTGTGAGCAAGACCCTTACTTGACTAAGTGGTTATGGCCTCAAAGACAAAGAAAGCCGAGATAATTGGAAGAGTTGCATGAAGTAGGTCTGAGTTGGTGTTTGTTGTTGTTGTTGTTGTTGCTAGGTGCTGTCGAGTACAAACCAGAGTGACCCTATGATGTCCTGTACTGTCCTCATACCTCCTGATACACTAAAGCCCATTGCAGCAATCACAGTGTCAATCCACCTGGTTGAGGGTCTTCCTATCCTTTGCTGACCCTCCACCTTTCCAAGCATCATGTCCTTCTCCAACGAAGAACCTCTCCTAACAACGTGCCCAAAGTATGTGAGGTAAAGCCTCATCATGGTGCCTCCCTAGAGCACTCTGGCTGCACCCTTTCCAAGA
The DNA here is from genome assembly GCF_000299155.1 of Elephantulus edwardii. NCBI lineage: Eukaryota > Metazoa > Chordata > Mammalia > Macroscelidea > Macroscelididae > Elephantulus > Elephantulus edwardii. Next base: position 18,408,367 of record NW_006399764.1, on the reverse strand, counting down.
TACATTTTTTTTTGTTCTTTTGGCAGTCCATGGGATGTTTAGTGCTCTTTTCCAATACCACAGCTCAAAGGAGTCAATTCTTCTTCTGTCATCCTTATTTATTGTCCAGCTCTCAGATGCATAGCAAGTGATTGGAAAGACTAATCAGCACAACATTTGTCTGTCAGTTTGCTGTACTGAGATAACTTATGGGTTGTTGTGAAACTGAAAGCTATGTCACTGGTGTGTTAAATGACTCAGGGTTACCCAGGGTAGACAGGTAAAGGAAAGCTCCCAGATTAAGACAGACTAAGAAGCAGGATTGGCCATCCATTTCTTAAATAATAGACTTCAAAAAACCCTATAAAAAGTAGAGTTGATGTTTACTTAGGGTTTATCAAATTACTAAGTCAAAGAATGGATTTAGTGCTTGTCATCGGTTAATTTGCAAACTTTATTCTTGTTAATAAACTATTGCTTGGTTTTTCATTGTATTGAGAGCTGCATAAGGATGGAGTCCATGACGTAAATCCACAATCAGTGCTCATAGAAGCAGCAGTCAAGAAATCAAAATACATGCTATACCAGACAAAACTGTTGTACAAGATCCCTTTAAAGCATTAAAAGGCAAAGATGTGACTTTGAGGACTAAGGTCTGCCTGATCCAAGTCATATTTTCAATCATCTCAACATATGTATGCTAAAGCTGAACAATGAATAAGAAATATTGAAAAAGAAATTATGTCTTTGAATAGTGGTGTTGGCAAAGAATATTCAATATATATAGTCAATATATACCATGACTATGAGTCGCCTACGACTTGACGGCACTTAACAGCAACAGCTCATGAACTTGGAGAAACAATAAAAGTTATACAAGTGTTCAGGTCTTTTGTTCACAAGGTCTCTATAGTATAGAGAACTTTCATTGTTTCTCCAAGTTCATATAGCATAGAGTGAGATCAGTTGACCTAGTGGACAGAAAGTGATGCTACCAAGCCAAAGGTGGGTGACTAATCCATGGCCCTCAGGCCTGTCTTTAATTGTTTCTGGTGAACATTCTTCTAGGTCGTATAGCCCTGGTCTGTCCACTTGCTGTACAGAGGTAACTTTGTGGTTGCTGTGAATTTGAACACTGTGACACTGATGTGTCAAATGTGAGAATGGTTACCTATTGTGGACAGTGTTTGGTGGAGCTCCCCAATTAAAACAAGTTTCAAAGCAGGAGTGGCATCCACTTCCAAAATAGCTTGCCTTTGGAAACACTATGAACCTGAAGAAAGGACGACAATTATACAAGTATCCAGGTCTTTCAGTCATAGGGTCTCTATGAGTCACCTACGAATCTATGGCATTTAACACCACCACCAACATACCATGGCTGGCCAAAAGTCACTGGCTTAGTGACAAGAATGTGTACTGCAATCTTGAAGACACAGGCTTGAATCCACCAGATTGTCCACAGGAGAAGGACGGACATTCTCCTCTCATGCGACTAACTGCCTCTGAAAACCCACCAGAAGGTCAGCTATGGGTCGGTTTTGACCCAACTGAACCCAACAGTATCTTGGAATTTAGACCCAATAGTACACAACAACATCAACATCTTGGAATACGCACATCCTGAGTGTCCCTTATAGGTGAGAATGGTACAAGCACTCTGGAAGGTTGTGTGGTGCTTTTTAAAAAAGTTGGAAATAGAAACATCATTTGACCCAGCAATTCTAATCCTGGGAAAATACCCCAAAGAAACCAGAGACATAACTCAAATAGACGTATGCACAACCATGTTTATCGTGGTGTTATTCACAATAGCAAAGAGATCAGAGCAACTTTAGTGCTTGTCAACAAACAAATGGATAGAAAAAACTATGATACATTCATATAGTGGAATATTACACAGCATTGAAAGACAATGAACTTGTGAAACATTACACAATATAGGTGATTCTTGAAGACATTATGCTGAGTGAAATACCTCAAGCACAAAAAGACAAATACCACATCATACCACTGTTATAAAATAGGACTGACTTGGTGGGGGTAAGGAGGAAAAGAATAGATATATAATGAACACTATATTACAGCAGATGAGAAGAATGGTCTGAAAGGAATATATGATTAGGTATTGTATATACCTATTGTATGACAACCATGTGGAACAAGAGGTACAATGTGGGATGGTCTAGGGGAAGGAGTAGGGAAGGAGAGGAAAGAAAATGTGCAGCAATGAATGAATACTTTTTTTTTTAATTAAAAAAAGTGAGATCGGTGACATTTCACCTCTTGTCTGGACCTGGTGTCAGGAGGTATTGTTCCCTAGAAAGAGACATCATGCTTGGTAAAGTGGACAGTCAGCCAAGAAGACCTTCAATGGGATGAAGTTCTATAGTGTCTACAATGGACTTGGAAACTGCGGCGATCTTGAGGACGGCAAAGGATTGGGCAGAGTTTTGTCTGCTGTGCACAGGGTCACTGTTTGCTGTACAGAGGGAACTCGTGGTTGCTGTGAAGCTGGACACTGTGACACTGATGTGTCAAATGCACTAATGGTTCCCCATGGTGGACAGTGTTTGGTGGAGCTCCCTGATTAAAACAAGCTTGGAAGCAGGAGTGGCATCCACTTATGAAATAGCTTGCCTCCAGAAACTCTGTGAACTTGGAGAAACAATGAAAGTTGTACAAGTGTTCAGGTCTTTTATTCATAGGGCGCTATGAGTTGTCTACGACTTGACAACACTTAACAGCGGCAACAACACAGCGTCACTATGAGGCAGAGCTCATCTGCAGGCACCAAACAGCAGCAAAACCCCGTTGAAGTGCATGCCCTCTTTTCACACATGCATACACATGTAGTGTATTCGTGCTATGTGCAAGATTCTAATCTAGGCACTTGTTACGCTATTACTGTGATCATCTAAGAATTTGAGTTTTCAGAAGGTTGATGTTGCTTCTTATCCATTCATATAGGAATCCTAGGTCCAAATTACAGATCTGCCATTTGTTATGTTGTCTTTGATGACTTACTTAATATTTTGGAAACCTCCAAACCTAAAAAACAAACTTCATTGCCATTAAATTGAAACTGACTCATAGCTGACTCTCTCCACTGAGTTTCTGAGGCTGTAACTCATAGAGAAGGAGACAGCTCCTCTTTTTTTATTATTTTATTAATTTTAATGAACATTACAGAGATTTTGGATTTCCATTCATTCATTGTTGCACTTTTCTCCCTGCCCGCCCCCCACTTCATTGGTGCACTTTTCTCCCTGCCCGCCCCCCCCCCCTCCAGTTCACTCTTCTCTTTGAAAAGTAAAAGAAAAATTCCTTCATTGGTCTACATTTCCCCCTACACCCCCCACAGCTCCAAATACACTCCACTATGCAACCTTCATTCTGGATTCCTGTGATAACCATAATACCCTATCATATATCACTTTTAAACTGTTCTCTCCCTCATCCGTTTCAATGCAGTATACATAATTTATCCAGTTTTTCTCGAGACTGCTCATCTTAATCCCTCACAGCCATTGGTGGATCTACACCAGCACCCTACAGGCTACATCAACAGAGGTCCCTTTGTGAAACTGGTAAGGAGATAATTGCTGCTGAGATTAGATGAAGGTGAATTTAGCAATGAGGGAAATTAAGTCAGCACCTAGTAGTGAACATCAGTTCCTTCTCTTGGTAAACAGTACCTCACACAAGCATATGAAGGCCAGGAAAGAGAGAAGGTTTTCTAATGGAATTGTACAGCAAAAGGCAAATAACAGAGTAATAACTACAGAGAAAAACACTGCTTAATGCTGCGTTATAAAGCCGCATGTCAATTCTTCTATCACAATTATGCCTGCCTCTTTCTGAAAGGCAGGGGCTGCACTAAGACCCTCGACCTGTGTGTCTGCTAATCTGTAAGTCCTTAACACTGATCTGACTCGGTGTCTGTAACAAGGCAGCCGCACCAGCGTGAGGCTGGAGCTGGCTTTGATTTAGAATCCTAAGTGAGCCACTGCAGCAGGGTGCCCGAGCTCACATCACCTGCCCTTGTCAATCAGTTTGCCTTTCCCTCCAATTCTCTCCCAGATGAGACTGCAAGGAACCACAGGAAACCATGCCATCCTCCAACCCTGGCTAAGTTTAGCCTCATCTGAAACCCAAATTCACTGAAGAGGTTCTTGATTTTAAAAATAACTTGGAGGTGAAGATTTTGATACATTTTTTTCTCTACAGATGTATTTTACAGTAGAATAGCTAGTGATCCACTATTCATCTCCCTTAAAGGGGCTTACTCTAAACAGGGCACCTTAGTTTGTCTTGGAACCAAGCGATGTGCAGGGTAAAAGAAGTCCCAAAGCACTAGAATGTGGACATCGCATGTAGTGGGTGGGCATTTTTAGACTTGCGATTAGGTTGTGGCAAGTCATTTGGCCAGCCCATTTATTCATATCCTTAATTAGAAACGTCTGAGAATCATGAGTTTGTCATAACAAAAGGATCAATGACTATTAAAACAATGAACGTGGTTATGCAGGGAAGCCACACAGGGTGGAGAATTTTAGATAGTGACCTTTCTTTGTCAAGGTCACTAAGGTCATATTCTTTCCCCATTATTATTCTCATACCATTTCTATTTTCTCTTTTCATTTGCTCCTTGTTTCATATTTTTGTTGTGTGCTTTCGATTCATTTGAGACTCATAGAGACCCAATGTACAACAGCTCTGAACCCTGCTCTATCTTGAGCCAATTTCATTGTCTCTGACAAACCAACCCCCATTACCCTAGTCACTGAGTCAATCCATCTCATCCAGTGTCTTTCTCTCTTGCACTATCCTTCCACATGTCCAAGAATGATATCCCTCTTCAAGGATTGTCCCTTCTTGCAGCATGCCCAAAGCATGTCAGATGGGATCACTGTCCCATATATCACTTTATTTTTTATAAAAGCAAAATCCACCCTTTATTGCTGTTGTTGTTGTTGTGTACCATTGAGTTGGAATTGACTCATAATTAACCCTCTGGTGAGTTTTCAGAGGCAGTTAATTACACAGGAGGAGATTGTCCCACCAGCTCAGGTGGCCTCGTGGTAAGAAGCTGTGCTGCAATCTCAAAGGCATGAGGTTCAAATCCACCAGCTGGATCCACAAGATGAGATTAACTGTCTCTGAAAACCCACTGGAGGGTGAGCCATGGGTCAGTTCTAACTTGATGGTATACAAACAAATGTGGTTTAGATGTCAGAGACCCCTCCAGAGTCCCAAAGAGCAATACTGTCAGTTTAAATAGTAAGGTGCTCCTGATACAAGCTATGGTTTGGAGAAGAATGCTGAATATTCCATGGACTGCCAAACAGGACCATTGTAGAAAGTGAAAGAAGAGTGTTCCTTGGAGGCAAGGATGGTAAAACGTTATCCCACACACTTTGGGCATGTTCTTAGGAGGGGCCAGTCCTTGGGGAAGGCCATCATACTTGGAAAGGCAGAGGGTCAGTCTAAGAGAGGAGCATGCCAGACAAGATAGATTGATGCAATACTTGCAGCAATGGGCTCTAATGTGTTGGCGGGTGGTGAGAATGGCACAGGAGAGGGCAGGTTTCAGATCCATTGTTTACAGGGTCACTATGAGTCATGGTTGACTCAATAGCACTTACCAACAACAACAACAAATATGATTTAGAAGGAACACCGATATCAAGGTGCTTAAACACTGGGCTGTTAACCATAAGGTAGATAGTTCAAATCCATTATGTACTCTACAGGAGAGAGAGATGATAATCTGCTTCTGTAAAGATTATAGTCTTGGAAACCCTGTGGGGAAATGATATTCTGGCTCAAGGGTTCCTTTGAATTAGAATCAATGCAACAATTATGAGGAAGCTCTAGTAGCTTAGTGGTAAGGAGCTGAGCTGCCAACTCCAAGGTCTGCAGTTCAAATACACCAGCTGCTCTATGGGAGAAAGATGGGCAATCTGCTTCCATGTGATTTACTGCGTCTGCAAGCAAACAGAAGGGTCAGCTATGGATCAATTCCAACTTGATGGTACATAACAACAACAACAGCAATAGAGCTTGGGTTTGATTTGCATGTGGTTTAGGTGTGTAATCATATTTTATTCACACATCATCTCTGAGTTAGTCATCCTTATCCTCATTTTACAGATGTAGTGACGGAAGCTTAGAAAGGTAAGTAATTTGGCTATTTGCACAGCAAGTGAGTGATACAAAGTGTTTATACCCTGATCTGTCTGACTCTAGATCCTGTCATCTTGCCACTGTGGTTCCCCTTTCCAGATCTTTCCCTTGTCTTCAAAAAGCCAGAAGCTAAAAGTGACAATTTGCCCCCAGGGAATATGCTTGATTATGTTTTGACTTTTCTGTGGAAATCTTTAATATAAAGTTGGTAGAAGGAAATCTGCCAGAATCAACTTTCCTTACACAATATATTATCATTTTTATCACTTATAGACCCAGAGTCAATCTTGATTTAAAAAGTGACTCTGTAATTAAGAGCTTATCTTCAGATCTTTGACTTGCACCAGGAACAAGGAGTCCAAGAGGATCTTCTCATGGGCTCATCTGTGAAGTGTGACCACGTCTACCAGACTCTTCAACTGTCCAAGATGTACTAATTGTTCAGTTAAAATCAATAATGTTTGGGATATATTTCCCGAGAGATACCAAGTTCTTTCACTCTATCCAAGATTGAACCTTTAGACAACTCAAGGCTTTGATACTCTTGGGCCCCATTAGAATTATGTTTCTTAAATCCAGTGGTCTTGATTATGAAACCCAATAAACAGAGCTATTGCATATGGCTGCAGACCCACAATTCCAAGGGGCTACAAGCTATGTCTTCCAGAGTTGTACAACAGGTAACCCTGGCCACAGCTGTATGAAAGTTCCCCTAGTATGCTTTAGAAAGATACTATAAGTCTAGCCTTTACCTCTGTGCCCTGTAAACTCAAAAAACTCAAACTCATTGCCAGTGTGTTGGTTGCCAATGACCTGTTGAGGGGTTTCTGAGGCTGCAAACAATAAGGGGAAGAGATATCCCATTGTTCTCTTTAGAATTGCTGGCAGTTTCAAACCACCAGATATGTGCAACTTTTGTGTTAGGAGCAAAGAATTAAATAATTATTTTATTTAATTACCCTCAAATAATTAAAAAGAAAAAGAATTCTTTAATGTCTCTAAGGTTTCAGAACTGCAAGTCTGGAATAATGGCTTTTCTGATTGATTATTGATGTTGTTATGTGCCATTGAGTCATTTGCAACACGTAGTGTACCTACGTACAATAGCTCTGAATCCTGCCTGACATTGAGTCAGTTTCACTGTTTCTGACACACCTACCCCCATTATCCCAGTTACTGAGTCTTCCAAGGTCTTCCTCTCTTGTTCTGTCCTTCCACCTTTCCAATCACTCTCCAAGGACATGATGCTGTCTCCTGGATTCATGCCCAAATTATGTGAGACAGAGCTTCAAAATTCTTGCCTCCAAGGAGCCACTAGGTTTCAACATTTCCAGAACAGTGTTTTCTTAGCATTCCATGGTATGTTCAATCCTCTTCTGTACCACAACACAAAGGCAACATTTCTTCTTCTATCATTCTTATTCATTGTCCATCTCTCTCATTCATCGCAAGTGATTGTGAAGACTATGGCTTAGATCAGGCGCAACTTAGTCTCTAGGTTGACATCGTTGCTCTTCAGTACTGTGGAGAGGTCCCTAGCAGCAGATTTTTCCCAATGAAATGCATCTTTTGATTTCTTGACTGTTGGTGTCAAGAATGACTATAAAAGTGCATCAACAGAGAACTTCCATATACAGAAGCTGGGTTTAGGATAGGATGTGGTACTAGGGACATTATAGCCAATATTTGATGGATTTTAGCTGAAAGTAGAGAGTATCAGAGGAATGTCTATATGTTTTTCTTGACTATGCAAAGGTATTTCACTGTGTGGATCACAACAAATTGTGGCTAACTCAGAGAAGAATTTTAATCTCAGAATAATTAATTGTCTTATGCAAAATGTATACTTGGACCAAAAGGTCCAAGAATCAGAACAAGGAAATATTGCATGGTTCAAAATCAGGAAAAGTATACACCAGGGATGCATCCTATCTCTATACCTTTTCAATCTATTTGTGGAACACATCATCTGAGAGGCTTCACTCTATGAGGAAGAATGCAGCTTCAGGATTGGAGGAAGACTCGTCAACAACATACATTACACAGATGACACAACTTTGCTTGTTGAAACTGAAAAGGACTGAGGCATTTGGTGCAGAAGGTCAAGGACTGCAGTCTTTAATACAGATTAAAGCTCAATCAACATCAGGAAGACAAAGATTCTTATCACTAGGCCAAATGGCAGCATTATTAAAGATGGAGAAAAGATTGAGATTGTTAATAATTTCAGTTTGATTGATTCCATGACCAACACACACTCTGATTAATTAGAAAAGTTTCATTCATGAACAAAACCATTCCTCTTATTCATGACAAACTTCCAATTCATATCCAACAAATAAGAAGGCATGGTGTTGTATTATATAATGTGTTGGACTGCTAATTAAAAGATTGGCAGTTCAAATCTACTAGTCACTTCTTGAAAATCCAATAAAGCATCATCAAGACTTGGAACTGAATTGAAGGCAGTGGTTTGATTTTTTTTTAAATAATAGGCAAAAATAGAATGATTTTATATAAAGTCTAGGAAGAATAGAGAAAAATCTATGCCCAACTTCATTCATTTCAGCATTTTAAAGCAAAATTTTTACTACATAATTTCTTTATCCTTATAAATGTACATTTTAAAAAGTTATAAAATGACATATATTTTAACTTTCTGAAATCCCCATGGAATAAGTCTGACTAAAATAACTGATAAAACATATATTAAAGTGCTCAATTTTATTTTATTTAAAAGAAAAAGTATTGGTTTTAAGCATGCTCAAAAGTAACATATAATATTACAGAAACAGTAGACAATACACATTATTTAAAGAGTGTCAAAAGTAAGAGAGCTCTGGTGGTCTAGTTGCAAGAAGTTACACTGCAATCCCAAAGGTGCATGGTTCAGATCCATCAGATGCTCCACTTGGAGAAGAAGCAGTAATCACCTCCTGTGCCAGTCATATCTGATCTGATGGTAAACAACAATTTAAAAAAAAAAAAAGAGTGTAAAAAGAAAAATAATAAAATATTCTCAAAAAGAAGAAAACAAAAAATGTTAACTTGAAGCCCAAATATATATTAATTTGTAGTCTACTTTTCCTACTGATATCTGAATACTAGAATTTCCTGGATCCTAGAATTTCTAGATGTGCAATTTCCACTCAAAATTTTCTGTTTCCTTTTTGATACAAATATTTACTGTTCTATTGATATTTGATGATATATCAATCATATTCTATGTATGTATGTATGTATGTATGTTGTTGATTGCCGATGAGTCAAGCACAACTCATAGCTACCCTATGAACAAAAGGCCTGAAGCCTCTATACAACTATTGACAAGTGCTTCAGGTCTTCTTCAGTTTCACCAACCAAGGTTGTGTTATCTGCATATTGTACATTGTTAATGAATCTCCCTCCAATCTTGATGCCACACTCCTCCTCATAAAGCCGTGCTTTCCAGATGATCTGTTCTGCATACAGGTTGAAAAGGTATGGGGACAGGATGCATCCCTGACACACTCCTTTCTTGATTTTGAACCATGCATTGTTTCCTTGCTCTTTTCTGAGGACTGCTTCTTGGTCCCAATATAGGTTTTGTATAAGCATGATCAAGTGTTCTGAGATTCCCATTTTCCTCAAGATTAGCTAAAATTTATTGCGATCCACACGGTCAAATGCCTTTGCATAGTTAATGAAACACAGATAGACATTCTTCTGGTACTCTCTGCTTTCTGCTAAGATCCATCTAGCATTGGCAATAATGTCCCAAATGCCACACCTCTTCCAAATCCAGCCTGTATTTCTGGTAGTTCTCTGTCAGTGTACTGTTCAAGTCGTTTCTGGATAATCTTCAGCAGGATTTTGCTAGTGTGTGATATTAGTAATATTGTACAATAATTTTCACACTTTGTCGGGTCACCTTTTTTTGGAATGTGAATAAATATGGATCTCTTCCAATCAGTTGGCCAAATAGTTGTCCTCCAGATTTCTTGACACAACTTGGTGAGCACATGCAGGGCAGCATCCGTTTGCTGAAATACATCAATCGGTATTCCATCAATTCCTGGGACTTTATTTTTTGCCAAGTCCTTCCGAGTGGCCTGTGCTTCCTCCTTCATCACCATTGCCTCTTGCATGTATGTTGTTTCTTAAAATTCTTCTGGGTCAGCCAATTCTTGTTGGTACAATGACTCTGTATACTTCTTCCATTTGTTTTTAATGTTTCTTGAATCATTCCATATTCTGCTCATGGCATTCTTAAACACTGCAACTCATGGCTTGAATTTATTCTTTAGTTCTTTCAGCTTAAGAAATGCTGAGCTAATTCCACCTTTTTGATTGTCTGACTCCAGCTCCTTGCACATTTCATTATAATATTTTGCCCTGTTTTCATGCAATCTTCTATTCAGCTGCTTAACGTCTTGATTTCATCCCTTTGCTTGCCTTCTCGTCTCTCTAGTGCAATATTCAGAGTCTCTTCTGACATCCATTTTGGTCTTTTCTTCTTCCTTCTTAGTAATGACCTTTTTGCGTTCTTCATGAAGGAAATTATAGATAGCTTCCCACAGTTTATCTGGACTTCGTTCATTCATGCTGAAGGCCTCAAACCTATTCCTGAGTTGGTTTTCAAATTTATTGGAGATACTCAAAGTAAAATTTTTATTCCTGTGGATATAATTTAACCTTCTTGAGTTTTAATTTGAACTTGCCTATGAGCTGTTGATGGTTTGTTCCACAATTGGCACCTGGCCTAGTTTTTACTATTGATATTGAACTTCTCCAATGGTTCCTTCCACAGATGTAATCAGTCTGATTCCTGTGCATCCCATCAGGGCAAATCCATATGTATAGCCTGCCTTTATGTTTCTTATAAAATATATTTGCTATGAATAAATCATTTATTGTACAGAAGTCTATCATTTTATCCCCAGTCTCATTTCTGTTACCAAGTCCGTATTTTCTGACAACTGACCTTCTTCCTGATTTCCAACATTTGCATTCCAGTCACCCATTATAACTAAAGCATCTTGGTTACATGTTCAATCAATTTCTAACTGCAACAGTTGATAGAAATCAACTATTTTCTCCTATTTGCCTATGGTTATAGGCACATAAATTTGAATGATAGTGGTATTAATAGGTCTTCCTTGTATGTGTATGGATATTATCCTGTCACTCACAATATTATATTTCAAGATGGATCTAGAAATGGCCTTTTTAACTAGGAAAGTGACCCTGGTTTTTCTCACCTTTTCATCTCCACCATTACAGATCATATGATCTTGGGATTCAAATTTTCCCATGCCAATCTATCTCATTTCTCTAATACCCAATATGTCGATATTTATGTGCTCCATTTCTTTCTTTACAATGTCCAGTTTTCCTACATTCATGCTTCTAATAGTCTACATACCAATTGTTAATTTCTTCTTACAAATGTTTCTCCTCCTTTGTGTTTCCAAATTTGAGGGTTCAACTTCAGCTGCCTGTTAGTCTACTCTAAGTATTCTCTGCTGCACATAGGGTTTTCAAATGCCAGCTATATTTCAGAAGTGGATGGCCAATCCTTCTTCTAGTCTGTCTTAATTTGGAGGTTCACTGTTAGAAGATTATCTGACAGACAAGTATTTTAACTTAGCAGGTGAAAGACACTTACTTCCCTTACTGAAATAACCAATGCATCCACTGCCCACCCACCCTAAGCATGTGTGACTTGTCTCTACCCTTTCCCTGCTACCTCCCCATTCCTTGCACACCTGGCTACCTGGTCAAACCCTCTCTTCCTCAGCCACCTCTCAATATGATCACCAGTCACTTCTGATTTCTCATGCTCTTGCCCATCTCTTGTTTAGTAAGATACAAGTCCAAATTCCATGTACCAACTTCAGAGAAAGATTTTTGCTTGAAGCCTTACTGAGGGAAGATCCTGGCCACAGAGCTTCTGCTAAGTTCTGTGACTTACTGTCTCAGGTTACATTACTGACACAAGGTGATAATTCTAAGATCTGACAGACATCCTTTCTGGAAAGGCAAGACTAAGGTAGTCAATGCCCTTCTGGGAGGAAGGTGTTACCTGATCAAAGAGATTAGAGAGAGTTCTCAGATGCCATCTTGTGTGACTTCATGAGTTCCCGACACTGTGTGTGTGTGTGAAGATACCAAAATGTAACTAGTGTAGCATGAATTAGGGGCTTTTAAAAAGGTCATAATTTGTATTGTTATACTACTCTGAACACACAGGATTGCTAAGCATTTATAAACACCCTCAAATTGTCCCTTTACAATACATAAAAAATATTCACTTAATGAGAATGATAGGAACTAGATTTCTGATGCAAACAAGTCCCATGAACCAAGAATAATGCCTCTCTTCTCCATGCATATATCTAATTGTGTTCTAGACCCATGTTCCCCAAATTTTCTTTTCTAAAAAAAATAAAAATACATTGCACATCCCAGAATTGCTAACTTATTTTTTAGTCAATTTCTTATATATTAACATAAAATCCAGAACAGAGCTCATAAATTACAGCTATAAGTGAGTGACAGCTGTGGTCTACAAAAGCCTGCATCTACTCAGTCACAGTTTTGCAGGCTAAATGTTCTGTTTAATTTGGTAAGGTTCACAAATATCTTGAGTTTACCCAATTTCTCACATGAAGCCTACCAGTTCTGATGGAAACCCAAACCAAAACTACCCAAATTCACTGCCTTCAACTTGATTTAAACTCATAGCACCACTATACAACAGAGTAAAACCACCCAACAGATCTTCTGAGATTATACTTTATAAAAAAATATATATAAAATTTTTATTTTATACTGGTTTACTTACAAAGTTCATATACACTGTTTTACACCAGATATTTCCCCTTTCCTTTACCCACCCATCCCTCCTCCCATCAAATTGTGTGGTCCTTTGATTAAGGCCCCCACTCCCGTCCTCACTCTTCTGCTCCCCTCCCTGCCTTGGATCCTTGTACACATTCTACAATAATGGTCTTATTCAGTATTTGTCCTCATGGGCCCGAGTTAGTTCACTTAGCATAATGCTTTCCAGTAGCTCCCAAGTTAGGTAGTTGTTGTTGTTGGTGTTATGTGCCATCGAATCGTTTCCGACTCATAGCGACCCTATGCACAACAGCTCTAAACCCTGCTCTATCCTGGGCCAACCGCACCGCCTCTGACACACCCATCACGATTACCCCAGTCACCGAATCAATTCATCTCATAGAGGGTCTTCCCCTC
>NW_006399764.1:18354819-18391675 GCF_000299155.1 Elephantulus edwardii | reverse complement strand
AATTTATTGGTTATATGGAATTTCTATGTTCATCTTTTCGTGAAAACACCAAACTGCCTTCCAGAGTGGTTGTACAAGAGATTATACATTTTTATGGAAGCAGATATCCTCCTCTTCCTCACAGGAACCACGAGTTCCTTTGAACCACTGAGAGTCTTCAGTTACCAGTTTACTGACTAACCTGTTGAACCACAGGGCTTCTAACCCATCCTTCCTTCACTCACTCGCTCACCACTGTCAAGCAGGAACTGACATGTAGCTGACTCTCCAAGGAGTTTCCTAGGCTGTAACTATCGTTAAAGGATTGCCTACATTTCTCCTTTGGAACTGCTGGGGGATTCGGATCTCTGGAGAGATAGAGCCTTCGAGTTAGCAGTGCAATCCTCTACCATTTTCCTTGGTGTGCTTTTAAATGTCTATTATTAATAAAATTTTTAATTGAGTCTTCCCAGTAGCTTTACTTTGAATGAGATTTTACCCCACACTAAGTGGAGATGTGTTCTCTAACATGTCCGTTCAAACCTCCTCCTATCTCAACTAAAGGTCTTATGTTTATGCCAGAGATTCAAATCATACCCTTACTTCTCAAGACCCGGCAGGTGTCCTTAAAGAGCAGGAAGCCGTTTCCTGTTCTGTGTCCAGGGCAGGGAGATCTGTGGGGAGCATTCTGCCAGCTTTTACTAGCTGTAGTGTGGGTGGGGGTTACCGATGCTGTCTTACAGGGGTGGGGGATGTTTTAATGTATTATTAAGAGAACAAACAACTTAGTCGAGAGGAAGTGCAACCAAAGTACTCCTTAGAGGCAAGCGGGGTGAAACTTGTCTCACAGACTTTGGCCATCGTGTCAGGAGGAGTCAATCCTTGGAAAAAGACATCCTGCTGCAACAGTTAGTAAAACAGAGGAAGACACTCATCAACATGGATTGATTCAATTACTGCAACTTTGGGCTGAGTCTGGCACAGCTGATGGTGGCACAGGGGAGGGTAAGGTTGCTATGGGTTCTGTTCGCAGGGTCCTAGTGGGCTCCCTGACACCTACCAACAAGGTGGAGAAATGTGAAGCCCAGCGTTTACGTCTGCTGGTCGTGAACTCAGCCACAAGCCAAATGACACAGTTATTTAACACAGGACTGTCCTGGAGGACCTGTCACCTCCCAGGGCTCTCCTCCCACTCCTGTCAAAGGCTGGTGCTTGATGGTAGGTGACCGTCCCCAGCTCGTCACTGTGCACAGGCCCGTCCTCCTCGAGGCCTGTGTTGGAGATTGTCTCCATATGCCGCTGGGATCCCTCTTCCTGAAGTCAAGTGATAAAGTTGCGCTTCTGTTTCCAATGGCACCCGTCCAGGCCCAGCGAGACTGGCAGCTTTGTTCGGCTGCGTCTCCATGGGTCGCCAAGCCGAGTAGTGCAGCTGGGAAGCGTTTGCTCACTGCTGTGCCCGAGACTGCGGTTAGTCTCAAATTCCCGTGAATGTGACTGAAAAATGTTTGCGTTTTAGCCACAATCACTAACAAATTACGCTCAGCTATTCAACGCACAGACCAAAAGAGAGCCTGACCCCATTATCAAAACTCAAACCCAGATGGTGAGGAGTCCCCGCCTAATGAGGGCCTCGCAGTCATTTCAAACAAATTTCTTGTCAATCATGCCACATCACATATGGGGTCTCCTTTCAAAGGCAGTGCGGGCTTGGAGGATTCAGGGGGCCCTCCAGAGCAAAGCAATGCCTTCCTCCGAAATTAGTCACTCGTGCTTAAAACGCCCGGGGGACATTTCCTCCTTTTCTGCTCCTCTTGCTCCCTCTTCTCATGTCTCCTGCCCCTCAAATAATCTAACCTGTTCCTCTAAGTGAGACAACGGTATCAGGCTTCATTCTAAAGATGGGGCACTAGAAAGTCTGGACTACATTCTTGGCTCACTTCTTAGAAAGGGAAAAAAATCCACCAAAACCCCAACAAGCCCTCAAAAGAAAAGTAGAATATAAAAACCCTTTCTCCAATGAGTGGTCAGCGCTGATGTGTTAAGAAAGAACTTACCAGAAACTGTAGCTTCAAGCCTTATCCTGACTTTGGAGTCCCTTGTCCCTGGCGTTAGGTGTCCTGGAGCCCAGGGATCTCGACCTTGCCCTGTCTGTCCCTGTTAGGTTGTTACGTTTCGAGGAGTCAGAACTGATTCATAGCTGTCCGTCCAGTGCATGTTCAGAGGCAGTAAATCATATGGATGGAAGGAGGTAGACCATCTCTCTCCCAAGGAGCATTTGGTGGATTCGAACTCTGTGCTCCCGGGTTAACAGCACAACCTCTTACCACTAGGCCATTCTGGCTGTAGGTGGTTCTACTGTATACCTAAAACTTAGAGATTCCACCCAACTGTGTGTTGGAAGAAAGGACTGGCAGTCTGCTTTCCAAAAAGCAGCCATAAAATACTCTGACGAGGGGTCCTGAGTCCATAGCAGCTGCTTCTTTGTTTTTCATCCTCACTTGGGCTGTGACAGAGAACGGAGGGAATTGAACTGCTAACTCAAAAGTCTCACCTCCCCGACCGCTGGCCTCCCCCAGTGGCTTTCTCCCCTCAGTTGCGGGTTCCTTTAAGCCACTGCATATGTGCCATCTTTGGTTAGGAGTATTTACCCAGCCTGAAGGGAACTCTGGTGATTAGTGGTTGCAACTGTGTGCTGCCAACTCAAAGAACACTGTGCCCAGCCACCAGCCACTGCTCTGGCCAAAGCTGGGCCTTCTCTTCCCTGGTGTCCCATCCACCGGTCACTCCTCTGGTGAAAGCTGGGCCATCTCTGCTCTGGTGTCCGAGCCACCAGTAAGTAACTTCTCCGGTGAAAGCTGGGCTTTCTCTCCCCTGGTGTCTGATCCACCATTTGCTCCTCCAGAGATGGCTGGGCCATCTCTTCTCTGGTGATTTAACTGCCTCCGAAAATCCTCTAGAGTGTCAACTATGAGTGAGTTCCTACTGAGCGGTACACAACAAACAAAACCCACACTTAAAGAATTCACAAAGAAAACACTCTCGGGTCTCAATGCCTGGAATGAGGAGGGCTGCTTCTGTCTAATGAGTGTAATCTAGTGGCCTCCTGGGTTAGACGCTGTGCTCAACCCACAGATGCAGGTGGTTCTAATCCAGGAGCAGCTCAGCAGGAGAAAGAGGGGCAAACTCCTCCCAGGTTGTCACCTCCAAACACCAGCTAGAGGGTCAGCCCTGAGTCAGTCCCACTTGAGAGCAATGAGTCTGAGCGTTAGGATGCAATAGAGGAGACTGGTGGCAGAGTGTTTAAAGCGCTGGGCTGCTAACGATAAAAGCCAGTGGTTTGAACTATCCTCCACCATCCAGCCCACTTTCCAGAGCTGCTGGTTTGAACAAGACAGCGGTGCTTCTGAAAGAGTTTTGGTTTCAGTGAATCATTAGAAAGAAAACACCATCATCACCACACACAACCTGACAAAGGTACAGTGAGAATCCCTGCTGTTTCCCACCTTTTCCAGGTAAAGGCAGGACTCTGCTCTCCATCCAGAAGGTTCCAAGCATGCTGACCCTGCCAGTTAGGCGTGTGTGACTCTGTCACCCGCTTTCTAAGCCCAGTCACTTCTTCCCTCTGGGAGTGGAGACCTGGCCTCCTGAATGCTTCCACTCCTCTCCTCAGGCCACACAGACCCCCCTGACACAGATTGTCCCCCTAGATGTGCTGTGGGCTGCCTGTCCTACTGCAGACCCCTCCCCATGCCCGTGACCAGAGCTGCGTGGCCACCGAGGGCCCCAGCCGCCCACTTCACACAAAGCAGAAGAAAAGCAGAGTGGATGGCAGACCCGATAGGCCTTGGGGAGCATGGAAAATGGAAACGCTGGATAAGCCATGAGCACAAGGCCGCGACCAGAGGGCTGGGGACAGCCAGCGGCCATGTCAGGAAGTTGTCACAACTGTCCTGTTCCCGGCACTGCTGCTGGGAACCCCAGGAAGGTTCTGGAGCGAAGTGAGAGTCCAACAGGGAGAGGCCTGAAGTCTATTTTCTGTGCGAGTCTGAAGCAGGAGAAAGATAAACAGAACCTTCCAGCACTCGGCATATTTCAGAGTTTAAGTGTGACATGACGGGTCCAAAATAGATTCCACATGATTGGAGCCAGTCCAGAATCCGGGTCTCTGCATAGCAATCAGTGCTGGGAGGCCAGCGCCCGTATCCACTGTCATTACAGGGAGCGAGGAGGAAGCGGTGAGTGCAGCCGGCAGTGAGCAAGGACATCCAGGCTGGCCCTCTGCTCTGGGGCATTTTCTTCAATTACTCAACTTAGTTTAAATTGAGAGGGTCTTCGATTTTTTTAATGTCGCTTAATGAATACTCAGAACCTTACAGCAACTTTGTTTTCATCTGTTCTCCTCTCAAAGCAGGAGGGCTGTGCTCTTCGGCTGTGCTCAATTCAGGCCGAGCTCAGGCCCCCAGGGCTTCATGGAAGTTTATTTTCATTGAGAGTGCCTCATAATTTGAAACTATTCAGCCTCCTGAGAAGCTCAGACTAGAGGAGCCAGAAGTCCTGGATCCTAAGACTTCATCAGGAGGGATTTTCAGAGGGAAGTAGGGAGAAGCTGCTACTCAGGACCAGGGTGAGCTATCTCATGAGGTTATAACTGTACCCTCTCTGAGAGTTCACCGAGTGAGAGAGACAGGAGAGAAACAGAGAGAGAGAGAGAAGAGAAGACACCCACACATAGAGAGACACAGAGTGAGAGACACAGATAGACAGAGACACACACACACACAGACAAAGAGTAAGAAGAGACATACACAGAGAGAGAGAGAGAGAGAGAGAAGAGAGACACACACACAGAGACAGAGAAACAGAGAGACACACACATAGAGAGTCACAGATAGAGAGACAGAGAGAGACATACACACAGAGAGACAGACAGGGAGACACACAGAGACAGAGAGACAGAGACAGAGAGAGGAGAGAGAAGAGGAGAGAGAAGAGGAGAGGGGAGGGGAGGGGAGAGGAGAGGAGAGGAGAGGAGAGGAGAGGAGAGGAGAGGAGAGGAGAGGAGAGGAGAGGAGAGGAGAGGAGAGGAGAGGAGGGGAGAGGAGAGGAGAGGAGAGGAGAGGAGAGGAGAGGAGAAAGTCAAAGAGGGAGGGAGACAGGGAGCAGAGGAAAAGTTCACAGGACCCAGACACTCTTTTCAATTACCTCATATGGTGTGAAAGTTGGACGAGGAAGAGGAAGGAAGAATTATTGATGCCTTCGGATTGTGGTGTTGACAAAGAATACTGAGTAGACCACAGACTGCCAAAAGAACAAACAAATCTATCTTGGAAGGGGTACAGCCTGAACGCTGCTTAGAAGTGAAGGTGGTGGGACGCGGGCTCATATACTTTGGGTTGTAGGGGGCAGTCTCTGAGAAAGACATCACGCTTGGTGAAGAACGTCAGTGCAAGAGAGGGCTGTCCTCACACAACGAGTATAAGCACAACAGAGACGGTGAGGACAGCGCAGAATCAGGCAGCATCTCATTTGGTGCATTTAGGGTCCCTATGATTCGGAGTCCCCTCAATGGTTCCCAGAAACAACATTGTTTGTTAATGGTCTGTGACTGGCATAAGCGGTTTTGGATTCAACTACCAACTGCAAGATTATCATGTGGCACTCCCTCAGTGGTGCTGCAGAAGAAAAGCCTGAAGGCCTGCTGCTGTAGAAATTACAGCCAAGCAAGTACTGTGGCGCTCCGGTCTGCGTGGTAACACGTGAGGTCATTGTGAGCTGGGATCAGCTTGATGGCAACAGGTTTTTTATTTTCTTTTAAAATATTCACCAGAAGGCCTTTAGGATCAGATGCTCCCCATTTGGCTAATGACTAGCACATTTAATAAAGCTTTAAAACTTTTATCATTTGCAAGGGTCAGCTGTAGTTCATTCCCATTCTGTGCTTCATACGACCACAACAGTAATCTAAAAGTCTCCTGCAGTCAATGCCCCTTTGTGATAGATTTCAATCTATTAACTTCTCTTTGCCATTATGAATCCCTGGGCGGTGGAAACAGTTAACACACTAAGTCAGTTTTAGTCCACTCAGAGGCCTTGCAAAGAAAGACCTAGAAATCCACTTGGAAAAATCCATTGAAAAGTCCACAGAGCACAGTTTTGGGCTGGCACTCATAGACTCGTGACTTGGCATCACCTTCAGGGCAACTGGGTTATGATTCTCCAATTTTGGATGATGCCATAGACTGGGTTCACTAGAGAGGGGAATCCCTCAACTAAATAGATATATTTAGAGAGAGACAACTCTGGTGACTTAGTGTATAACCTGCCAGCAGGCTAATAATCAAAATCCATTGTTTGACTCTCACAGCCTCTCCACTAGAGAAATAGAAATTCTCCTGTAGTCAAACAGAACAGCTTCAGAAACCCAGTGGAAGATCACTGAGTCAGATACAACTCCACAAGAGTGGTTTGGGGATTTTGTCTGTTTTCTTTTCTTTCTGATAAAGAATTATAAAAATATTTATTTCAAGGAAAGGCTGATGTGTTTGTAGAATCTGGCAAGTTCCAGGTCTGTGAGTCAGACTTGAGGTGAGAAGCGAATAGGGAAGTAAATGAGTCCAAGTTCAACAGTCAAGGCAATAGACTGCTGGCTTTCGAGACTGACCAGTTTGACCTCATCAGAGAAGGCTGTGTACTGAGGCTGATGAGTCCAAAGTCAGAATTATCATCAGATCAGATCCAGCAGACAAGCCAGATGCAGCAGAATTCGGCCAAAGATGTGCTAGCTTTGCCAAAGAGTTCACGTATATATTCACTGTAGGCTACACCCCTGAGGAGACTTCACCTACACTAGATCAAGTTGCTCATAACATTATAAAACAGCCTCTGTTTCTGCCACGTTAGCCTCATGCTGTTGTTAGGTGTTGTCAACTAGAAACTTATAGCTGACCCTCTAGCAGGTTTTCAAAGGCTGTAAAATTCATGGAAGGAGATTGCTCATCTTCAAAAGAGTAGATGGTTCATTCGAACTGCTTATCAAACGACTTGCCTACTAGGTCACCATCGTTCCCTCATTAACATAATAGATGTTAGAATTTACAACATATAAGATAGTTACATGTACTGAGATGTTAGAATCATGGCCATGTTGACAAAGAATATTAATCACCACATACACAGGCATAAATATAGATAGATGTAGTTTGTCAAATATGTAGGTATAGTTATAGACAGAGAGGTAATCTGAAAATAACAAATAAAGAAGAACTTGTAAGAGCAGTTGGTGCAATTCTCAAACTGAGTCTATTCATAATTGAAGTTCTGTGACTCTTACTTCGGCATATAATGGTCCGTTTTGTTTCTAGATATTTCTACCGGTGATATCAATAGGAATTATCTTCCAGTAGTTGAAGAATACCCCAAACAACAGGTCAGCAGCAGTTGAAAATTTCTATACATTATTATTTCAATAGATCCCTGGATGTTACAGAAGGTTTGAGTTCAACTGTTAAGAAAAGGTTATGAGGTTGGATGCGAAAGACAGGTATGAATGTCTACTTGATAAAGATAACTCTGACTCAAACTGATTGCTGTTGAGTCTGAACCAAATCATAGCTCACTCTTCAGTGGAATTTATGAGGTGATGAAACTCCTGGGAGGAGATTGTCCATCCTCCTCCTGAGGAGACTCTGTAGATTAGAGTTACGAGAGAGGAGCTATGCTTGGTTTAGCAGCGCACCTCCCCACAGACTATGCCGGGCATAGGAATCATGTGGAGCTCTCTAACAAATGGGCATGACATGAGTTGGGATGAACTCAATGACAATAGATTTTGGGTTGTGTCATTGTTGTGTTATTTAAAGGAAAAAAGAATGACAACCAAATTTTTTTTTCCTTATCCCATGACATGACTGATCTTAATAAAACACACACACACACACACACACACACACACAAATAACGTGTTCATAAAAATGGCCATTTTGTAGCGTTTCTTTCTTCATTATACTGTGGAGCATAGGCAAGCATGGTAGTGTATGTGTTTAAATACAGGCCTGTGATGGCCTGCTCAAGTTTAATCACTAAGGTTACAAACAAATAAAACTTTTAGCGAGGGTATTACAAAGCACCAACTCATGGTTGTGAAGGCTTAGAAGTCAAAATAAACTTTAATGATCATTACTTTCCCCCCATACCTTCACAGAAATCAGATATTATAATTTATGTTTGAAGGTAAAGCACTTGAACTTCCGAGCCTTCTTGCTAATTTCACTCAGTCAATAATTATTATTCACAAGAGACTCATGTCATCTTCATTTGGTTTAATTTTTGTGTAGGATAAAAATCCAACCAAGCTTAAATCTGTAGAGATGAGAATCAGATTAATGGTTCCGTTGAGGCTGGGAAGGGAAAGGAGAACGGGAGCTGACTGTTTAATAATCATGATGTTTCCTTTTGGAGTAATAGAAATGTTCCAGAATTAAATAATGATGATGGATGCATAACATTGTGAATATACTAAATGTCACTGGATTTTACATGTTAAAATGGCTAAAATGGTGACTTTTATGTAAATTTTACATCATATTTTTTAAAATTCCCAAAGTATTGCAGTTGATTGTATTAATCAAGAGTAAATGATTGTAATATCCCCATTCCTGGTCAACTTCCCTACTTTCTGACAAGTTCCTTAAAGTTAGGGGTTATATTTTATGCCTCTGTGGCTGTCTAGTATCCAACATCATGGATAAGAAATTCTACTGAACACACAAAAGATCAGCAAAACTTAATAAATAAAAGTCACCTCAGATAGGAAAAATATTTTTACTGACTCCGTTTATAACATTATGTTAGTGTTTTCTCTTGCTTGACTTCCTCCATCGTTGAGTCAGCAAAGATTATCTTAGACCTGAAGCAATTCCAATGTACTGATGATGACTTGATTTCAACTCATGGCAAGCTGTCCTTCAGACTTTCAAGGTTGTGAACCTTTATAGGAGGAAACTCTTCATCTTTCTTCCATTGATGGATTTGAACAACTGATTTATAGTTATCAGCTCCATACATGATGTTATTCAATATTTTCTGCATTATATTGAAACACTTTTCTTTCTAAATGGGCACAAAAACAGATCTTTTCCAGTTGGGTAGCCATGATTTCCAAATTTCCTAACATAGATTAATGAGTAAACATATCCAGGGCTGCATTCGTTCATGAAACACTCCAATTAGTATTCTGTCAGTTTCTGGAAGTCTTGCTCACCCCCTCCCCTGCCAATGCCTTCAGTACAGCCTGAACGTCTTCCTTCAATACCATCAGTTCTTGATAATATTCTACTTCCTGAAATGGTTCAGTGTCAACCAACTACTTTTTTTGTACAATGATTGTGTATTTCTTCCATATTTGCTTCCTGAATCAATCAATATTTGCCCATAAAAGGCTTCAATATATTACATCTTAAGGTTTGAGTTTCTTTATCAGTTCTTTGAGCTTAAGAAATGCTGAGTGTGTTCGTTTCTTTGATTTTCTAAATTCAGATCTTTGCGTATTCCATTATAATACTTTGTTTTGTCTTCCAGAGCTGGCCTTTGATAGATACCATGCTCTGAAATCATTTCTTCCTTTTATTTTAGCTTCTCTATGTTCTAGAGGAATCTACTAGCAGCTGACCCTCCAGTGGGGTGTCAGAGGCCATAAGTCAAGCAGAAGGAGATTAGTGGATTTTCAGAAGGAGATTAGTGGGTTTTCAGAGGCTGTAACTCACACAGAAGGAGATTACCCAACATACTCCCACGCAACACTTGGTGGACTTGAACCATCTGCCTTTGGGTTAACCGAGCAATTCCTTACTATGAGGCCACTAATGCTCCCTTATTAACCTGCTAGAGGGTAAAAAAAAAATGGAGGAAAAACCCAACACTCAAAAAACCAGCACATTTTAATCAATGCTTTTCTCAATGGCACCTAATATAATGCCATGTCCAAAGCAGATACACTTTAAAATCTTAGATGTGGGGCATGAAATATGAATCTCCTGGGATCAGGGATATTTCCACACAAGATCACCTAACCAACCTGTCAATTTGGCCCATAAAGTTTCAGGTTTGAAGACTTTAGCCTTGTTATATCATTGAAGCAGCTGCTCACCAGACAGCCCCTGACACCCCACTACAGCAGCCCTTCACTACCAATCAACCAGAGACAACTGGTTGGCAGGAACCCCAGGAGGAGAAATAGCAAGAATAAGGTAAAACATGAGGTGAGCCATTATGAATATATTGGAAAATACAGAAATAAGAATCTCATTTCTACTACAGTTGCAGCAGAAATGAGAAGTGAGAAATATTTAAACACCTACTAAGATGTCAGCCTAGAGACTAAGGTGTGCCTGATCTAGACCAAGGTCTTCTCAATTGCTTGCTAAAACATCTGAGAACTAGATAATGAATATGGATAAGAGAAGAAGAATTGATTGATTGCTGGTATTAGAGAAGAGTATTAAACATACCATAGACTGCCAAGAAAACAAATGTGTCTGCCCTGGAAAGGTTGAAATAAATTTGCTCCTTGGAGGTAAGGATGTTGAAATTCCATCTCACATAATCTTTGGAGAAGGACATCGTGCTTGGAAGAATTGAGGACCAGCGTGGACTAGAACGACTCTGGATGAGATGGCTTAAGAGAGTGAGTGGGAATGGGGTTAGGTTTGAGGAGGTTGGCTTAGCATAGAGCAAGGTTTACAGGGTTACTATGAGTCATTGACTCAATGGCACATGACAAAAAGAAGATGCCAAGCTCTTGTATTCATTTAACAAACATTTACTAAGCATGTAGTCTGTAGCAACACTGGGGTCATGGAGATAAGAAGTACCCAGTTTCTAGGTATTTTGGTGTTCATCTTCTAGTAATGTCATCTGGAGTGACCCTACAGGGGGTCCTCAATGAGGCTAGGAGTTGAGATGAAGGCTTTTCCTTTACATGTCTGAGAATCAATGGCAGTGTGACCAGAACTTGCATTCACTCAAATGATGATTATTGAACCTCTTTTTTAAAATTTTATACTAGTTTATTTACAAAATTAGAATACATTGTTTTCAAGAACAGATTCTTTCAATTTACCTCATCCCCTCACTCATCAAATTGTACAGCCCTGTGATTAATCTTCCCCCCACGCCTCCCATCCCCAGCACATCCTCATCCCTCTGCTTTCACCCTCTCCCACCCCTCTTGGATCCTTATACTCATTCTACAATAATGGTTTTATACAATATTTATCCTGTAGGATTGAGTTAGTTCACTCAGCATAATACTCTACAGTCTCTCACAAGTTAAGTAATAATTTACAAAATCATTGCTTCTGTGTCCTGCAACAGTGGCAAAGTTTAACAGGGCAGCAAGTAATAAATGTTGGAGAGGATGTGGTAAGAAAGGAACTCTTATACATTGTTGGTAGGATTGTAAAATGGTGCAACCATTCTGGAAGGAAGTTCGATGCTTCCTCAAAAAGCTGAGCATAGAAATTCCATATGACCCAGCTACTCCACTACTTGGAATATACCCTGAGAAAATGAGAACTGAGGCAAAACCAGAGATTTGTATTGAACCTCTTTTATGGACTAGGTATGAAGTTACAAATCAGAATTATAAAATTAATGTGTTGTACACTTTGATTCAGGAGAAAAGAACGCTGAAGCTGGGGTAGTGCTGACTAGGTGCTACTTTCTATGTTGATTCTTACTTTTTCTTCTATAACTGTGCTATGAGGAAGGTTTGCTTCCCCTCATTTCACTGATTATAAAACTGAGATGGAAAGAGGAATGGTCATATTTACTTGAATTTTTTTTTCACATTTGCCTTAAAGCTGAACAACAATAAAGATGTTACTTTTACTTGGCTAGATTTAAAACAATTTACTTAGCATATAAGTACTGTGATTTTTTTCATGGTTTGTATACTTGATAAAATCCAATTGGAGTACAGAAGTAATTTGAAAAGATTCCTCTCATTTTAGAAATGTTACAGATGTATCAATTGTATAAAGCTTCACATTAAAATAGAAGTGATATTCAATTTCTGCTTTGCAAAATCTAATACTATTGGTAAAACTCATAACTAATGCAATAGAAGGGAAGCTAAAAAAATAAAAGGCGAAGCTGAATAAATTTTTGCCAAGCAAAGAAATATTAGAAGATAAAAACTATAATATTTTGTTTATTAAAATAATAGTTAAAAATGAAAATATAGCAGTCATAAATGACCCTTCATGACCAGTGGAGAGATCATTACAATAATAAGTGAAACTATTACAAATAAAACTATATGGAGGGATCAGCAGACTCAATTGCCGTAACAAAATTTAGAAAAATTCTCTAATCTTTTGATTGATTAAATAAAGAGAACTACTGTAGCTGGCTTTGTTGTCCAAGTAAGTACATAAAATATTATAAACTCTAAGGTTAGGTTATGTACTTTTCAAGTATTTATTAAGAATTTATATTATTAGGTCACAAAGAAAACCTAAGTAAATTACAAAAAATAAATATTAAAACCACATTGCCTAATCTTCTAATCCTAATTAAACAAATATAAACACAGAGATGTTAGCCAATTTGAAGCCCCATTGGCTCACACCTTCTACTACTTCTTACACACACACACACACATACACATACACACACACACACACAGAGTTTAACATATTATATGTTGAGCTACATATCAAGAGGCCAAGAGATTTGTAGTTTCCAAAAGCGTAAGTGGTTGTCATGAGTTGAAATTGATTTGATAGCATTAGTTTTGATTTTGGGAGCTTGGTTGAGGTCATTATAAACATTTCCAAGTACAGTTAGTTAAAAATTAGAAGTTCAAACAATAAGAAAAGTGAGGGAAATTAGAATATTAATCATCAAAACAAATAGGAAGAGTCAATTTGTGCTGAAAGGCCAATTCAGAGCTACGAGGTGTTTGTTTTTTTTTTTTAAGTTTTAAAAGTAAGGCAATCACAAAGTAGTAAAAATCTTAATTAAAAAAAGTTAGGAAAAGAGCTGAAAAAGCGGGTCTAATGAAATAAAAATAAGGAACCCCTTTACTAAATAAAAATATATAAATTGTTGTTGTTAAGTGCTGTTGAGTCATTGACGTCCCATAGCAACCCTGTGAACGAGAGACCTGAACACTTGTATAACTTTCATCCTTTCTCCGTGTTCATAGAGTTTCCAGAGGCAAGCTCTTTCTGAAGTGGAGGCCACTGCTGCTTCCAAGCTTGTTTTAATCTGTGAGCTCCACCAAACACTGTTCACCATGAGTAACCATTATCACATTTGACACATCAGTGTCACAGTGTTCACCATCACAGCAACCACAAGTTACCTCTGTACAGCAAATGGTCAGACCAGTGCTATAACACTTAGAAGAATGTTTGACCAAAAATAATTTAAACCAGGCCTGGGGGCTGCAGATTAAAATCACCCACCTTTGGCTTGGTAGCATAGCTTTCTGTCTACTAGGCCAACATAGCTCTCTCTCTGTAGTTGTTGTTATTGTTGTTAAGTGCCATTGAGTTGTAGACGACTCATAGCGACCTTATGAACCAAAGACCTGAACACTTGTGTAACTTTGGAGGTTTCTCCATGTTCATAGGGTTTCCAGAGGCAAGCCATTTCGGAAGTAGATGCCACTCCTGCTTCCAAGCTTGTTTTAATCGGGGAGCTCCACCCAACACTGGCTGCCATGGGTAACCACTATCGCTTTAGGCACATCAGTGTCACAGTGTTTAGCATCACAGTAACCAGGAGTTACCTCTGTACATCAATGTTTCTTATAAATTAGAAAACAACAAAAAATGATAGACTAGATTGAAAAATCTAGTATTTTCTTAACAAAATGCAAAGTTATGGAAAAATCAGTTAAAAAAAGATACATTTACTGAATTAAGAGGCAAAAGAGAAACTAAAATATATGGAAAAACAACAAAGCCAACAAATGAAACCTACTGTCACCAAGTCAGTTCTGATCCATGGCTACCCTTCCTCAGGTTTCTCAGGCTGTAAACTGAGCACCTGGAAGACTTGAACCACTGATTTTCAGTTAATAGCTCAACCAACAATGTGTTACATCCCCAGAGATCCCGATCCCAATGTGTTCAATACTAGTGAAGGGCATGCTAGAATAACTAACTCGTTTGAGAAAGTAATTTGTGCTTCAACTAAGTCTCACCAGAAACACTGGGAAGAGAAAAACAACTCTGAATAAAAGAAAAATATTTTACTGAATACTCTCTACAGTATTTCCATAGCCAGATGTTTCTTTCAGTAAAACTTTACTCATTTTCAAGAAACAGGTAATTCCCATACTATAGAAACTCTGCTTTTGCCTATAAAACAGATGGAAAGTTTTCAAATTAATTTTGAAAAGCTAGTGTAATCTTGAAAGCAGATTTTATCAAGGAAACAACCACAAAAGTAGAAAGAACCACCTCAATTATGTAGAAAGGAAGAAAATTCAAAACAAATAAAATAAGCAAATTGAGTTTAATAATGAAGTAAGAGAATCCTTCATTAAAATTAATTTTAGAAAATGGCAGCAATACAAAGATAGTATCTTGGTAGGAATGTATTAGTGTAAAACATCAGATATGTAAATCAAATGAGGGAAAATAAATAAATCACCTTCTGAAAAGATGAACAATATGCAGTTGATAAAATTCAGCATCTATTTCTCCTTGACAACAACAGTTTGAAAAATTCCCAGTAAATCAGAAGTAGAAAGATATTTCTGCTTAGAATATTTATCTATTCTGCTTAAGATAGTACTGTTTGGATCATTTCTCAATGCGTGTGCAAAACCAACAGTACTTGGAGGTTTAGAGTCATTGTGTGTTATAACTGACTTTATGTCCAGTGAATTTGAAATTTTGGGGGTGAGGGTTATAACAGATACAAATAAAACAGCAGCACATGCTTTCAGTGTCCACTGAATTGGAAATGCTGAGGTTGGAGCTCCTCAATTTGAGGTTTTACAAAAGCTTTACACGGGGGACTTCAACAAGAAATAATTGCCAGGAGCGGAGTGTACCATTTTAGAATGAGGCTCTGTGTGAAGAAGCTCCTTGACTCTGTGGAAGGCCAGGGCACAGGGTGATGGCCAGGGAATGCTTGGCCTCTACGTGCTAAGTTAGGACTTTGCTCTGTAGCTGAAAAGAAAGAACAAGCCTTCTTCTAGTGCTGACACGCTAAACAGTAAGAGGATAGATTTGTTAAAGCTAAAAAGAAATTACAGCATCTTTTAGGTAGTGGTATGCTAGAACTGACAAAATTGGCTGCTTGGAAGGGACTAGCTATTAAATTTTAGGAATTATGTGACCTATTTGTTAGACACAGCATTTATTAAAATGTAATTTATAAACTCACAATTACATAAAGTTATAAGTTAAAAGTTACAAATATTCAATGCTTATCACTTCCTAATAATTTGATAGAAGTTACTATTGAAGTCATCTTTTTTACTAGTGTATTTATAAAATTCGAATACAAATTTGAACAAATTCTTTCAATTTCCCTCATACCCCCACATAACAAATTGTACAACCCAATGATTAATCCTCTTTCTCCTGCACATTGACATCCCTCTGCTTTCATCCTCTCCCACCCCTCCTGGATCCTTATACTCATTCTACAATAATGGTTTTATACAATATTTATCCTTGTGGGACTGAGTTAGTTCACTCAGCATAATGCTCTCCAGTCTCTCCCAGATTCAGTAATAATTTACAAAGCTATTGCTTTTGTGTGCTGCATAGTATTCCATTGTAGTGAATTTACCATAATTTCTCAATCCATTCGCTTGTGGTTGGACAGTTGGGCTGTTTCCATGTTCTTGTGATGGTGAATAATGCTGCTATGAACTTTGGTGTACAAATCTCAGTTTGTGCCTCAGTTCTCATATTCTCAGGATATATTCCAAGTAGTAAAATAGCTGGGTCATATGGAATTTCTATGTTCAGCTCTTGCATATATTTACCAAATCAACATTTTCAAATCCGTACACTATAGAGTTGTTTACATCTCCTCAGGAACCTTCTAGAACTAAGTAGAAGCATTTCCGGAGGCTTTTTGAGGCTGACTACTCTTTCTTCCACAGTAGGCTGACCCTGGATTCACACCACTGACCTTTCCCTTAGCTACTCAGTGCTGAGCCTAGAGAGCCACTAGTGTCTGTCTGTGGAACCAAACTAACCGCCACTGAGCCTCTAACTCCTTGCCACCTCAGAGGCTTCTGAGGCTGGAAATGTTTCAGGAGGAGAGTGCCTGTCTTTGTCCTTCAAAGTACACAGTGGGAGGATTTTTAGCACTGACTAACCTTTTGTTTGGCAGCTACTCATTTAATAAACTGCCCCATTGGGGCCCCTTCCCATGTATCAGTGCAGTGGAAACTCACCACAGTGGAGTGGCACTGTATCACTTCCCAAGTCCTCCATCAATGATTTGGATAACACTTGTAGCATATATACCCTATGTAGGAATTTGCTTCGTTGATTGGCTTTCTTGATTGGCTACATCAGAGGTTGGTAGATTTTCCTGTAAGCAACAGGTAGTAACCATTCCAGTCTTTTTGAGACATTTACTTTCTGTCACATCTACCATTGTACATCTACCATGATAGCTACCATGACAGCCTCGTGGCAAGAAGCTGCACTGCAATCGCAGAGGTACGTGGTTCAAATTCACCAGATGCTTTGCTTGAAGGAGGGGCAATCTCCTCCAGGACCAGTTCAATCTGATTTGATGGTACACACACAAAAAGTAATAAAGATTACCAGACTCGAAAACCTGATCGAGAGTCATTGTGGGTCAGAATCTAGACAATAGTAGTGCAGTTTGAATTCACCACAGAACGATGATGGAGAAACTCCTCCTGTGTGATTTCCTGACTCTGGAAACCTGGAGGGTCAACTCTGGGTCAGTTCCAACTCAAGGACACATAACAACAATAACAAATCTGATCTATAAGCATGTTACTGACTTGGTGGTTAAAAAAGGCTCAGCTGCTAATTTAAGACTTTGTAGTTCAAATCCATAAGATGTTCCGTGGAGAAAACTATGATTGTCTTCTCCAGTTAACCCTCCATCAAATTTCAAAGTCTGTAAATCCCAACAGCAAAAGATGGATTATCTTTTTCCAGGGAAGCTACTAGTGTGGCCTTGGGGTTAACAATTGTCTGTGGAAGACACCAACAGAGCCAGCCCCCTTGGAAATCCTAGGGGGCAGCTCTATTCTGTTACGGATAGTTACTGTGCCAGATCAACTCAACAGCAGTGGGGTTTTTGTTTTGTTTTTAATGTTATCTGAAGAGAGAATCCAAGAGCATCAAACTCAAAGAATTAAAAAGAAAGTTCAATAAAATGGTCACATACAAAATAAATAATGACCAAAGCAGGAGATCTCAGGTCTGTATTGAAAAGCCAGTTGGAAAAATAGAATGCAAAAAATTATAATACTTAACAAAACAAAATCAGTATAAAATACTTACACATGCATTTCAAAAATATCTAAGAATGTTGTTCTAAAGCTCCCCAACCCTCATGAAAGAAAATTTATGTAAATGGAAAATAAATTCAATATTTTAGAAATAAGCCTTTCCAAAGTAGATTAGTTTATTATTCCTCTGATATAGCAACAGTGTTTGAGGGAACAATGACAAAATGATTTTAAAACTCTCTGAATAAATATTAATAGAAGTATAATGTAAAATATAAAGAACTCTACAAATTCTTGAATCGACTCCAATTCATTGAAACCCTATGGGGCAGTGTAGACCTGCCCCATAGGGTCCCCAAGCCTGAGAGTCTTTCTTGAATTGTTGTTACATGTTTTCAAGTCACTTGCAACTCATAGCTACCCTATGTACAACAGCCCTAAATCCTGCCCTATCCCGTGACAATCTCACTGTCTCTGACACACTCACCCCTATCACCCCAGTCACTGAATCAATCAATCTTATCAAGGGTCTTCCTCTCCTGTGCTGTTCCTCCACCCTCCCAAGCATGATGTCCTTTTCCAAGGACCTGCCCCTCCTTACAACATGTCCAAAGTATGTCAGACGAAGTGTCAGAATCCTTGCTGCCAAGGAGCAGCCTGGATTCACCCTCTCTAGGTTGAACTTGTTTGTTCTCTGAGCAGTCCATGGCATCTTCAATACTCTTCTCCAGCACCATGGCTCAAAGGCATCAATTCTCCTTCTATCATCCCGAGTCATTGCTCAGCTTTCTGATACATAGCAGGTGATTGAAAAGACCAAGGACTGGATCAGGCACACCTTAGTGTCCAGAATTTTATATGTTACTGACAAAGAACGGACCTTTCTCCATACTTACACAAATTCAATCCTCTAACATGGTAGTATATTTATCAACTATATCTTTATGCCACAATTCATTTATTTAATCTTCTTTAATACCTAAAGAATTTCTACAGCTTTACTAGGACATTCTATGCATCAATAAATGTGTGTGCATGGATGTGTTATTTGGTCAGATGGTTTGTGCATGTTACACTTTCACATATATTGCTAAATGGTATCACAGAAACTTTACACCAGTGAAAAATTTCTACCACCAATAAATGATCATTTCTGTTTCTAGTAATTCATAAATATAAAATTTGTTGTTGCTAATCTGGTCAGTGAAAATTTATTTTCCACTGTTGTCCATTTCTTTATAGTTGAAATGACTGTCCTTTCCTATGCTTATTATACCATATTCCTTTGCAGTATCTAATATTGTTACTTGTTTTATCTTAGACTGTTGTTTATATTGCTTACAGTAATGTCTATATCAAAAAAGCTATCTTTGTGAAATATATGGCATAAGTACAGCTCCTTGTGTCTTTAATATTGTGGGGGGTTGGTGGTGTACTAGTTTTAGAAAATAAAATCTTATTTATTAAAGAGACTTCCTAATCCAAGACTACATTTTTTAAAAAATTACTCAACTTCTACTGTTTAAAAGGAATATATGATTAGGTATCATTGTCATGACAGGCGTACAGAACGAAGGCTGCATTGTGGAGTGGACTTGGGGGAGGGGCTGTCTAACAATGAAAGAATTTTTCTTTTACTTTTCAAAGAGAAGAGTAAATTGGGGAGGAGGAATGGGCAGGGAGAAAAGTGCAACTATGAATGAATGGAAATCCAAAGTCTCTGTAAACTTTCATTAAAATTAATAAAATTTTTAAAAGACAAGAAAGATAGCAAAGGCAAAAATGGACACCAGGAAAAAAAGACTCATCTTCTGCTGAATTTATAGTTTCATATCTATTTATAACTTCTGTGCTTATAGTTTCATATCTATTTATAACTTTACTACATTTTTAACTCATTTGGCATAAAGTGTGAGATTGATAATCAAAATCCTCTTCTAGTATTCATTCAATATACAGGACAGTTTTCAAAGAGATATAGTAGGTGCAAAAAAAATACACATTTCTTCTTTAAGGAAATGATAATCCCGCGGGTTTGACTGACAATTAATCACATAGACCCATTTACTGGGATTCCTGCTAGAAATAAAAAAACATGCAGAGCTAAATGAGAACTCCTAAGTTGGAGTCAAGAAAGCATATTAAGCAGAGGGATTTGAATAGAAATGATAAAGTAGAAAGACGTTCCAGTGGGTGGTACAGAGGTCTTCCCAGCAGAAAGCATGAGTCAGGCCTTGTGGTGTGGGGGACAGGAGGGGAATCAGAGCCCCTTTAGATAACCACAAAGACAGCAGATGGGCGAGGGCACAGCCCTCAGGAAAGAATGATTTGTGGCATAAGATCAAGAGGCTGTGCATCTTAAGGACAAGAAGTGGCTTTTCAGAATTTGAAACTAGAAGGTAACACAATTAGCTTTGTATTCTGCAAAGATGATTCTTAGTACAGATGCTTGTTGTTGTTATGTGCCATTGAGTGGGAATTGACTCCTAGCTGACCCTCCAGTTTTCAGAGATTCTAAATAGCAGGGGAGGAGTTTGCTCATCTATCTCCTGGAGCAGCTGGTGGTTTCAAGTTCTGTGGCTGTATGTTGGCAGTGTAACTCATTACAACTACAGATAAAAGAAGATCAACTGTTAGTTTACTATTATATTTGCCCTCCCAAATGTACAAAAATATTTGCTTTTACTAAGGAAAAATCCATCTCAGGAAGGCAGGACAATAATTACTCATGATATGACATTAAAAGAATATGCCATAAGAAAATGTAATCATATGGGGTATACGTGTATTAAAGACAAGTAAGCAAAATTATACACGATGCTGTACCTATTCCATCTGTGTGCTGAGGAAATAATTGTGAAGCTGAACTCTGTGAAGAGGAATGTTGCATCAGGATCAGAGGAAAACTCAAAGACAGTCTGTGTTATGCAGATAGTATAGGCTTGCCTGCTGAAAGTTAGAAGGACTTGAAACACTTGCTGCAGAAGATCAAGAACTACAGCCTTCAATATGTATTACATGTCAACATCAAGAAAGCAAAATTCCTCACCACTGGGCTAATAGGCAATGTCATGAGAGATGGAGAAAGGATTGAAACTGTCAATGATTTCATCTTTCTTGGATCCGCAATCAATGTATTTTCCTTTCATCATCCCATTATGCTTTCCACGTGATCACATGATCAAAAAGGAGGGAACAAAAAAAGTCTCCTTGCCTCATACTCTCTAGACTCAATTTGGCAAATTACAGACTATATATATATATGTGTCTGTGTGTGTGTATATATGTGTGTGTGTATATATGTGTGTGTGTGTGTATATGTGTGTGTGTGTATATATGTGTGTATATATATGTGTGTATACATGTATATATATATATGTGTGTGTGTATATATGTGTGTGTATATATATATATGTGTGTGTGTGTATATATATATATACACACACACACATATATCTCAACTGCAGTGTATTATTTATTTGTTTTACTAAATAAAGTTTTATTAGAATACAGCTAGACTCACTCCTCTATGGTCTATGACTACTTTTACATATTAATGGCAGAGTTGAGTAATTTGTGACATTACTCCAAAGCCAAAACTACTCACTGTTTGACCCTTTACACAAATATCTGCTAACCTCTGCCTTAGACAACCTTTGTCAAGAATATTTTCTATCCCCTGAAGAATATGTTAATGAAATAAAGTATCATTTTTCTAGGAGAAGTAAGACATTTTGAGGCCCTCTTCCCACTCAGCCAAGAGTTTGAATTGCAACCTAGCAAATAAAGTAAGAATCTTGCAATAAAGCCTCTTAAGAGAAGAAACTAATGTTAAAAATCAGCATTTCAAACAGGACCAAAGAGAGGCAATATCAGTGCCATGCTGAAAGGCAACAGAGTAACTGTAAGACTAACAGAAACACATTCTGGAGCTGTTCCCTTTATACAGTGTTGATAAAATTTATTAATACCATATGTTAGTCGTATGCAGGGCGGCATGGCCTGACTATGAATTTTGGAATTTTACCAGCAAACTTGTAAGCTCTGTAGTCACAGATTTCCTGAACTGCTCATCTCCGTGCAGGCTGTGGGGAAAGGTCCGAGAAGGAGGAAGAGGAGAAGGAGGAGGAGGAGGAGAGGGAAGAAGGCAAGCTGTTCCCTAAAGCTTCAGTGGAATGAGGCTGGGCAAAACACACTCTTGTCAATCTCGATTCTTTTCTCATGTCAAAATTTAAATGGGGAAGATGTTGTTGCTGCTGCTGTTGCTGCTGCTGTTGCTACTGCCTTTGTTCAAAAAGATATGTGGTTCAATTGGATTTTAACCAAGAGGAATCTGAGGGGTCCTCAAGCTAGCCAGCTGTGAGGTTAGCTGCCCATAACAATAACAACGACAACATAGACCTCTGTTGGTCTAGTGGTCTGAAAGTTATGCCACCAAGCCCAAGGTGGGTGATTTTAATCTGTAGCCCTCAGGCCTGATTTAAATTGTTTTTTGGGGTTTGTTTTTTTTTTTTGCCTGTCAAACATTCTTCTAGGTCTTATAGCCCTGGTCTGTGCATTGCTGTACAGAGGTAACTCGTGGTTGCTGAGAAGCTGAACACTGTGACACTGATGTGTCAAATGAGAATGGTTACCCATGGTGGACAGTGTTTGGTGGAGTTTCCCAATTAAAACAAGCTTGGAAGCAGGACCGGCATCCACTTCCGAAATGGCTTGCTTCCAGAAAATCTATGAACAGTGCTCAGGTCTTTTCTTCATAGGGTCGCTATGAGTCACCTATGACTCCACGACACCTAACAACAATCCACTAACTGGGGCTCACGGTCATTTATTGCATCCACATGCAGGTAAATGGCGAGAAGAAAGGACATCTCTCAGTGGGTCCAATTCCACATCTATCTTTTTGTGTATGATACAGAATGAGCCAAATTAAAATGTGGTTTTATGCTTTGGCTTCTACACAGCTAGGGTTGTCATCAATTCTTCAGGTAAAATTGAAGGATAGAAAGCTGACCTTTCTCTATCCCTTAGTCTTAAAACGGAAACTCAATCAGAAGTTACTATGAGGAAAAAGCAAGCAAGGAAAATGGTATTTCCCTGTGTCAGCAGCCTTGGGTAACTGCAGCCACGACCTCAGATTGATGGCTTTTAGAGCAGAAAATGAAAGTTTCAAAGTTATAAAGAGATGCGTGAGTTATTTCTCCTGTGGTGTCAAAAACAACACAATGCCCTATACTTCTGGCCAAGCATTTTCTTCATTCTGGCGGTGAGGGAAGTGGTGGTGGGTGTAACATTATCATCCCCTTCCATGGTGCTTGTGGATGAAACCAAGTACTAGGTCCTAAATTAAGATTTTACTATGTCTTCTCAAGGCTATGAGAACTGAGGAGGGGGAACAACCCGCAAACACAACATAGGGAAACATTCCTAGGTCCTTAGTTCTCAATTTGTGACCTGAATGCATCATTTTACTAGAAGCCTCTATTGTCCACAACAATGACTGCATCTCATCTTCCCTTGCTTGGATCAGTTTTTTCCTTGGTTCTCTTCCCCCCACTCCTCTCAGCTTTATCAGAAAACTCCTTGAATTATTGTAGCATAATTCACACTAGATGCTGTTGGGAACCTTGGCCTTCAGATTTGTGCCTAGCTCCACTAAAGGCGTGAGCTATTACGCAATAACTCACATCACGTCGAGCCTTATTGCTTAATTAACTGTCCTATCTGAGGAACGCATTTTTGCAAATGTGGTGCCCTCACATGACATAAAAGCCTCCCTTGACTACATGCCAATGGGTCAGGAATATTGCGAGGCAGTTTAGTAAAGGTAAGTTGAATCTCGGGACTGGAATAAAAGTCATCACCTCTAAATAAATAGAGCCTAGGAGCTGCTCTCCAGATGAGACGGTAACTGGAAAGTTAGGATTGTTAGTTTCTTCTATCACAGTAAACACAGTGACTTTCTGGCATTTTACAGAGGAAGGAATAATGGACTAGTTTTATGTTTTCTCTTTTTTTCTTTTTTCCCTGTCCAATCTCATAACTGTTTCAATTTCAAAACATCTGCTCTAGAGGGTGTGTGTGTGTGTGTGTGTGTGTAACTAGTTTTATATGTGCAGGTGTGATCACAAGGGATGAAACATCTGTGGTTTGCCTTAGAAAATGAAGAGAAATACATGCAAAATTGGCAGATGCTATCAGCTGCTAGAAAGTAACAACAAGCAAGGTATTTGTCATAAAGTGTCATGGATTCATGTGGCTCCACAGTTTGGGCCCAGTCCATTGTTCTCCTGCTCAGGTTCTGTACACCAGGCAGGAACAAAGTTAACATCAACTCTTTGCTTCTCTGGCTCCCCTCACTCTCTGCTCCTCAGACAAAATCTTAGCTTTCCAGACAGAAAAGGTGCAGGACAAGTTCTATCTTCAAGTCTGTGGGAACTACCAGCTCCCTAATGACTCTGCTGGAGAAGGTGGGCTCGCCTCTCTTATCGGTGACAAGAGGAAAAAAGCTGAAGACTGAGGTGAACCAGCTGGTCCATGGTAATGAGGACATGCCAGACTCAAGGGCCCTTCCTTGATAAACTGCGAGGAATGTGGCAAATGAGAAACAAAGTTTCCATTAGTCACCCGGATGGCCTTCAACTTGCAGGGGAGAAAAGCCATCAATATTACATTCAACAAGACAAATCACCCCCTCCTCAGAACGGCTGGTGGGAGGAACATGGAATTCGGAATTAGACAGACTTTGATCTCAATCGTGTTGGCTAAGAGACTTCAGGTGAATTATTAAATGCCTCTGAAGTTCAGTTTCTTCAACTAGACTTCTCTTGCAATGGTTATTGTTGTTGAGTACCATCAAGTCAGAATTAACCCATAGCTGACCCTCCAGTAGGTTTTCAGAGGCAATAAATCACATGACAGGAGATTTCCCCATCTTTCTCCCAAAGAGCAGCTGGTGGATTCAAACCACATGCCTTTGGGATTGCAGCACAGCTTTTATACCACTAGACCAGCAGAGTCTCCCCTAATACATGGAAAATAATAGTCTGTAGTGTGTTGTGCTGCCAACCAAAGGCTATGTGTCTCCAGCTGTTCTAATCCCTAGAGTGAAAAATGGGCAATTGTCTTTCATAAATATTCACAGCTTTAGAGACTCTGAAACTTCACTAGTTGCCGGTATCAATTTGACAGTAGTGAGTTTGAAAGTATTTCTTTTTTTTTTTTTTAAACAGCTTCAGAGGAACAAGGTACAAATTAATGTGTTTTGTGTATAAGCTACACACATTGAAAAAGATGGATTTAATATAATTACCATGAATCACAAATAAAAGAGTAGAGAAAGTTTTCTGTGCACATTTGATTGTGCTTATACTAAACCTCGGCTAGGATTTTGGAGCTGTATTACTCATGGTGGACAGTGTTTGGTGGAGCTCCTCAATTAAAATAAGCTTAGAAGCAGGAGTGGGATCCACTTCTGATAGAGCTTGCCTCTGGAAACTCTATGAACTTGGAGAAATGATGAACGTTATACAAGTGTTCAGGTCTTCGTTCATAGGGTCACTATGAGTCATCTACAAATCCACGGCACTTAACTACAACAACAACAAAAGAGCTCTGTTGGCCCAGTGGATAGAAAGCTATGCTGCCAATCCAACGGTGGTGATTTTAATCTGTGGCTCTCAGGTCTGGTTTTAATTGTGTTTGGTCAAATATTCTTCTAAATGGTATAGCACTGGTCTGTCCATTTGCTGTACAGAGGTTCATTTGTGGTTGCTGTGATGCTGAATACTGTGACGCTGACGTGTCAAATGTGATAATGGTTATTCATGGTAGATAGTGTTTGGTGGAGCTCCCAATTAAAACAAGATTGGAAGTAAGAGTGGCATCCACTCCCAAAATATCTTGCCTCCAGAAACTCTATGAACCTGGAGAAACAATGAAAGTTATACAAGTGTTCAGGTCTTTCATTCATAGGGTCACTATGAGTCATCTACAATTCGATGGCACTTAACAACAAGAACCTCTGACACACTTTGGACTTATTACAAGGAGGGACCAGTCCTTGGAGAGGGACATCATGCTTGGGAGGATGGAGGTACAGTGCAAGAGAGGAAGACCCTCGATGAGATGGACTGAATCAGTGACTGGGGTTATGGGGGTGAGTGTGTCAGAGACAATGACGTTGACCCAAGATAGAGCAAGGTTCAGGGTTGTACATAGGGTCACTATGAGTTGCAAGTGACTTGGCAGCACAAAACAACAAAAACAACATAAAGGAAAAGTTGCTAATGACCACTTTTTCTATGAGCTTTGGTAATCGTGAGTAAATGGTTTTGTTCTATGAATAAACAACAGTCTGCAAGCCAGGAAGAGGCTGTTGAAAGAGCTGCCTTGTTACATTTCCCAACAGGCTCCTGCATAAGCGAGGATTATCAGAGAGTAGAAGGTAGAAAAGATCCCCTTCCTAGGTTTGGTCTCCGAGAAAAGACACAATGGTTGCCCTGCAGAAGAGATGGAAGAACAAAGTTTGAGTTTCTTGAAAAGCAGGTGATCTGTGAGTTAAGGAAAAGAATGAAAACACTGATACTGAGAAACCAGAAGAAACCTCTAACTGAAGATACCTCTAACAAGAATCTCAAAAAATCATTCCATTTCTCAGCTCAGGCAAAAGCCTCCTTTCTTCTTCTTCCTGAGAGTCATGCAACCCATATTCACCCAGTAAACATTCATGTGTTAGTACAGATTCTTACTTCCCATGGGGTCCTCCACACACCACTTTGAGAGAGGACTTCTCACGAAAGATATTGAAGAAGAAGAAGAGTAACTTTCTCATCCAAATTTTCAAGTTCTACTTCCCTTGTTGTTGACAGGGCTGTGTGGATAATGTGTCTGACTCCAGATCAGAACAGTGAAGGTTCGAGTCCCTTTATGGTCATTGCCATGTGTTTTTTGAGTGCTCTGCTGGCCTAGTGACAGGAAGCTGTGCCGTGATCCTGAAGGCACTTGGTTCAAGGCCACCAGCTGCCCCGCTGGAGAAGGATGGGCAGTTTCCTCCTGTGCAATTAACTGCCTCTGAAAACCCACTAGAGGGTCAGCTGTGGGTTGGTTCCAACTCTGTAGTACACAACAACAACAACAACAACAACTACTACTATTCCCCTAAAAAGAAATAAAATTGTTGGAGTTGAGGATTTCTAGCTGCTTGGGACAGATGCATTCTGCTTATAGATTTATTCATAGCGTCTGTGGAGATTGAATGCCATAACAGCTGCCCACGGTGGACAGTGTTTGGTGGAGCTCCCAGTTTAAGACAGATTTGGAAGCAGGAGTGGCATCCTCTTCCTAAACCATATGCCTCTAGAAGCTCTGTGAACTTGGAGAAATGACTAGGGTTCTCGAAAGACTTTAGGCCTTTTGTTCATAGAGTCCTGCTCAACTTTACAGCAATCATCAACAACAACAACAATGGAGATTGAAGTCAAGGTCAGAAGGGCAGCTGCTTCTGAGGAGATAGCCAAGGAGAGATGAGGTCAAGTGAATGTCTAATCCCTACAGGTGAGTCAAAAAAGCAGCAAGTGAACTGAGGTGTGGGAGCTGTGGGAGCTTAGTGGTAAGGAGTTGTGTTGCCAACCCAAAGACATGTGGTTTGAATACACCAGCTGCTCTGTGAGAGGAAGATGGGTAATCTCCTCCTATACAGTTTCCTGCCTCTGAAAACCCCTTGGAGGTTCAGCCTTGATTGGCCAGCACCCCACAATAACAGGGTAGGCTGAAGGAAAAGATAGTAAGAGACTCACTATTTGAGAGATATGTGCCAAGATAAAGGAGTTGGTCCAGTAATTCGTTCTGATTACTAAGTCTGGAGCCACTTGCATTCTCAGTAAGTCACAACAGTATTATGGGTGATAACAGGTTGTCTGGGAAATTGCAAAGAGAAACCTGATGAGCTATCAGAAAGAAAATACAAAGGAACTGTCCTCAGAGAGGAAAGGGGGGGAAACAAAGATTGAGGTCTGAAAGAAAATGAGGTGGCTATTAACAATTCATTCATTCATTTATCTAATCTCATCTAGCATAAAACCTATGTTGAAAACAAATGCGTTCATTCTATGGTTCTAAAATGGGGCTTTTCCTACCAAGCCTGTGTCCTGTTGTGTGCAGAGAGAGTAGATTAGTATGTAACATACCAGGTTGCTAATGATGAGGTCAGTGTCTCAAATCCACCTACTGCTCCATGGAAGAAAGTTAGGACTAAAGATTTGAGAGTTTCGGAAAGCTAGCAGCTTGCGATAGGTCAGAAATATTTGATGGCAGTGCATTTGATGTTTTGTGTTTTGGGGGGATATCTTGTCACAACCTCACTTTAAAGTTTTCAAATATTAGATACACCCCCCCCCCAAAAAAAATATAAGAGGCCCTGGCCACACTGACTTTCTCATGCTTTGGTTAGGAACAAGTCAGTCAAACTGAGGATAAATTTGAGTGTGGACAACTGTGCCCCTGCACAAGACTCTCCTTCCAACTACCTGAAGGACCTTCATTCTCAATGGCAGCGAGAACTCTAGCTTCACCTGCAAAAAGTGAGTCCATGTGAAGGCATCGGAAGCATCTAAGTGACTCCTACTAACTTTCAACCTTGCCCAAAGGTCAGAAATTTTCACACACTCTCAAAGGAAGCTTGTCTTTGAGGACATGAGAACACAAACATCTATGAGCTTGAGGAAATAAGCACACCGTCAAGTCCAAAGGTGCTTAACCCCCCTGACAAGTCTCCCTACCTAAGGGGCTGAGAAGTCTGCCACCTCATTTGCTACCCTCTGGCACCGGAGTCAGGTCCACACTCCAGGGATGACTCAAAAGAGTCTTCTCAATCTCAATGCAGAATTAAAACCCATCTCATTTTCCAGGCCTCAGCAATCCATGGCTGCCTCCAGTCATCTAGTAAATGATGGCTTCTTTCTTGAAGTGGCATCGACTTTGGCTCCTCCTCTCTGGCTTCACCCACATTCCACAGCTACACTCACTACCATTCATCCAGCCGCCTCTCACCTCTCTTGGCAGCACGTTCTCAGCAAATTTCTGACCACAGTTGCTCTACCTCGAGTGTAGCTGGTGGGTCAGAGAATGACCTAAGCCAGCCGCATGATTCAGAGTAGAAAGTGTGTAACGGTCCCAAGGTTTAATGAAGAGGCATGCAGTTTCAAAGGCACGTGTCTCTGTGGGTTTGTATGGATTGGTGGGCTGAGTAGTCGCGTGAAAGCTTGTGTGTGCATATATGATGATGAAGGATATTGGGGTAGGAGAGGAAGGCTAACATTATGCTTGTTGTTTGGTAACAGCGAGTTGGAACGTACTCCGTAGCTGACCCTCCTGCAGCTTTTAGAGGCAGTTAATTGCACGGGAGGAGATTGCTCATCCTTCTCCCACGGAGCAGCTAGTTTATATTCATGTAATAGGTTGTTGTGGTTAAGTGTCGGGAGTTGTAGCGACTCATAGTGACCCATGAACGAAGTTCATCGAGTTTCCAGAGGCAAGCTATTTTGGAAGCGGATGTCACTCCTGCTTCCAAGCTTATTTTAATCGGGAAGCTCCACCAAACACTGTCCACCATGGGTCACCATTATTGCATTTGACACATCAGTGTCGTGGTGTTTAGCATCACAGCAGCCATGAATTACCTCTGAACAGCAAATGGACAGACCAGTGCTATACCATTTAGATAATGTTTGACCAAAAACAATTAAAAGCAGGCCTGAGGGCCACAGACTAAAATCACCCACCTCTGACTTGGTAACATCACTTTCTATCCATTAGGCCACAGAGCTCTCTCGTTGTTGTTGTTGTTGTTAAGTGTCGTGTAATAGGTAATGAGTGTAATTTAGTAGATACCTTTCAAACATTTGGTAGGCCAGAGTGGCCTAATGGCAAGAAGTTGCACTGCAATCCCAAAGGCACTTGGTTCAAGTTCACCAGCTGCTCTGCAGGAGAAGGATGGACAATCTCCTCCCCAGCGATTAACTGCCCCTGAAAACCCTCCAGAGAGTCAGCTATGGGTCAGTTCCAACTCGATGGCACACAACAACAGCAACATCATGCATTTACTTGAGTCTCAGTGCCCATGTAGTCCAAACGTGAAGTGGGCTGCTTAATGAGCATTTCAGCATTGCTTTACAAAGAGCAAAGGTTTTAGATGCGTTAGTCTTTACCTGCGGCTCCGAGGTAGCCAAGCTCTCCCTGAAGCCCTCTGTGAAGCCACCCTTGAAGGTGAAGTTTTACCAGAAGCTCAGTTGCAGGATGACTGCTGTCACATGACCGAACCTCAGGATGTGCCTGCTGCCAAGG
Source organism: Elephantulus edwardii (assembly GCF_000299155.1). Classification (NCBI taxonomy): domain Eukaryota; kingdom Metazoa; phylum Chordata; class Mammalia; order Macroscelidea; family Macroscelididae; genus Elephantulus; species Elephantulus edwardii. The sequence continues at coordinate 18,361,881 of NW_006399764.1, read as the reverse complement.
ATATGTGCTCAGCTCGCCCACCGAGATTTGGCCCCATCCCCTCATTTTCTCTCCTCTCACCACTGTAACAGCTGAAACTGGTGATCCCTCAATGGGAGTCCTTGATGTCCAGCTTGGTGCTAGTTTCCAGGGACACTCACACTGGGTCTTTTCTTAGACTCCACGCCCCCAGTTGTTGGCTGTGTTTTTAGATTCAAATCACATGGTTTTAATTTGTCGTCAAGAGAGTGACAAGCAGCGAATGCTCCATCAGGGAGACAGACACAAACACTGCCTTGGGTTCTTGTTCTGGTTCTAGGATTTTCTTATTTTCTAGGATATGCTCATGAGCACCAGGAGCATTGCTACTAATTGCGAAAAATAGAAATTATCCTTTGTATTTCCCCTTAAATCTTTAATATCAGAAACAGGTGCCAATGGCATTTTTTAAAATGGTATTTAAAGTCAGGTGGCATCCATTTCCTAAACAACATGCCTCTAGAAACTCTATAAACTTTGATAAATGTTGATAGTTACGGAAAGGCTTCAGGCCTTTTGTTCATAGGGTCGCTATGAGTCATGTTCAACTCAAAGGCAATCAACAAAAATAAAAACAATGCCATTTAACTAGAAGTAAGTAGGATGAGAATATGATATGTAAAGTCCTACGTCTTGCTCATAATCTTATCACAGTTTACCTGTTGTTGTTTTATTGTTGTTATGTGCCATCAAGTTGCCTGTGACCCATAGCGACCCTATGTACAGCAACTCTGAAGCCTGCCCTGTCTTGAGACAGCCTCATTGACTCTGACATACTAACCCCCATTGCACCAGTTACTGAATCAATCCATCTCATCTAGGATCTTCCTCTCCTGCACTGTCCCTCTACTCTTCTGAGCCTGATGTCCTTCTGCAAGGACTGGTCTCTCCTGGTCATGTGCCTGAAATAATGTGAGACGGAGCTTCAAAATCCTAGCCTCCTTTTTAAAAATAATGAAAGAACTGTTCAGTAACTGTTGAATACTTTCTATATTCAATTCTTCTTACTTGCCTCATGGTAATAAATTGAGAAATAAGATATAGGCCCAAATTTCAAGGTAACATTTCACATACTCTCAATCTAATAGGTAGAACCATATAAGCATGCTGAGAGATGTATGAAGCATCAAATAAATGAAACCAAATAGGATGACAGCAAATCAACAGTTTGTTAGTAGAGACTCTAAGTCTCTATCTACCCCAAACTCACTTCTAACTTCTGCACTCTTTGATTCAGCAGCTTCATGGGTGTGCTCCCGTGATCCATTAACCCATCATGTAAAACAGAACTGTCATCTTACCTGAAACTTGCTCCTCTTTTCTTATTCCGCAACTCATTGAAAAGCACTACCACCCCCTCCCCAGGTGTTTAAATGAAAATCCTCAGCACGGGTCATTCTCCCCTCTCTCAAAGCCAATAAAACACCAGTTCATGTTGCCTCTGTCTCCACTTTCTCTAGTCTAACCATCATGTCCCTTGAGTATTATTGTAACAGTTCCTGCATTAGAAATTCAAATTCATCTAAACTACTCCACCTGAAGCAATGTTTCCACATTAAAAATCTGATCCTGTCATTTTGTTACTTAAATCAAGAAATGGTCACTATGATCTTTAAGATGAAAGCCATACTCCACACTTGGCAATTCATGATCTGGTCCTTTATTTCAGCATCATAATTTACTACTCTCCCACTTTTTATCCTTCACATGCTGTATTACTTAAATTTACTTAAAGGACCACACTTTTTGCCACTGTTAAGATTTGTTTCTCTTTGCTTTGTTTGAAATACCATTCTTACACTTTCCTTCATCATGTTAATGTCTAGCCCCCATCTTGATCTCAAATTAGAAATCAGCCCAGAAGAACTTTTTTTGACAACTTCTCTCATGTGTGATTTAGATGCCTTTCCTTAGCTCTCTGATGGCACCTAGCCTTCCTGCCACAGTACCATGGTTATAGCTAGATCTATCTATCTATCTATCTATCTATCAATCTATCTATCTATCTATCTATCTATCTATCTATCTATCTATCATCTATTGATCTCTGAAGACCGACAATTCCCTGAGATCAACACTGAGTATTAATTACTATATCCCTAAGGCACAATACAATATCTGTAACAGAGAAAATGCTGAAACATATGAGTTTCATTCAAAAACAGTGAGAAGAAAAGGAAATGGAAATAAGAAAGTAGGATGAGAGTATGAAGTAGAAGCAAATTTAGACAAAAATAATTGTCTTCATCCTGTCAAACCATGCATATTCTTTGTTATCTTACCTTTATTCTTTTTAACTCTTCTCCCACTTGGTGTCGCTTCTTCCTCCTGCCTTTCTTATGAACACACCTATTTTTCCAATACTTGCTTAACTTTTAAACATCTACAGTGATTTCTTACTTCTGAACTCCTTTGAAATGCATTACCTAAAATATACATTTTTATAATATTTCATACTGTCTTGTGATTTCTCTAAATTTTTCACTTGAATATACTTTGTTTCCATATTGTAATGAAAAAATTCATATTTCACTTGTGTGATTAAGGTGTTTTATTTTTCTCAATAAACATACCTCAGCCCTAAGGTATTTAGTGACAAGCTAGGAAAAGTTAATAATCCCTGTTGATTAGTTAACAACATTAGCGGTCATCAATTGCTTTCTATTCAGCAACAAGCCTTACAAAATTTTCCAAGCCATGTCATTTCCAAACTAAAAGTAAATCAAGCCTAAGACATAGATCTTTTGATGATATCTGTGTTTTTCAGTCCATTTGGAAAATTCACTTATTTGACAAATGTGCATTAATGACAACTTTTATGCCCAAATTTCTCCTATCCTGTTTCTTTTCCCTGACTCCTAACAATATGCTATTATTGTTTTATAGGGATTGCCATGGTCCCAAAATGCAGAGGCTGATGAAAGTATTGTTGCAAAAGCATTCTTCATGAGAAAAAGAGTAGAGAAGACAGTTAACTTTGTATGTCATCCCCAGTAGGACCCAAAGTAAGCCTGGCCTCATGGGGAGATCAACAGTGTAATTTTCCGTTCCTTATAAATTTTCCATTGATGTTATGGCTAGCTTTTGTATTCTCTCAGTCATGGCCTAGGGGCTGGGGATGGAGTAATCTGGGAGACAGAGGTTCTCAGTGAGCCAAGGCCAAGTCTACAGAGAAGGAGTAGCTGTTAGCTTACATTAAACAAACTTAGAATCTAGTGTGTATATTCTAAGTGCTGACATAGTAGAGAAAAACTGATAGGGTACCAAACAGCATTATAGAGAATATGCTGCATTCAGTAAATTTTGGGACTAGGGATGTGTGTGTGTGTGTGTGTGTGTGTGTGTGTGTGTGTGTGAGTGTAATCAAGAACCATCTAATGAAAAACATTTCGAAAGTCTCATCTTAGCAAAGAACGATCTAGAACTCCACCAAACGATGTAGATAGAAAGGCTGCAGATATCTAGAAATGTTGTATGGGTTATATTGTTGGCAATTCCATCAAGTTGGTTTCTGCTTGTAATGACCCAACATACAAAAGAACAAAACGCTGTGTAGTCTTGTGCCAGCCCTCAGTATTCTTGAATCGGGACAAAGCAATTCTGTTCTTAATATATCTTTTCTGTTTTTAATAAAAAATGAAAAGCGTAGAGTATTGGGACGATGATTTAAGATGTGATAGAAGCCAAGCTAACTTAAACTATTACAGATTTATAAATTGCCTACTTTATTCTTTATGTTCATGTAGACTCATTCAGTTGTCCCCAGGTTTTCATGACAATCTGCATGGAGCAGTGAGGAACAGTGAAGCAAGGTTTCATTTTGCTTTAATACTTGTAATTTTTTTTTTATCACTCCGTCCATCTCCCAGTTCCAATGATCAAGCCAACACAAGCCACAGTTGTTTTCTAAACTAGTTAAACTTTGGCTCCACACTTCCTTGTGAATAACTTAATCACCTTTGATAAAGAAAAAATCTGAACTCAGCACAAAGGCATGACTTAGGCAGGGAAGGATTAACCCACAACACTGTCGACTTTGCTTCCATCTCGATGCCCAGCACTCAGTGTGGGTTTTGGCCAAGGAAGCATGCTTTTCATAGTCATTCCCTACTTGCCCTTGGCTGGGGGTTTTCTCCTTTGGTGGACTTGGTTGGTTGCACAGCAGCACCTTTGCCAATCCTGGCTGACAAGTCTTCTCTTTCCAATCACCATACGCACCCTGGCCTGGCAGAGCCATCTAGCCAAGCCAGGGTGTGGCGAGATTAAGTTTCTTGAGACTAGGTTTCTGCTAAGCTTCCTCAGGCCCCTGCTTGCCAGCCAAACACTGTGGAGGCTCAGAAAGAAATGTTCCAAAGTATGAAGAGTTAGACGGCAATCACTGCCCCTAAATTACAACAAAGAGCATGCCATTAAACTGTTTGCAGCCGGTTTACGGATAATGCAGGGCAATTAGCAATCAAATGGCATCTTAATGGCACAGGATACGAGGGAACTAGAAAAGCAAAATTTACCATTTGTTGATTTAAATGAAGAAAAAAAGTTTTCTTCAGCTGCTCAGAATTTTAATTGTCTTGAGACTCATTGTGAAAGATCTAACAAATAATTACCTACATTTCCATGTATCCACCTGGCTATGCAAGCGGAAAATGCAGTGATTGCATACGCATCAGAAAGGCTTGAGAGGCGTCAACATGCCTTCTTGATTTTTCGTTCAAGGCCTATGAGGCCTGGTAGAAAGTTGTTGTTATGTGTCGTCCAGTTGCCTGCGACTCATAGCAGCCTATGTACAACAACCCTAAACTCTGCTCTAACCTGTGCCAATCTCACTGTCTATGACACACCTACCACCATTACCCCAGTCACTGAATCAATTCACGTCATAGAGGGTCTTCCTCTCCTACACTGTCCCTCCACACTCTCAAGCATGACATGCCTCTCCAAGGATTGATCCATTCTTGCAATGTGTCCAAATTATGTCAGAAGAAGCTTCAGAATCCTGCCTCCAAGGAGCAGCCTGGTTTAACCCTCTCCAGAACGAACCTGTTCATTCTCTGAACAGTCCATGGTATATTCAATACTCTTCTCCAGCACCACAGTTCAAAGACATCAATTCTCCTTCTATCATCCCTAGTCATTGTCCAGCTCTCTGACACATAGCAAGTGATTGCAAAGATGTGTATCAGGCACACTTAGTCTCCAGACTGACTTTGTTGCTGTTCAGTACTTTAGAGAGGTCTCTAACAGCAGACTTTCCCATCGCAGTACGTCTTTTAATTTCCTGGCTTCTGGTACCAAGAGTGTTGATTGTGGAACCAAGCAAACTAAAGCTGTTTACAATCTCAATCTTTTCACTATCCTTCACTATGCTGCCAATCAGGCAGTGGTGAGAATTTTGTTTTGTTGATACTTAGATTCAACCCATATTGAAGACTATAGTCCTGGACCCTCTGCAACAAGTGCTTCATGTCCTCCTCAGTTTGATGAGTCTTCCTCCAATCCTGATGCCACATTTCTCCTCATAGAGCCTATCCTCCCAGATAATCTGTTCTGCATATAGATTGAAAAGGTATGGAGATAGGACACATCTCTAGCATACACCCTTCCCAATGTTCCCTTGCTCTGTTCTGACAACTGCCTCCTAGAACCAAATATGGGTTTAGCATAAAAATGATCAAGTGTTCTGGGATTCCCATTCTTCTCAGACTCAGCCACAGTTTGTTGTGGTCTACACAGTCAAATGCCTTTGCATACTCAATGAAACATAGGTAGACATTCCTCTCATACTCCCTGCTTTCAGCCAAGATCAATCTAACATTATCTAGAATATCCCTAGTGCCACGACCATGTCTAAACTCAACCTGCACTTCTGGCAGTTCTCTGTTGTTATACTGTTCCAGTCATTTTTTACAACCTTCTGCAGAAACTTGCTTGCATGTGATATTAATGATATTGTTTAATAATTTCCACACTCTGTTGGATCATCTTTCTTTGGTAGCAAGTTGTTGTTGTTGTTGTTGTTGTTGTTATGTGTCGTTGAGTTGCTTGTGACTCATAGTAACCCTAGGTACAACAGCCCTAAACCCTGCTCTGTCCCTTGCCAATCTCACTGTTGGTGCTCAGTAAATGCTTGTTGAATGAAGCAATTCTTTAGACAGGTCCATTTCTTAATATTTCCATAGAAAAAATGAAATTATCTAATCCCTATTTTATCCTAATTTCTTTTAAATTATATTCCCTATAAAAAGTGGGAGAAAAAGCCCAATCTAACCAAATTTTGTAAATATTTACATAACTATTCACATAAATCTTGCTAACCCTGAGAATATGAGAACTGAGGCACAAAGTGATATTTGTACACAATGTTCATAGCAGCATTATTCACCATCGCAAGAACATGGAAACAGCCCAAATGTCCAACCACAAATGAATGGATTGAGAAATTATGGTACATTCACACAATGGAATACTATGCAGCACGCAGGTGCAATAACTTTGTAAATTATTACCTAACTTGGGAGGGACTGGAGAACATTATGCTGAGTGAATTAACTCAGTCACATAAGGATAAATATTATATAAGACCATTATTGTAGAATGAGTATTAGGATTCAGGAGGGGTGGGAGAGGCTGGAAGCAGAGGGATGTGGATGTGCAGGGGAAAGGGGGATTAATCATTGGGTTGTACAATTTGATGCATGGGGGGGTTGAGGAAAATTGAAAGAATTTGTTCAAATTTGTATTTGAATTTTGTAAATAAACTAGTAGGGGGGAAAAGGGAAAAATTTGCTAACCACTGATATTGTCTTCAAACATTATTTTCCTGGGGATACTGGAATTTGAGTACAGAGAATATTTAGGACCTGGTTAGTCTAGATATACTTTAAACATTTGATTATAATATTTGAATGCCTGAAGGGAGTTCCTTCTAGAAAAAGATATTTTTAATGAATGTTGATCAATGTAATTCCAACTAAAGTAACTAGTAATCCTAATACTCTGAGTAAAAAAAATGAGGGAAAATAATTATTCAATTAATTATGAAGG
>NW_006399764.1:18345710-18353808 GCF_000299155.1 Elephantulus edwardii | reverse complement strand
ATATGTTCAATACTCTTCTCCAGCACCACAGATCAAAGACATCAGTTCTTCTTCTGCCATCCTTAGTCATTGTCCAGCTCTCTAATGTGTAACAAATAATTGCAAAGACCATGGCCTGGATTAGGCACACCTGAATCTCTAAATTGACAATAATATATATGCTATATAAATAGCTTAAAACAATACTGTTGTATACATGTGTGATGATTAAATCAATAAATAAACAAAGTACGCAATTAATAAAACCTTTGCTTTACCAACAGCAAGGCATATATGGAGTTTTGCCCTGAATATGACCTGTTTGCTACCCTCCCCTTGCCACACATGGCATATAACAGTGAGGGGGGAGGGAGAGTAGCAAATTGGCCAATTCTTAAAGGTACATCTAGGATCCTGGACACAAGCACAATTATGAAACCTATGACTTTTATTTCATTAACGTAATTTTCTAATCAGTGAGGTCAATCTTAACTGAGAAATGTTTTATTGAAATATAAATCATTCTCAGTGGTAAACCGAGATCTTTTGCCTCCAAAGCTGAACTCAATTGCTTTCAGACAACACTAAATTTCTTAACCATGGACTGGCCCTGTAAAGTTTATGAAATATTAATAAGGTGCTTTTTAACGAAATTCATACCAATTTTTCATTTTATAGGTTTTGAGGGAAAGCTTGCTTTAATGGATTTTAGAGGTCTTTCTTGGATTCATGCTCTAGTATATTAAGAGGGAAACTTTCCCTCCTGTATACAGACTTGGTTTGGTAATGCCTGAGCTCTGCTAAGAAATCAATTCACCTCATTTGCTGAAATTCAGGTTCAAATAAGATAACTTTCCATTGTAAATAAAGAAGCTATCTCTGTGGGCTGCTAACTGCCACTTACCTGGCATGACATCCATCCTGCTGTAATCCTGAGAACTTTGCCACCGATGGCTCCAAACACCAGTAACATTGCTTACCATGGGCAAGATTCAGCAGTTTTCCAGACTAACAGAGTAGGCAGGAAGGGAAGGCTCAAATTGTGAAAATTAACGACTGGATCTAATCAGCAAAGCATCATAGGGATGCCATTGCTTTGTCTGGTGTGCATGAGGTCACCACAAGAGACTGCTGGAGGTCAGCTAACAACAATTCTCAGCACAGCATGGTACTTTTGTGAAAGTGTTGAAGGCTAAGGTAAACTATTGTTGTTGTTAAATGCCTTCCAGTCATAGACAACTCACAGCAACCTTATGAAGGAAAGACCTGAACACTTATAGAACTTTCATCCTTTGTCCAGGTTCATAGGGTTTCTGGAGGCAATCTATTTCGGAAGTGGATACCACTCCTGCTTCCAAGCTTGTTTTAATCGGGGAGCTCCACCAAACACTGTCCACCATGGGTGACCATTATCGCATTTGACACATCAGTGTCACAGTGTTCAGCATCACAGCAACCATGAGTTACCTCTGTAGAGCAAATGGGCAGACCAGCGCTATATCACTGAGAAGAATGTTTGACCAAAAACAATTAAAACCAGGCCTGAGGGCAGCAGATTAAAATCACCCACCTTTGGCTTACTGCTTATTGATATGTGACACTGAGCCGTAGTTCCCAAATCTGAAAAGTTGCAGCAATACCAACTTTAGAGTTCTAATTAAATTTTTTAAAAGATGAAAATGTACATTGTCGTTAGTTTCCATCAAGTTAGTTCCGAGTCACAGGGACCCTGCAAAGAGCTGAAGAAGACACTGTGGACTCTGGACCATCTTCCTGAAGCTTGTTATCTTTGAGACGTTATAGCTGCAACTGTCAGTATATTTCACGGAGGACTTTCCTTTTTCAGACTCCTTGATGGAGCACAATGGACTTCCCCAGGGACTGGCCCCTCCTGATGGCATTGTCCAAAATATGTGAGAGGAGGTCGCTTCACCGTCACTTCTAAGGAGCTTTCTAACTGGCCTTCTACCAAGACAGACATGTTTGTTCTTCGGGCAGCCCATCATCTAGTCAAGATTCTTTGCTAACACCATCTTTCAAATGCGTCAATGCTGCTTCAGTATGCCTTACTTATTGGGCAATTTCACAAGCCAGTGAGACAACTGAAAACACCAGGGCCATGCACAGCTTAACTTTGCAAAGTGATTATTTTTGCTGTTTAACACTTTAATGAGGTTCTGCACAGAGTATTTGTAAACACTTATTTTATTGTTGTTGTTATGTGCTATCGAGTCACTTGTGTCTCATAGCGCTATGTTCAACAGCTCTGAACTCTGCTCTATCCTGAGCCAACCTTATTTACAACTCTTCTATTGTTGTTGTTGTATACTGTCGAGTCAGAACAGACCCTAACTGACCCTCCCATGAAGTAGCTGGTTTTGAACGAGATACATTTTTTTTTTTTTTAGCACAACATAGATTTTAATGAACGATGAATATCATTTCTGGGGCCAAGCAGAAGAGACGTGGAGGATCCGGTGGCGGCCTCAGCGCAGCCTCCGCGCCTCTCGTTCTGACTCCAGCAGGGTCAGTACGTCGCCCTCGCGCACGGGCCCTTTCACGTTGCGGATGATGGAGCGGCTCGTGTCGTTCATGAACTCCACGCGCACCTGCGTGGACTGCCCTTGCGAGCCAGTCCTGCCCAACACCTTGGTGACTCTGGCCAGCTTGATAGGCTGCACGCGGCTGGTATCCACGATGGCTGTTCGGCGGCGGGCGGGCGGAAATCTGACTGGTACAGAAGGAGATTGTCCCTTCTTCCCCGGCAGAGCATCTGGTGGATTCGAACCGTGCGCCTCTGGAATTGCAGTGCAGCTTCTTGCCACTAGGCCACCAGAGCTCCCCGAACGACATACGTGTTCTTAAGGCAATTCCTTACTACAAGGCCTCCAGAGCTCCTTTCTACTATCAAGTAAAGCCAACTCCTAGCTTAACCTCTTGCCCAAAACTCGTTTTCAGAGGCAGTCAATAGTATGGGGGTTGATCACCCATTTCTTTTCTCCCTGAGAAGGAGTGTGCCTTAGCTGTCAGTTTATGTAACTGGTTCATATATTTTATCTAAAATTATATTTTGTCATTCTTCCAGACCATTGCATTTTAACTCATTGATCAAGTAGCTTAGTGTCAGTAAGATTCTTTTGACTGACATTTATTTGTTTTCCACATTTCTCATATCAACAGCTGATTTGTTTGACTTTGTGGGTAAGAGGACACCCTGGGTTGATTAGCAAACACAATCTATTCGGGCTAAACAATAATAATCCTTACTTCTTCTTCTCTGTGTCTTACACTCCACCTGTTCAGCAGAGGTTATAGTCAAAGAAGGATTTTAATTGTTTCCAATCTAAATCTCAAGCTGATTGATCAATGAGTCTTTTTGTCTCTATAGAATTGCTGTTCTCTAAATAAATCTAATCGTAATACTGGTTTACTGTAATAGTCAGCTGCTCACTTCTCAAGGCTATTATGAAATATAAAGTAAGTTGGTGGCATTTTTTCTCGTTTTATAATTTTTGGAAGAGTTGGTAAAAGATTACAATTATCTATCTATCACCTATAAGAATCCTCTACAACTCAATGGATATGATTTGTGTGAGTTTGTGGATCGGGAAATATATTAGGGATATAAAGATTTTAAGTATAGATATTTCTTGTTTATTGCTCTATTTTATGTTGTTGTTGTTGTTGTTATGGGCTGTTGAGTCATTTGTGACTCATAGCGACCCTATGTACTACAGCCCTAAACACTGCTCTATCCTGTGCCAACCTTGCCGTCTCTGACACACTCACTCCCACCACCCCAGTCACAGAATTGATCCATCTCATCGAGGGTCTTCCTCTCCTGCACCATCTCTCCACTCTCCCAAGCATGATGTCCCTCTCCAAGGACCAGTCCCTCCTTACAACATGCCCAAAGTATGTCAAAGCTTCAGAATTTTTTACTCTAAGGAGCAGCCTGGCTTTGCCCTCTCCAGGACAAACCTGTTTGTTCTCCTAGCAGTCCATGGGATGTTCAACACTCTCCTCCAGCACCACAGCTCAAAGTCATCAATTTTATATTAGCATCTTCAATTCATCTACATTTCTAGAATATTACATAAATATGTTAAGTGTGCTAAAAAACCCTCAAACTCAATGCTGCTGAGCTCCAACTCGAAGCTCCCCTCCTTGAGTTTCCAAGGCCATAAATCTTTTTTTTTTAAATTTTTTTAGTTGGTTTGCATGAAATCTTCACAACAGGACACTGCCCGTCTTTCCCCTGAGGAACTGCTACTGGCTTCAAACCACTGCAGGTACTCTGCCTTTCTGGTTAGTGGCACAGTGCTGGTTAAACCACCAAAGCCCCACTAAGTATGTTTATGTGCCATCGAGTCAGAACCAATGCACAGCTGACCCTCCAGTGCGTTTTCAAAGGCTGCAAATCACCAGAAGGCCGCCCATCTTTCTCCCACACAGCAGTTGGTGTATTTAAACAGCTTGCCTTTGAATTGGCAGGACAACTCCTTATCATTAACTAGGCCGCCAGAACTCCCTTAAGGTTCATTTTTTATGTATTTTTATGTTATCAGAAAGTTTAATTCTGTTTATTGTCATTATTGGTACATCTAGACAGATGTTGCCGTGTTACTTTGCATTTTCTACACAGCCTGCACCATATATGCTTCCTTTTACTCTTACTTTGTGCCTCATTTTTAATTGATCAAAAATGTCATCATTTATGTCCCTCCAGCATTTTATAAGCATTACTCAAGACTCTATTATTGCAAAGATTATCTTCACATTTTAATGTGGAAGCAGGTCATCCGTAGACTACATCTGCTTGCATGCCCTACCAATTAATTTGTTAATTATCCAACTTTGCATCTCTCCTTTTTGTGTAGATTCAGTTTGTTCTTTCTGACGTTTGTAATACAGCCTTCATACCATTGCTATAGATCCATTGATATTAAATGCTCAATTTTCCTTTGTGCAAAAAAAAATATCCCTGTTTCAGTTTGGTTTGGAATAATAATTGATCCTCGATTAAATTTTAAATTGACAGCTTCATGAAAATATAATTATACTATTTTCGGGTCTAATTCTTTATTTCCCATGATTAATTTATCTTTATAAATTTCTTCAATTATTTATCTTTAACTCTGATGTTCTACAGATGTATTGACCCTGCTTTGCTGACCTTCTGAATTTGAAGTTTTGTGTCTTCCATAGATTCTGTAAAACCTTCACTAGTTACCACTTGAATATTACCTCTTCTTTAATCTTGCTACTTGTTCATTTTAAATTCTGGTTCACGTCTTCCTCCGTCTTTCTAATTATTTCTAGCACTTTCCTCTCCTTATATTCCTCTATCATTACGATGATGTTGTTATTGTTGTTGTTGTGCACCGTTGAGTTGGAACCAAACCAGAGCTGACCTTGTGATGGATTTTCAGAGGCAGTTAATCACATGGGAAAAGACTGCCCATATTTCTCCTGAAGAGCAACTGATGGACTTGAACCTCCTATCTTTGAGATTGCAGCACAGCTTCTTGCCACTAGACCACTAGAGCTCCCTATGTCTGTTTATAGCTAATTTTCCATTCACTGATTCTCTGTTCAATTGTATCCAATTTACTGTTCAAACTCACCATTGAATTTATTTTATTATTTTAGTCTTACTTTCTTTTATTGTTGTGTTTGTTTTCTTCTGCCAAATATGCCTCTTAATATTTGAATAAGAATGATTTTCTTTTTTTGATATGGTTAGTTTTCTCTTCCAAATTAGTAATATTAATAAGAATACAGTAATAATAAGTAAATAATAAAGTAATATTTTCCAATATTAACTGATATTTTTATGAAATATTGCCTCCAGTCTGTTTATTAACTCCTGATACTATTTCCTTAAACATTTCTTGCATATGTATGCAACATTTTCAATAATTCCTGTGTGAACCATTGGGTGTCTTTTATAGATGGTTATTTATTCTGTTGACTCTTATTTATGTTAGCCTCTTTCCATTCATGATTAACAGTGTCTGTTTGTAATGTTTTATTGAGAAATCTTTATCTTAGGTAGTAGCCTTTGGATCCTCAGTTAAGGCTTCATATTTATAAATATTTTAGTTTATTTTCCTCAGATGCCTAAGAGCTCCTGAAACTGTGGGCCTCTTTATGTCAATTTAGAACTGACTTTTTCCCCACTGTGAAAGGGCCTGGGGAGATGTTATCCACCATGCAGATGCTTAAGCAAGATAGAATAATTTCTCAGATACCTCCCTTTCCCAGCTGGGACTTTTAAACATATCCTGTCTCCTCTCGTATGATTTCTAGCCTCTAAAAACTCACTGAAGAGGCCTCTATAAGTCAGTTCTGATTGAGCATATCCTTACACTGAGTCAGTTCTTCAAAGATCCAAGTATTTTGTTGGAGCTGGGAAAGATTGTCTTGATTCCAATTCCATCTCAAGCACTCTTAGAAGACAAAGTTCCTGGTCACCAGGATTGGCTGACGCTCTTTGGTCAGTGGTGGATTCAGTGCCTGCTTTGTTGTTTAATTTCATATTTTCTATAATGTCTTGGCATATAATTATTCTTCTTTGACTTTCTTTGAGCCTGCCTATACAGTTGAGAAAATGACCCTCATATTTTAACATTTATGTATAAGTACAAAAGTTATACAGGTGTCCAGGTCTTTCATTCATAGTCACCTCTGACTCCATGGCACTTAACAGCATCAACTTTCAGATAACCTAGTTTGCCACAATGAAGAAAATGGAACTGTTTATTGATTTTGACTAACTTTCCATTCTGGATGCTACAGTGCTATTCATTAGCTGCTTTGCTTCCTCTTTTCTCAGCAGTCCGTCTACTTGCTGCAGTAGACACTCCTCTTCCCCTCAAAGATCGTTCAATTTCTTTTGGGGTCGATCTCTCTATTCCTTTATCTAGGACGTTTTCTCTATGCAGCAATAAAGGTCTCAACAATAGCATCTATCTGTGTTTCATTTCTTTCCAATGGTTCTTATCAGCTTGAGGATGCTCTCAAATTCACAGGTGAATATGGGAAAGGGGAGGCATGGTGTCAACAGTTTCATAAGAGAGTTTAATAACAAATTCACTTTTCCAGTCGTGCTTTGGGTCCTCCAACTCACACTGCGTTGAAGAAATGTAATAAATTCCCTCAATTTGGATGAAATTGAATATGATATGTAGTCACATAATAAGTGTAAAAAAGGTGTTTGGATTATGAATTATTAAATAATCAGATAACATGCAAAATGAAACTTTAAGATAAGCAGATATGGATTCAAAAACCCTACTCCAGACTCCCAGAACTCTTGTAGGAAAAAAATATTCTAATCATGGAGAAAAATTAACATACAGTGTTCTTGACAGCCTGTCTCAGATTCACGTGTAGGAATCCATCAACATCCTCCCCAAGTTCTGAATTTGAAAAGTTGACAAAGATCTAAGGAATTGTCACTATACCATTAATTTGAAAATTTGCTAAAACATGTAGGAAAACATCTGCAATTGCTCACAGACATGTATGAATGCCACCGCCACACACACAAAAATCATGTGTATTATGAGTACTTAGTTTCTCAATGAACAAAATTTGTATGCATTCTTTCATACATATTGCAGTCACATCTGGACACAGCCATCCAGAATTACTCCACATTATTAAATCTATGCCATAAATTAACAAGAAATGATTCGTTTATGAATTTTCAGCCAAAGGACTAAAAGTATTTACTTCAGTGTTTTAAAACATGGAAACAGTGAACCCTCCCACCTTTAAGAAGCACAAGTATTGCTAGAGTCAAAGAAGCTGATTCCTAAATATTCACTCATGCCTTAATTTTTTTTTTTTTAAATTATCTTGGTTCCTGTTCAAATAAGAGTTTAAGAGTACGTTACTCCCAAAATTTCTAGGAATCATAGGTTGCCTGCATTTGTTCTCTGCTCTCATACTTCTCACTTTAGCTCAAGATCAGTTTTTGTTTTCAATGTTCCTCTATCATGGCCTTGGCTATGGCCTGTTTAATTACACCTGTGACCAAAATACACTGAAGACTGTTTTCCCAACTTTCTCTCCTCATGTTCAATGCACTCACTCTTCTCTTTGTTCTTCT
>NW_006399764.1:18343693-18345610 GCF_000299155.1 Elephantulus edwardii | reverse complement strand
ATTCCATTCCATTCCATTCCATTCCATTCACCTATCTTTTGTCTCTCCCTGAAAGACTGCCATTTACCCAAGTTCTGATCTCGTTTGTCTCAAACTACATAATCTACCTGAGAAAGTACCTACATTTTAACTAACATTTACTTGTTGATACTTCTTAAATCTTGTCATTTAGCTAATGTTATGTTCTTGATCTCAAAATTTTCCCTTTTGACAAAATCCCAATCAAATCAATTGTCATTCCAGTGATTCTGACCCACGATGATTTCCCATGTGACAGAATAGAAGAACTATGCTCCACGACGTTTTGTTGGCTGCAATAGTTGTGAAAATATATCACCAGATCTTTCATCCCTGGTGCCACTGCATGGGTTTGAACCATCAGCCTTTAGGTTAACAGCTGATCACAAATTGCTTGAACCACCCACGACATCTGCCTTCTGGAAGTCTCTCACTATATGTTCCACAAACAGCACAGACTAGACAAAACTCGAAGAGAACGTATTGCTTTACCTACAGTGCCTTATCCTCAACCATGAACTTCCTGTCTAAAAATGAGCAATGATGCTGTCCTACTACCCACCAAGTCAGACATTTAAAAGAGATTCTCTTTCATTCTCTAGGCAATTATTCATTGGATCCTACTGGTTCATTAACATCCTTTCCTTTCAATCACCACTGTTACTGTCATGGTTTAGGAACTCATTATACCTCACAAGGACTCTTACAATAGGCATTTGATTCATCTTCCTGACTCTGGCATTGCACACCTAACTTCCACCAGCCTAACCTCTACAGTGCTGCCAGGTGGTCCTTCTGTCATGCAAATCCGATCACATTACTCCTCTACTTAAAATTCTCAGTCAACCTCATAATTATGTTTCCCAAAATTGCCTTTCCTTTAGAGATTCTGATTCATGAGAGCAATGCTAGGACTCAGGGTTCTATTATAATGAGAGCTTGGAATGATTCTTCTAATTAGGTAGGTAGCACTGATACACAGAACTTAAGCTGGACCTTTTTGTACAGTCTGTAAGGTGAGCCTCATCTCTCTTGCCTCCTGTCTCCAGCACCTTTCAATGCACACATATTAATGTTAACTTTTGACCATATAAATCATGTGTAATTCTCTGAAAATAAGGCTACGCTTTCTCACATTTCTACATCACTGTGCATTCTGAATTGTGCAATGTAGTTGGTCTACACTGTGAAAGATATGCTGTTGGTCGAAGGATAGGCACAGAGATCAAATGGAACAGATCCTAGTAGCAGATTCAGACTTGTACCATCTACTGACTTTTGACAAAAGTACTAAGGTATATTAAGTGAGAAAGATATATTTTTACTAGAAAATGATACTGAAGTGCTTAAATTTTTCCTGTATTAGAAAAAGAAAAATCTAATCATTTCCCTGCCCATACAAAGAAAGTAACTTTAAATGAGCTTAAGCCTACCTACGTACTAGAAATAAAACAAAAAAATATCTAAAGTGAAAATCTAGGATAGCATTTTTTGACACTGAAAGAGATAAACATTTATTAAATAGCATATAAAAAGCAACAATTAAAAGTTGATTAAATGAATTACATCTACATTAAAATTGTGTAGTCTTTGAAAGTTAAAGAATCAAAATAGCAAATAACAGACTTGAAGACCGTATTTACAATGCATATATCTGACAACCAGATTATACAAAGATCGTGGTAAAACATGGTAAAGATCAATATTAAAACAAACTTGGGAGAGGAAGACAGCAAAAGATTTGAGCAGACACTTCACACACACACACACACACACACACACACACACACACACACACAGTAAATGGCCAATAAACACATGGAAAGATGCTCGGCTTCACCGGACAGTTGTGTTGTTGTTGTTGTTGTTATGTGCCGTCGAGTCGTTTCCGACTCATAG
>NW_006399764.1:18295445-18340420 GCF_000299155.1 Elephantulus edwardii | reverse complement strand
CTCCACCAGGATAACCCTTCTCATCTACCAAGTCCCTTCAGAAAATATCTTCCATTGTCCAACCCATGATCTGACAGTTTGTATCTTAAGCTTTCTTGGCTTCTGCGATTCCAAAAACGTCGACTGCTGACATTTTCCTTTTGACACCGGACAGTAGGGGAACATAAATATAAACCCCAAGGAGACGATAACTGTATACACCCAGACGTTGATGTGTTCTGTCAAGTTGGAACCACCTCATGACTGAGCTTCCAGTGGGTTTTCAGAGGTAGAAAATTGCACAGGAGGAGATTGCCCATCTTTCTCTCAAGGAACAGCTGGTGATTCAAACCACCTACCTTTAGGTTAGCAGCACTAGGCCACCAGTGCTTCCTGTCTAACCAGTAGAAATAACAAAATGAAACAACGAGCAATTCCAAGTCTTAACAAGAACACAGAGAAACTGGTATGCACATACCTTATTAGTTCAAATGCTTAGTAACTCAGTCACTCTGGAAAACAATTGCATCTTACCAATTTACATGTATGCTTACCTTACAACTTAGCACCTCTAATTCTAGACATTTATCAATTAGAATAAGAAGACACATATGTTGAACTATAATAAGCAATCATGTTTTAAGTCTGACTCATAAGAATGTAGAGAAAATACAACTGAATAAAACAGGAGGGTCCTGTCCTGCACCTTCCTCGCCAACCAATGCTGTGTTGATTTGAATGCTTCTAACAGTGTTATTCATAACACAAAGTTGGAATCAGCTCAAACACCTATCAGCTCGTGTGTATATAAAGAAATTGATGACTATCTATTCTAGAGAATATGCCCCCAAATAAAATCTCCAGGCAAATGCAACAACCTGAATGAAGCACAAAAACATTACAATAAGTGATATTAGCCAAGCACAATAGTAACACGACAGATCACACATTGCCTTTAGCTGTTAGTTGGCTTAGGAAACTGATGACAAAATGAAATATGACAATACCTTGTGACTTACTGTGTGATACTGACCACCCAAGTGTATGTATGTTGTTGTTAACCGTCAAGTCAGAACTAACCCATAACTGACCCTCCAATGGGTTTTCAAAGGCTGTTAAATCATGTCTTCGGTTTTGCACTTCAGCTTTCTGCCACTAGGCCACCAGAGCTTCCTACTCAATTGTATACTGTTGTCAAAACTCACCGAATTGCTTATGTAAAATGGTACCATTTACTATGTATGAATAATACCTCAAAGGGGCTAAGAAAAATGCCTGTAAGAAAATGTAACAAATCAGACAATGTTGCTGTTGTTGCTGTTACGTGCCATTGAGTCAACTATGAGTCATAACAACTCGATGACTAACACATCTGAGCCTTGCCCTCTCTGTGCCATCCTCACAGTCTTTAGTATGCTTGAGCCCATTGCTACAGTCACCATGCCAATTCATCTTGGTGAGAGTCTTCTTCTCTTTCTCTTTTGCTGACTCTCCACCTTTTCTAGCTTGATGTCTTTTCCAAGGGCTGGTCCCTCCTGACAACATATTCAGAATATGTGAGGTGAGGTTTCGCCATCTTTGCTGCCCAGGATCACCCTGTTTGCACTTTCTCCAAGACAGACTTGTTTGTTCTTTTGACAGTCCATGATATATATTCAGTGCCCATCTCCAACAGCACAACTCAAAGGCATTGATTCCTCTGACATCTCTATTCATTGTCTGACTTTCAGATGTATAAGAAGCAAGCGAAAATATCATGACTTGGATCAAGTGCATGTTAGGTTTTTAACTAGCATTGTTGTTCTTAAACAATTTTGGAGAGGTCATTGAGAGAAGATTTTGTCAAGACAGTATGTCTTTTGGTTTCATGACTGCTGGCAACATAGGTGTTGACTATGGAGACCAATAAAATGAAATCACCGACAATATCAATCTTACTCCTACTCTATTGCCGAATTTGCTCCAGTGGTGATACTACCTGTAGTAAAATCCTCCAACTCAACAACTACTTTGTATCATAAGGAGAAAAACATGAACAAGTCATGAACATGAACTCCAACCATTCTCTTTATATAATCAGTCTGAGATGCATAAGAAAGGTGCTTGTATCTAAAATTTACACCCAAAACTTCAACTGATTCAGAGATCCACTAGAAATAATCCTGTCAAATTTAATAGCTTTTAGTCATTATTTTTCCACTCTGGTTCTCTTTATTATTCTACTATGCTTGAAAGTGTGCTTTTTGCTTTATTTTGAATTTTATGTTTATTTTGGATTTTAACACACACTTGCTTTCCCCAAACACCATCTTGCCTTGTAGAAGAAATGAAAGTGATGAATGACAAAAGCCAGTCATTGTAGCTCTTTTATCATTATTAAATCATTGCTTCACTCATTAAATTTAAAAAAGAAATTGTTTACTATTCATTTGCTGCTGGTGGTGTTGTTAGATGTCATCAAGTTGAGTACAACTCTTAGCTACACTATGTACAATAGATCTGAACCATTTCCTATTCTGTGCCATCATCAGCATCTCTGACAAACCTGAGCCCATTGTGGAAGTCATTGTGTCAATACATTTCATTGAGCATCTTCCTCTCTTTCACTGACTCTTCACCTTTTCAAGCATGACGTTCTTCTCCAAGGAATAACTTCTCCTAGAAACATGTCCAAAGTATGAGAGCTGAAGCTTCACCATCTTTGCCTCCAAAGAGCACTCTTGTTGCACTTTTTCTAAGACATGTCTGTTTGTTCTTTTGGCAGTATGTGGGATAGTCAGTACTCTTCTCTAACACCAAACTCAAAGGCATCAATTCTTCTTTCCTTATTCATTGTCCAACTTTCAGATGCAAATGACTGAAAATAGCATGGCCCAAATCAGGCACATCTTTGTCTCAAATTGACATCATTGTTCTTCACTATTTTGGAGAGGATTCCGACAGCAAATATGCCCACCGCCATAAATCTTCTGATCTACTGACTTCTGGTAACAAGGATGTTGGTTGTACATCCAAGCAAGATGAAATACTTGACTACTTCCATCTTTTCTTCATCTATCATGATGTTACTTAATGGCCCAGTGGTGTGGACCTTTGGTTTATTTGTTTGTTTTTTATGCTGAGATATAATATATAGGGAAGACTGTAGTCCTTGACCTTCTGCAACAAATTTTACAAGTCCTCCTCACTTTCAGCAAACAAGATTTTTGGTATATATTATTTTGTCAGGACTTGAAGACAATATTACACTCACGTCATGAACAAAATGATGTATACAGAAAACCAACTGCCATCAATTCAGCAATTCAATTCAAACTCATGGTAACCTTCCATTGGTGTTTTAAGGAGAAACGTGATAATGGTTACCCATGGTGGACAGTGTTTGCTGGAGCTTCTTGACAAAAACAAGCCTGGAAGCAGGAATGGCTTGCCTCTGGAAACTCTGTACGAACAGTGGTCAGGTCTTTCATTCATAGGGTTGCTATGAGTCATCTACGACTCAACGGCATGTAACAACAGCAACAGCAACAACTATCTCTCTCTCTCACCATCTATATCTATCTATCTATCTATCTATCTATCTATCTAATCTCTATATCTATCTATCTATCTATCTATCTGACTATCTATCTTTATTTCTAGAAGCAGCTCATGGATTTGAACTGCCAACCTTTCAGTTAATGCAACATGTTACACACTACATCACCAAGAGTTTTGATGAAGTAGTCCTGGTACATAGCAAGCTGTGATGCTGACCAAAGGCCATGGTTGTACAGAAATTCAATCTACCAAGGGATGTGATGAATAAATATGGACAGTATCTTCTCATTTACAGTCATGTCAGAACCAACTTGATGGTTATATACATATATATATACATATATTAATGATATCACTCTGTATGTCAGTCTTTATTGAACACTATCTATTAGATCCCATTCTAGCTGCTTCATAGTCATTACTAATTTAGTACTTTTAATACTTTAAAAAAACCCTCAAACTCATCGCTGTGGAATCAATTCTGACTCAGAGCCAGCCCCTATTAGTTTCCCAGTCTGTAAATGACAATTAGAGGAGACAGCCCATCTTTCTCCAACAGAGACATTGAAAGACTCAAAGTGCCAAAGACAAACAGCCTTGTTGGTTAACAGTGCAGTAAACTATAGGCTACAATCTGTATCAAGAGATAGGAATTAAGGATTGAATTCTGTCTCTCCAAAATACGTGTGCTTTTCACCTCAGAGGCTCATTTTCCAGCATGCATGAGACTATGCTTTGCTGCTATAAAGTATTCACTAGCCTATTTTTTTCAGATGGAAGAGTGATAGAAAATATATAATGCAATCTTGTTTGAAAAGGGAATTCTTCTTTGTATCAGGTTAATGAGGTCATATGAGGGTGCTTACTAAACATAATCACCTCTGAATTATGAAAAAAAAATAGAATAGACACAGGGATGTTCACAGCAAGAAGAGGAAGACAGATGCACCTGGGAGTCCAAGAATGTCAGAAATCGCTGGAAGCTACCAGAAACTGAAATAAACTAGGAATGACGTCCTCCTACTTCCACATCCTAAATTCAGGTCTCCTGTCTCCTGAACTGTAACATAAATCTGTGTCCCTTAAAACCTCCCACTGTGGTACTTTTGTTACAGCCACCGTAGATTACTAGTAGTGATCCTACTATTATGACTATTATTACTTTACTTATGGATTGATGCAGAAACTTGGACTTAAAGAAATTAAGTAACTTGTTCAAGTCATACCTAAATTCTATGCTTTTTTTTCTGTGATATTGTGTATTTCCATGCTTGGTATTATAGAAATATAGAAAGGAAATTATACCTTCTGTCACTGAATATACAAGCAAATGATTCATAAGTAACTGTCATTTCTGTTGTCCCTGTTTTCAAACACCGACAGTTTTAAAGTCTAAAGGGACAAAGTGAGCAGTATACCCTGTTGTTGTTGTTGTTGTGTATTTTAGAGCAGGAATTGACCCCTAGGTGATCCTCCTACAGGTTTTCAGAGGCAGTTGATTGCATGGGAGGAGATTTACCGTCCTTCTCCAGGATAGTGGCTGGTGGCCTCGAACCATGTGCCTTCAGGATTGCAGCACAGCTTCATGTCATTAGGCCTTAGAGCTCCTGACTTAGAAAATTAGAAAATAATGAACTGTTGTGAATGTGGATGCAAGGGTGTGACTGTGTGTCCATGCATGTAACACGTGAGTACGTGGATACATGCAGGGAGACAGGTGGATTGTCATTGTGTAAAATACAACAGTCACAATTCAAATTTGGAATTTAATTTTTTTATTGTGATTTAAGTTTAAAAGTTATTTTTATTGTGTTTTAATTTTATTAACTTTGACTAAAACTATTGAAATTTAAAAAAAATGATTCATGCATGTTTTGTTTTACAACATTATTTAAAATATAGACAATATCTGGCCATTCATTCATGCCACTGTCCTTCCCTTTACCCAGACTAGAAAGTGTTCATGTCTATCAATTATTTTCCTACTTTCCCCCCTGCCCCTCCCTGCTAACTATGATAGCTCTCTCTATATATACATACACTTATAACTATCTTTTTATAACAGTGGTTTTATCTGTTCTTACTTTGGTAGAAATATTTCTGATGTGACTCCTACAGTTTTGTTTTGGTTTTTTGCTCATAATGTGCCCACTTTTTTTTACATATTACATGCCTACATAAACAGCATACATATTTATCAGATGCATCATGATTAAAGAGAACTAACAAGCTGCTCCTTGGAGGCAAGGATTCTGGGGCTTCGTCTGACATACTTTGGACATGTTGCCAGGAGGGATGGGGTCCTTGGAGAGGGACATCATGCTTGGGAGGGTGGAGGGACAGCGCAGGAGGGGAAGACCCTCTATGAGATGGATTGATTCGGTGACTGGGGTAATCGGGATGGGTGTATCAGAGGCGGTGCGGTTGGCGCAGGATAGAGCAGGGTTTAGGGCTGTTGTGCATAGGGTCGCTATGAGTCGGAAACGACTCGACGGCACATAACAACAACAACAACAACAACAACAATGCAAGAAAGGTTTTGCAGTTTGCAAAAAAGTTAAACGAAAAAGGATTATGTATATATTCTTTGTATAAAATACAGTATATAGCAAAAATATTATTAGACTTGACTTTTCTTTATTTTCCAACTGTTCCATATATTTCTTCTTTTATAAACCCTTTCATAAAAAGTGGCATGTCATTTCATTCTTTTCACATATTCCTCAAATGCTAATGGAGTTCATGGGCATGTCCAGTTGTTAAGAAACAGAAATAAGAATACATTAATGTTCACCTTCTTGGTAACCCCAATCTAATTCTGGTGTGCCCTGTTTCCTAACACCTACGTTCTAATTAAACTCACAGCAAAGCTTCACATTTGCAAGACACAGAGCTCAGAAAACATATGGTGTGCTTGTCACATATGTGGCTTTATGGGGAATGATTCAACCTGAAGTCCAAGATGTTGGTCTGAGACTGAAGAAAATGAGAAGAAAGGAAAGAAATATCCCACTTCTTCAGGAACTTAAAATATCAAAAACAGAAGTCCTAATCAGAGGGTCCTTTTTCGTTCATCACATCTTCCTTATTCTTGGCTTTTGACTTATAGTTGGGTCATTAACTGGAATCCTAATTTTCTCTTCTGAAAATGGTAAATAATTGCAGTAACCCCAGTCTTCCTGGGCTGTTTTAAAGCTAACTGGTGACAGTATGTGTGAAAACAGTTGGAAACCTCTGGACTTCCTTACAGATACTTACCTATTATGAGGATCGTATTTAAACAGCATTGCTACACCCTCAGTCAGGAGGAATCAAGGTAGAACTTTATTCTGTGTGAAACTTAACTCCCCCTGATTGATTTTTCCTTCTGCACTGCCTGAAAGTGGAGTGATCCAGCAGGAAAGAAAAGAGGCCTGAAGAATTGGGTTGGAATGGGGTGTCAAAGGTGGGAGGCGAGTGGAAATGGGGAGAGGCTGGCTGAGAGACTGAACGTTGGAAAGCAGAGCCAAGCTAAATTAGAAACATGAGTCGGTGTACCTGTAACTTACCTCATCGGCATATAATTTGTAACCTGAGATCCCCTTACAGAGAAGTAAAAATAGGCAGGCCCTTCAGCACAGTGTGGCTGAGCTGAGTGCAACGGGCAGGGCGCGGACAGGCAGCACTGAGAAAGGGTGAAATGCCAAGCACGTCATCTTGGGTCATCTCTCTTTGACCTCTGAGCCCCTGGGTGATGCCAAAGGAAATGCCACCAAGGGCAGTGGCCTCAAGTAGCTGATAAGAAGACCTCTGCTAGAAGGGGCTTTGCTACTCCAGAGTCACAGTGTAGTTGCAGATCCTGTGAGATTCCTGTGAGAGTGAAGCATCACTGAGCATGTGAGCCTCCCTAATCCCACCGCGATGGAGGTGAGTGAGCTGGTCTATGAGAGCCACATGCTTGGACAGGTGCAGAACAGATGCGTGCACCCTCCCTGGCAGAGCTAGCTCCAGGGCTCCAGACAAAGCAGTTGCCTCACTCTTCATAAAGAGATTTTATTTTTTTTTAATAAACAGACTTTGTTCATTGGCCAGTGGCATCACTAGAGTCGGTGTCATCCAGTGGAGAAACTGACATAATTTGCCACACCCGGTGAACCTTCGCCCACACCAGACCATACAAATCCTCATGTTGTTGGTAATTGTCTTCAACGTGATTCCAATTCACAGTACCCCATGCACATCAGAACAAAGCTTCACCCCATCTTATGCCAACCTCACAACCTCTGCTGTGCTTAAGCCAGTCCAGGGCTCCTTGGATGCTTAGTGATGTTTGTTACTAATTTTATTCACAGAATAGGCAGTTCTGGTGGCCTCTGGTGGTTTATTGATAAAGAATTGCCCTGCCAACACAGAGGGAGACAGTTCAAATGCACCACAGGAGGAAGATGGACTATCTCCTCCCCAGGAGTTTGAAGCCTCTAAATATCCTTTGGAGAATCAGCTGTGGGAAAGTTTCATTATAGCAACAATGAGTTGTGTGTTTTGCTTTCAAAAGACTAGGAGGTTAAAGTGACAAAAGTCCATTCTGCTTTAATAGTCAGGATGTAGGATTCAGAGAATAAAAAAAGAAAAAGAAAAAGATGAAAAAAGAAAGAGCTGAGGGTTTGGACAAGATGCTGAAATCATTCTACAATCACAGTTTGCTGTCCTTGTGAGGATGATGTTCTCCAAGTCACGAGGTTGCTTCCTACTCGGCATCCTGTTCTCTCTCTGATCACATTTTCCCAGAAGTCTTTGCAGAAACTGTCCATCGAATGTACCTTGGTGCCATTATCAATTAGATTGTTGTCTCCTTCAGTCAAATCCAAGAGTACATATTTGACCCAAATTAAACCAATCAGCTTTTCTTTTTCATATTTTAATCTTAAATACATTTTCCATAACAACTCAAAATACCTTGAAATCTCTCATCCTAATGCTTTGCTCTTAAAGGGGGAGGCTATGCGTCCTGCCACTAAATCTTAATAATTTTAAAAACCTCATTGCCATTGAATTGGAACCGACTCATGCCTGACCTCCCGTAGGTTTGAGGTGGCTGTGAGTCATCCTGAAAGGAGATCGCCCATCTGTCTCCCACCAAGCCCTTGAATTTTTTTATAAGAAAGTCAAATAGACATTTATTCTCTATTCCCAAGACGGATAACAGAGGGTTTTTTTTTTTGTGTGTGTGTGTGTGTGTTTTTAAATTTTCTACTAGTTTATATACAAAGTTCGAGCACATTGCTTTCAAGAGCAAATTCTTTCAATTTCCCTCACTCCCTCACCCATCAAATCGTACAACCCTATGATTAATCCCCCACTCCCTGCACATCCTCATCCTTCTGCTTCCAGCCTCTCCCACCCCTCTTGGATCCTTATACTCATTCTACAATAATGGTTTTATACAATTATCCTTGTGGGACCGAGTTAGTTCACTCAGCGTAATGCTCTCCAGTCCCTCCCAAGTTAGGTAACAATTTAGAAAATCATTGCTCCTGCATGCTGCATAGTATTTCATTGTGTGAATGTACCATAATTTCTCAATCCATTCGTTTGTGCCAAGAAACCTGTAGGACAACCACTTAGTCAACTGACTGGAAGAGATCTATCTATGTTTGCTTCCATTCCAAAGAAAGGTGATTTGAAAGAGTGTGGAAATTATTGAACAACACCACTAATACCAAACGCAAGCAAGATCCTGCTGAAGATTATCCAAAAATGACTGGAACAGCACAACAACAGAGACCTGCCAGAAGTGTAGGCTGGGTTTAGAAGGGGTCGTGATACTAGGGATATTATAGCTATTGTTAGATTGATCTTGGCTGAAAGCAGGGAGTACCAAAGGAATGTCTGTGTTTCATTGATTATGCAAAGGTGTTTGACTGTATGGATTACAACAAACTGTGGCTGACTCTGAGAAGAATGGGAATCGAAGAACACTTGATCATTCAAATGCAAAACCTATACTTGGACCAGGGCAGTAGTCAGAACAGAACTAGGAAACACTTCATGGTTCAAAACTGGCAAGGGTGTAAGCCAGGAATGTGTCTCATCTCCATACCTTTTCAATCTAAATGCAGAACAGATTATCCAGGAGACTGGGCTCTATAAGGAGAAATGTGGCATCAGGATTGAAGGAAGACTCATCAACAATCTGCGTTATGCAGATGACACAACCCTGCTTGCTGAAACTGAAGAGGTTCTGATGTGCTTCCTGTGGAAGGTCAGGGACTGCAGCCTTCAATATGGATTTAAGCTCAATATTAAGAAAACAAAGATTCTCACCACTGGCCTGATTGGCAACATCATGATGGATGGTGAAGAGATTGAGATTGTTCACAGCTTTAGTTTGTTTAGTTCCATAATCAACAGTCTTGGCACCAGCAGTCAAGAATTTAAAAGACATGTTGTGATGGGAAAGTCTGCTGTTAGAGACTTCTCTAAAGGACTGAAGAGAAATGGTGTCAGTCTAGAGAGTAAGGTGTGCCTAATCCAGGACATGGTCTTTGCAATCACTTGCTATGTGTCAGAGATCTGGACAATGACTAGGGATGATAGAAGGAGAATTGATGCCTTTGAGCTGTGGTGCTGGAGAAGAGTATTGAATGTACCAGGGACTGCTAAGAGAATGAACAGGTTCGTTCTGCAGAGGGTGAAACCAGGCTGCTCCTTAGAGGCAAGGATTCTGAAGCTTCATTTGACATATTTTGGACATGCTGCAAGGAGGGACCAGGCCTTAGAGAAGGACTTCATGCTTGGGAGGGTGGAGGGACAGTGCCAGAGATCTCTGTGAGATAGATTGATTCAGTGACTGGGGTAATGGGGGTAGGTGTGCCATAGAGTGTGATATTGGCACAGGATAGAGAAGGGTTTATGGTTGTTGTACATAAGGTTGTTATGAGTTGCAGGTGACTCGATTGCACATAACAACATTCATTTGTGGTTGGACATCTGGGCTGTTTCCACGTTCTTGTGATGGTGAATAATGCTGATATGAACATTGGTGTACAAATCTCCATTTGTGCCTCAGTTCTCATTTTCTCAGGGTATATTCCAAGTAGTGGAATAGCTGGGTCATATGGAATTTTTATGCTCAGGTAATATCATTTCAGACAAGAGTCTTACTCCTGAGCCTCCACAAGAAAAAGACTGATAACCCAATTACAAAATGGGCAAAAGACATGGGGAGAATTTTCAGAGAGGAAGATGTTCAAATGGCAAACAGACACATGAAGAAATGCTCCAAATCACTGGCAATAAAAGAGGTGCAAATCAAAACCACAATGAGATACCATCTCACTCTAGTAACAGTGGCAAAGTTTAACAGGGCAGCAAGTAATAAATGTTGGAGAGGATGTGGTGAGAAAGGAACTCTCATACATTTTTGATGGGATTGTAAAATGGTACAACCATTCTGGATGGCAGTTTGACCTTCCTCAAAAAAGCTGAACAGAGAACTTAGATCTGAACCACCAAAAAGGCAAGACTTTTGGGTTAACAGCACAACTCTCTTTGGACTCTTGCTGAACCTCTATTTCAATGCTTTATTTAATTCTTTCTCTTTCGAAGAACCGGTCTTGCGCTTGAGAAACTAAAGTTTCATAATTTAAATATATATTTTTCCCTAATGCCACCTAGAGTCTATATGTTGCTTGAATGTAATCATTTTTTCCTGAAATGATGAATGCTATCGACCATGAATTCTTTTGGATCCATGTGTGTTTGGTCAAAATGGACTTGCTACCCTTTCTCCAGTTGCGCAGACAGAAAGATACTTTTAGAGAGCTCCTGCGGTTGTGTGATTGTTTCACACAAATTCCTTACTGTCTCCCAAGGGTCCTCATTACAATCCTTTGCCTTCAACTCAGACAACCTTCACTTAGAGGGAAGAATACTAGAAAGGCATTGAAGGAAACTTCAGATTACCTTGACCTGAGAAGAACATTTCCAAGAGAGTCTACTCATATCATCATAACATACAGCCCTATTGCAAAACCAATTGTAACTGAACAAGACACCAAGCAAATATTTATCCATATTCAGTGCAAATTACCCTCAATCTGGAACTCCTGACTCATGTTTTCATCTCCAGGCTAATGTTCATTGTTCTCCCGTCCAGTTGCATGACCTTTTGTAATTCTATCCTACCCACTACTTTGCGAAGTCACAGAAGCTTTGGGCTGCCGTTAGTATTTGAAACAAATGAAAAAACATCTTACAATGAAATGAAAATACTTGTAGTCAGTCAAAATATTTACCAGGACTGGCCGAGAATACAGTCGGACTGCTCTTGATGGAAAGATGTTTGTGTGCTCAGAGAAACACAAGCCTAAGTGTTTTGCACAGCATGGCACAAGAGGGCTGCCAAAAGTTCCATGTGGTGCACGGTGCAAGTCATTCTTCTGACAGCCCACATTGCCAGAGATCATTTTTAAATTAAATCTCATAATTCTAGAGCTGTCCCCTGCTCCCATTCATACTTTTTTAGGACTGTTTTTATCCTCTGCAAAGTTTTTTACGAGCGCCTATATTTCAGACCCAATGTTGATGTTAAGGTAAAACCAGGGGTTCTTCTCTTTCTTCAAGAGCAAAAGAGTTGTTTGGGATAAATCGGTTTGTCCTTGCATATTATCTCTGCCTGTGTTACCATGAACCACAACCTTGAACGTTCTTTAAATGCATATACTCAGGTCTCATTTGAAATCCTAATGTTACAATTTGTCGAGCAGAAGCCCAGAGGTCTGTAAAGGCAACTGCAGCCTCGGGTATAAGCCTGGAGAATAAGGACTACATAGGCCTGACTTAGGCAATGGAAGACTCCTACAATTAAGTGTCACATTACCTTCAAGCATTTCATGCTCATGTCCCATTCAAGAGAACTAATATGGAATGGCACTTTTATATTGGAAAAAGAAACATTGTGAGATTTTCTGTCTTGAGCTTTTGGAGAAAATACTTAGGTGTTCACCTTGGAAAAGGAGCATTTGCTTCATTATTGCTTGTCAAAAACTGTGAAGCCTTTAAGATTTTATTCCACTTGCAAGCTAACAAATTAGCCTGCCATAGTTTATGTATGTTGGCAGAAATCACAAGACTCCTAGATCGTAGACAAGGATCTTATTACAAGAGCCTCACAGCCCAGCAAACAGCAGGAATGATGTCTTTTCAACAGTTCTTCTTGGTCCCAATTCCCAAAGGAATGACACAGATGGGTCCATGGGTTGTGTTTCAGAAGATGAACCCCGAGTTTAGGCAACATACATTCTCTGTACTGGATAGTCTGCGTGCCTGCCCTTTGCTCCTGAGACACATCGTCTTGATAATACCGCATGGTAAAGATGCATACTCCTCACTCAACAGGAAGATACTATCCCTGCCTTCCAAGGACGTTTATTATATGAACATCACTTCAGAGAGAATCCAGAATGAAGGCAATCAATGTCTGTGTGCAGGATACGCAGAAACAGAAAAAAACCTCCCCCCAAAAAAATCCTTCTATATAAGAGACCTATGCCAAGTTTTCTACAAGATTTTAGAGACTGTTTACACATAAGCATTGACCAAAACTAGGCAAGAACTCTTCATGTTTCTTTTTGGGTATCTAATCCTTTTTTTAAATTGAGATTTTAACAAAATTTTATAGAGTACTTAGATTTCCATTCATTCATTGTTGCACATTTTCCTCCCTGCCCCTCCACTTCACTTTTCTCTTTGAAAAAAAGAAAAAAAAATCTTTCATTGTTGTGCAATCCTCCCTCCCTTCCCAGTCTACTTTACTAGTCAGCTCTTATTCTGGACTGGTTGTCATGCAAATAATACCTAATTATATATTCCCTTTAAGCAGTTCTTTCCCTCATGTGTTTCAATGTCGTATACATTATTTATCGCCTCTTTTCTTAGTTTCCCCCAAACCTTAATGTCGGTCCCGTTTTACAACAGTGGCACTATGCAGTATTTGTCCTTTTGTGACTGAGATATTTCACTTTGCATAATATCGTCCATGGTCACTAATCTTGTATAATATCTTTAGTTCCTTGTTTTTCAATGCTGCATAGTATTCCATTGTGTAAATATACCAGAGCTTCTCTATCCACTTGTTTGTTGATAGGCATTTGAGTTGTTTTCATCTCTTTGCTATTGTGAACAAAGCAGCAATAAACATGAGGGTGCATATATCTGCTTGCATGACAGTTCTGGTTTCTTTAGGATGTATTTCTAGTAGTGGAATTGCTGGGTCAAATGGTATTTCTATTTCCCACTTTTTGAGAAAGTGCCATATTGCTTTCCATAGTGGTTGCACCATTTTACACCCCCACCAATAGTGAATAAGGATTTCAGTTTCTCCACAACCTCGCCAGCATTTGTTGTGTGCTGCTCTGTTGAATTTTGCTATCCTTACTGGGGTGAGATGATACCTCACAGTTGTTTTGATTTTTATCTCTTTTACAGCTAGGGATTTTGAACCTTTCTTCATGTGTTTGTTTCCCATCGGAATGTCTTCTTTGGTGAAGTGTCTGTTTATATACTGTTAGACATCTAAATTTTATTAAATATAATTATGAGTAAGATCCACTTACTTTAGAAATCTCTCCGTAAGAGGGAATTTGCAAGATTCTGTTCTTGTAAACAATGTATTCTAATTTTGTAAATAAACTAGTATTTAAAAAAAGAATAAGGATAACATCAAAACATAATGTTTAAAACTCAAGGAATTAAATATACATTTTATAAATGACTGAACCTATCCTTCAAATTGAATCATATCTGTCATCTTTGCCATTTTTATTGGGCATGTTTGCTATTCTTACTGTGGAAAGAAGATGATATTTTGTTTCTGTGTGTGTTTACATTGTGCATTATGATGAAATATGGCTTCAGGCCAAGGTCTTTTCTGTCACTTGCTATGTATTTGAGAGTAGGACAACGAATAAGAATAACAGAAGAAGGATTAATGGTTTTGAATTTTGTGGTGTTGGAGAAGAACACTGAATATCCCATGGATTTCCAAAGGAACAGATATGTCCAGGATAAAGTGGAGCCAGAGGGCTCCTTGGAGGCAATGATGATGATACTTCATCTCACATACTTTGGGGTTGTTGCTAAGAGACGCTATTCCTCGGGGAGGGATAATGTATTGGAAAGGAAGGGACAGTGAAGGAGAGGAAGGCCCTCACCCAGGTTCACTGACACAGTGACTGTAGCAATGGGTAGACAAGTGTTTCAGATGGTGAGAATGGCCCAGGCTAGGACAGAGTTCAATTCCGTTATTCTCAGAGACACAAGGAGTTGTACTCGACAGCACTTAACCACAACAGCTTATTATATATAATAATAATTCTACATGATATTATAAAGATCAAAGTTAAAAAATAAATCACCAGAGGTCTATAGCAACTGGCAAGACAAATGCTTGAACAAAAGTAGGCTAATTCCAAATTACTCACTTAAATGCTATGCTACTTATTCTGCCTCCCTAAATAGGTAACTAGCATTTAAATACATAAGAGAAAATGGATAGCAGGAAGGTCTCAATACAGTGAGAATCTATATTTTAACTATCAGTCTTACAATTCTAAGATATTAACACAGAGCCTTGGTGGTGGTGCCGTTAGGTGACATGAAGTCGAATAGAATTCAGAACAATCCTATGAACAACAGATCTGAATCCTCCCTCTCCTATGCTATCCTCATTATGTTTGCTATCCTTGAGACCATTATCACAGTCACTGTATCAATACATCTTGTTGAAGGTGTAGTAGATTTAATATGGGGCTGCTAATCAAAGTTTGGTGGTTCACACCCACCAGCCACTTTGTGGGAAACGGTGGGACCACCTCCTTCCATTATCTTAACCCCAAAGGCCATGTGCATCTCTTGCATTTCAAGTTCACCAGCGACTCCCAGGGAAAAAGATGAATACTCTCTTCATGTACAATTTACAGCTTCAGAAAGTCACTGGAGGGTCAGCTTTGAGTCAGTTCTGACGGCACAATAATTTCTTGACTGACTTTATTATAACATTCAAATCATTCTGGGTCAGCAGGAAGAAAGTAAACACCTCTCCAGGCCCAAACTAAAGAGCATTGTTTCCAAGGACAAGAGCTGCACATGAGTCAGGGAAATGTTCTTTCATCAGCATGACTTAGGTGCCCTTGTCTTCAAAGGAAAACACAATAGCATTTACCTGTGAGGGGAAATAATGATTTAATAGCTCAATTAGTAAAGCAAGCAGTGTGTCACTGTTGGAAAGCTTGAGAAAGACACTTGTATTGATATTTATGCACACCTTCAGTAGGGCGCTCAAATGCCGCCTTCTTTGTTCTGTCTCCAGTTTGGAGACACGTCTTTCTGCCAAAAGCCAAGGGTGCAATTCAGTGTTGCCCAGCTGAGAAAGGAGCAAGACTGTCCAATGGAAGAGGTGTCGTTCTTCCTCAGAGAAGTGAAGCATTGTAAAATCAGGAGACTTAAAAAGGGAGCACCAGCGTGTAGGTACACATTTTATGGCAGGAGAATTTAGTCAAAAGGTAAGAAGACCTCACTGAGGGATACTTCCTTGAGAGGCTACAACTCTTAAGGAGGTTTTTTCCTGTGAGTTACAAAAGAAAATAGAATTGTCTGGGCCCATAACTCTTGCTTTTCCTATACTAGAACTTCTTTCTGACATGGTCCTGACTCTTCAGCGAAGTTAGCACGTGTACATACAGCCTGGTGAGACTTTGGAGGCTGGAATAACAGAACTCTGCTCCTCTTCTTCTCAGATTTGAAAGCAGAAAGGGACTGTGACTTAGGTGACCCAAAAAATAATAGTCAACAGTTGACGATGCTGCTGCATCTTGTAGGCATGTTTGGTGGGGACACAGTATGATTATTCCCAAATCAAAACTCTGTAGAATGCAGTTCTGCTTCTGGCACAAACGGGCCACCATGAGAAGGAACTGACCTGTCGGTCCCACTGATTTCTAGGCTTCCTCTCAAAGACTTGAGTCTCTAAAACAGCTTTTAAGGAACATGGGTATCATTATGGCAATGATCTTTTCGGTTCCTAGTTACTACTGTGTTTGTTCATTATAACATTGGACTTACAAAGCAATAAAATCAGAAAGGATGAAGAACAAATGGCCCTTTGCTCCAACAGAAGATACTGCAGAAACTCTATACTTGACCTTCACAGGGGAGAAATCCGCTTTTGGGAAGATTTTGTCTTGGCTCTCAGATACTTTGTTTAATTAATTCATGTTATAGAGAGAAGGGGGGGGCGGGGAGAGAGAGAGAGAGTGTGTGTGGGTGTGTGTAGCTAGGTTGAATTAATGGGGGGAAGTTAAAAAAAGGAAAATAATAAAGAGCTAATATTTAATGTATTTTGTTAGAACATTTATCTACATTAACTGACTCATTCAATTCAACCAAGCATTCAAATATGCCAATTTGAAAACCAAACAAAAAGACCTGAGGCCCAGAGATATTAGATAATATGCCTAAATTCACATAACTCTTTAGAGCAGAACAGGGATTTAAACTCAGGCCCTTAGCCTAAAGCCCATGGTATTATCGCAACTGCATGAATGCATATCGGAAACCATAGGCATAAAACATTCCTCAAGGTGGGCGCTCATGAATGTATCTTCAGGGAGTTTTTCAGGAAACAGAAAAGTGAAACGTGGGGCTGGCTGAAAGGGTAAAATGATTTCTGACAGATATATAGCTGCCCCAGCCTTCCTACAGGTAAGGGAGCATGAGAACATCATAACATATGCCTTGAACCAAACATTCCAGTTCATAGTCCGCTTTCTCCTCAAGCAGAGCAAAGCCAGACTAACTGAACTGCAGGGACTCATCAGGCGACCTGAAATCTCTGACCCCAGACAGATAAAGTCAGCCAAATGCAGGGCCAGCGACAGGTAAGAGAGTGTCTGGGCCAGTATTGTTCCCAGATCTTTTCAACGGGCACCGAAGGTGTCACCCTCCCTGCAGTTAACAATATTTAATTACTATCTACCAGACTTCTGAGGGTCATTAACATACAAATAATTGTTCCAATGTTCTTGTCAAGAGCAAAGAGGTGAAAACCAGAAATGATGGGAAACAAGAAGACAAAGAACAAGATTTCTAAATAAAAGCGTGGCGAGGAGGAGGCACTGTGGTGGGCGGTCACCAATGGGGGATAAGTCAGGGAGGAAGCATGATATGCCCTCTATTTTTCCCCAGGGTGCAACTCAAGATGTCAGTGGAACACTGCCCTTTACTAACCCCCACCCCTACATTCTCCCACCCCAGCCCCAGCTCACTTGACTATTCACTGTCTGATTTTCCCAGCAGAGGCCAGAAAACAGGGAGATTATTAAGAAAAAGTGATGGTCACAAACCAAGGTTCCACATCCGGCTGCAAGCAGTCTCTCCAACTGTTCGCAGAGAAATTATGGATCTCTCTAGTACAGTGTTCTCAAAACTCCAGTGAGGCGATAAGGAAATGTGCAGACCATGAAATGTGTCACCTGATCTCTTGGCTCTAGTTCTGGGTGATATTTATTGAGTGCTTACTAAGTGCTAGGCATCCCGCTAGGAGCTTCTTTAGAGTAAAATATCTGCTCTGCACAAGAACTTTTCCCAAATAGTCCTATCCTCATTTTATATAAAATGAAGATGAGCCTTGGGTTAAAAGTGAGGCAGAATGTTAGTTAGGGATAGATTGAGTTTCTAAAACTGGTGAACTTGATTTCAAAGTCAGTGCCCAATACCTTTATTTTTATTGCTAGATGAGGTGATGGAATATGGAGGGAACCAAAGAGGAGTTGAGGATGATGTTTTGTTGTTGTTAGGTGCCATAGAGTTGAGTACGACCCTATCAACAACAGCTCAGAACCTTATGCTAGTCTGTGCTAGCCTCATCGTTTCTTATGTACTTGAGACCATCACTGCAGTCACTGTGTCATTCCATCTCATTGAGGATCTTTTGCCCTTTCACTGACCCTCTAACTTTCCAAGCATGATCTCCCTTGCCAAACAATAGCCTCTCCAAGCAACTTAATTGTGCTTATACAAAATCTATACCTACACTAAGAAACTGTTGTCTGAACAAAGCAAGGGAACATGACACCAGGAAAGGTGTGCATCTCTATCTATCTATTGAGTCTGTAAGGTAAGCAAATCATCCGAGCAGTTGGACTTTTATAAAGAAGAATGTGGCATCGGGATTGGAGAAAGTCTTATCAACAGCCCATGTTATGCAGATGACACAACTTTGTTTGCTGCAAGTGAGGAAGACTGGAAGCACTTGTTGCAGAGGATCAAAGACTGCAGTCTTCAGTATGAATTGCATTTCAATATGGAGAAAACAAAAATCCTCATCCAGGGACCAAAAGACAAGATCATGATAGATATCTATTGTCAATGATTTCATTTTGCTTGGATCCATACTTAACAGCCTTCATATCACCAGTTGAGAATCAAAAGATGCATAGCATTGGGAACATCTGCTGTCAGGGAGCTCTCCTAAGTTCCAAAGAACAGTGACATCAGTCTAAAGACCAAGGTGTGCTTTATTCAGGTCACCATCTTTCCAATCGTCTTCTGTGCATCTGAGAGCTGAGCAATGAATAAGGATGACAGAAGAACGGAATGATTTGAGTTGTAGTGTGGGAGAAGAAATATCCCAGGGATTGTCAAACGAACAAACAGATATGTGTTGGATAAAATGCAACCAGCATGTTCCTGGAGACAAAGTCAATGTAGCTCCATCTCACATATTCAGGACATGTTTTTAGAAGAGGCAATTCCTTGGAAAAGAACATCATGCCTTGAAAGGTGGAGGGTCAATGAAGGAGAGGAAGATGCTCAGTGAGATGGATCGAGGCAATGTCAGTGGCAATGAACTCAGATGTGTTGGGGATGATGAGGATTGCGTTGGATAAGACGGAGTTCAGATCTTTGTTCATGAGGTCACTATGAGTCTTCCTCAACTTGCTAGCACTTGAACAACAACAGTAGCATATCTGAAGTATGTGAGACAATGTGTGGATGACGAGGTTGTCTTTAACTGTTTTTATTTACATTTTTAAGCAAAAGAAATAATAAATATATCTCAACTTCTAGGACCCCATGCGACCTTCTTACCAGCCTGGGTGTCAGACTGCAGGCTGAATCCTCTTGGAATATGTTAGCTTCCCCTAAAAGATAGGGAGCTGTGTGTCAAGTGTTTGCATCTAACCCTTAGCCTTTGAGTCTATTCTGACTCACTCCAGCACTATTAGATGGGAGGTAATTGCCCCATATTGTTTCCAAGGCTTTAAATCGTCATCATGGGACAGACTGTCTCATTTTTCTACCTTTCAATCAGTAGCTAACCATGTCAGCATAGTCTCTGTTCCAGCACTGATCAGGAACTCGATACCTGTCTTCCCAAGGAAGGTGGCAAGGAGTCACTTCAGGACTGCCGAGTGCCCTACCCTGCCTGCTATGTGGGCCATCCCTGCTGTGGGTAGTTCTCCAGCCTGAAGAACTGAAAGGCCTAGCCTCTCTGGAGCCAAAGGTATCTCATGGTCATACACCCAGAGCTTATGGACTCATTAGACCTGATCACTCAATTGTCTTATCCTGAGAGAAACAGCATTCCAAGAACATGCCATAAGAACTGTTCTGAGAAGCACTTATCTTCCCCTTATGAAATTTAGGTCACATAAAGTACCTGGAATCTTCTCAGGGATGGTCTTGATCTTACTTTATATTTGCTTCACTCATTTAAGTCTTACCCAATTTCAATTCATATGCATCCCACACATTTCAGATCTTCAGTTTTGGGGACATTTCCTTCCACTGGCTAGCCACATTCTCAGTCTTTGTTGGATGGAATGAAATACTATTCCTTTTTGTTTGATGCATTAAATAATCAGCTTTATCTAAATGCTAGTTTGCAGAATTTGGCAAGGACTTATAACTCAAGCTTATATCTGTTTACGGGGAGAGTCAAATACAACTTCAG
The DNA here is from genome assembly GCF_000299155.1 of Elephantulus edwardii. NCBI lineage: Eukaryota > Metazoa > Chordata > Mammalia > Macroscelidea > Macroscelididae > Elephantulus > Elephantulus edwardii. The sequence continues at coordinate 18,319,908 of NW_006399764.1, read as the reverse complement.
GAGGACAGACTGTGGGAGGCCTTGTGTCCAATAACAACAGTAAGTCTGTCATCTCATTTTCAAAGAACATTTCCATGCTCCCTTGATTATGGATTCATGGTGCGTCCTTACAACGTACAGACATATATCTCTTCTTGCTCAATTGCATCTCAATTTGCCCGTAACTCAGCACTGAATGAGCTTTATCTTCAATTTTGGCTAATTTTGTATACTTTCTCCCCAGTACCATATTGAAAGTTTCTTGACTAGTATAAAATTGAACCAAAACAAATGAAAACTGCAGAAAAGAGCTTTCTTTCTACTATTACATTCTGTGGTGGTGAGTAATGGGATGATCTAATTTTAGAATTGGATTTTGGTTGATAACCAGAGGCCTGCGATCATTTTCAAGCTGGTTTCTTCATGTATATTTAAACCTATAAATGTAGCAGCTTCCTATCTGCTCACTAATCATTATACAAGTTTTCACTGATGAATCCATTACTTTAACCTATTACTTTATGATCTTGGAAAAAAATACATAAACACGATATTAAAAGTTTTTATGGGGGATTGTATAATAATGAAAGTTTGTTTGTTTTGTTGTTACTTTTCAAACAGAAAACCAATTAGGGAAAGAGGTGGGCAGGGAGGAAAATGTGCAACAACGAATGATTGTAAATCCAAAGTCTCTATAAAGTTTCATTAAAATTTGAATTTAAAGAAGTTTTTAACTGAATTCTATACTCAAATACAAACTTAACACTAGAACAATAGCTACTGTTTCTTTAAGCCTGTCCATAGGGTCACTATGAGTCATAGTGACTTTGACAGCACATATACACCTGGCATTTTCATCTAAACTTCAATTAAAGTCCTTCACTTACTCTTCCTAACAACCTATACAGTTGATACTATAACTATCTCTATGTTGTAGGTTAAGGAACTGAACTCTCAGGTCTTCAAATTTCTTAACACATGACTAGGGTCTTCTTTCTTAGATCATTTAATATTCAACTAAGATCACTTTAGCCTAAGAGGCAGTGGTGATTCAGTCCACTTAGGAGACAATGTCCAATTTCTGGTCAATGCACCTCAAGCTCAGTCACCACTGTTAGTAGAGGCCAAATGATGCCAAATGAGTTTCAACAGAGCTCCCATGCTAACACAGACTGGGAAGAGAGTTCTGACAAACCACATCCCAAAGAATTTACACTCATTTCACACTCTCTTGTAGGAACCAACTCATACTAACGCTCCAGGAAGTTTCTGAGACCATAAATATGATGAGAAGAGATTGCCCATCTTTCTCCAGTGAAGTCTTTGGTGGATGTGAGCCACCATACAGGTGTCATTTTGGGGTTGACAGCCCAGCTTTCCACTAACTAGCCCACTGTTGGCATTGTTGTATACCATCAAATTTGAACTGACCCATAGCTGACCCTCCAGTGGGTTTTCTCAGAAACAGTAAATAGACAGGAGGAGATTACTCATCCTTCTTCTGAGAGTAGCTAGTGATTCAAAGTGCCTGCTTTTGGGATTGCAGCACAGATTCTTGCCACTAGGCCACAAGAGCTCCCTAACTAGATCATTAAAGTTCCTTAAGAATTTAGTCAATGAAAATTCATTTGAACATCCCACTAGGCATGGCTCACTATAAATCTGAGATTGACTAAGCAGTAGCTAAAATCACCAAATCTTGCACATTATAAAACAAAAAATTCAAACCAAGCCATTGCCCTCAAGTCAATTCCAATTCATGCTTATCAGCACAAACAAGATAAAACCTTCCGATTCCTAAATAAATTAGTGGCAAGAAGTACAGATTAAGTAAGATTTACTTGTTCATTCACTGTCATTCAGTTAGTATTTACCCACTTCCTGCTAAAGGCGGACAGATTTTTAAGTATGTGAGAAACAGAAACAAGTAAAAGTGCGTTCTAATCTCCAAGGAACTCCTAATCAAGTGCTGAAGCAATGAGACACATCACATTTATTACATATGCTTTGTTCCTTTGTTTTCTTCTTGCACTACCTTGCCTCCCATTCTTTTTAGTGCTTCTGATTTCCCAGCGTTAATTTCCTGATAATTTAATATTTCCAACAACACTAGAAAAAAATTACATAAAAAGAACGTTATGCAACCCAATTAATCTTACATAGTTAACACAAATTCTCATTTTATCAAGCACTCATTTTCATGTGAGCTATGTGGGTATTTGATATGGCATTGTAGATCCTACTCAGGACAATGTACAGGAAGCCATCATTGTTGTTAGGTGGCAGTAAGCTCACCACCACTCATAGCAACCTAATGAACAACAGATCTGAGCCTTGTCCTGTCTCATGCCACCGACACAGTCTCCATCATGCTCAAACCAACTGTTGCAGTCACGTTGTCAACTCATCTCCCTCATGTTCTGCCTCTCTTTTGCTGACCCTCCACTTTTAAAAGCCTGATGTCTTTTTTCACAGACAAGCTCCTCCAGACAACATACCTACCGTGGTACGTGAGATGAAGTTTCACCACCTTTGCCTTTAAGAGCATCCTGGTTGCACTTTTTCTGAGACAGATGAGTTTGTTCTTTTGGAAGTCCATGGAATATTCACTCCTCTTGGCCAACACCACAATTCAAAGGCACCAATTCTTCTTAGGTATTCCTTATTCACTGTACATATTCCACAGGTACATGAAATGATCACAAACGTCATGGCTTGGCTTCAAGTGCCCTTCGGTCTTTAAACTGACTAAAAATCCACCATTCCCAGGGAATCAGGTAAGCTTTTTGTAGGTCATAAAAAGCATGAGAGGCAAGAGTTTTCCACCCAGGTACGAAGCCTCTTTACATATGTATATCATTGGAAAGTGACTTAGACTCAACTGACCTAGAAAGAAACTCAATGGTTTCTTTGCTGGCCCTCCTTCTCACATCTAAGCCTATCCTGACCCTTGTAGAGCCAAGTCCACCTCTCAAGGAGCAGATAGCCTCAGCCAAAATGTGTGGGAAGTTCCCACATGCCTCTATGTGGGAAGACCCTATGATAGTCCTTCTGGCCCTAACATGGGGGTTAGTCTCACATCTTCTCAACTCTTAGTATCAGGACTGCTTGAAACCAAATGTGGCTCCCCATGCTGTCCTTTCCTCCCTCAATAGCACGTACTTGTGGCAAAGAGCTCTCTCTTCAATGATTCTGGGGCCAGAGAAGATGGTGTGGAGCCAACCAGTCCCACCCACTTCCTCTCTCAGGTACAATAATGCAGTTCTAGTTTTTCGGTTTTGGCTGTTCATTATAAATTTCCATGTCATTTCCTATTTCAACATCTTTAATCTAATGCTGGAAGGTAGTCAGAAAATATTATCCTTGTTCAAACTCTCCACTTAATATGAAAGGATTGGGCTGTAATCTTCTTTGGACTAGAATTTTGTCTTTCAGTCACATTCTTAACAACACTTAGCCCAATAATAATCCTGAAACACCGGAGTCTAACAGTGCCGCTCTAAAAGCTTTGCCAGCCTCCAGAAGAGGAGGGGAGGCAGCTGCTCCCTGCAGACAGAGTGGACAATGACCCCTGTTTTCCAAGCCCAAACAGGAGTTCTGCTGTTCACCACCACCTGACTTTTCATCTGCAGGATTCTGCCTTTCAGAAGTCATCTGGGATGACTTTCATGCTGGTATGAGGCTGGGAGCTATTCCACCAAGGTTTTAAATAACAGCAGAATCATCCATGGCAGACAGGTTTCAAGAGAGCTTCCATACGAGTAAGAAATATCTGGCTATCTACTTCCAAAACAAAGTCAACGAAAACTCTATGGATCACAGAAGGCTATTGTCCAATCTACAGTCAGAAGAAAAGCCCCCAAGTTTGAAGACACTACATGACAGTTACAATGGACTCAGAGATACCCAGCACCATGAAGATGGCTTGGTAATATATTATTGTGTACCGACATAAGGTCACCATGATTCAGAGTCCACACAATGGCAATTAACAATAACAATGTGACCTGATTTTTTTTAGCCCATACTTTTACAAATACGCACAACTCAGTGACTAGAAGAACATGTGTAATTATTGTTATTCATAATAACAATAAGTGCCTTTGAGTACAACTCATAGCAACCCTGTGAACAACTTATCTGAGCACTGTTCTGTTTTGTGCCATCATCACAATCTCTGACACGCTAAAGCCCATTGCTACAGTCACCATGTCAACCTACCTGGTCAGGCGTCCTCCGCTCTTTAGCTGCCCCTCCACCTTCCTAAGTGAGTTGTCCTTTCCAAGAAATACCCCATCCTAGCAAGATGCCCAAAGTACGTGGGATGAAACTTCATCATCTTTGCCTCTTAGGAGCACTCTGGCTGCACCTTCTCCGAGACATGTCTTTTTGTTCTTTTGGCAGTTCATGGGATATTCAGCACTCTTCTCCTATAGCACAATTCAATTAATCCTGGCATTTCTTAAATGCATGTGACTGTGTTAAACACATTTAATTCATTATCTTAACAAATCTTCAGAATGAGATAATTATTCCCTTGTTATAAACAAGGAATCTGCTGCTCAGCAAGGTCAAATAACCTGTCAATATCATAAACACATACAAGGAAAAAAATTGGAGCACTTCTATATCAGCCCAATGTTTTGACCAATCAAGTTCACCGTCAGTCAAGTTGCAAACAGAATTAATTACTCACTCAAAGTGGAAAATATCATGGAAAAATACAAGGCAATTACCTTTACTGAGGGCTTCCAATATGCCTAACACTTTCTCACATAACTGAAGAGCGTAGGAAAGGATTTACTGTACTGCTTACAGATGACATTTTCTAACATACAAAGGCAGACCTGGGCATCTGATACTCAAGTCAGTGCCTGTGATTAAGAATTGTGTGACTGTTTTCAAAGCTAGCTTTGAAAGGACTAAGACACACACACAAAAAAAATTACAAAAGCACCGCCCTCACATCAATCTCGACTTTTAACAACCTGTGAGGTTGTCCTGTGAGGACATAGTAGAGCTTCCCATTGGATTGTGACATTCATAACTCTTTACAGAAGCTGACTGCCACATCTGGAGAGTGGATGGCGAGCTCCAACACTAGCAGTTGAATTCTTTAACCACAGCACTGTAATGGCTCCTTAACTTCTTTGCCTTACGTAGTTAATTAAAGTTTCTCTTCTCTTCCACACTAACCTGGGAGTGTTAGTGCTGAGTACGATTCAGTCATGTGAGACAGGCTTTCCCTTGTTGTTTCTGTTGCAGATGAAAACACGGTGAACTTCCTGAGAACTTGTATTAGCTTCTAACCAATGTATAGTACACTGTCTGAAACCAGAATGAGCAGAACTCCACAGTGGATAAGCACATATTTTTGGAGGTATTAACAGTTTCATCTCCAGTGTATCTATGTGAGTCTTCATTAAATTTTCCCTTGATTACCTATATCAAGTTCACCACAGATACTTCTTTTTAAATTTTTATATTTTTTAATTAATTTTAACAAAAGTTTACAGATACTTTGGATTTCCATTTATTGATTGTTGTACTTTTCTCTCTGCCCACCCTTCGCCCCCCCAGTTCACTCTTCCCTTTGAAAAGTAAAAGAAAAATTCTTTCATTGTTATACAATCCCTCCTCCCAAGTCCACTTCACTATGCAGCCTTTGTTGATACTTCTTAAAGTTACTTCTTCAGCATTTTTAAAATTGGTTTTGCAGATGAGGGGGAGAACTGTTGGAAAACAATATATGATTGGGTTTTATGGTTATGACAAGATTCCAGAATGAAGGTTGCATAGTGGAATGTACTTGGGGCTTGGGGGGGGTGGGCGGATTCTATACCAATGAAATAATTTTTCTTTTGCGTTTCAAAGAGAAGAGCGAACTGGGGGGAAGGGTGGGCAGGGAGAAAAATGCAACAATGAATGAATGGAAATCCAAAATCTCTGTAAAAGTTCATTAAAATTAATTTAAAAAAAATAAAAATAAAAGAAGTTGGCTTTGACACATAGTTTGCAAACTGTTTTGTTGAAGGAACCAGTTTAGCAAATGACTTCCCCATGGGAAAGGGCAATGAGGTAAGGCTCAGATCTCTAGGCTATAAAAGAGTAATTAGAGAAAGATGAAGGTGAAGTATAGCAACACTAGTTGAGCCCTAGATGATTTCCAAACCCAAACCACACCACCATCCATTTGATCCCAACTCACTGTAATCCCATCGGAAGATTGACTGCCCTGCATGGTCTCCAGGAGGCTAAATACCTATGGGAGAGTCGGCCTCATCTTCCTCCTGTGCAGTGATTGGCAGATTTAAACCCCTTTCTCATCTTTCATCTAAGGTTTAATTAACTGCATCACTAGGACTTCTTCCAAACAGATTAAGCCCTACACAACCCCCTGCTTCTAAGTTGATTCTCTCATGGTGACTCTCATTGAATTTTAGAGGCTGAGAAAACCGTACTAGAGCAAACCGTCCATTCCAGTAGGAGCCAACTCCCAGGAGACCCTGCAGCAGTTTTTTCAGGGGCAGTAAATCACATGAGAGGAGAGCACCCTTCTCATTCCTGTGGAACAGCTAATCATTAATTATTATGAAAATGCTTTCCTGCATTCGATAAAGTTGATACATTTCAGACTACAAATGTTCATAGAAATTCTTACATTTTTCATCTTTGGCTTTAAGGACTAGGGCTTAAATTTTAATGATTGATATATGATAACAGATCTTCCTTTTATGTGTATGGATATTATCCTATCCCTAATTGCATTATAGGGAACTCTGGTGTCCTGGTGCCAAGAAGCTGTGCTGCAATCCCAAAGGCATGTGGTTCAAATCCAGCTGCTCTGTGGGAGAAATATGAGCAATCTCCTCCTGTGCAATTAACTGCCTCTGAAAACCCACCAGAGGGTCAGCTCTGAGTCAATTCCAACTCTGCAATACACAACAACAATTGTATGATGGTTCAAAATGTTGTTATTGTTGCTTCATACTGTCAAGTCAGAATTGACCCATAGCCAACCCTCCAACGGTTTTCAGAAGCAGTTAATTGCATGGGAGGAGAGTTCCCATTCTTCTCCTGCAGAGCAGCTGGTGAATTTGAACTGAGTGCCTTTGGGATTGCAGCACAGCTTCCGGCCGCGAATATGGCACCATTCTTTAATTTTTCATCCTTGTATAATTATATGGTGTGACGATCAGATTAAAAATCGGCACTATCACTCCAAGATAGCAATATTTCTGAGCTCCATTTCATTTTTGATAACTTACAGTTGTCTTAGAGTCATATTTCATATATTCTATTCTCTCATTCTTCCTGGATGTTGGCAGTTGTCTCTCCTCCTTTTGAGTCATATTACATCAACAAATGAATGGGTTTTCTTGGCTGACAGATTCACTCTGTCTGTGTGGCTAAGGTAGAATCCACTTTGGAGAGTCAGCTCTTCCCCAGTCATATTTTGAGGGCCTTCTAATCGGAAAGTCTTGTCTTCTGGAATTTCATCAGTCAACATTTCTCTGAGATTTGTAGGGTTTGCAAAGGCCCATTATTTCAGAAATGGATGGTCACACTTGTTTCCTAGTCTTATTCTGGAAGCTGCACTGACACCTGCTCACCACTGGTGGCCCATGTGGCATTTGTAATACTCCTAACATCCCCGCAAAAGACAGGTGACCTCAGTGTGACAAAGTGACATTTGTGTGGTAGTAGCTCAACATACTCCTCACCTACCAATTATTTCATTATCTAACAATTCATATTTACAATAGTAAAGCATCTCCTTGTGGTTGTTGATTGCCTTCGAGTCGAGCACAACTCATAGCAACCCTATGAACAAAAGGCCTGAAGCCCCTCTACAACTGTTGACATTGATCAAAGTTCATAGAGTTTCGAGAAGCATGTTGTTTAGGAAGTGGATGCTACTCCTGCTTCCCAATCTCATTAACCAACAGTTCATCTCTACAATATTAAAGCATCTACTAGCTCCCTATTTTACACCTAGGCAACATACAGCAGAGAGGAAGGTGAGTTGTTGTCAACGTTCATAGCTAAGGTTAGGTAGCAACTTGACTTGGCGTGGTTCTCATCGGTTTGGTGATTTTGGGGTGAGGCAATTTTGCAGTTATGTAATGATACAGAACTCCTCCATTTTAAGATATCAGGTAATCTTCCTCCAGTTTTTCCATAGCAGTCATTTCAATAATACTCTGGACTTTTGAACTTAATCATGCGAAGAATAAATAGACTAACTTCTCAGTAAAGAAAGGGTGAATTTTTTTCCAAAATACATAAAAATAAATGAGAGAGAGATAAATTTGCATATATACACACAGCTATAAATTATTCTAGGTGAAGGGGGGCGGGGATGAGCCAGTGGGGGAGGGGGGAGTACATTGGAACAACAAAGAAATTGAGGCCTTGTATATCTAAGTGACATCTTTAGCCTGTGGTTTGTAATTTTGTTGAGCATAGCTATAGATTAAAGACCACTAACTCCAATATTTTGGAGATGCCTTTGTATCTAGCTTTCTTTCTCTTAGCATTCTAATGCCTGAGCATATTCTGTTTTTAGAAGCTCCCAGAAACTTCTTTTTATTTCAAATATGTTTTGGTATAAATTCTCAGTTTACTTTTTCAAATTGAAAATTTTTATCTTTTGGATTTTTTTTTTATTTCTTCTAATGCCTGAACATTTTATGTGTGAATATCATTTTATATTCTGTTTTCAGAAGCCCCCAGAAACTTCTTTTTATTTCGTATTGTTTCTTTATGTCACAACTTCTCTCATTTATTTTTTAGCACTATTCTTTTTCTCTTTGTGTTTTTGTATTTTTCTTTTATTGAAGGATGACATACCTGGGCAAACCTTTTTGCATTTTTAAAATTTCAGTTAATATAGTTTTAATTCTCAAGAGCTCCATCTCATTCACATATTATCCTTACTTTTAAATAATCTTTTCCAAACACAGATCTGTCTGGCTTTCTCAAAGACAGACTATGTATTACTTTTCATTGATTTTCTTGTTATGTTGGGAAATTTTTAAAATAAACGTCTAACTTAAAATTTTGAAATTGAGGTTTTTCTAAAAAGATTGTCTCATTGAATCTGTAAGTAGTTTAAAAAGAAGATATATTTTCACATTTATGTAAGACATCTTTTTCACATATACAAGCATAAAGATCTTGATTAATTAATAAAATAATGAAAGAAGTCTTTTTAATAATTACTCAGCAAAGTTTAAGTGATTCTAATTAGATGAATCTCGCAGTAGATCCCAAGTGTCCTGAAATCCAATTTTAAGAACCAGTACTCCAATTAGAGAAATGATTCCTAATGATGAGTCATTATTACAGTCTCTTAAAGAAGTTCAAGAAATCCTATGCCAAGTGTAAAACAAAACAAAACAAAAAACCACACTAACAAAAACACCAACTCGAAAGCACAAAAATTATCAGGTTCACCGATTTGATAAAGACTGGAGGAACCCCGGAGATTTTGGTCTTTCATCATACTTCAAGCCTAGAATGCAACTCAAAACTGCAGATCAATTTTTAGTCAAATAATCCACAGGCATATCAGGTAGACAATAACAACAAGGAGATGTTCTGCCATTTGAACAACCAATCCTAAAAATCAGAAAGGAATATTTATCCAAGTATAAGGCTCAGAAGGTAGGGAGGGGTAACATAGAAGAACAGAAGAATCATAGCAATGAAGGAGAGATAATGCTATTAAATTATTAATGTCATAACACAAAACATTTGTGAGTGTTTAAAAGGGGGAAAACAATTTTCTCTTTAAACTTTCACTCAAAATACAACAAAAATTTTAAAAACTAAAACAGTGCAATAAAAATTCATATGTTTTCAGTAATAAATTAAGCTATCTCCAAAATAAACTCATTTCTCTTCATCATTTAAAAAAAGAAGTCATGAGCCGTATTTGAAATCCATCAAATAAAGAACACCTCAGGATTAGATCAAGACATCTGGTGTTCTGACTTTGTTTTTAACAGATTCCCAGGTGTCTACAAGGCAAAGTTGGGAATTTACTGTGTGAATACAGTGTTGCACTCTTTAAAAAAAAATTATTATCTTTATTTTTTAAAATATTATTACTAATTTTAATGAAAATTTACAGAGACTTTGGATTTCCATTCATTCATTGTTGCACTTTTCTCCCTGCCTACCCCTTCTCCCCCATACCGCTCTTCTCTTTGAAAAGTAAAAGAATAATTCTTTCGTTGTTTACAATCCCTTGCCCTAAGTCCACTCCACTGTGCAGCCTTCGTTCAGGACTCCTGTTACGTCAATGATTCTTAATCATATATCCCTTTTAAACATTCTTAACCCTTCTCAAGTGATGTTGACTTGCGTTTCTATCTGTTTCTCACAGTAATATTCCCTTTGGACTGGTTCATTTGCAATGGAACAGAAGGGAAGGATTGCAGCTATGGCAAAGGTCTATTGCACCATTTCATTGTTGGGCGTATCCATGGAACTGCACCAATTTCCTTTGCCTTACATTCTCCTTGTCACAGGCTAAGGAGAAAGGTCTTTATCTGGTTAAACAATAATTCATTATTCCTTGTCCTTTTCTGATAGTATCACTTTACATTTTTTTGAACCAAAGACTACCCCACATAACTCTAGAACATATGCTCCTGTCATTGTGGTCTCCCTGCTTTTCACCTATATACTGTCCTATTCACTTAGCTGTTCCTATACTGAAATAATCAAAAGTATTTACTGTAATATCATCTGGACTTTGTCTTTCCAGGTTACATCTTACCTTGAGGATCCCATTTGGTTTGTTTTAGTCCCTCGCTCCACACACAAATGTCCTGAGCTATTTTCATACAGTTCTAGCATAACATCACCAAGAATGTCTTTACCTCCTTTATTTTTATCACAGTCACTTGAAGTCACAGCTCTTAAAACAAACACACTTCAAAATTCATGTATGCTGAGGCAATTAACCCTAACACAACTAGAGATTGCCCATTTTCTTCCCTCAGCTTGGAGAAAATGGAGACATTAGGGTCTGATCTTGAACTGTCACTCTAAATAAGAGGTGACCGGAGATTGAACTGCTGAGAACGTTGCTAGGTAATTAGCCTATCCTTCTTATCCTTAAAGAAAAAAAAAAAAAGAAATAAAGAAAAATAAAAAAGTACTTTTAAGGGCAAATATGTCTAAATTGTCTTTCTTCTCTTCACAAACAGAAATAGAAGTGCACATGCAATCCAATGTCAGTCCTTCAATTCCTCCGGCAAAATTCCAGGGACAGAGAGTCAAAGTTGTCATCATTTGATACACAACTGAATTACACTTTCCTTTGCCACACATAAAAGGGGGCAAAGGTGGAAAACAGGCCGGGCTTAGAAATATAAAAAGACACAGTCATATTGTTAGGAGCTTGAATTCAAAGGGTACCATGAGATGACACTTTCAATGACCAACTCAGAGTCAAAGAAAATACCACACAATATTTGTATAGCTGTGGCCTCTTGAAAAACATTCTAAGGAAATGGTTGAGAATGTTCATATATTTATATCCCCTGCCTCTGAGGAATGTGGACCAACCCTCCCTGCATACATACTCACAGACTGGGGTATGCTCAAATGTCACTATACACAGTAACACCCAAGCCTGGGGTAAGCAAAACCAGAATATGCAGATATTCTTTATTTTTTAAATTTTTTCTTTTTATTTGTGTACTTTTAAATCTATGTTCTTGGTGGTTATGATGTATATTACATTTAAGACTTTAAACATTTAAGGCTTAAAACATTCTAGGGTCCCCTGAACCACATCAATTATAGAAACATTCTTTCACCCCAATTCTGCTGTTACTACTCATGTTTTTATGTTTCTTTATTATTATTATTATTATTAATTTCAACGAACATCTACAGAGATTTTTTAATTCCATTCATTCATTGTTGCACTTTTCTCCCCACCCACTTTATATTCTTTTTTAAAATTTTTTTTAAATTTTTATTATTTTGTGTGCGTGTACCGTCAAATCAGATCTGACTGGTACAGGAGGATATTGCTCCTCCTTCTCCGGCAGAGCATCTGGTGGATTCGAACTGTGTACCTCTGGGATTACAGTGCAGCTTCTTGCCACTAGGCCACCAGAGCTCCCCTTTATATTCTTATAGGTACAATTCAAAGCCCAAGAAACTTCTGGAAAATGTCTAAACATTCTCACTTCTGAGAAGAGAGGCTTTAGGCCAAAGTGACTCGAGGTCAATTACCTCAGGGCCTGGAAGAGTAACAGAGGCTAATTAAGAGGACCTTAAAGGGCAAGGTGTCCATGAATGGGGTATTAACTCAGCTGGAATTCTTTAGAGTACTTTAGAGATGAGCCAACATAAACTTTAGACAACAAGTTTAAGTTAAGTACAGGCATAAACAATTCCCAGTAAGGGTGTATCAGACTCAGTTTCTTTACTGGGTTTCCACCACATCTAGCATGAGGGTGGACCCTGCCAAGCATAACAGTGTAATCTATTTCAACACCACGTACACAGGAATTCCTGATGATGTGTAGAACATGTGAACTGAAAACCAGAGAAGGACCCCAACTGGCACAGTGGTTAAAAGACTCAGGCTCTAACCAAAAGGTTGGTGGTTCAAACCCACCAGCCACTGTGAAAGGAAGCTATATCATCTTCTTCCCTCAACATTATGGCCCTAGAGACCCTCTGGAGTATGGTTATGTTCTGCTCTGAATTGGAATCAACTCAAGGGCAACGACTCTGTGTAGTATACCAGGACAAATGAGTGAGCCTCGGTACTGAGGAGCTCAACAGATGTTCACAGGGTCTAGCTGAGAAGCCTGTGGGAGGTCGGTGCCATGGGGTCCAGTTCTATACAGAGTGACTCCACGTGACAGAATAAAACTACCTGTACATCTTTCCAGACTGTAGGCAATTCTGATTGCTTAGTGGCAAGAAGCTGTGCTGCAATCCCAAGGGTACGCAGTTCAAGGCTCCACGGAGGAAGGATGGGCAATCTCCTCCTATGCAATTAACTGAAAAACCACCAGAGGATCAGCTATGAGTTGGTTCCAGCCTGATGGTAAACAACAACAATCTTTATGGAAGTTTCATGCAGCTATCTAGCTTGCAGCTCACTTCCATGAAGCCTATGTTGAGATTGTTATTTCTGTTTTATAGATAAGAAGGCCAAGTTTCTGAAAGCGAAAAGAATCTCTGAGATCACACTACCAGAGCTAAGAGCCCAACCCAAGTTTTCAGACCTCACAGGCAAAGTGTCTCCTTTTCAACTAGCAAAGGGAAGCTCATTTGATTTGGGCCAATTACAGTTTTTTCAATGTATTTTCTCATTTATCCCACATGCTTTCATGCAATAGTAATAAGCTGATTTTATGTAGAAGAGACCCTAGGTCGCACATATATTTAGGTATTTGATTGCTAACCTAAGCGTTGACAGTTCAAACTAACCCAAAAGTATGTCAGAAGAAAGGTCTGATAATCTGTTGTCAAAAGGTCACAGCATTGAAAACCTTAAAGGGCACACTTCTCTGGCATGTATGGGATCGTTCTGAGTGGGAATCAATTCAAGGGCCATCAGCCAGGCCCGAGAACCATCCAGTCACTTGCATCCTAGTATCGCTACAGATGTTCTGTTTGTTGTTCTCCCACCTTGTGGTGTGTGTGGCATAAAGGTTTCTGACATCCTTCACTTGGCCCAGTGTTTCCCATCACGGGTTCTAAGCCTCCCACTTTGATGACATTGTACACAAAGCAAACAAAGAGACTGTCTTTTGTTGCGAAAGCCCCACTCTAACTCTCCAGCAACAAGCCGCCTTTGGGTGTCCAGCCTGAATCAAGCAGGACTGGAACCACTAACTGGCCTTCTCATATCCCCAGAACCCAGAGACAGACCCCTTCTCCCCTTCCCCCACCCCACCGCTACAGTGACTCCACGTGCAGCTCTGAGAGCATGAATCTTGGACGCCTTTTCAGAAGGAACCATGAGCCATTTATTCTCAGTCTGAAATTGGCAGCCCTTACGTTCTGGGGAGTTTTTAATAGGACTAGCAGAAGAACCAACATTAGGGATTATTTTCTCAGTGTGGGGTCAGATGTGTAATGCATATGTTTGCCCTGAGGACCCCAAGCCACATTCTGTAAAACTTTGTAAAATGCCTTTCTGCTCTTCTATTAACATTTTCCTGTGCCTTGTGCTCATTTGTAACAGTTCCAGCCAAAAGTTTATAAAGCCCATGCTCCCCTGCAGACCATTATTTTTGTGCTAATTAATTAGCAAAACCAATATCACAGATATGAAATTCCAAGCTCCAGTTACTCAGCTTGGCTGCAAATCTGTTTTTCTAATTATTGACTACTTTCTGCTACTTTAAGTCCACCACCTAAGTTCTTGGACAGAGCTGGCTCTGGGAGCTAGGGAGGTCTCCAATGGCAACCGAATCCCACACTGAATGGACGGATGGGAGGCAGGGATGCAGCTGCGAAGCCACTGAGGATTTGGGAGGAAGTCAGAGGAAGAAAAAGAAGAGATTTGTAGGACAGACATGAAAAGGAAAAAGACTAAGACCTTCTGACAAAATTTCAGGACGATATAATCCTCTGAAAATCACTAATACACTCTTAAAGGCAGCTCAGTCTTTAAAGGCATATGTCAAGGGGATAATGACTTAAAATTATCCAGGAAAAATGATTGCAAATTGCAGGTATATTCCTGTTGTGTTCTTGCGCTCTTGGTTGCTTGGTTTGGATTTGCATTTTAATTCCTAGAGTTGCCTACATTTCCTTCCCCCTAATTTTGCAGGAATTTATGCATCTTGTTTTCTCATTACTTTTCATATTTATATGGTATGGTATATCTAATTAATTATATTGGGTGGTGTATATTGAGATGTGAGTTTATTTTGCCTTAGAGTGACTCCTCCATCAGGTTTGAGGTTGCAAAGCTTTCTAAGAGAAGACTAGTCACTTTTCTTTCAAAGACTGACTGGTGGAGTTGAACTGCTAACCTTTTAATTACTACCCTGAAAAATGACACACCAGTCCATTAGGATTAGTTAGCTACCTAGAGAGATATCTAGACAGATAGATATAGGACATATACATATGATATACATATTGTATAGATTGTTGTTGTTACTATGTACCACTGAGTCAGATCCAACTCATAGCTGACCCTCCAGAGGGTTTTCAGAGGCTAAGGTGCATCTGATCCAGGCCATGGTCTTCACAATCATTTGCTATGCATCAGAAAACTGGACAATGACTAGGGATTATAGAAGGAGAGCTGATCCCTTTGAGCTGTGATACTGGAGAAGAGTATTGAATATACCATGAACTATTAAGAAGACGAACAGGTTCATCCTGGAGAGGGTTAAACCAGGCTGCTCCTTGGAGGCAAGGATTCTGAAGCTTCGTCTGACATACGTTGGATATGTTACAAGGAGGCACCAATCCTTGGAGATGGACGTCATGCTTGGGAGGGTGGAGGGACAGCGCAGGAGAGGAAGACTCTCCATAAGTTGGATTGATTCAGTGACTGGGTTAGTAGGGGTCAGTGTGTCGAAGATAGTGAGATTGGCACAGGACAGAGCAAGATTTACGGCTGTTGTACACAGAGTCGCTATGAGTCACAGGTAACTTGATGGCACATAACAACAACAACAAACAATAGTTGCACAGAAGGAGATTACCCATCTTTTTCCCACAGAGCAGCTAGTAGATTCAGACCATGTCCCTTTGAGCAACTCCTTACCTCTAAGCCACCAGAGAGACCCCCCAACTATACATGGCATATGATGTACATAAGGGAGTTCTGGTGGCCTAGTGGTGAAAAGCTAAGCTGCAGTATCAAAGTCACATGGTTCTTTTGTACACACACACAGCAATGGTTACAGGATAACATTTCCATTAATTTCTGTTTATCATAGTGAAGAACACAGGGAAGATAATTGATGTTGCCTGAATAGTAACCACGTTTCACAGTTGCCTGTGTGTTCTCATAAATTGTCTCCAGCTGAGCATTATAACAATGAGCAGAGTAAGAATGGTAGTCCACAAACAGTAGATGCAAATATTGAAGCTCAGATCATTTGCACTTCAAGACTAAGGTGAAATTACCAGGAAGTGTTTGGAGATCAGACCTGAGCCCAGGTCTGCTTAGAAGACAGCTCAGATTTTTTTCTCAAGCCAAGTTTCTTGAAGCTTGGAAAAACAAGTATACAGTACACATATGCATGTAAATTTTGTTCTTAAAATTGATTTCTATTTTTAATTCCTTATTACGAACGTTGGATTTTTAACTCCTAGAGCTCAGTCTTTGAGTTTATACAAAAGTATTATTGTCATAGGCATTTTCGCACCTGTCAAATAAGTGAGGCCATGCCTAAGGAACAGCTCCTTTCAAGAGCTTTCAAACTGAGCAAAGTAACTTTCTAGGCCATGAAAGGAAAGGAGAGAAACAATTATTTCCGTACAAGAAGCAGCAGGAACCAGCGTCCAAGTACGCTCTTTTTGGGGCCAATTTTTCTTACGAATTCCTTTCTCCCTTCAGTGTTTGTTGCCCCTCTTGGAACATTTCTCAGCCAGGCCCTGGAGCTCCAAAAATTTCCCTATTTATAAAATCACTCCACCACAACTGATTTTCAACTTGATAATAGGATCTTTTTGATAAAAAATGACCTTTGTTGTTTGCTTCCAGGGAGCAGAGTCCAGTTCAGAGTGACCTTCTGGACACCATCACACAGCACTGCCAGGTCTATATCTTCTGCATTATCACTGGCATGTTTGAGTCCATTCTGGGGGCCACTGTTTCTGCTAAGTGCCTTTGAACCTGAGGGCTTCACCTTCGAGCAATCACATAATATTCCCGTGTGACTCACAGGGTTTGCATTGGCTAATTCTCAGAAGTTTATTGCCAAGCTTGCTTCCTAGACTGTCTTAGTCTGGAAGCTCCACAGAAGCATGCCCCCATGCGTGACCCTGCCAGTCCTTGAAAAGTCTGTAGCATAGCTTGCAACAGCACAGTAACACGCAAACTACCACACTGAGACAAACCGACAGACAGTTGGTAAAAATAACTAGCAAAAAAAAAAAAATAACTAGCAACCACTACAAGTGTAATCCTTTCCCCATTTCTCACTCTCAGATGATATTTTTAGCTTCCAGCAGAACCTTGAATGTTTTAGCCAAAATAGAATAACTCGAGTGAAAACCATTTCAGGCATCATGGTAGAGATTTTTGTCATTACTTACATTTTATGTGTTTCTCCATTTTTAATGATTTTTATACTAAATGTATGTTTTTGTCATGTTCTGCAAGCTTAGTATTTTTTTGTAAAAGGATGGCACAGTGGTGGCAGCACTCAGCTGGGAACTGAAAGATCAGTGGTTTGAAACCACCAGCTGTTCCAAGAGAGAGACGATGTGAGTCAGCTTCTGTGAAGAGCCTTGGAAACGCTGTTCTATGGGGCAGTAATGCTTATCCTGTACTCACTAGAAGGTGGAGTCTACATGCCACCCATGAGTATGGGGTTTGATATTTTTATATTTATATCTGTTATTGTTTGTTTGTCTGTTTGTTTGAATTTCCCAGCAATAGCTAAGTGGTTTGTTGAGTTGTCACAGATCTGTGAGGTTAAAAAATCCTGGCATAGTTTTATTTTCCTCAAATCAAAATCCCTTGTGCTATGTCCCGTGGATAGATTATTGAGTCATATCTTGGGCAGAATTCAAATTTTCTCTGACGCTTCCGATCATTCAAGTTGTAACTTTCCGCTTTCAACTGAAATCTAGTTTTCAAGCTTCTCTTTCTACCTTATTGACGTATATTCATGAAACCATGACAGTCCAGGTTAGTGGTTTCAGGGACTTGACAAGAGGATGAGGTTTGTCCTCTCACTGGTGGCTTGGTAATGCTCTGCTGGCATGGTGGGTAAGGCGATGCTCTGCCAGCTCAAAGATAGGCAGCTGTTCCATAGCTTCCAAATACTACCAGCAAGAAATCACAACACAGATTTGATTTTATTTTTAACAGTGAGGGTTTCTTTTAGTATATTCACCATACTGTCAAAACACCACACTACATATGTAGTTAGTGCTTTAATAAGAAACAAAATTAAAATAGAAATAGGAGCTCTGGTGGTCAAGTGGTTAAAATGTTTCATGGTCAACCTAAAAAGCAAGCTGTTTGAATCCTCCAGGTGCTTCAGGGGAGAAGGATGGGAAGTCTCATCCCATGTGATTTGCAGCTGCTGAAAAACCACTGGAGAGTCAGCTCTGAGTGGGTTCCAACTTGATGGCAATATGTGCATTGAGTGAGGGATAGAAAATTTGTCATAACTAAAGTTAATCTTGTTGTTGTTGTTGTGTACCATAGAGTCAGAACCGGCCCATAGCTGACTCTCAGGTGGGTTTTCAGAGGCAGCCAATTGCCCATTCTTCTCCCGCAGAGCAACTGGTGTCCTCGTACCATGTGCCTTCAGTGTTGCAGAAGTACAGCTTCTTGCCATTAAGCCACCAGGGCTAGCAGAAACAGATTGAAATAGAATAAATCCCCTTGATTCAGCCCTTGCTCAGTACAGCTGCTCTGGAGGTCTAGGGTTGAGGTTTTTCACTTTGCTAAGGAGAGGAATCATCAAGGCTTATATGGTGAGATATTCTTTCCTATAAATCATCAAAAAGATTGAAGGTAAAGATATATATACACAAATATGTATACACACATATATGTAGATTTGTATATATCAAAGGAGAGACAGAGATGATAGAGAAAGAGATAGAGATAGAGAGAGATAGAGATAGAGAGAGATAGAGATAGAGTTAGAGATAGAGTGAGAGAGAGAGAGTGAGAGAGAGAGAGAGAGTGAGAGAGAGTTAGAGAGAGAGAGTTAGAGATAGAGATAGAGATAGAGATAGAGATAGAGATAGAGATAGAGTTATATCCTCTAACTCATAGTGACCCTGCCTGATCCTGTGCTGTCCTCACAAACTTTGCTGTTCTTAAGCCTTTGCTGAAGTTGCTATGTGGATCCATCCCCCTGAAGGTCTTCACTGGCTTCTCTACTTTCCCAGGGATGATATTTTTTAGAACTGATGCATTCTAACAACATGCTCAGCAATGTGAGACCACATCTTTCCATCTTTGCATCTGGGACCATTCTGGCTAAGCTTCCTCCAATACAGTTATGTGTTCTTATGACAGTCGTATAGTCAATAGTCTTCATCTACACCATAATTCAAAGGAATAATTTTTCTTACATCTTCCTTAGTCATTGTGGGTGATTTTAATCTGTGGCACTCAGACCTGGTTTTAATTGTTTTTTTGTCAAACATTCTTCTCAGTGATATAACACTGGTCTGTCTGTTTGCTGTACAGAGGTAACTCGTGGTTGCTCTGATGGTAAACACTGTGACACTGATGTGTCAAATGAGATAATGGTTACCCATGGTGGACAATGTTTGGTGGAGCTCCCCGATTAAAACAAGCTTGGAAGCAGGAGTGGCATCCACTTCTGAAATAGCTTGCCTCCAGAAACCCTATGAACATGGAGAAAAGATCAAAGTTATATAAGTGTTCAGGTCTTTCATTCACAGGATTGCTATGAGTCCTCTACAACTCGATGGCACTTTACAACAACAGCAACAATTACTTAATGTTAAGTTAACCCAGCAATCAGTGCTGACCCACTATGACGACTAGTGGACATAGTGGAAGACATTGTGATTGGTTTTACCCAACCACAGGACTGACCTTGCTTTTATTAGGTCTTCCTCGCTCAACTCTACCTCTAACTTCCTAACTTTACTTGTTTTGTGAGTGTGATTCTTTCTAGATAGCCCATTCCTGTTACAGCAAATGCCACTTGGATAATAATATCATGGGAATATCCCAGATGACAAACAGAACCAAGGTCCCAGACAAATGGCCCCAATGGAGTTGCCCAAATAATCTTCAGTCATTGTGGCCACCCCAGGTGCCAGCCCCAAGAACCAGCCTTGACGGATAGAACCAAGCTAAGCAGCAGTCATTCCTGACTTTCTGACTTGTGAAATTGTGCCATCAAATAGTGACTGCTTCCCAGGAATAAATTATAGGATAATACGTGCATAGCAATAGGCAAGAAAGATACAAATAAAACACATAACTTGACAGTTTGCCTCAATATGCCTGAACAGCCCCAATGGGTACTTGTTACTCAACATAATTATGAATCACGGTGGTTTCACCCTCCATCTACTAAGAGGTACCTTAGAAAAGAGGTCTGGTGATCTACTTCTGAAAAATCAGTCACCAAATATTCTGGGGCTCAGTTCTACTCTCACACATAAGTCAGAGTTGACCCAAGATCAACAGCTGTTACTTCTGGAACTCACCTGTATGGCAAACACATCTACATACCTGCTTATTCAAAACAGTATGATAAATAAACTGCTTTATTCCCATTTTACAGATGAGGAAATTGAAGCTGAGAGAGGTTGGATAAGCTGTACAAAGACTCAACAATTATACATCAAGGAGTCAGGATGCATACTCAGGCAGTCTGATGTAAAAATTTGTAGTCTTAGCATTAAAGATTTAATGTCTACTTCTTCAAATGAAACATAGATAAATAAATTTGTAAGCACCTAGATTTTTCTTGTTGTTGTTGTTGTTGTGTAGCATCAAGCCAGAACCGACCCATAGCTGACCCTCCAGCAAGTTTTCAGAGGCAGTTAATCGAACAGGAAGAGATTGTCCACCCTTCTACAGAGCAGTTGGTGGCTGCCAATTGCATGCATTAGGGATTATTGCAGTGCAACTTCTTGCCACTAGGCCACCAGAGCTCCCTAGATTATCCTAGGACACTAAATACAATATGCATTATTTTGTGAAGAAAACATATTCATATATTCTACTTTTTTCTAATGTAAATATTTCTCCCCAATTATGATGTGATAGCTTTTGAGGGCATAACTAAATCCGAGAGAGTTGGTATCTTCTCTGATGTGACATCAGTTTTGAGATGATTCACATTTCCTTAATAAATTAACATTTTGCTTAGATTACCTATTAATTCAAACTTCATCTTACAATGTATGGAATGCATATTATTTGTCAGAGATTGTTGATGAAGAGTTTTGGTGTCATACAGAGTTCTTCAGGGGCTCATATTTGGCCTAGTACTTTCCATTTTTTTTTTCATTGTCAGTTGTAAATTAACTAGAAGTATATTCAATATATATTCAGTATATTTCCTGAAGATACTAAAAACCGTTCATAAATCATATTAGAGTCTTAAAGTGATAAAGCTCAAGAAATGGAACTTTAGAAGCAAAAGACATTTGCACATAGACAATTGTGTTTGCGTGCGCACACACACACACACACACACACACACACACACACAGGAACTGGGCATGACTACAATTTTAAAAAATGGTGACTAGAATTCACAGGAATCAACACAGCTGCCCTGATTTGCCTCCTTAACAAGAGAGAAAATAAAGATTCTTCTGCTTGAGTTCAAAGCTGGACATTACTCTTGTCAACACCCCCCCCCCCCAATTCATAGCTCCTTTCATTGGGCCAGGACTCTCCCTTAGTTAGAAAATAAATACAAAGCACAGAACACTTAAACTAGAGAGAGACACCAATTACCTGCAGGCTTTGTAAAATGAAAAGGGAGCCACACATTTTGAAGAATAATGGAATTGAGTAATAGTAATGGAAAATAAGGGAGGAGACAAAATAATAAAAAAGCTGCTGTTGTAGTCAATTTTGATGCCTAATGCTCCAAAATGTGTCAGAATAGAATTGTGTTTCATAGGGTGTGTTGTTTGTTGTTGTTGTTAGGTGCCATTGGGTCAACAATTGTTGTTATTTATGGTTGAATCCGAACCAACACATAACTGACTCTGAAGTGGATTTTCAGAGGTTATAAACTGCACATCAGAAGATCACCCATCTTTCTCGCACACGTAGCTGGTTTATTTCACATACCTTTGGGCTGGCAAAGCAGCGCCTGACCACTAAGCCACCAGAGCTCCCCATTAACTCTTGTAGCAGCACAACAAACAATAGAGCTAAGCTGCAACCTATCCTGCACCATCTTCATGACCTCTGGCCTGCTCAATCCCATTGTTACAGGCATTGGGTTGATCCATCCTGCTCAAGACCTTATCTTCCTCTGACCCTCTATCTCTCTCAGCAGATACCTTGTTCCGAGGACTGACTTTTCCTGGCAATATGCTCAAAGCATGTGAGGTCAAGTTTCACCAGGCTTGCCACTAAGGTTACACTTCCTCCAAGACAAATTTGTTTTTTTGGCAGTCCAAGTGATGCTTAGTACTCCTTCCCAACACCACAGTCCAAATGCATTGATTCTTCTGTCATTTTACATATTGCCCAACTTTCAGGTACATAGGAAGAGAGTGAAATAGCCAAGGAGCGTTTCAGGTGCACCTTAGTCTTTAAACTGACATCCTTGATCTTTGGCACTTTAGAAAAACTCTTGACAGAAGCTTTACCCAATGCAATATGTCTTTTGATTTCTTTTTTTTTAATTTTTTATTTTATTATTATTTTGTGTGTCTGTGTACCGTCAAATCAGATCTGACTGGTACAGGAGGAGATTGTCCCTTCTTTCCCGGCAAAGCATCTGGTGGATTTGAACCATGTACCTCTGGGATTGCAGTGCAGCTTCTTGCCACTAGGCCACCAGAGCTCCCCGTCTTTTGATTTCTTGACTGCAGCTAACATGATGACTGGATCCTAGTAAAATGAAACTGTTGACAATTCAATCTTTTCTCTGTCTATCGTGATACTGTCTTTAGGTCCAGTGATGAAAATGTTTCTTTTCTTGATGTTGAGATGTATTCCATATTAAAGGTTATAATCTTGGATCTTCTACAGTAGATACTTCAAGTCTTCTTCACTTTCTACAAAAAAAGGTTGTGTCATCCACACAATGCAGGTTGTTGATGGGCCTTCCTCCAACCTTGTTTCACAAACTTCTTCACATAGTCCTGCTTCTCAGATTATTTGCTCAGCATAAAGATTAACTAGATATGAAGAAAAAGACAGCCCTGGCACATAATACCTGTCCTATTTTATCAATCATTCAGTGTCCCTTTGCTCTGTTTGGACAAATGCTTCTTGGTCTATATAGAGATTCCTCATGAATATAATTAAGTTTCTGGGATAAGGTTTAAAGTGACTGATTTATTTTCCTCTCTCAAAAATAAATGTATAGACCTTTCTTTCAAGTCACTTCTAGATGAACTCAAACTTTCAAACGTAATCATTTGTGCCACCCAAGACGTTTTTAAGTAATAATCTTTAGTTCAACTCATTGCCGTTGAGTAAGAATCAACTCATACCCAGCGCTCCAGTTTTCAGAGGCCATAACTTGCAAGGGAGGTGAGATTGCCCATCTTTCTCTCCCCGCCCCACCCTCCCCCAGCAGCTGATGCATTTGAACCACTTGCCTTTGGGTTAACAGCCCAACTCTTTACTCTCTAATCCATCAGAGATCCGTTTGAGTAACAATAGCTACTTTGTAGATAGGGAGCTTGTTATGAATGTATGAGTTCTAAGCATGTAAAAAATTGTACTAGAGTTCATCCCTTTTATAGCATGATTTAGAGAGCACTTTGATTTCTGCTTTACATATTATGAAAATGAACTACAGAAGAGTCCAATAAATTGTCCCAAATCACAGAGTTAAAAGTAAATGAGCCTGGTTTTGAACATAGAGAGTCTGGGCTCATTATCCTAATACTGCATTGTCATTCAGAAAATTAAATCTCTATTAAGTAAAATTTGAACATAACAGAACATGTAAAGAACATGCAGACAGAGCATAAGCCAGGTAAGCACCAGGAAGAGGACCAACACTGTGAGCAGATGAGAGACCAGGATGAAGGAGCATGATTTCTTGCTGTGTCTAAGGATGTTCTTTCTGGTTTGTTTTCACTTCCTAGTATGGTGGCACATTATGTAGTATGGTGGAGGGGGGCTGGGTAAGAGGAGAAACAGAGAGTCAGAACCCACAGAATAGAATAACACACCATGCAGAATTATGTTTAAGTAAATCATATTTCATGTCATCCATAACCTAGATTCTGTCACTTCAATAAATCCTTTTGTGTTCAGAATAAAACATCAAAGAACAGTTCTACTACTGAAGGAGATGGAAGTTTAGAGTAAGGAGAACCATGTGGTTATTGTTGTTGATTGCCTTTGAGTCGAGCACAACTCATAGCCACAGAAGGCCTGAAGCCCCTCTACACTTTTGACATTTATCAAAGTTCATAGAGTTTCTGGAGGCAAGTTGTTTAGAACGTGGATGCCACTTCTGCTTGGCAGTCAAAATTAGAGACATTTTCCAATGCATCCAGTAGGATGTATCCTTAACAGTGATGTTCTCTCTTCTCTCTTTTCTCCTCTCTTCTCTCTTTTCTCCTCTCCTCTCCTCTCCTCTCC